>NC_136072.1:258106149-258706149 GCF_964261635.1 Lissotriton helveticus
AAGGAGAGGAGGGGGATCCAGCAGGGGGCTTAATAATAGAGCAATCAGTACGTATAAGGGGACTAAATGGAACTAGAAGAAATGCTGGTAGTTAACTAGAGGATGAAGCAGTGAAGACTTGATCTGCGATATCAGTTTGGTCTGTGCCTGAGAGATTAAGATTGGAATAGATAAAACAATCTTCTAGGGCACTAGCACATGGTAGCCAATCATACTTTTTAGAATTGCTGGAAGACAATGGTTGCCAATCTAAATCCTTATTGGGAGATCCACGAGAAGAGTAGTTTACAACATTGGGGGAAATTTTTGGTAGATTATTCTCAGTGCTCCTAAACCTAAATCGAATGTCAGTGTTAACTAGGGTAGTGGTTCTGGCATCAAAAACAAGTATATTATCACCTAGGCTCCTCTTTAAGAGAGTTAGTTCAATGCTATCAAACCTGGTACTAAATTGTGAGAGTCTTTTGGCTCCTAAAATATCCTCCCTTATAAGTTGCAGGACCTCACTCTATGGATCCAATGAATGAATGTATTTATTAGTGCATCTTCAACTTTACTCAGAGAGTTTTGTGGAACTTTAGGAACATTTATCAAAAATATAGCAGTGCTATGGCTTGGGTCCTGAGTTCCCTGGAGAAGGGTTGAGTTGTGCACCTGTTTTGGAGGATACAGAATAAACTCAATCCAGCTATGGTTTATCTTAGTTGGCTGGAGTGGAGGGTTTGTGGACCTGAGACCGTCCTATTCCTATACTCATTTTTGTCTTGCGGCCAATCATACCAGCAGGCTGTGATGGAGTGAGGTGGTAAAAACAAAATTTTGTGTACCCCTCTCAAAGTCAATGTTCCATAACGTTAACATTTACTAATGGAATGTTTTTGTGAATTAATCAACCATATTATAAAATGCATACATTTTTTTTATACACAGGAGTACTAATTTTGCCTGCATGTTGAAATAAATGAACTAATATGTATTGTTATCGTGTTGTGAATTAATGCACAGCTTAGATATAAACAAACGCAGATTAAATGTGCTTATTATACATGTTTTGTGCTGAGAAGTGGTATAATATGTAAGTATAAAACGCTTATTTGCTAGGTAACAACTAATGGGGAAACATTAGTATGGTGGGAGGTAAACAGAAGGGTTTTATTTCCATATTTAACATGAATTTGTGTTTGTTTCTATGATGGTTCCAAAAAGAGGCCTCTGAGACCTGTATGAAAGATGGCTGCCCGGGTAAACTGTTAGCCAAAGCTGGACAGCGCAGGCGCGCCCAAAGCCTGCAAGTCAGAGTGAGCTGCCTGTGCTCAGGGAGGTTCAAGGTTGCCCTGTCCCGGAACCTAGGATGGGTGCCAGACATGGACGTTTGAATGTTCTGATCCTGGGAAAAGGTCCTGATGTTGCCACTGAAGGAAATGACTAGGTCATGGACTGCCCTAAAACAAAGCCCCTTTATTTTTCTGCTGAATAGTTGTGAAAATGATGTTGTAATGGTGAGGAGATGCGCACCCACCCTGATTTTGTCCAATCAGAATCCAAATAAATAATAGTAGATACTTTTTAGATAGATTAGGTTAGGAAATTAGTGTATAAAACCCCCTGGTTCTGTGTAGAGGGGGTCGCTCTTTCGATTTCTACACAAAGTGCTGCCAGACTGATGATCGATTCCTGGATGTAAGAACTTTTATTTGTGAACGTTATTTGTTTGCTTTGCAGGACTGAAGGATAAGATGAGGGTGTTAGTTAGGGATGTTAGGAGAGAATGAATTTGGAACTATCTGTTCTTTGCTAAACTTTTAACTGATTTTCTAAATTAAGCGATTTTTCCTGAGCTCTAAATAAAATGATCATTTTGAAATAAAGTTTAAGATGTTATTTAATAAAGAATTAATCAATGCATAGATGTCAGACATAATAAAGTTTTGCTTTTATTAAAATTGGTAAAATGGAATTTAAAAAGCTGGTCTTGTGATTTTCCTACGCCTAATTTTCTTTCTAGCAGATCCATTGCCACTATGGTGGTGCGTCTGAATAATTAATTGTTTGAATAAACCATGGTAAAGTGTAATAAAACTGTAGGTGTAAATAATAATTGACTAGATAGGTTTTAGACAATTCACCAAATGTTACAGCATTTCTCCATTGCGATTCACCAAAAACCCTGAAGCCTAGTGTAAGTGAACAGAGTAAATTTGCAGTGTTATGAGCCCCACTGACGAATGATTGTGTGTTTAAAAGGTTTCAGGGAAATGTATAGATTAGAAATGATTTTTGGAGCTGCGCTGTAGCAGTTATATCTTGGTAGCAGAGTAGTAGTTGCTAAGGAAATTAGCTAGGGTTATGAATAAAGTACTATAAACAATTTGATGTACAGAATTATGACTAACATCTGTTGAGTTTGTATTACGTTATATGTAGTTCTGAAAAAGCTTTTAAGTGTTGCGTGAAGCTAGTGCCTCTGTCTGCAGGCAGAGGAAGTGTGGCAAGTAAAGTTGCACAGTGCATTGGTCTGTTTCAAAAGAGGAGTATCGTTGTATACTGCGGTGGTATCGTTGTATATCATTGTTTAGGGACTTTAGGTGTGAGAGGATACATGTATAGTGAGGACAGTCCATGAAATCTTAGCCTTCAATCACAGAGATCATTGCGTATCCTGATTAAAACTTACTGCTGGGAGAGTAGAAGGACTTAACTCGAGCTTGAAAGAAGGGTAAAAGAGCGGCGTCTACTTTACTAACGATAGAGGAATTCCGTGGTTGGTTAGACGGAAGTACTGCCTACTGGTAAAACAGAGTTCATGTATATATGAATAGGGTTTTCTGTATGAACGTGTGTAAATGAATTTGCAAAACGTGTTCTGGTGAAACTCTGGGATTGTCTCTAAGGAGGTGAAAAGGATCTCTGTATGTGCTTTCCTGGAGAAACGAGTTCGTTATTGCCTGATAGAAGGGTAAAATAGGGTAGTGCTATTTTATCAACGAGTCTAAAATTCTGAGGAGATAAGCATCGTCTACTCCGGTTACAGAATATTTGTGTGAATGAGAAATCTATTACTTTATTAGCGAAACACACAAATGGTATTGTTTTGAGTAAGTTACTAACTGATTTTGTAAAATACCTTGTAAATACGGCTTCTTGGAAAAAAAAACCTGTAAAGGAGGGGTCAGTCGGCGCTGCAGGAGCCGGAGCACTGGTGACGTCAAAAGTGTTGCGCTGGGATTGGTCCTCGTGACCAAGGCAGTGTAGGAGCTGATTGGTTCATCACAAAAAGCAGCAAAAGCTATTGGTTAAGCACTATAGTGACGTATCGTGTTCTAATTGTTACATTAGTGCAAACCGTGCTGTGATAGGTTGGTGTTACGGAAACAGCAATAGAATAGTATGCAATTTTTTGAAAGTAGGAAAGTTTACAGAAAATGTCATACTACTATTACGATGATGAACAGAAGAAACCTTCATAGTTTAAAAAGCTGAAGAACATGTTTGTAAAAGACAAGGAGGTAGTTACGAGAGTGGGCAAAATACTTCCTTCACCGAAAACACCTGCTTCTTATATGATATCGAAATATGGTTATCATACGTGTGTTTGGTTGGAGAATTGGGTACGATATACCAAGGATGATGGTGCGTTCGCTTTTCCGGAAGGAGGATCGTTTGATTTGGCAATTTTGCGAAATTTGAGAGACAAAATGATGAAACTTGAACCGAGACCTAGACCAACTCAATTTGAAGCACTAGTTGAGTGGGAAGATGAGATGCATGAACTGGAAAGAGAGAGGTTGAGCAGGCATATCAGACCAAGAGGTAAAGGCTGAGATTTATGGGGAGAACCCCATGAAATTAGAATGCGGAGATGGAGGAATGGTAGTATGTGTGATGGCATGTATCCAGTCAGATTGGTAGAAGAATATGAGGGACGGAAATGCACAGAAAAGAAAAATAATGTTGAGTCAAGGAATCAAGGTTATGGTGAAAGCGAATCAGAGGCTGCTGTATTAGAAGAAATATTAAATAGGAGACCGCCACCATATCAACCAAGTTCTTTATGGACTACCCCGAATGCCCCAATAGCAGAAGAAAGAGTTAATGAAACACCAAGACAACGATCAAATTTCCGAGATTTCCCTGAGAGGGTAGAAACAAGATATGTCCCGAGTACACCGATAGGAGAAGCTAGAATTACAGGTACTCCTGTACAGAGTAATGATTCACACAAAATTGTGCTAAGTGCTGAACGACGAAATGATGTGCAGCCAAATATGTCTGATTATGAACGTTCTGCACATGAACTGATTCAAAACCTTACTAAAAATATGGAAGCTGTAACTGTCCCAGTAACAATAGGACCTGTGATACCAGTATTTAAAAATCAGAGAATAAAAGAGCTGAGTTTAACAATTCCATTACAACAAGGTCTGCAGAAAGCAAAAGGGAATATTTATCCTGTTTAGTCAGAAATAAAGCGGAATATGAATATAAATCCACCATAATTGACTTTTAATCAAAGTTTGTCATGCAGATACCCAATAGGAGCAGAATCTGACTCTGCAACCCCAGAGAGAAGTGTAGATAAAATAGATCTAACGCAAACACCTGTAGGACCATCAGATAAAGAATTGAGTGAATGGATTAAAACTTTAAAATTAAAAGAACAAGAATCAAAAGTGCTGGATGTGGCCAAATTAAAAGTAGATATGGATGAATTAATAATTGGAACAATCGGGACAGACAGATTAAAAACATATCAGGATGATGAGCTCATGTTTTTATGTAAAAGCATAACATGGAGAGCTCAGACAATGCATGATCAGCTGGAAGAGGTGGCAAGTGAATGTGGAATAGAATTTTCAAAAATAAAATCATTGAAGAAGAGTTATCGAGTACATTTAGCAGAAAGAGACATTGAAAACATGAATACTGCTGGAAGACTAGTTCAGATAAAAGACGTGATTGTGCTGTTGCGCAAATGGGGTGATGTAGGTAAATGGAGAGTCAAGTGGGCAAAGAAGAAAGAAGAAACTAATGATAAATCCACATTAGCTTTCCCGATTAGAGAAAAAGAAACAGTGGCAACTAAATTCCCTATGAGAGAAATTCCTGGAGGAGGATATGTAAATGTTCCTTAGAGTAGACAAGATATATTGTCATTTACAAATGAATTCCCCAGATTGAGAGCGAAGCCAGTAGAGTGGTATCGACAAGTAGACAGATTTGTAAAAGTGTCAAAAGTATTATGGATTGATTTGGATGGGTTGTTTGACATAGTGGTGCCGCAAAACACACAAGATAATGGACAGAATGTTGCACAATGGCAAAACATTCACCCCCAGTCACAGATCTGGGCTTAATCCATCGTTATTTTGCTCACCAAGCCACCCCAGTTCAGACATGGCCATATGCAAATCAGTCTTGACCCTGTACCTCATGGGAACAGTCCAGCCCGAACGGCCAAGCCATGTCTTTCCTGGACTGGAATCAAGCATCCTAGGACCGGTTTCTGGCTATCAGCAGTCTTCAGACAGGATAGCTTGACTCCAGTGGCTTAGTGAGCACGGGACGCACGTCTGGGCAGACCCTTCCCACATAGGGTGAACAGCAAAACACACAAGATGATGGACGGAATGTTGCACAATGGCAAAACATTCACCCCCAGTCACAGATCTGTGTTTAATCCATCGTTATTTTGCTCACCAAGCCACCCCAGTTCAGACATGGCTATATGCAAATCAATCTTGACCCTGTGCCTCATGGGAACAGTACAGCCCGAACTGCCAAGCCATGTCTTCCCTATACCGGAATCAAGCATCCTAGGACCGGTTTCTGGCTATCAGCCGTCTTCAGCCAGGATAGCTTGATTCCATCTTGTGTGTTTTGACATAGTGGTGCCAACAGACTTATGGACAGAATGTAAAATATCTGTGGATTGGCCCAGGGAGGAGTATCCTAGGGACTAGATAACAGGAGCTCCATCGCCAGATGTGATGAGAAAATATGAACAGGTGATAGTGTGGTTGAAAAATAAAATACCTCCAAAAGAAACTGATTGGGTAAAGATAGACAGGACCACACAAGAGCCAAAAGAAACTGTACACTCATTTTATGAAAGATTATTATTAGTTTTCAAACAGTATAGTGGTTATGAGGAACTGAATGAAAAGGATATGAGCCATTTTGTGTATAAGTTTGTATATGGATTAAGACCGGAAATTTCAGACATGATTAGACACAGCATGATGGATTGGCAGTCGAGCTCAGTAGATAAGGTACTGAGACAGGCAAAATATTGCAGTGAAGAAATAGATGCAAAACAGAAAAAGTTGAAAGAAAAAGCCATGTGAGCACAAGTAAAAGTAGCAGAACAACAGGTAGCACAGATGGAGAGTAAGAATGTAGGGGATCAAGGTAGTTTTAAAGGCAAACCTAAATTAGTAGGGAATATTGACGAATTGAAAAAGAAATTGCCATGTTTCAATTGCGGCAAGTTAGGGCATTGGAAACGAGAGTGTAAATGTCCGCCTAGACTTAATGGGGAACATACGTCATTGAATCCGCAAGTGCAGTTTGAGGTAAATCAGCAGCAACCGCAACAACAGCAGATAGCAAATCAGCAAAGTCAGGTGCCGCAACCGCCACTGCCATACAGTGGGAATCAGCAGAGATACAGTGCAGAGACAGGATTCAGCGGAGGTGAGCAGGTAAAAAGACCGTAAAGAGTAAATGCGTGTCCTCAATATTGGTTGCAAGTGGAGAATGGCAGTGAGCCGGATGAAAGTTTCTGATGGTACCTGAGGGAGGAAGAAGAGTGTATGCTTGGAGCCACTCTTGAGGTAGATCAGTCAGGTCCATTTGCGAGCGGAAAAGTGAATGATGTGAAAATAGCTTTACAAGTGGACACTGGTGCTACCCGTTCTACTGTTAGATCAGTGGAAATTCAAAATCTTCCTCTCTCGGGTGAGACAATCCAGGTTGTAGGTGTAGCTAATAGACAAATAAATACTCCTTTGACAAAATCAGTTGAAATAGAAATTGGGACATACAAAGATATGCATCGATTTGTGGTGTGTGATAGCAGTCCTGTTAATTTGTAGGCAGAGATATACTGTGCAAGATGAACTGTGCCATATATTGTTCACCAGATGGCATAGAATTGCAAACTCCAGATGAAGATAGTTTGTATAAGTTGACAATGCTCATGATTGAAGCAGAGCAGGGTAAACTGTTTCCTGTTTTTGACAAAGAGAAAATTCCTGCTGAATTGAAAGAGGCAGTGAAAGAGAAAGTGTGGGATTTCACTGGAAAAAGATATAGGGTTGATGAGAAAGGTTGATCCTGTGAAAGTTACAGTAAAAGAAGGTGCAAGTTACCCAAATATACCTCAGTATAAAATGACTGCAGAAGTAATTGAAGGAATAACTCCAGTGATTGATAAAATGATTGAGCAGGGAATTTTAAGAGAAATAGAGAGCAGTCCTATGGGATTGAAAAAGCCAAATGGAACTTTTAGAATTGTGCAAGACCTGAGAAAGTTTAATAAAATGTTTGTCCCATGTTGTCCAATTGTTCCGAATCCAGCAGTAATGTTGTACCAAATATCTCATGATGCAGAATGGTACACTGTGATTGATCTGTGCATTGAGTTCTTTACTGTTCCGTTGCATCCAGAAAGCCAATCAATTTTTGCGTTCCGTTTCCAAAATCGTATCCTGGCATGGTGTAGAATTCCGCAAGGGTACACTGAAAGTCCATCGATTTTTAATCAGGTGCTAAAGAAATCACTAGAAAGTTTGAGCATGCCTGGAGAGTCTGTGTTAGTCTAGTACATTGATGATCTTTTGGTTGCATCAAAAACAAAGGATGCATGTGTAACTGATACTGTGGCATTGTTAAATCATTTGGCTGAGGAGGGACATAAAGTGTCTCCATCAAAATTACAGTTCTGTCAAAAAGAAGTACAATACTTAGCCCACAAGATTGCTAAAGGAATCAGACAGGTCACAATTGAGAGAATTAAAATGATACAAGGAATGCAGCCACCTAAAACCCAAAGAGAGGTAAGAATGTTCCTTGGAATGGTAGGTTATTGCAGACAGTGGTTAAGAGGATTTTCATTGATTGCAAAACCATTGCAGAGATTGACAAAAGCAGACATTAGAGACCCAATAGTTCTTACCAAAACAGAGATGGAAGCATTTGAACAGCTAAAAACTAAATTGTGTGAAGCACCAGCTTTGGGAATGCCTGATTACGAGAAAGAATTTGAACTGTACTGTAGTGAGCGAGAAGGATGTGCTTTGTCAGTATTGATTCAAAGACATGGAAGAATGAGAAAACCAATTGCGTATTTCTCAGCTGTTTTGGATCCTGTTGCAAAAGCTTTGCCAGGTTGTCTGAAAGCAGTAGCAGCAACCAGTGTAAGTCTAGAATAAAGTGAAGGAATTGTGATGGGATTTCCTGTGAGGGTGTATGTACCTCATTCTGTGGAGATTCTCCTCACTAGAGCAAAGACAGAGTACATGACTAACAGCAGAATGACCCGTTATGAGAAAATCATTTTGGGAGCTGAAAATGTGACTGTTACCAGATGTGTGAATGTCAACCCATCGACATTGCTACCTGATACCATTGAGGCAGAAGTGAAAGGTGAGCTTGATCACAAGTGTTTGGATGTTCTGGAGTATTGTACAAAGCCTCGTCCAGACATTAGAGATGAACCTTTATCTGAATCAGACTTTGTAATGTTTGTGGATGGATCATGCTTGAGAACGGAGAGTGGTGTTTTAAGTGCTGCATATGCTGTCTGTACAGTAGCAGAAGTGTTGAAAGCATCTTGTCTGAAAGGAATTAATTCTGCTCAAATAGCGGAATTGATTGCTTTGATACGAGCATGTGAATTGGGAAAAGAGGTTAAAGTAACCATAGTGACTGATAGTCAATATGGTTATGGAGTTGTTCATGATTATGGACAGCCAAAGAGGCTATTTGACCTCTGCAGGAACACCTATTCGGAATGCTGAATTTGTGAAAACTCTAATAGATGTGATTCAATTACCTGAACAATTGGCTGTAGTGAAATGTTCTGCACATAAAAAGGGTGAAGATTATATCACTCGTGGAAACAGTTATGCAGATGCAATTGCGAGACACTGTGCAAAGAATAAAATTTCAATCGATTGAGAAAAAATCGAAGAACATGTTCCGAGTCCTTTAATGCTAACTACACTGTAGTTGAGACTTGGCAGGAAGTGAAACAGATGCAGGAAGAGGCAGAAGCAGAGGAAAAAGATATCTGGCTAAAATCAGGATGCAGGCAAAGGGAGGAAGATGAAATTTGGGGTTACAAAGATGAAAGACCAGTAATGCCCGATAGCATGATTTCAGATATGGCCTGAATGTACCATGGTCAGGCCCACATTGGTAGAGATTCTATGATTCGTCTCTTTAGACAGACATGATATAACCCTAAATTCAGAATGATTGCTGAAAGTCTCTGTCAAAGATGCTTAGTCTGCCAACAATTTAATCGAAACGGAAGAACTGTTGTAAGTTTGGAAACCATAGGACAGGAGGGTGGTCCATTCACAAGAGTTCATATGGATTTTGTTGAATTGCCTCCATTCGACAGACTCAGATATGTTCTTGTGATAATCTGTTTGTTCTCTTGATGGGTGGAAGCTTTCCCCATGCGAAGAAACGATGGATTAACTGTTGCTAAACTGTTCTTGCGTGAAATAATACCACGGTTCGGGTTTCCGGTGATGATTGAGTCAGACAGAGGCCCCCATTTTCAAAATGAACTCATACAGATGATCTGTGAAGCTCTGGACATTCGCCAGAAGCTGCATTGTGCTTACAGACCTGAGGCTTTAGGAGTGGTAGAGCAGGTGAATGAAACAATTAAAAACAGAAGTGCAAAAATGTGTTTGGCAACAGGACTAAAGTGACATGATGCCTTGCCACTTGTCTTAATGACACTGAGAAGCATACCTGACAGGAAAACCGGATTAAGTCCACATGAGTTTTGATGGGTAGGGTGATGAGATAGGCCTATGTACCAGTTGATAAGTTGTTGACAATTAATGATGACATCATACTGGATTACTGCAAAAATCTGTCTGATGTGGTAACTTCTGTGCTCCA
This sequence comes from Lissotriton helveticus, assembly GCF_964261635.1. NCBI lineage: Eukaryota > Metazoa > Chordata > Amphibia > Caudata > Salamandridae > Lissotriton > Lissotriton helveticus. Next base: position 258,116,293 of record NC_136072.1, read on the forward strand.
CCAGGTGGGAACTGAATCAAATTCCAAAGTGAAAAATCTAGCCCATGATCTAGTCCCTGGGGACTGGGTATGAGTGAAAGTCCACCGCGAAAGGAATTGTTTGGTACCAAGGTGGCAAAGACCATGTCAAGTTATCTTGGTCAGTACTACTGCAGTTAAGTGTGCTGGACTGAAAAGGTGGGTTCATGCTAGTCACACCATCCTTGTGCCTGAACCTGAATATCCATACGACAGTGAAAGTACAACTGATTCTGATTCTGAAGCTGAACCAGAAAAGAATCCAGATACTGAAGATCGACAGGAACGTCGACATCTGGAAGTATCAGAAGCCAGTTCTGCATCTGAAGGTGAAAGTGAAAGGGAAATTGTGGAAATACCAGATTCAGAAGATCAACCTGAAGATCGAGAATCGGTAAAGACAGACACCAGTAAAGACGCAAAAGAAAGTGAAGAGAAAGCTGTTGGAAAAGAGAATACTGAAAAGCAAACTGAAAACTCTGAAGGCAGGAACAGAAATCCTGAGTCTGGGGAAGAGGAAGCAACTCACCATAAGGATGAGATTCCAAGTACCAGTTATGAAGGTGTTCCTAACAGAGTAACAGAAAAGAAAGCTGAATCTGATGAAGACACGGACATTGTGAAAATCATAATCAATGATACAGTTGAAGATACTGAAAGTGAAACTGATGACAGTGCAGATGAAACTCCATTAAGAAAAAGCCCAAGAAAAAGATCTTGGAGAGTGGAACATAACACAGTAGAGTCAAAGACTAAGAAATTCTGATAAAGGAGACAATTGGCCTAAAGGAACTGGTGGATTGAGATTCAAAATAGTGAACAAAACAAAAGAACCAGAAGAGCAAGTGAACGAAATTACTAGCCAGAAAGAAACACTGGGAAAGAAAATAGAAACTATTCAAAGGCCAAAAAGAGTAAGACGTCCAAATAAGAGGTACAAATCACCTGAGTGGACATATATTGTCCTACCACCAATTGTTGAGGTTAATAGCAGTCAAGAAAATCTGTACAACCCAAAACCAACTGGAAAAAGTGAGTAAAGAAGTCAACTAAGAAATAGAAGATAGGTGCTCAAAGTATATGATATTAAAGTAAAAAGTCTGAAGTCCTGTGAGACGAATATTTTAAATATAGGAGAGGTCGGAGTTGACAAAAGGTCGAAGAAAAATTTGTTAGAAAAATGTAATTATGGTATAATTTAGAATAGAATTGACACAAGGTCGAAGAAAACTTGTTAGTGTACTAAGTGGTGTGTAATTTGAAAGTGACATAAGGTCGAAGAAGTGGTGTTAGGGGAAAAATGGCAATGAATAACCATAAAACGAAATTTTCTATTTTTAGAAAATGGTGTAGATGCTTTACAATATGTATGGGATTGTTGATTATATTATGGGTAATTTTAGCTATTGTAATTCCTTTTCAAAGCAATTTAATGAAATTAAAACAGAATGTGAGTTCAAATAAGCCAAGTGAGAAAGAAAAAGTTCGTGAGACTCACGCGTACAAACCAGAGTTGCATCAAGATAGGTCGATAAGTGATTTTACTAAAAACACCTTTTCAAAGTTGTTACTTGAGTACATTAAAACTATGAATGTTGATGACTGTTATGTTTGTGTAAAATTGCCATCATCAGTGTCAGAAGGGGTGACATATCACTACCTTCCTCTTACATATGGAGTAACTTGTAGTGTAATTGCAAGTATGTTTTATAAGACTGGGAAATTGGAATATCATTATTCCAATGTAGATGAAATATTTGCAAAAAATTGATGGTACTTTGAATAAAAGGAAACCTGCAAAGGAAATGGGAGAGTATTTCTTAGAACTAGATGAATTGACACATGAATATGCTTTTAATAATAACTTAACATGTAAAATGAGAATTGAGAAGAAGGCCTTTCTAAACATGGTTGAGGAAAGAAGGATTGCTTACAAACGAAATGAGAAAATGAAACATGCGAAATCTAAATATTTTACATTTGATGATGAGAATATTGAGGATAAGAATGTGAATGTAGCCATTAATATTGATGCTCCAATGTTAGGGAAATTTTGTATTAGAAGAGACAATTCAGTGTATGACAATTATTTTGTGGGTGTAAGTCAATGTCAAGACACCTATAGAATTATAGGGGGTTGGGGATTTAAAGGAGGAGATAATCCTGTTTTTCCTGGAATTTATTTTATTTGTGGGAATAGAGCTTATTATAGGTTACCAGACCATTGGTACGGGACATATTATATGGGTTTGGTCTTTCCTAAAATTTTTCATGTAGATAGAAGCACTAATGGAAACCATGAGATAGGTAAAGTTCTAAGTCGGAAAAGAAGAGAAAGTGTGTTAGAAATAATAGGTGATGTATTTGGAGCACTGATACCAGCAGTGGGAATTTCGTTTAATGCAAATGGAATCAGAAAATTGCCCACAATAGTTGATCGATTATCAACAGACACAGCAGGAGGATTCCTGATGGTAAATACTGAAATGGTTGCTATGAGAGCTATGGTTATGCAAAATCGACTTGCCCTTGATATAATTTTAGCAAAAGAGGGAGGAGTCTGTGGGATTTTGAAGGTGCAACATTGTTGTACTTATATCCCAGATAAAAGTCAGAATATTGAAAAGTATATTATAAATATTACAGATTTGCATAAAGAAATTGAACCACTGGAGGTTGAAGGTGTCCTTGAAAGGCTGGGTAAAAGTTTCTCAGCAATTAAGCATTGGTTCCAAGAAATAGGTAGTTCGATTATAGGTAAAATACTAATACCGATAACAATCTTAGTGATAGTAATTTTTGTGATAAGAATATGCTGTATATACAAAGGTAGAAGGGATTTTAGAAAGTCAATAAGAAAAAGGAATGAAGAGCAGCAGGCAAGAATGAGAGAAAAGAATAAAATAGAAATGGAATAAATAAGAGGACAGATTTTCAAAGACTCAAAGGAGAAAGAAACAAAAGTATAGATAACATTAAACGAGAGAATTCGAAACATGTTCTGCTAAATTTTCCAAAATTTTGGGAGATATTTGGTGATAAATTCACCAGATGAGGGAATTGATGGAGCGAGGTGGTAAAAACACAATTTTGTGTACCCCTCTCAAAGTCAATGTTCCATAACGTTAACATTTACTATTGGAATGTTTTTGTGAATTAATCAAGCATAGTATAAGATGCATACATTTTTTTTTACACACAGGAGTACTAATTTTGCCTGCATGTTGAAATAAATGAACTAATATGTATTGTTATCGTGTTGTGAATTAATGCACAGATTAGATATAAACAAGCGCAGATTAAATTTGCTTATTATACATGTTTTGTGCTGAGAAGTGGTCTAATATGTAAGTATAAAACGCATTTGTATGGCTTATTTGCTAGGTAACAACTAATGGGGAAACATTAGTATGGTGGGAGGTAAACAGAAGGGTTTTATTTCCATATTTAACATGAATTTGTGTTTGTTTCTATGATGGTTGCAAAAAGTGGCCTCTGAGGCCTGTATGAAAGATGGCTGCCCGGGTAAACTGTTAGCAAAAGCTGGACAGGGCAGGCGCGCCTAAAGCCTGCAAGTCAGATTGAACTGCCTGTGCTCAGGGAGGTTCAAGGTTGCCCTGTCCCGAAACCAAGGATGGGTGCCAGACATGGACGTTTGAATGTTCTGATCCTGGGAAAAGGTCCTGATGTTGCCACTGAAGGAAATGACTAGGCCATGGACTGTCCTAAAACAAAGCCCCTTTATTTTTCTGCTGAATCGTTGTGAAAATGATGTTGTAATGGTGAGGAGATGCTCACCCACCCCGAATTTGTCCAGTCAAAATCCAAATAAATAATAGTAGATACTTTTTAGATAGATTGAGTTAGGAAATTAGTGTATAAAAACCCCTGGTTCCGTGTAGAGGGGGTCGCTCTTTCGATTTCTACACAAAGTGCTGCAGACTGATGATCGATTCCTGGACGTAAGAACTTTTCTTTGTGAACTTTATTTGTTTGCTTTGCAGGACTGAAGGATAAGATGAGGGTGTTAGTTAGGGATGTTAGGAGAGAATGAATTTGGAACTATCTGTTCTTTGCTAAATTTTTAACTGATTTTCTAAATTAAGCGATTTTTCCTGAGCTCTACATAAAATGATCATTTTGAAATAAAGTTTAAGATTTTATTGAATAAAGAATTAATCAATGCATAGATGTCAGACATAATAAAGTTTTGCTTTTATTAAAATTGGGAAAATGGAATTTAAAAAGCTGGTCTTGTGATTTTCCTACGCCTAATTTTCTTTCTAGCAGATCCATTGTCACTATGGTGGTGCGTCTGAATAATTAATTGTTTGAATAAACCATGGTAAGGTGTAATAAAATTGTAGGTGTAAATAATAATTGACTAGATAGGTTTTAGACACTCCACCAAATGTTACAGCATTTCTCCATTGCGATTCACCAAAAACCCTGAAGCCTAGTGTAAGTGAACAGAGTAAATTTGCAGTGTTATGGGCCCCACTGACGAATGATTGTGTGTTTAAAAGGTTTCAGGGAAATGGTGAGTGTAGATTAGAAATGATTTTTGGAGCCGCGCTGTAGCAGCTGGACCTGAAAAATGGTTTATGTGGTAGGTTCGCTGGCTTTGGCCCTGGTCGTAATATAAATTTACCTTTGGTCCCCACCCAATGGTGTCTTAGTGTGAGAAATGGAAGTCTCTAGTTGGCAGAGTTTGCACCCTGTCCAAGTAGGGGCCTTATTCTAGTCAAAGTAATGGAGTCACACAGTTAAGATAACCGCTTCTCACCCTTTGGTAGCTTGGCACAAGCAGTAAGACTTATCTCAAAGCCATTGCTTAAAGCATTTGTACATGTACACACAGTATCATAGTAATAACAGTACAGACACCACATCAGTTTAGAAAAATACCCAATATGTTATGTTATGTTATGTTAACGCATGTTTATAAAGCGCGCAACTACTCCAAAGAGTGTCTCAGTGCTGGACATCAAATTTCCAGTAACACAGAGCATAACCAAAAGACTACCAGTAACTCACAGCTGGAAGAACCACGTTTTAAGCCTTTTCCTGAAGATAAGAAGGTCAGAACTCTGCCTAATCCCAAAAGGGAGACTATTCCACAACCGTGAGGCAGCTACATGAAAAGATCTACCCCCTATCTGGGCCCGTAGTACCCTGGAGGTGGTAATCAAAAGTTGAGATGACGATCTCAGGGAGCGCTGAGGCAAATAAGGCTGCAATCTTTCCCCAAGATAAGGAGCTCCGATCTTATGAAAGGCTTTGAAGACCAGAACCAGTGCTTTAAACTGAATTCTCTTCCGGACCGGAAGCCGATGGAGGGAAGACAGAAGCTGTGTGGAATAAGTTCTCGAGCCAAACAAAAAAATGACCCTGGCAGCTGAGTTTTGGATCACTTGTAGTCGGTTCAAAAGATATACCGGGTGGCCGAGATACAAGGAGTTGACATAGTCCAGTCTGGACATTATCAGTGCCTGAACTATTGTTTTCCTGTAAGGAATGAAGAGAAAAGGAAGAAAATTAAGTAACATCCTCAACATCCCAAAACACACCCCAGCCACCGAGTGTACTTGGGCCTTCATGGAGAGGGTGGAGTCCATCTTGACTCCCAAGTTTTTCACTGTGGAAACGGCCGACATAGGAGGAGACATATCCTTGGGCCACCATTCATGTCAGATATCCTGAGGCTAAGGCCCAAATAAAATAATCTCCAACTTCTCGGGATTGCTCTTAAAGTGATTATGGCTTAGCCAAAAAAAGACTTTTGAAAGACAAGCGCTAATTGAGTTACCATCAAGCTCAGCTCCCTTCTCGCACGTAAACAACAGCTGAGTGTCATCAGCATATGACACTATCTTGGCACCAAAACTCTTAGCAAGAGGGGCCAGGGGAGCCATAAATAAGTTAAAAAATGTAGGGCTCAAAATAGAGCCCTGCGGCAACCCCACGTTCAAAGGTGGAACTGCTGCCGAGAAGGGAGGGGCCCAGATAGTTTGAGAGCACCTATCCAAAAAGGATGAAAACCAGCTCAACACTGTGCCCCCAATACCACTATCTTCAAGTCTTTTCAATAGTTTTGAGTTGGGCACAGTATCGAAAGCTGCAGAGAGGTCCAGCAGCACCAACACGGCGCTGCCACCTCTGTCCAATACAGCTTTAACAGATTCCGCAACTTCCAATAAAGCTGTCTCAGTACTAAATTTGGCTCGGAAGCCCGAGACTCCACAAAGTTCATTAAAACTTTGTTAACAAATTTTTCCAAAACCTTGGAAAACAAGCATTTACAATGCAATGGTCTTGGCAATATTATAGTTAGAGCTATTGGCATTTTTCTTTTTTTAATTCTTTTTTTTATCCCTAAATAAATGGCATTGTTATTTCTATTGGCAATAGCTTAATTCTTTGCATATGTGAGACTTATTGCATTAGCAGAGAGAGAGTGAGGTAGTGAGATAGAGAGAGAGAGTGAGGTATTGAAATAGAGAGAGAGTGAGATAGTGAGAAAGAGAGTGAGGTAGTGAGATAGAGAGAGTGAGGTAGTGAAAGAATGAGGTAGTGAGTGAGAGGGATGTTGTGAGGTAGTGAGATAAGCAGAGAGTGATGTTGTGAGGTATTGAGATAGAGAGAGGTAGTGAAAGAGAGAGTGAAAGTTAGTTAGTGAGATAGAAAGAGAGAGAGTGAGGTAGTGAGATAAAGAGCGACTGAGGTAGTGAGTTAGAGAGAGTGAAGTTGTTATGTAGTGAGATAGAGAGTGAGTTAGTGAGAGAGTGATGTAGTGAACTTTTGAGAGAGGGAGTCGTGATATAGTGAGGTAGTGAGAGTGAGATAGTGAGATTTAGATAGTTAGAGTGAGGTAGTGAGATAGAGAGAGTGTGAGGTAGTGAGGTAGTGTGATATAGAGTGATGTAGTGAGAGAGTGAGGTATGTAGAGATAGTGATGTAATGTTGTTTTGAGAGAGATAGTTAGTGAGGTAGAGAGATAGAGAGAGGTAGTGAAAGAGAGAGTGAAAGTGAGTTAGGGAGATAGAAAGAGAGAGAGTGAGGTAGTGAGATAGAGAGTGAGTGAGGCAGTGAGTTAGAGAGAGAGTGAGTGAAGTTGTTAGTTAGTGAGATAGTGAGTGAGTTAGTGAGAGAGTGATGTAGTGAACGTTTGAGAGGCTGAGTCATGATATAGTGAGGTAGTTAGATAGTGAGATAGAGAGATAGAGTGAGGTAGCGAGATAGAGAGAGAGTGAGGTAGCGAGATAGAGAGAGAGTGAAGTTGTGAGGTAGTGTGATAGAGAATGATGTAGTGAGAGAGTGAGGTATGTACAGATAGTGATGTAATGTGGTATAGAGAGAGATAATTAGTGAGGTAGTGACATTGTTATACTGTGAGATAGAGAGATGCGAGTAGTGAGGTAGAGAGTGAGGTAGAGAGAGTGAGTTAGTGAGAGAGAGTGAAGTAGTGAAAGAGATAGTGAGTTAGTGAGAGAGAGAGTGAGTTAGTGAGAGAGAGATTGAGGTAGTGAGAGAGAGTGAGGTAGTGATAGAGAGAGCTAACAAAACACACATATAGACCCACTAACACAGTCATACACACACAAAGTCTATCACGTACACACACATACAGAGCTACACATACAGAGCCACCCAGACACACATAGAGAGCTACCTACAGACATACACATACAAAGCCACTGACTTACACACATACAGAGCTAGCTACACAAATACAGAGCCACGGAACACACATACTGAGCTAGCCACATAAACATACTGAGCCACCCATATACACACACAGAGCCACTCATGCACTTATTGAGCCACACACACATGGAGCTACACACACATAGAGCTACACAGACACACACAGCCTTACACATACTGAGCCGCACTCATACACTGATCCACACACACACACAGCCACACACACCGAGCTACACACAGAGAGATGTATCCTAAACTTAGTAACACAGCCAGAGTTACTTATAAATAGAGACACTTAGCTATAAAGCAATGTACACAGAGCTACACACACACACACAGGTACACAGATCTACACACATTCTCACAGTGCAATATAGACTGAAAAATATAAAGCTACAATTTTACACACAGACAGAGCTATAGAGACACATACAGAGCTACTTATACTCCTTGAGCTAAGCAGTAAGAATTTGCATAATACAGAGAGCATATGTAACAGAGTGTAATGCAAAGAATGTTTAACAGAGCAAGTGTTAGAGTGTGTGTGCTAGAGAGTCTGTTTAAAGAGTGTCTGTATAGAGAGTGTCTGTACAGAAAGTGTCTGTACAGAAAGTGTCTGTACATAGAGTGTACATACAGAGATTATGTAAAGATTATGTACAGAGATTATGTACAGAGATTATGTACAGAGATTATGAAGAGATTATGTACAGAGAGTGTATGTACGTGTTTTAGAGAGAGTATATTAAAGTGTCTCTGTGTGTGTTAGAGAGTGCATGTGTAGGGAGTGCATGTGTAGTGACTGTGTGTGTGTATGCATGTAGAGAGTGCATCTATAGAGTGCATGTATTGATAGAGTAGATGTAAAAAGTGTGTGTACAGAGTGTATGTTTAGAATATATAGTAAAAGTGTCTATTAAAGAGTATTAGTAGAGTTATAAAAGTGTAGTATTAGTGTGATAATACAGATCTAGAAAGTAAAAAGGTGTGAAAAAGTTGACAACGCCTCACGTAAGCAACCCAATTGGAGTTTGCAGATTGGTTCTCACCTGCACTCGCTTTCTCATCATTAGCTATTGTCAACTTATAGTGCACCACGCTCTCTGCACCATGCTCTCTGCACCACGCTCTCTGCACCACGCTCTCTGCACCACGCTCTCTGCACTACGCTCTCTGCACCACGCTTGGAGTGTGGTACAGAGAATGTGGTACAAAGAGTGTGGTACAGAGAGCGTAATACAGAGAGCGTAATACAAAGAGCGTAATACAAAGAGCGTAATACAAAGAGCGTAATACAAAGAGCGTAATACCGAGAGCGTAATACAGAGAGCGTAATACAGAGAGGGTAATACAAAGAGTGTAAGCGAGAGCGTAAGACAGAACTGAGACCATAATACAGAGAGCATAATGCGGGGAAAAGAGTGCGGGGAACAGAGTGCGGGGAACAGAGTGCGGGGAACAGAGTGCGTGGTACAGAGTGCGTGGTACAGAGTGCGTGGTACAGAGTGCGTGGTACAGAGAGTGTGGTACAGGGAGTTTTGTACAGAGAATGTAATACAGAGAGCGTGGTACAGAGAGCATGGTACAGAGAGCATAATCTAGAGAGCATAAGACAGAGAGCATAAGACAGAGCATAAGACAGAGAGCATAAGACAGAGAGCATAATACAGAGAGCATAATACAGAGAGCATATGTAACAGAGCGTATTATGTAGAATGTTTAACAGAGTGTGTCTTAGAGTGTCTTAGAGAGCGTGTATAAAGAGTGTATGTATAGAGAGTGTATGTACAGAGAGTGTATGTACAGAGAGTATGTATAGAGAGTGTATGTACAGAGAGTGTATGTACAGAGAGTGTATGTACAGAGAGTGTATGTACAGAGAGCGTGGTACAGAGAGCGTGGTACAGAGAGCGTGGTACAGAGAGCGTGGTACAGAGAGTATAATCTAGAGAGCATAAGACAGAGAGCATAAGACAGAGAGCATAAGACAGAGAGCATAATACAGAGAGCATATGTAACAGAGCGCATTATGTAGAATGTTTAACAGAGTGTGTCTTAGAGTGTCTTAGAGAGCGTGTATAAAGAGTGTATGTATAGAGAGTGTATGTACAGAGAGTGTATGTACAGAGAGTGTATGTACAGAGAGCGTGGTACAGAGAGCGTGGTACAGAGAGCGTGGTACAGAGAGCATAAGACAGAGAGCATAAGACAGAGAGCATAAGACAGAGAGCATAATACAGAGAGCATATGTAACAGAGCGTATTATGTAGAATGTTTAACAGAGTGTATCTTAGAGTGTCTTAGAGAGCGTGTATAAAGAGTGTATGTATAGAAAGTGTATGTACAGAGAGTGTATGTATAGAAAGTGTATGTATAGAGAGTATGTATAGAGAGTGTATGTATAGAGAGTGTATGTATAGAAAGTGTATGTACAGAGTGTATGTATAGAGAGTGTATGTACAGAGAGTGTATGTATAGAGAGTGTATGTTCAGAGAGTGTATGTATAGAGAGTGTATGTATAGAGAGTGTATGTACAGAGAGTGTATGTACAGAGAGCGTGGTACAGAGAGCGTGGTACAGAGAGCGTGGTACAGAGAGGGTAATACAGAGAGCATAAGATAGAGAACAGAGAGCATAATACAGAGAGCATAATACAGAGAGCATAATACAGAGAGCATATGTAACAGAGTGTAATGCAAGGAATGTTTAACAGAGCAAGTGTTAGAGAGTGTGCTAGAGAGTCTGTTTAAAGAGTGTCTGTATAGAGAGTGTCTGTATAGAGAGTGTCTGTATAGAGAGTGTCTGTACAGAGAGTGTATGTACAGAGAGTGTATGTACAGAGAGTGTATGTACAGAGAGTGTATGTACAGAGAGTGTATGTACAGAGGATGTATGTACCAAGAGTATGTGTAGAAAGTGTGGTATAGAGAGCATGGTACAGGGAGCATAGTACAGAGAGCATACAGAGTGTGTGGTACAGAGTGAGTGGTACAGAGTGCGTGGTACAGAGTGTGTGGTACAGAGTGCATGGTACAGAGTGCGTGGTACAGAGTGCGTGGTATAGAGAGCATAATACAGAGAGCATAATACAGAGAGCGTAATACATAGAGCGTAATACAGAGAGCGGATTTGGGGGCGTAAGTTTTGCTGTTCTTTAGACAGTGAAGTTATGTGTCACTCAGAACCACAAAACCACGCCTCGAACTCTGAAAATGGCCGTAGTTTTGTAAATGCCATTATTGCGCTGATCGTCTCTGCAAGAAGTCGCTGAGTACTCCTTCTGACGGTATGTATGCTTTCTTGTATTTTTTTTTTTATGTACTTTTTTTGCTAATCTTATGTTTATTCTCTCTTTTCTAGGTCCAACATGGCCCATGGTGTCTCCCTGCAGCGATGTGCACCGCTGTGCACGAAGTGGTTCCGATATGCTGCTCTTTTGCAGTTTGAGGTAAGCTATCTTTTCGATTTTGCTAATCCTATGTTTTTTCTCTCCTTTCTATGTCCAACATGGCCCGTGGCGTCTCTCTGCAGCCATGTGCACTACTGTGCACGAAGTTGTTCAGACAGGTATGTATGTTGCTGTTGTTTTCTGTTAGAGGTAAGCCATTATGTTTTTTTTGCTAATCTTATGTTTATTCTCTCTTTTCTAGGTCCAACATGGCTTGTGGCGTCTCCCTGCAGCTGTGTGCACTACTGTGCACAAAGTTGTTCAGACGGGTATGTATGTTGCTGTTTTTTTTGGTTAGAGGTAAGCCATTTTTTTTAAATTTATGTTTATTCTCTCTTGCTCTCTGCACAACGCTCTCTGCACCACGCTCTCTGCACCACGCTCTCTGCACCACGCTCTCTGCACCATGCTCTCTGCACCATGCTTGGAGTGTGGTACAGAGAATGTGGTACTAAGAGTGTGGTACAGAGAGCGTAATACAAAGAGTGTAATACAAAGAGCGTAATACAAAGAGCGTAATACAGAGAGCGTAATACAAAGAGCGTAATACAGAGAGCGTAATACAGAGAGCGTAATACAGAGAGTGTCATACAGAGAGTGTAATACAGAGAGGGTAATACAGAGAGGGTAATACAGAGAGGGTAATACAGAGAGCATAAGATAGAGAACAGAGAGCATAATACAGAGAGCATAATACAGAGAGCATATGTAACAGAGTGTAATGCAAAGAATGTTTAACAGAGCAAGTGTTAGAGAGTGTGTGCTAGAGAGTCTGTTTAAAGAGTGTCTGTACAGAGAGTGTATGTACAGAGAGTGTATGTACAGAGAGTGTATGTACAGAGAGTGTATGTACAGAGGATGTATGTACAGAGGATGTATGTACAGAGGATGTATGTACCAAGAGCATGTGCAGAAAGTGTGGTATAGAGAGCATGGTACAGGGAGCATAGTACAGAGAGCATACAGAGTGTGTGGTACAGAGTGAGTGGTACAGAGTGCGTGGTACAGAGTGAGTGGTACAGAGTGAGTGGTACAGAGTGAGTGGTACAGAGTGCGTGGTACAGAGTGCGTGGTACAGAGAGCATAATACAGAGAGCATAATACAGAGAGCGTATTAAAGAGAGTGTAATAGAGAGAGCGTGTCTTAGAGACCGTGTCTTAGAGAGTGTATTAAAGTGTTGCTGTGTGTGTTAGAGAGTGCGTGTGTAAATAGTGAAGGTGTAAATAGTGCATGTGTACAGAGTGCATGTGACTGACTGTGTGTGTATGCATGTGTAGAGAGTGCATCTATAGAGTGCATGTGTTCAAACAGTAGATGTAAAGAGCGTGTGTACTGTATGTAAAATCAAAGCAAAGGAAACATTATAATGTATGTTGTGAAAAAGAGATGCTTACATAAGTTATTGAACACACTGCAGCATTTCAATACTTTGTAAAATTAAAATGGTTGTATTAACGAATTTGTAAATTGCATGTTTTCTATTGGGTTTACTGTTTTTAAATAAAACATTTTGTAAATTTGTGCCCAGGGATATGCTATTACACGACATGTTAGCATTTATTCCTTAAAAGGTAACTGCAACATGTGAAATTGATTAATCAAAGATCAGCAATGTAACAAATTTTGTTTTTTAAGTAAAAGCATAATGCAGTAAGTTTCATTATTTAAGGGATGCTACTGGTGGCTGAAAGATAGCAGGTAAAATTCCAGACTACTTGCATTAGACAGAGCTTGTTTCTGAGTTAATGTAGTTGAGCAAGTGTTGATCTGAGAGGCAGGTGGGTTAATGTTTTAAAGTAGCTTTTGAATCTTTAGCTGAGACTCCGAATTGCACAGTACTGGTACTGCTCTTTATGGAGTTTCTACGAAGGATTATGTCTTTAAAATACACCCCCTTCTTACACTACAGCTACCAAAGAACATGAGATATGGCAACAGTTGCATGATGTTAAACGCTGTACGACAACAAAGTATCCAAATGTGCTTCAAAGTGTTTTAGGAAATACAAGCTGCACGTAAATGTTACTGATAAAAGCTAAAGGTATAACATTGTTGCAGATATTAACATCCCAACACAAAAGCTTCTCTTACCTGTAGAACTTGCCAGAAGCTATGGGTACCTGACGTTGGCGTGAAAAACGTGCCCCACCCTGTCCTATGAAAATAAGGTAATCCCCTTAATAAAGTTTTCTTTGCACTTTCGTCAAAAACATCAAATCCAAATCTCGGCAAACATTAGTAATAAATTCGATTGCATCTATTAGGAAAAGCAATATATTTCACACAATATAATACAAAGCACAACAAACGTAGGTAAAAAAAATAGCACTTACCTGTATGTTGCAGTAACACGGGCAGTGAAATCTAGACATCTCACAAACAGGATACAAACAATGAATACTTACGTTTAAAAAAATGAAAAAGACATCAGAAACAAAAACATTATTACATTAATATTACCATACAAAAGTTGCTCTTACCTGTAGAACTTTCCGGAAGATATCGGTAACCGACGTTTACGTGAAAAACGTGCCCCACCCTCTCGTATTCAAATAAGGTACTCCCCAAAATACATTAGTAACAGCACTTTCGTCAAAAACATCAAGTAGAAATATCGCTAAACAATATTAAGAAATTCGATTGCAGCTATAAAGCAAACAAAGAAATTATACACAATCTAATACAAAGTACTACAAAATTGTAAGAGAAAAAATACTGTATTAAAAACACAACACTAATTAGCATTAAAAACATAGTGCAATAAGATAGGGAGTCATACATATTCCATTTAAAAACATACATTTACCATGTTAAAAAAGGCAAACAACATTTACTATAACAATTGTTTACAATTGTGAAAAAATGTACACTTACCTGTATCTCGCAGCATCACGGACGGACAAATAGAAATTATTTACTAACGAGAAAATATAATGTAACAAAACAGAAACGCAATCTCCCAACACATAAAAATGTAGCACTTACCTGTGCACGTCACAGCAGCAAGGACGGTGAAGTGTAGAAAACTCACGGACAGTACACAAACAGGACACGGACAATGAATCTCTTAAAAGTATAAAAACCAAAACATTACATCAGAAACAAAAAGATAATATTAACATCACACCAAAGTTGTTCTTACCTGCAGAACTTGCCGGAAGATATCGCCAACTGACGGTTCCGTGAAAAACGTGCCCCACCCACACGTATTCAAATAAGGTACTCCCCGTAATGAACTCGTTACAGCACTTTCGTCAAAAACATGAAATAAAAATACCTACAAACATTATTACTAAATGATCATTAAAGTACCAGCTATAATATAAAAAAATATACACAATGTAAAGCAAAAAGTAGTACGTTAAAAATTATAACTTTAAAAAAAAGTATTAATATAAAAAGCATAACACAAATTAACAATAACAGACATGCATATACCATTTCTAAGCAAATAAAAAATACGTAAAGAATTCTAAATGTGTAATATTTGTAAAAAATCTCACTTACCTGTATGTGGTAACAGCATACATACCGTTAGAATGACTTTGTGCACAGCTGTGCACACAGCTGCACGGAGACACCACATCCCATGTTAGACCTAGAAAAGAGAGAATAAACATAAGATTAGCAAAAATAACAATATAGCTTACCTCTAACATAAAAAAAAGCAACATACATACCCGTCAGCACTACTTCGTGCACAGTAGTGCACAAGGCTACAGGGAGATGCCACGGGCCATGTTGGACCTAGAAAAAAGAGAAGAAACATAAGATTAGCAAAATTGAAAAGATAGCTTACCTCAAATCGCAAAAGAACAGCCGTCAGCACAACTTCGTGCACAGTAGTGCACACAGCTGCAGGGAGACGTCACGGGCCATGTTGGACCTAGAAAAGAGAGAATAAACATAAGATTAGAAAAAACAAACAAAATGGCTTACCTCTAAAAGAAAACAACAACAGCAACATACATACCCGTCTGAACAACTTCGTGCACAGTAGTGCACACGGCTGCAGGGAGACGCCACGGGCCACGTTGGACCTAGGAAAGAGAGAAAAAACATTACATTAGTAAAATGGGAAAGAAAGCTTACCTCAAACTGCAAAAGAGCTGCGTTTCGGAACCACTCCGTGCACAGCGGTGCACATCGCTGCAGGGAGACGCCACGGGCCACGTTGGACCTAGAAAAGAGAGAATAAACATAAGATTAGCAAAAACAAACAAAATGGCTTACCTCTAAAAGAAAACAACAGCAACATACATACCCGTCTGAACAACTTCGTGCACAGTAGTGCACACGGCTGCAGGGAGACGCCACGAGCCACGTTGGACCTTGAAAACAGAGAAAAAACATTACATTAGTAAAATATAAAAGATAGCTTACCTCAAACTGCAAACAAGCATACATACCTTCGGAAGAGGTACTCAGCGACTTCTTGGAGAGACGATCAGCGCTAAATGGCATTTACAATACTACGGCCATTTTCGGACTTGGGGGCGTGGTTTTGAAGTTCTGAGTGACAGACAACGTCACTGTATAAAGAACAGCAAAACTTACGCCCCCAAATCCGAAAAAGACGGGGCTAAATCGGAGTGACGCATCTCTCCTCCAATGGCTGGCCTCCGTTTAGAAAGCCAGCCAATGGGGGAGAGACGGGTCAGGGAGGCGGGTTCTAAAGCCCTACTACACAACATTAAATCTCCGACCCCAGACTGCGCAAGCGCAGCCTTTAGGTCCTCGACCTAAAAAAGGCGAAAGCGAGACGGGTCTATAATTACCTGCTACCTCAGGATCTGCCAAAGGTTTCTTCAGCAGAGGGAGGATATTTGCATGTTTCCATCTATGTGGCACCCGCCCTTCTCGCAGAGCTAAGTTCAAGATGATATTTACACAAGGATTTAACACCTCTGCTAGCAAAGATAAAACCTTTGCTGGACAAGGGTCCATAGGCGACCCAGATTTTAAAGTTATAAATATATCCGAATAAAACAAGACCAAAATGCCAACAATCCAACATACACAAGTAAAGATATCACTTTTAAAAGTCTAAAACTACTTCATTACATAGGAAACTATGGATGTTTCACTTTTAGCACAAAGTTCCTGGGATGCGTTAAAAAAATCAAAAACAAAAATAGGTGCAGGGAAGGTGAGGTGAGGTGCCGGAAAAGCAAAATGATGTATCCGTTCCCTACTCCCAGGGAAGGTGATGCGTTGGATCCTTACTGCCAGGGGAGGTGATGCGTTGGTTCCTTACTGCTGTGCAGGAGAAGTAATGTGTTGCTTCCTTACTGCCAGGGGAGGTACGGCCTCTGTTCTTTTCTGATGGGCAACATCGATGAAGAACTTGGTGCCTAGGGACGATGAGTCAAAAATCCAGAAAGGCGCTGCGTCAATTCCACAGCCACAAAGCAGGTTATGCATAACATTTTTCAGCCGCACTGCAAGGCCTACGACAAAGTCAGAGCGTGCGCCATGGGCGTCGGTGATGTGCTCGGGACTCCGGATGCAGTGACGGTTCAGCCGCACAGCAGGGACTTCGTCGATCATTCAGCCACACAGCAAAGGTGCTGCAAATCGATGCATGGATTTTCTTGGTTCATTGCACCAAAACCACCTCCAATGGCCCAGAACTGGAATTGGCACCACTTGGCAGGTCAGAAATCCCAAGAAATCCCCAGTAGAGGGGTTCTGGGGCTGAAGATAAAGTCTTTGATGGCCCTGAAACTTCTTCATAGGAGGCAAGCACACACAATGCTTTGGAGAACCTTGGAAAGCAGGATGTACAAAGCAAAGTCTTGTTCTTTCATTCCAAGGACAGAAGCAGCAAGCAGCATGCCAGCACACAAAGCAACAGGCAGTGCCAGTCTCCTCCTACTGCATTTAGCTCTTCTTACTGATAGAATATCCTCTTAATCCAAAGGTTTTCTGAAGGTATGGTGTCACAGCTCCAGTACTTATATCAGTTTCTGCATTTGAAGTTGGCAATCTTCAAAGGATGTCTCTGTAGTGCATAAGTCCCTCATCAACCAGACTAGCTTGAATCCCGTGGCACAGGGACCGACCTCTGGGCATACCCCTGGCCACTTGGGGTGAACATAGCACACACAACAACCACCAGGCATGAAGCAAAGGCTGTGCTCCCCCTCCAAAGGCTGGAATAGGAGTAAGTGTTGTTGGCTCCTGCATCTGTCTAAGAAGGCATGTGAGGATCCAGCAGCATCCAAGGTGGCATTTGGGACCAACTGTCTCCAATGACGACAAATTCAGGTGTGTACCCTGGGTGCTACTGGTGCAGCCATAGCCCAAACAAATGGAGTATGGTGTGAGGCTGAATAGGAACAAATACAAGGAAAACATTGCTTTAGGAAGTGGCCAAGCCACTGTTTAGCTATTCACACCTCGGGCTATGGAGTGCCACAGAAGCCCTAGTAAGGGCTCATGATTTGCACATTGGGTTCTTCCTGTGGTGCCCAAAGAACACGGACCGAGATGTTTCCTTGATTTACGAGACGATTGAGTACGGAGCTTTTTTTGCGCGACGTCGTGACAACATGAGAATTGATTACTGTCCAGGCCCAGCAGATTAACCCTGATTGGCCCTTCTGTAACCCCTTCATGGATTAGTACCTTCACAAGTGACTGCTCTCTCTCACACCAGCTTGGACCTTATTCGCCCTCTTTCTCCTCAGGCCCATCGTATGGGCTACTGAGGGACATACTTACCTACTGCTACCAAGGGGTCAAAATGTCGATATCTACCACGATAGCCAGTTCAACCAACAGTGATTCATCACTGTGAATTTGTTTGGAACTATGGCTATCTAACATTTGTGCCTAATGTGAATAACTCTTGTAGGAGCCCCTTCTTTGCTTTGTAAGTTAACAGATTATATGAATTGTAAACTGTTTCGCTCACTTCCTTATCCTCACTTCATTCACAATTACCCTCACCCTTCCTTCCTGGGGCCCTGCTTTAAATTGTGTCCACGAATTAAAGGAACTACTGGTTGTTCAGTGTGATTAAACAACACTGTTCATCAAGAATACTATGTTTTCCTTATTTTTTGTTTAACTCTATATAATTTTGTGGTTCTTGTATTGTATACACATCAATCTGTATACTGGGACCATTGTTCCAATGTACAAAGAACAGGAGGGGCACAAAGAACATTTTTAATGATTTTCCAGACAAATGAAAGCACACACATCAGTTCAGATATTATTTATGTTATAGATATATTCAGAACCTATCAATTACTACAATTAGCACAAAGAACATTTTTAAAGCACGGTTGGAATGCTGCAGAAGCGCACCAATCCCAGTATAAATGTTTTTATAAGAGGCAGCTTAAATCCCCACTGGGATTGAATGCTTGACCCAGGGAGAGGCTTTATATTAATTCAAGCACTCCTGCAGCTGGAGCATTTTGGTCTTAAGCTCTGGAATGTAGGGACCCTTGTTGGGTAGTCCTAAAGATGCATTATCAGCATAGTAAAAGTAAGATTCTGAAATCCATGTTTTTCAGTACATTGTTGTATTGATAATGTTGGTGGATAACAATGCGAGGTTTTCCAGGCATAATGCATGCTATTGAATATTAGTACGGTCCTCGTTGATGAGTTACAACATATTGCTGACTTTCCTGAATGGTGACACCTTGACAAAGCCAGAAAGCCTACCTTTATTGATAATGACTCACCGACGTTCAGGCTCCTGCACTCTTTGGGGCATATGTAGAAGCCCCTATCACCACAGGAAATTCACTTTTTGTGACGTTCCCGTGGCGATAGGGGTCTTGCCTTATGTACAAGGCAGCGTTAAGCCACTTAACGTGGCTTAACCCAGCCTGCTACATGAGGCACCCTTTCACACTATGGTTAGCATGAAAGGGGCATGCAGAGGGTGTTGTGGTGGGCGTTCCACTGCAGCACCCATTGTAATTGAAGCTGCCCCCTATGTACAAGGGAGACGTAAATAGGAGGACGTGCCAAAATTAAGACCAGGAAAACCCTTGTCTTAAGTTGGCGAAATTAGGAGAAATGCATTATTTCTCCTCATTTTTGCATTTGCCATGCAAAATGCCATGGTTAGTTCATGTACAGGATGGTGTCCCTTCCTGTACATGAACAAACCTTTTTTTTAAATTCCATTTTGTAACTTTCATATGTGATGCATGAAGCAGCACACACGAAAGTTACAAAATTACATTTTAAGATTGTTTATGTACACATAACCAATCCACCCCTGCACACAGACACCCTTGCACTCTAGTGCAAGGATGCCTGCGCTAGCGCTAAGTTGTTAAACTGAGCACCATTGCAGTGGGAAACGCAAAGCTGCACCACATTCTTGTAAATATGGTGCAGCCTTGCGTTTCCGAGGTGGCAGAGCTTGTCGTTAAGCCAAGGAGGCTAACGACACTCTCCAGGTAGGCCAGTACTAAGCGCCAGGACACCCAAGGTTAATCGAGCGCTCTACAAATGCATATAACATAACTCTCCACCACTTCATTGTACATATCCCCCTTTGTTTGACAAATTAAGCACTTCATCCACTGGCACAATTTCATTAACAGGTTGTCTTGTCCATACAAGCTCAAGGGGCAAAATGCTCTGCATTGTTTGATTGAGAGATTGCTTGGTGGACTAATACACAGTTATGTGAGTTATGCTAAAGCCAATGTTTAATAACAGTGGTTCATCTCTGCCTTCATTCTTCTGACGTTGCTTAAATGAGTATTACTATTATTAAGTGCTGTGGTACTATCACTCCGTACCAGGGGACTGTTCGGTTTGCTAATTGTAGTAATTGATAGGTTCTGAATATATCTATAACATAAATAATATCTGAATTGATGTGTGTGCTTTCATTTGTCTGGAAAATCATTGTGCATTCAGGGAAAATTTAAAAAGGACACTATTGAGCTGTTGCTTGTTGTTTTTAATCTCACAAGCAAATGATAACATTTGCATAGGAGTGGTAGAATAATTCTAGCAGATGTGCTAAATTTTGCTTACTGGTACCTCAATACAGGGAAATAGTTTTCTTCACATAATGAAAGAATTATGCTACTGTAAAGGAGAACTAGTTTTTAAAAATGCAGAGCATAAAGCTCCCTCTCTGAATATATTCTTTGTTTGCATAGCAATAATTGTATGTATGGAAAAGTGTGCCATAGTTTAATTGGACATAGCTTTGCATGTATGAGTTCATAATTTCTCCTCCTTGGATATATATGTATTTTGTTGTGTTGGTGGTTTGTACAGCATATATTGGATAATGTACCCCCTGCAGTACATTATGAGGATGCTGAAAGTCACCAAGGAGTTCTGTGACCATATAGAGGAACGAGGCCAAAGGGAGTAAGGGAATTCACCCTTCTCAGGCATCCCCAAAGCACACTTAGCTCTGCCTAGAGCTGTACTACATGCTGCAGCCCACTTTGCTACTGTACACAAGGAATGTGAGCACATCACACCGATCCTACTCTCACCCCAATGGCTTCCTAATGAGGCAAGAGCTCAATGTAAAATTGCCTGCACCACACAAACGACCCTCCATACCGCCTCACCCATCTACCTAACTGGAAAATAGAAAATATTAGGCACAAAACTTTTCATTTTCAGAAAACGTTACAAGAATGTCAAGCGCCCTTCCTCCTACTCTCCAGACGACCCTATGCCAAGCTACCGTTACAAATAAACTAAGGACCTCATTTATGAGAAGTGTTGCATCGCTGTGTGAAAGCAGCGATGCAACACTTCTCAGTGCGCCCACCCTGCGACACAAATGATGCGTCATATTTACTGTATGACGCATCATGTCGCAAGGAATGACAGATACATCAGTATTACTGACGTACCTTTTGGCGCAAAAGTGGTGCATTGCTGGAGTTGTGTCAGAAGCGTGACGCAACTCCAGCAATGTTCATTTCACATGGGGCAAGTCCCATGTGAAAGGGCCTGCGTCACCTTAATGCCTGCCATTAGGCAGGCGAAAGGTTGTGATGCATTGGTGTCCTAGAAGTGGCACAGGGAAATCTTATAGATTTCACTGCACCACTCCTACGACCCTTTCTTGCGGGGCAACGCCCACCCTGCATACATTATACCAGACGCGGGTATAATGTACTGCAGGGGTTTATAAAGTGAGGCATCGGCCTAATGCTTCACTTCGTAAATATGGCACAACATGGTGAATTAACTAAAAGTGACACAACTGCGGCACAAAAGTGACACAGGCCTTCATAAATGAGGCCCTAAGACTCTTTTTTCTGAAGGACACATGGGCTAAATCTATCAACTCCTACTCACTTTCCTGTGCTGTATCTTAGATGTATTCTCTGGTAACTGTACTTGCCTAAAGAGCTTTCATGCCCTTGAGGCATGTTCGTGCTATTTGAAATCACGAAAATAAAACTAAATAAAGTCTTTATTCCTTATAATACATAGTTACACCATTACTCTTAGTGCAAAATTAAAACCACAAAAAAAAAGAGTTAGATTTTTTATTCAAAAAGATATTAAAAACATTAGAGCTCAGAATGTCTAGAAAGACAGAATGGGGATATACTCAATGAAGTGTCGGTGAGAGACAAGGCAGCACACATGGAAAATGCAAAAACGTGGAGAAATAATTTGCCTACTTAAAACCAGGATTTTTCTAGTGTTAAGTTCGGGGCTGCAAACAATGAACGTCGCCCTCGAGAATAGGTGGCAGCGTCGTGTACAATGGGTGTTACGGTGGAACGCCCACCGCAGCAACCACTGCACGCCCCTTTCGCGCGAAGTTTAGCGTGAAAGGGGCCTTATTCACAAGGCAGGGTTAAGCCACTTAATGTGGCTAAAAAGCCACATTAAGTTGCTTTTAACGCTGCCTTGTGAATTACGCCCTGACCCTATCACCACGGGAACGTCAGAAAAAGTTCCCGAGGCGATAGGGGCCTGAGAATATGCCCCAATGATTTCTATCCTCCCTATAGTTACCTAAAGTGTGCAAAAAATAAACATATTTCTATAAATAGCTTGGTGCTATTGTTCACTGTGTATCTGGAAAAAAAGAACAGAAGGTATTATTTCAGCTTTGTAAACTGCAGCTTCAATTATGCTCTGTAACTTTGCCTTTGGCTGCTGACTCCAGCAGCAGGCATTATGACATCAGAGCTCAAAGTTCAACAGCTACATCATTTCTTCATTACAGGTGACTGGAGACTAACAAATCGCCTGTAATAAAGAAATTACAGACACACTTTAATATACGGGGCACAGGCTCACATGTATTATATGAACACAATGGCCCTTCACAGGCAGTAACCACAAGCGCTTAGTAACCAGTCTCATTATAGCTTTCTTGGAACCTTATTCTCCAGGGACCCGGCACTGTTGTTCTGAGTTGTTCCTGAAACCTTGGTCCCACTGCTCAGCAGTGTAGACAACACTGACGTGGTTATGTCAACAAGGATACGAACCGTGTGTGCAGTATCTAAATCAGTTATTTACATGGCTGACTCAGAGTCCCGTAAGTCATTTTCCCTACAACAAACAATATTTTCGACATACACAGAACATAATGATGCATGCAAAACTAAGCAAATAAGGAACAGTAGCCCATAACGCCAAATCACTACTTCCATCAATACATTAGCAGTGCACAGCTCAGGAAGCAGCTTCAGGGGCATATTACCAACAACTAGCGATAATTATCGCTATGTTAGCTTAGCGGCAATAATTTTATCGCCGTGTTGCGGCGATTTTTATCGCTTAGGAGCCTTGCTATTATCAAGGTTTATCTCCTAAGCGATAAAAATCGGCCGAAATGCATGAATATCGCTGTAAAGTCTGCGATATTCATGCATTACCGAGCTAATGCTCTTAGCCATGTTATCCATCTCCCATTGGATAACATGGCTAAGAACTGCTCAGGGCAGGTGTTAGCTTTTGGAGGTATTCGCGCTTAGCGCGATATCTCCAAAAGTTGGTAATAGGAGATAGCGATGTTAGCGACTGTTTCCAGTCGCTAACATCTTGGCACGCCCACTTTGCATGTCATTAGTGATAAATATCTCTGACATGCAAAGCGGGGCCCAAGATGGTCGCTATCTCCTACTAGCTGTCGCTAACTGGTGTTAGCGACAGCTAGGTAATAGGGAGATAATTTTATCTCCGCTTTCTTGGCTTTTAAAGCCAAAAAAGCAGAGATAAATCCCTTGATAATATGCCAGGTTTCTTATCATGGCGCAGTTAGTCACCTGTATTTGCCTCAAGCCAGGGAAATCTATACATCTATTTCGGCTTCTTTGAAATAATCGTGTTACTAAGGGGGTGAGCGCAGTCTGAAAGCCCGCTGAAGTCCTTCAGAAATCTGGGAGGGGGGGGGGTGCCTCGTCCCGCGCACCTCCCCACCCTTTTCTGAAAGTCATACCCAGTCTCTACCTCAATATCCTATGTACCTCAGTACTAATGGCAAAAGAAGAGGTATGTAGTACCTCAGTTCTAATGGCTCGGGTGCAGTGGGCCCTTCACATCCTCAGGTCCCAGTGACACTGCACCTGTGCCACTATTGATAGCTGTCTCTCAGCTGTACCTACAATTCGACAAGCACTGGCAAAGCCAATCAGTCTGGCGTTGGCTCATGCTTTTTCAACAATTTACTGTTGGGAAAGCTGCTAGACCCGCATCAAACTTCGAAAATAAACCAACAAAAATACTTTGGGTACAGGCAACAATGTTTTACTGGTCTAAATAAAATGCATTATAATTATAGTCCCTAGCACCAAAGAGTACTTCTTAGTGTTTGTATGTGGGCCTCCTGTGAAAAAAACATGCCGAATCTCACAGTGGTCTGACACAACCACAGACTAATGGATGAGGTCTGGCTGACACCCCCTATAAGAATGCTACATGCATAAATTCATAAAATCAAAAGCTCTGATTAACACCAGACCTAAAAAAGCCAAGCAGTATGGCACTGGCTGCCATATTCTTGCCTTTGCTAATGGTTTATTTGGAATGTTATTGTAAATCTGTATTACAAATAGATGGAGAGGGTTAAATATATAGATTAATAGAAATGTATGCAGAGGTAACTAGAGAAGGATAGATAGATAGATAGATAGATAGATAGATAGATAGATAGATAGATAGATAGATAGATAGATAGATAGATAGATAGATAGATAGATAGATAGATAGATAGATAGATAGATAGATAGATAGATAGATAGATAGATAGATAGATAGATAGATAGATAGATAGATAGATAGATAGATAGATAGACTAGGGAGCAAGACAAATAGATAGACAGGTAGATTGACAGGGAGATAGGCTGACTGATAGATAAGTAGAAAGGTAGAGAGACACGTGTATAGATAGACATACAGGTAGATTGGCAAGTAGGTATACAGACAGACAGCATGATAGATCGGTAAGTAGATAAACAGACAGACTAGTAGATAGATAGATAGATAGATAGATAGATAGATAGATAGATAGATAGATAGATAGATAGATAGACACCACAATTTCAATTAGTAATATAATATTTACATTTCTATACAAGCATGACATATATAGCACTGAAAGCAAACTAGAAATCCAGACAAGAAGGACATCTATACTAATTTGGTTTACAGGTTAAAGTGCATACCAGCTTAACATACAGGAGTGCAATTCTAAAAGCACTTCATTGCACACATACTAAATAGAGGATAACTTTATAAAGAACAGTTTCAAATGGACACAGCCTAGAATGCTGAGAAATGGCAGCAGTGAGATAAACAAAGGCCACTGCAAAAGAAATCTACACAGTCACTTTAGAGGGAGATAATAACTGATAAAGATTGAATATGATCAGTGCTCAAATTTGGTAGAAAATATCCCGCTATCGCATCAGGCTTTACACCCAAAGGCAACACTAATTAATGAAAAAGTATAAAGAAAACACTGGCACTGATGAGAACTACCTTGTGTTTGGATGTGGTCCTAGTGAAAGGGCTAAATCCAGTCCCTCAAAGTTAAGTCAGCTGAATGCTGAAGTAGGCTGACCCACTGCCCCATACTGTATGCTGTAGTGGCTAGAACAAATCTGAATGGCTTAACAGACCAATGGATGAAAAATTGCTCTGAAATCCCCTTTAAGTATGTATATTATCTATATAATTTCAGTAAAATCAAAAGGTCTTGACTAACTCCAACCCTAACAATAGGGAGATAAAACCTTTTCTTTTATGCACAATTTAACACTTTATATAACCAATTGATATCGAGAACAAAGGGTGTTTTGTGAAACAAAGTGCTAGTGGATGTCTAAGAAGTACTTGAGGTTAACTTACATTGATAAATTACATTTCCCAAAGTTTAAGAACTGGCATCAGTCAATAAAATGTTTGTGTGCAACTTAAATATGTTCACCTAAATTAGCATGTATACTTTCTCTTAAAATTGTAGATCTTCACAGGTGTGTTTCAGAAGAAATCTCCATAAAATCTTTTACAAATATGATGAGCAGTAGGGGCCTATTTGCAAGTATCCAATATATTGTGATCTCTGCCTTACATCTCTTCTAGGAAGGATCTCAATTGCAGTGGTGAAAGGTGTGGAGCACCCATTAGCTATCAGGGGTCATGTGATGGAATAAGGTGCGCACTCATTGTTTGCGCCGTGCTTACCTTTCAAAAGGTGTGACCTGCTCAAACAAGGAGACTGTGCTGTATTATTTTGAATGTGCTGTCCCAAGGGTAGCCACAAAGTTGTGCTGCCCTGGAAGCAGCGCATTCAAGTGAAATATGGTGCAGCTTTGAAAGCAGCTGCCCTGTGTTTCATTGTGTAGACAACTACCCGCCTGCACTTTTAAGGGGGATTAGAAATCCTCTTGCAGGTGGGTGCAGTGAGTGACTGCACTCGCCTACAAGGGGATGTCTCGGAGGTCCATTGCTCCCTTTCCCTCCTCCTGAGGGCTGCTAATAGGGGTCCACTGACAGCTTCTTTGCCTCTGCGCCCACGTTTTTAAAGTGACACATGCACAGAGGCAAAGGGATTCCCTCATTTGAATGGGGCCACACCCCCATGCAAGTGAGGGATCACCCTCTGGTGATAGGGCTGGTGCTATCAGTGTGCAATCACGGTCAGTATTGCAGAAAGGGCCACACAAACATTTTCTGCCCTTTCAGTAATAACAAAGTGCCCCAGGTGCGAGTAAAGTGAGCGTGCATGCCCGTTGTGCCCCCACTGCACTCTCCATAATACGGCCTCAGGTGTGATAAAGTCCATACTCGCTGTTAAATTTCAGCATGTTAAAACTGCCCGGATTGAACCCCTTTACCAGGGCGAACATTCCGCTGCGGTGCAGGTGTTCTAAAGGGTGGCTGGGACTGCGACAGCCAATGGTTGTGCGGCCAACGCGAGCACGTAAAGGGTTGTGCCCTGCGGGGTGTGCAAGAGTCAGACAAGCCTGTGCACCACAGCCCAAAAGGATATTTAAAACCCACCTAACTCCTGCAAGAAGCAGAGATTCCAGGATAGTAAGATTCACAGCAACGGCGGAGCCATAAATCGAAGGAGGAAATCGACGTTAGCACCCAATATTCAACCCCAGCAAACTCCGGGACCTGACAATCAAAATGGCGCCCGCGGCTTGCTAAATCGGTGCGATCAGCACCGAGAGTAGAGCTCCTTCGCAGCTGTTCCCACCTGCACAGGATCGGGCTCCAGAGCGGCTGACAGGTACAAACAATCTTGGGACTTAAGGGCGAACCCCTTATGCGCACACCACAGGAGCCTGAGTCATTGTGTGTGGCTCCGTGACCGGACTAAAATGAGACGCCCCGCCAGTGTCCTCAGGTACGACCCGCCCGCTGCCTCAGGGGACATGCCAGCTAGTCTTCCCAGAGGCTCCGATTGCTGAAGAACCAGGTGAGCGACCCCCTCCTCCCCCCACCCATGCGCGAGGCAAAATGGTGGCCCCAACTGTTAAGGGAGATGTGTCCTAGCGCACCGACAGGGCAGGGAGTCCAGGGACGCCAGGGGTGATCTTTGTAGCCTGTTTTAACAACTAATGGGTGCCCCCTCCCTGCAAAGCTCTGCCACACTCGACACACTTGATATGGAACAGGGTCCAAGGATGCCTGACCCTATCATGGCTGACAATGATGACTTCTTTCCCACCTTGCTGAACTTCAACTTACTCTACCGGTCCAGGACAGCGCATGCCCTCATGAGAACATTTGCAATTCTTTGGACCATGGCTCCCCGACCCCCCCCCCCCGGCCACTCTTCTGACTATCCCTGAGCACACATGACCTCCATCCTGACAGCGGAGTCCGAACATTATGTCCGACGCCCGGTGGAGCTGCTCTGTTCAGCTAATGAGGAGATCGGCCTTGGCTCACCCCCTGACCATCACCTGCCCAGCCAGACCTTGGGCACAGTTGCTCCCCTTCTCCCTGTCTCGCCCACCCCCCTCTACGTTTTTCCTACACTCGCCCTTTGCCCTGTCTCCTTTCTATCCTCCTTTCTGACCGATGCCCATTGGAGCTTCCTTTGAGAGCTATAGGGGAGACTGGCTCTGGACTACCTCCCTGGCCGTCACCTACCCATCCGTCGTTGGGCTGACTTTCCCTTTGTCTCCTATTCCGTCTTCCCCCTCGTCCTCTCCCTTCTCACCCTTCTCACCCCCCCTCTCTCCTTTCCCTCTATACTTGTCTCTCCTTTTCCCCCGTTATTGTGTCTCATTTTGGTGATGTAACATGAATTTGTTACTATCCTGACAGCGCAGTCCGATCATGTCTGACGCCCGGTGGAGCTGCTCTGTTCAGCTAATCACCTTGGCTCACCCCTGACCATCACCTGCCCAGCCGGACCTTGGGCCCAGTTTCTCCCCTTCTCCCTGTCTCGCCCATTCCCCCCTGTAAAAAATGAATCCAAAAGGTTTTAGAAGATTTATTGTAGATCAGCACAGCATAGCTCCTGACAAGATAGCAGCAGGATACAACTGCCTTCCAAGTACAGAATGCTACATTAGCAAAGCTCTGTTTAGAATCAAGAACTAATACAGAAACATAACAAGTCTCATGCATTAAAGAGATATACTAATATACATATAAATAATGTACTTGCACTAGATTAAGAAATGTAACACATCTCCCCCATTAAAATGAAACAAAGAGGAAAGAAATGAAAACAATAAGTTACACAAAATCTTGCAAAGAAATGGGCCTATTTATGACCCGTACATTATGTTTGATTCTTGATGCCACAGAATCACATTTTGGTTCATGACCAAACTTGTCATCATGTATAAAGGTTTCCTGGGATCGGTTGATATTTTGTACAAGACACTTAGCTACTTTCCTTGAATTCCAAACCTTACCATCTTGGCTAACAACAGTATTCCTGAACACTTTTTTAATTTGAATAGGTCTACCATATTTACTCATGCCCTTACTAACAAGAAAAGGTTTCAGAATCCTGACCCAATCACCAACTTCCAAATTATGTTCTCCTGTCTTCCACCTGCTATTGTACCATGAAGTGGCTTTGTC
The DNA here is from genome assembly GCF_964261635.1 of Lissotriton helveticus. Taxonomy (NCBI): domain Eukaryota; kingdom Metazoa; phylum Chordata; class Amphibia; order Caudata; family Salamandridae; genus Lissotriton; species Lissotriton helveticus. The sequence continues at coordinate 258,145,009 of NC_136072.1, forward strand.
CTGCTTACAAACAACTCTATTGGCAATTTCCTGAATATCAACTTTGTTCTCCACTACGTTCTTACACTTTTCCTTAAACCACCAAGGGCAAATATCTGAAGCTGGGTCTCTTCCCCTAAGTAATTTAAAAGGACTAATCTCTGTAGTAGTGTGTGGAGTGATGCGATAAGTCCATAATTTTTCTCTAATGACATTCAGCCAATCACCTTTTTCCTTAACTGCATCAGCCACAAAACTCTTCAACACCCGGTTAAAGCGCTCAACCTGTCCGTTCTCATGAGGTTCATAAAGTGATGTGCGGATATGCTTAATCTGACAAACTTTCAAGAAATTCTACATCTCTGCAGAAACCAATTGTACTCCATTATCCGAAATCAAAGTAGCAGGACATCCATCCAGTGCAAAAACCTCTCTAAAAAAACTAATAACTGCATTCGTAGTATCCTTAGTGACAAATTTGACCTCAGGCCATTTTGAGTGATAGTCAATGATGACAAGAGCAAAACGTGAGGTTTCAGGTAAAATAGAAAAATGACCAGAGATATCAAACGCAATCCTATTCCATGGAACTTGAGGCTATTTAAAGGGTCTGAGTGGCGGAACATGAACCTTTAACATTTTATCACTATCACAACATTTATTACATTCCCTGACAGTGCGATCAATAAATCTGTCCATCCCTGGCCACCAAAAATACAATCTTATCAAACGCTACATTGCAGAAATTCCATGATGTGTTTTGTGTGCCAATTTTAAAATCAATTCTCGCATACCATAGGGTGGAATGCATTTTACAGATTTGAACAGGAAATCACCTTCACACAATAATTCATCAGCAACATAAAAAAAAAAAAAATGGTAACAAATCTGGTCTAACACTATTTTTGCTAGGCCAACCTTCCAGCACATATTTCTTGAGATGAACATACATATCATCTGCATCTTGGGACTCTTTCCACTTTGATTCAGTGATATCTTGATATTGGATCGGAATTACATGAGCAATTTTCAACACAAAATCGACATCTTTAACTATATTTACTTTGTCCCTACCATCTTCGCAAGGAAGACGTGACAAGAAATCTGCAGTCACATTTATCTTTCCAGGAATATACTCCACGGTGAAATTGTACTCCTGCAATTTAGATGCCAGACGTGCAATTCTCGTCGTGGAGTTCCAGCCTCCACCAACTGACAATATGTGTATTAAAGGTTTATGATCCATTCTAAGAACAAAATTGCTGCCCTAAACATAAATTCTAAAATGTTCCACCGCCCACACACATGCGAGCAACTCTCTCTCAATAACCGCATACCTGCGCTCAGTTTCATTAAGTGTTCTAGATGAAAAAGAAACATTCCACTCAGCATTACCATCTCGTTGGGACAGAACAGACCCGAGATCATATAAACTGGCATCAGTAGTTATGATACACTTGTACCCCATTCTAAACGGTTTCAAGGTAGGAGCATTTGCAATATCATTTTTGATATCCACAAAAGCCTTATCCTGTTCATCCTTCCAATCAAACATAGCCTTGTGCCTTAATATTTTCTTAATGGTTCCATTTTGGTTGCAAAATTTTCTACAAATTTACTGTAATACTCGCACATTCCTGAAAAAGAAAGTAACTGTTCCTTGTTGACTGGAGCTGGAGCTTTAAGAATGGCATCTACATTAGATTTCTTCGGAACTAAACCCTCATCTGACAACGTATGTCCTAAGTATTCAACTGATTTACAAAACAATCTACACTTATGTGCCTTCAAGGTGAGTCCTCTATTCTCCAGTCTTTTGCGTACCTGATCTAAGTGTGACACATGTTCTCGTTCATTTCTAGAAAAAACTAAACTATCATCTTGAAAACATTTGACAAAAGAATCCAAGTCTCTAAAAGTTTGGAACATCACCCTCTGAAAAACAGAGGCGGCTGAGGCCAGACCAAATGGCATTCTTTTATACTGGAATAGCCCCATAGGTGTGATAAATGCGGTTTATTTCTTTGACTCCTCAGTCAGCTCAATTTGATGGTACGCTGATCTGAGATCAAGGGTGGAAAATATTTGTGCACCATCAACAGGGAAACAAGCTCATTAATGTTAGGAAGAGGGTGGCAGTCAATTATGATATTAGCATTTAACGCTCTTAAATCAATACACACACGTCATTTTTGATCAGGTTTTCGTACGAGTACAATGGGAGAAACCCATTCCGAGGACTCAATAGGTTCTATTATGTTGTCCTTAAGAAGATCATTCAACCTCTCCTTCAACTCATCTCTAACATTAAGAGGAACACCTCTCAATTTTTGTTTAACAGGCAGTGCATTGTTTTTCAAAACAATTTTATGCGCAAAATTCTTTAGCTTTCCCAAATAATCACAGAACACTTTGTCATATTTATGACTCCAAAACTCCATGTCCTCCTTTATATCTTTTTTTTACAACACAATCATGACTTGTAATACTCACCATATCTATTTCACTGCATAAGGAGACTGGATCTTTGGAACGAGGATTTAGAATAATACCTAACTCATATTGATCATGCCAACCTAGAACATTGACACCCTTGACAGCATTGTATAATTTAATCATGGCAGATCTATTTTTAAAGGATAGAGGTAATTTTAAGAAACCCTCAATATCAATTATTGATCCGTTTAAACTTTCGGCAATGATGTCTGATGGTAGAAGACTTGTAATATCACATGCATCCACCAATTTCTCATTAAAATACTCTTTAGTAATAATCGTCCACGGTGATCCCGTATCCACCATTAGTTCTATTTCCTTATTGAAAACGTAAAAGGAACATTTGGGAGACCTCATACTACCAATGATAGCACAACCTCTTTGTACAATGGAAACAACAAATCCCTTGTTGGACTCCTGAATATGACTAACTTCTGTACCATCACTAATACAAGATACTTTCGTGGGGTCTAAATTATTGGAAGAAACACGTGTCTGGTTGTGACGTCTATCCCTGCAAACATTGCTAAAATGTCCTATCCGTCCACAAATCTTACACTCCTTGTTAACTGCTGGACATCCTCAAAAAGAGGCAATATGTGATTTACTACCACACCTAAAGGAAGAAAAAGAATTGGTATAGTTATCTAGTCTTTTGTAAATAAAGTTATTAAAGTTGGCTTTGTTTCTTCCTTGAGATAAATTAGGACCCCTGTTGTCAATTTTAGATTTTACAATACAAACTTCTTCCTTAGATGTAGATTTGCTAGTATTAGAGTTTTGCCTGACAACATCCATCCATTTTTCCGACATCTCAGTGGATTTAGCTACAGCAATTGTTTCTTCCAAATTGGGATCTCCCATGCACCAGAGTTTCTCCTGGATCTTTTTATTTTTAACATGGACGATGATTTGATCTCGAAGCATTTCATCACACATTGTCCCACAGTAACAATGTAGGCTCAGAGATCTTAATGCGGTAAGAAAATCATCAAAAGATTCATCAATCTTCTGTGCTCTGGTGTAAAACTTAAACCTATTCAAAGCAATGTTAGCAGTTGGTTTAAATCTTTTTTCAAGTCTAGACAATGTTTCAACATAAACATTGAAGGCATCACCCTCACCAGGACGTGAAGTGCACTGTGACAAAGTTCTGAAAATTTCTTGACCCTCCAAACCAAGACAGTGGAGTAAAATGCTTTTCTTTCTTTCAGCACCCATGCGCTCCCCATCAATGGCCTTCATGTAGTTAACTAAAGAAGTCGTGTACGCATGAAGCATGCAAGTACATCCCAGGGAGGCACTCCGGGGTGGCTCAAAAACAATGATTCCACTGTTGGTTTTAAAGTGTTTATTTCTTCATTTCAATGATATTGGAATTCATATCAAAATATTTTTAGGATACTGAAGTACATGTCATTTCACGCATATGGCTCCGATGCATTTCGGGCTCAAAAACGCCCTTTTTCAAGGAGCGCTGAAAGAAGAAGAAATTGGCGCGAATTAGGAATGTGAAAAACGGGACACGCGATGTGTATAAAGCGAATGTGTATATCGCGCCAATTTCTTCTTCTTTCAGCGCTCCTTGAAAAAGGGCGTTTTTGAGCCCGAAATGCATCTGAGCCATATGCGTGAAATGACATGTACTTCAGTATCCTAAAAATACTTTGATATGAATTCCAATATCATTGAAATGAAGAAATAAACACTTTAAACCAACAGTGGAATCATTGTTTTTGAGCCACCCCGGAGTGCCTCCCTGGGATGTACTTGCATGCTTCATGCGTACACGACTTCTTTAGTTATCTATTGGGCGTTTTGAGACGGAAACGACACCAAGGAGTGCACCCTTCCCAGAACTATCCTTTCATCGAACGTCTTGCTGTGCATCCTCTACACATATTGTAGTCAATCCTTCATGTAGTTAAAGAATTCCTCTTTCCATCTAGACCATGGCATGGGAGGATCACCGTTGCTTTGTAAAAAATTAGCTGGAGGATCAAACTGCATTTGAAAGAAGTGATGACTTAATTTATCGAAAAAAAATAATAATAATAATTTGCACAGTTTTTATAAATAAACAAATTAATAAATAAATAAATCAAAAATGAATGAATGAAAGTATAAACATGAAGTAGTGTTGTATACTATTAGAAATAAATATATATTTCAATATCATCAATAATTGAATACAATGTTTTGAAATACCCAACAATATTGTAAATGGATTTAGCGCTATTGAAATTCACCAAAACACTGAAATTGAATAAAATGGTTCCGTGTGAAAGATTCAACGCTTTTGAAGTTCACCAAGACATAGAAACTGGATAAAAGTACTTCCGTGTGAAAACTTCCTTCCGTGTGATTCAGAGTGCTCGTTGCTAGGAAACCAGCGTGCCTGCCGCGTGATTACAGAACTTCTTTGTGGTGACGTGCTTGCTCGGCTAGGCGCAATTACATCAGCGCCGTCAGCCGTGAGCCAAACACGTCTTGTAAAGGCAGCGCGTGTGAGTAATGGCGAAAGAACAACACGCGCCTAGGCAACACCAGCAGATCCGAAAGATGCACAGCTCTGCCGCACTTCAAGTCACGCGCCTGGGAAACGCCGATAATTTGAAAGATGCACAGCTCTGCAGAACCTCACAAGGCCTCAGGTAACGAAACAAAAGCAAACGCTACAGTAAATAACGAAGTTGAAATTGATTGAAGAAAACTTTCCACACAGGCAAATCCAAACGATCAAATGACAATTAGGCCAACGTTGTTTTTCCGAAACACAATACTCCCAAAAGTCACAAAATAGTCAAAAACGTAGAAAACGCTTGAATAGAAGATAGCAACCAACAATGTAAATGAACAGTACCTTGAAATACGAAGCAATCCTTGTGAATATAGAATTGAATAAAAAAATATATTGCCAATTCCAATGGGTTCAGTGATACTCCGCTCCTGAGCTCAGAATGGCAGGAGTAAAGTGGACCCTCGTCGCCAAAATGTTTAAAGAAAAAATCCAAAAGGTTTCAGGAGATTTATTGTAGATCAGCACAGCATAGCTCCTGACAAGTTAGCAGCAGGATACAACTGCCTTCCAAGTACAGAATGCTACATTAGCAAAGCTCTGTTTAGAATCAAGAACTAATACAGAAACATAACAAGTCTCATGCCTTAAAGAGATATACTAATATACATATAAATAATGTACTTGCGGTAGATTAAGAAATGTAACACCTCCCCTCTACGTTTTTCCTGTGCTCGGCCTTTGCCCTGTCTCCTTTATGACCGATGCCCGTTGGAGCTTCCTTTGAGAGCTATAGGGGAGACTGGCTCTGGACTACCTCCCTGGCCGTCACCTATCCATTCGTCGTTGGGCTGACTTTCCCTTTGTCTCCTATTCCGTCTTCCCCCTCGTGCTATCGCTTCTCACCCCTTCTCCGTTCCCTTTATACTTGTCTCTCCTTTTTCCCCGTTATTGTGTCTCATTTTGCTTATGTAACGTGAATTTGCTATTATTGTTGTAACTTTGCTGACCTTATGTAATGCACTCTGAAACCTACAGGTCTAGCCAGCGCTATATAAAACTGTTAAATAAATAAATAATGGGTGAAAAAGGAAATGTTGTTAAAGTCAAAAGTCAATGGCTGTCCCAGCCTTCAATTTTTAGATCTGGCTATTGAAAGCTTTAACTATTAGTCAGTGCTTATGCCATAAATAAACAACAGACACAGCAGGGCAACAGATCAGTTAACTATAGCTAATTCTTTTCGAGGTTTCATTTGTTGTTAATCAGAACACTCAACATCACAAAGTAATGCAAGGAGCTAAGAAACCAGTGGTTCTTAACTTGTGGTATGTAAAAACAGGGACATCTGCTGTCCCTAATTAGGGGTCTGGGACTGTTTACAAAATCAAATATTAGCACACTAATAAAGTAAACAAAGCAAAAAGTAAAATGTTGCATTGTAAATGTTCTGTAAACATGAAGAAATTTGCAATTGGAGGCTGAAAGTTACGTTGGTATCCTTAGCTTGATTCGTGGGGGCAACACCAGCAAAGCAAAAATAATCTGATATGGTTGATTGGGGGCCTCAATTGATGCACTGGTATGCGCTAACAAAAAAGAGCATGCTTTGGTAGGTGCAATAAACAAAAAGTGATATGACATTTTGATAAGTTATAACCTTCCCAGTAAAATTTCAGTTTCAATTTTTTACATTTTTTGTCATTAATTAAACCAAAAAGTTTATAATTTTACATGATGTACCACTAGTTATGCTTTTTTTGTATTATTTTGAGGGTCAAATCAGGGAAATTGTTTGGTTGTAATCCCCAATTCCAGCAGTGGCTAACTGGGGGTATACAAAAGTTAAAGGGTTAACAGCTGCTGATATATAGGCCCAGATTTTCAATGATTCGCATCGAATTGTGTCACTTTTGTGGTGCCGCAATGATGTAAAATCATTTTTGTCATTTCCTAACCTTTGCAAACCCACTTTGGTTTTTTAGTATATTTAATGTAACACAATGCAGTGCATAGGGCTGCCTTGCATTACTTTGTTTCTGGTAGGCATCGCATCGGTGGAGCATTGGCATTCCCATTCATTCACCCATGTATTTTGACTCAAGATTTGCAAAGATTTGTTAACCTGGGTTTGCGCCAAATCAGTGCACCTACCAAACATAGGCGTAACGAGGAGAAATATCTTTATTTCTTTTTATTGTTTCCTCTTTCCATGTGTGCTGCATTCTGAAGCACACATTCTCCTTGTTACTTCCAAAATCCTGTCCATAATACAGGCCCCCTTCGACTATAATGATGATGACATCCCGTCCGCGCAGCGGGCGGGCGCAGCAGGCGGGCGCAGCGGGCGGGCGCAGCGGGCGGGCGCAGCGGGCGCGCCAGCCGTGCCCGTCTGCGCCTGTCCGCGCCAGGTCCGGGCCCAGGGCCATATCCCCTGTGCAAATTGTAGAAAATGAGATAAAATACACATACTCTAGCGATGAACTTCATTTACTGAGACCTAAAGGAGGATGTCCAGCTATTAGGCCACATCAAGAACTGACAAACTGTCCGGTATGTATGCAGGATTTTGCCTTCTCACATACTGACATGGTGACTGAACCTAACGGAAAGCTCAGGGACCAGGACTATAAAATTACACTTATGAAGGCTGGTCTAATCAACGCGAGATCGTTAGTTAAACACAACACTCATACGGCTGAACTTATTGAAAGCCAACATTTGGATATACTATTTATCACAGAGACTTGGGCCGATGTGGCCTCAGACGCTGATTTGGCCTTGGCAATTCCAGAAGGGTATGCTATGTATAGAGGGGATAGAGAGAGGAAACGAGGGGGGGGGTTTAGCAATTATAACCAGGGATAGCTTTAAGGTAAAGAGTTAGGTGAAGGGTAGTAATCCGAATTGTGAAACGCTTTTGTTTCAAATTATGCTCACAAATAATTTTACTTTCAATGGGCTACTAATCTACAGGCCCCCCATTGCAAAGAGCCCACTGATTGATTCACTTAGTCCTTTTTTAGAATCAAGTCTAGCTAGCACTGACTACACCATTTTGGGCGATTTTAATCTGCACTTGGAGAAAGATGGTGACCCTAAGGTAGCATCTTTTAAGGATGAGCTAGCCAATTTCTCCTTGGAACAAAAGGTGTTTGCAGACACTCACTGCGCTGGTCACTCATTAGATGGGATATTTTCCTCTTGTAAATGGATAAGTAACATTGACACTCTTTTGGTCCCCTGGTCTGACCACAAGGTAATCATGTTCTCATTAGAAATCAAGGAGAGCACTGGAAGGCCGGTGGAAATGCGTAGGCAGGCCACATACCTTGACTGGGCAAAGACGAACTCTCAGGATCTTAAAGACAATCTACAGGGATCTTATCCCAACCTCGGTCTAGAGAGCAATATAGCCTGTGAGCAACTTAATGAGTGGATAAAGGCAGCAGTGCAGGCGGCTGTCCCAAGAAGGAAAGTAACCTTCAAGAGGAAAACTCCATCACAGCCTTGGTTCTCCGAAGCACTGAAGGCTCAGAAACAGAGCTGTAGAAGGGCAGAGAAAAAATGGAGGTCAAACTATGATGTCAAGCATAAAGCAGATTATAAAGTGGCGCTAGGCACGTATAAAAAATTGGTCATTACGGAAAAAAGTAACTACTTTGTGCAAAAAATTAATGAATCAAAAGGGTCCAGTAAAGCCCTTTTTTGTACTATCAAGAAATTGGCAAAAATCGATAACACCAGCCTAGAGACAATTACATCGGAGTTTTGTAATACACTGGGTGAATTTTTTGTGAATAAGGTTTCCTTGGTTTTTAACTCTTTTGAGATGCATCTTTCAAATAATAGAGATTTGATTATCTCTGGCCCAACAAAAGTCGCGGAGGAGTTGCTGCAGACTCCAATGTTCCAATTTCTCCCACCTACCTTAGAGCAAATTATTAAGGAAGTGAATTCTACCAGCTCAGGCAGTCCTATGGACCCATGTCCGCCAAACGTAATGCAGCTTTTCCCAGAATTACTTAGTTCCCTTCTGGTGAAACTCTTTGCACAAATTATAACGTCAGGGATTTTCCCGGAGATTTGGAAAAATATATCAATAAGGCCGCTCCTGAAAAAACCGAATCTGGATAATGATGAACCCAGTAGTTATAGACCCATAGCCAGGATCCCATTTGTGGCGAAAATCCTAGAGAAGTTACTAAACAAACAACTGTCTCGGTACATAATAGAGGGTAGTTGGCTAGATCCTTCTCAATATGGATTCCGGGAGGGACATGGCACGGAAACAGCTTTGCTGACGGCGGTTGAAGAACTTAGGAGGCTGTTAGACAATGGAGGGAAGGCCGCCTTAGTGTTATTAGACCTATCGGCGGCCTTCGACACGGTCAGCCATGAGATACTCCTGACACGCCTAACAGAAGTAAGGGTCCATGATTCTGCAATATCCTTCCTGGCCTTATACCTTCGAGATAGAACTTTCTCAGTTGAGTTGGGTGAGGCAAAGTCTAAATCATTTAGCTCACCTTGTGGGGTACCTCAGGGGTCGGCATTAAGCCCTACCCTTTTTAATTTATATGTAGCACCATTGGCAAAAATCATAAGGGAATGTGGCTTCACCCCAGTATCCTATGCTGACGACACCCAGATAGTGGTGTCTATCAGTAAGGAGGTTAATGAGACAGCAGCGAAATTCAAACATTGTATGTCACGGGTGAGTCAGTGGATGATGGACAATTGTTTGAAGTTGAACGGTGACAAGAGTGAAGTGCTGATACTGGGTGGAAATGCTGACATCTGGTCCCCAGCCTGGTGGCCGGACAATCTGGGGAGTTGCCCGAACCCGGTAGACAAAGTAAGGAATCTGGGAATGACACTGGACATTAAGCTGTCCTTTGATGCTCAAGCAAGCAAACTTGCATCCTCAGTTTGGTATATCCTAAAGATGATAAAGAAACTACTGCCCTACATACCAGACGATACCCGTAAAACAGTAGTGACGGCACTGGCATTGTCTAGGTTAGACTATGGAAATGCTTTATACGCTGGGGTCAGAAAACACATTTTATACAAGTTGCAACGTCTACAAAATGCAGCTGCAAGGTTAGTGCTCAATATTCCCAAATATGAGTCAATTTCATCTAAATTAAAACTCCTGCATTGGCTACCAGTGGAAAAGAGAGTATGTTTCAAATCACTCTGCCTGGCATATAAAGCGGTTCAGGGATTAGGATCACAGTTTCTGCGAACCAACTTGAAACTGTATGAACCGGGCAGGATGCTTAGATCAAGGCAATTGAAATTAATTAGTATCCCAAAATTCAAACGAACCAATTGGGGTGGGAGAAGTTTTCTGGTATATACAGCTCGGGCATGGAACCAGCTGCCACTCAGCATAAAAGAAAGTCCAACACTGGCCATGTTTAGAAAGGCAGTGAAAACCTGGCTTTTCATGGCTGATAATTAAGGGAGTTCTGTTGACCATCTATGAGGCTTGCTATCTGTCCTAGCGCCAAGACGCCTTCGGGCAATCGCGCGCTGTATAAGTGGATAAATCAAATCAATCAAATCTAAGGTAAAATGGTGCCTGTGCTGGTGTTAGACAGCACACAGTGCAGCAGTCCAAGGAAGGAGCAGAAATGCTCCAAATATTTGTAAATATGGAACATTTCTGCTCTCTCCCTTTCACGCAAAGCGGCACAGCAAGTTCTCTTGCTGCGCCGCTTTGTGTGAAATAATAGTAATTACATGCTTCAACAACTGGTGTTGTGAGATGATGTAGTGGAAAAAGGAGGTATGCAACAGACTAGGACTGTTGCGGAAAACTTTTGTCAGCCCCAGGAGTCTGCACACAGATTTAGATTTAGTAATTCCAGGTTTGCCTGCCATTTTCCATTCTTATAAAAAAAACTTGGAATAGCTAGATTTAGGTGCAGTATAGCAGCCAGAATTGCTTTTTCTGTCAACACACTATCACCACACCTAAATCAGTTTCACTTTTAATGTATTTAGTCCCTAGACTGATATGGGTTTATTCCAGCAAGGTACACAATGTGGAATTCCATAAAGGCTATAATAAGGATTTAGCATTAAGCTCCTACTAAATGTCTTCGACTGATTCTGTATTGGACCAGTCTCTCCTAGTTGAGCCACACTACTATTGCAATACAAGAAGGAAAGATGCAAAGAAAATGTAGTTAGATATGAAATAGGTGTGTGCAAAATCATATATTTTTTCATTACATTTTGTAATATGTCCATTAAAATTATGATAAATTATGTGAAATTGCTCTGATCTGTGCATTGGTTTCACATAATATGCCTATTTAACTTTCCAGTAAGGCCACGGTAAATGGCACTAAAAGGCACCAGTGGCGTGGAAGTTAAATGTCATACATGCTGCATTGTATAATTATACCGCCTACATATATGAGAAAAACATATGGCTCCAGAGAAAACCATTGCGCTCTGGCTGGGGTTTAAAACTACAACAGTATCACATGGCATGAAAGGTGCATCTACCAGGTAAACAATCCGATTTGTACATTTTAGATAAGTCACCCCTAAGCGGTCCTTCGAAAGCTCAAATGCCGCGCAGAAAGGGGCCGCGAGTGAGCCCACAACGCCAGCACAGTGCCTTGCATTTTCATGGGGTGGCACTCGGTCTCCCAGCCTGTACCAGCATGTGGGAAGGGGCTACCTCCAATAAACTGATGTGAGCCTCCCATAGAGTGGAATGCACGCGGGCACACTGGGCCACGCCCAGGCACAGCCCGGGCCAAGGGTGTCACCGTCCATGCCTTTTAGAGCCCAGAAGAGGCTGGGCTAGGCCACCCCAAAACATCTGCTCTTTGGACAACAAGGTACTGTGTGCTGCAGGTGGCTAATTAGTGGCCTTTGTTACAGCTAAATCCAGTCGGTCGGGGGCTTTTGTCTGCTACAGGACTCAGACTAGAAATGGGGAAAAGAAAATCTGTAGAGTGTGGAGGTATGAAGGCACTGCTGAAATCCTACAAAGCCAAGCAGGCCTGTAAGCATGCTGGGAGTAATTATGTCCTTGGTCGTATTGATGATTTTACCCCCAGAAATAGGATCACACCAGGCAGGCTCCAGGAATTTTTATTTGGGTGGGTCAAGGGTGCATTTGGGTGGGCCATTGCGGGCTCGACTTGTCGCATATGTCTGGGCAGGCCTGCTTCAGGGCCCTCCTTTATCTCTTCTTAGTCTTACAAGTCCCAGTAAAACACACTCTTTTCCAAGTCTCTTTCTAAATGTTATCACTCTCAAAAAGTGTTTTTCCATGTAATGTTCCTTTGATGGGAAGAGGAGGTTTCTGAGGTGGGAGTATCAGGCAAGTGACACTTCTCGGGGTGCCTTCAGGGAGAATCCCTCTTCATTACTGCCTCCACCTGACCCCAGACTCTGCAACGCACTCCCTTACAGGCTTGATTATCCACTACTCCTCTCCAGTGCACCTTATCGCACAGCTGACCTTGGCCCCGGCCCCATATCAGGCACCATCCAGCTCCACTTTCATTGTCCCGGTAAAAACATTAGTAAAATCACCTTCAAACTTAAAACATTGAATATAGCAGTAAATATAATTAGCGCACACTTTAAAGTATGTTCCATAGAAGCCCTTAGGACCCGACTGCTAATTAAATACACAAAAACAGAAAGACCATGCAAAAGTCTTTTTTGGCGCCATACCAATGATCTCTTTCTCCGTAGATACCTTTACTACCACCTTCCAACAATCCCTCAATGGCCCCCCGTTGACCTCCTCCTCGGATTCCCTCACTGCCACATGCCACAAGTGCCCCTCATCTCCCCATAGGCCCTCCCCCTCATGACCTCCTCCTCAGACTCCCTCACTACCACCCTCCACCCTCACTACCACCCTACCACCCTCCACCAGTGCCCCTCATCTCTCCCTAGCTCCCCCTCCACCCCATGACCTCTTCCTCGGATTCCCTCACTGTCACTCTCCAACAGTGCCCCTCATTGCTCCATAGCCCTTCCCACTACCTCCTCCTCGGATTCCCTCACTGCCACCCTCCAACAGTGCCCCTCATCTCTCCATAGCCCCTCTCTCATATGCATTTAATTTGTTGTATAGTGCTACTCACTTCAGTGTAGTGTCTGTCAGTACTTTACACCATACACACATTATACAGAGACAATGAATCATACAAGTATGTAAATCAGTCTACAGCGAATGCCACACAAGCCAATCAGGATTATAGGTGTAGGAATCACATGTCATCCATACTGGTGGGCAGTATATTTTAAGAGGGTTTGGTCTGGGGAAACACACCCTTAGGATTTAAGGAGTATTCCATGGGGGTCAGCTTTACTGATAAAAATGTATATCTGCCCCAAAATACTCATTTTAGCAACATTAGAATAATGAAAGACTGAGGAAGTTCTAACTATATCACATGATATGAAAAGCTAAGTTCTAACTATACCATTTATGTTTGTATGCAGCTCTTTGGTGACAGTGCATTGGTCGCTGTCCTATGTTAGGATTGTAACTTCTGAACTGCAAGTAACACAAGGATCACTGTGACAAAGGCAGTAACCCACTGAGCATCCACATAAAATACAGTTCATCTGCATTTAAAAACTACTAACAGACAAATGATTGCTCTCCAGCAGGATCATTAATCACCAGCATGATCTGGGCATTTTGTATTGTCTTGTTGTCCTGCATCAGCCATGATAATGATAAAAAACTGTTCAAATGAAGCACACACAAAGTATGTTTCCTGCTGGGCCTGTGCATAGAAAAAGAAATATCCACACAGCAGAACAGTAGGCAAAGGTGACCGTTGTTATAGAAAGGATTCGCCATGTGGAGATGAAGGGGTGAAAAAATAAACAAAGCCTTGTTAACATATTAATGGTCTTTTAAAGACCTGTGACATACTCGTGTTCGGCTGCGATAATCTCTAAAACTGTCTGTCTGTGTGTGTGTGTGCGCCCGGGAAGCTGTCACAGGCCGGGCGCACACACACACACACACACAGGCAGCCCTTTGAGCCCAATGCCATTGCGCGCCTGCCTTCAAGCCCTCACAGCGAGGGCCAAGGCTTCTGTTTGGGTGGGCCAGGTTCATGTTTGGGTGGCCTGGCTCACCCGGCCCACCCGCTAGAACCGGGCCTGGATCACACCCCTCCAAAATTTGAGTGAAGACCAAGAGGGAAGGGAGGACATCGAGGGAGGCATCGAGGTAGGGGAAGAAGTAGCTGGCGGAGGGGATGAAGGGGGGGGGGCAAAGGAGGAGAAGTATCAAACAAAGGCCTATCCTTGCTTTACCCCATTGTTTCCAGGATCATATCTGATCTGAGGGCAGAAGTTAGTACACTGAAATCCATAATTGAAGAACTCACAAGGCAGGTTAAATTTATACTAGCTAGAGGTGGGAGTGACGCTCAACACCCCATCTGGGATACTACCCATTGCGTAAATGCAACTTGCCCAGTACAAGTAGAGCCTCATCAACCTCCACCACGAGCTGCCCCTGTAAACACCAAGCATAGCTTTTCTGAAGTAGTCTCACATAGAGACCTCCGGAGGGTTAGAATAGTGCAGCTGCATGTAACTAGAGGCCCATTGGCACAACGGGGCCTTTCCCTCACCTTTGATCATCTACACAGGCACAGGCAAAACCTCAAGCCCACATTATGGGGAAATCAAGCGCCATTGGCTCTTACATGTATTTATATTATCAATGTGCCCAAAGTTCCCCCTCATTTAAGGCACGCATGAGAGGATTCCTTTATAAATAAAATCATACACTGGATCCACCATGAAGGAGGTTAGGGATAAGGGATGAAATCCTGCTAGGTAGAAGGCTTACTCGCCCTATCAGTCCTACGGACTGTATTGGATCGTGCATGATTGATGGGAAGCTGCCCACAATATGTTAGCTCTAGTAGCTAGATTTTGTACTCCTACAGCCACAAGCATCCAACTCAAGTGTAGTTTGTCTCAATGCTCCCCACCATCTATTGCCCACCCCTCTGTCCTCCACCAAGGCTTAGACTTGAACCTAGCAGTTAATGATTGACTCCATAATCTAGGCACATGTTCATGCCCAAAGCCATCATTGGTCCAAATTCCAAATACTCATACTACCCTTAGAAATAGAAGTCAACCTATTAAGGGATATATCACAACTCCCTTGCCTCATGGAGATTGAAATAAAAGGGAGTCACCGCCCATTGAAAGAAAGCTGTCTAATGGAGCACCACCTGCTAGTTTAGCACAGCCTTATGCTCAGATTGGAAATCCCCAAGATGGGCCACGATCTACTTCCATAAATAGGCAGGACGTGTCCAGCACGCTCCAACTGGTGTTGTGGAATTTGGCCAGCGTAAGGTCGAAAATGGCCCTCCTGCATTGGATTCAATATATTGAAACCTTTGACAACTGTATACTCTAAGAGAGCTGGAGCACTCCCCCCGTCCACGTCCCAGGCTATGTAATGTTCCATCACCAAGCATGTTCCAGCAATTCCAGGCGCCCTGTACGGGGGTTGTTAATCTGATTCAGTATTGCACTACACTGTACAATCTGTGAGCTCCCGTCTAGTAGCTCCGACATCCTAGCTATCCAACTTAAAGGCCTGAATTGCGTCCTTCTTGACATTTACAATGTTTAAGCCAGAGGAACCTGGGGTGAAGGGGGTCGGCTACGATACATGATCTCAAAGAGCTCTTGGATGACTGGGACTGACCATCCCCATTAATTGTAGCTGGTGATTTTAACGTTACCTTTGAACCACTGGAGAGGCAGGATAGGATATCTGTGGCACAAGGGAGGAGGATTAGCTGGGGCACGTACCCTAATTTTACCTACCCCCAATTAAAAAATCGTCACAAGTGACACTTGAACTCAATGCCTTTTTCATGGAATTTGGTTTAAGGGCCGCTAACGGCAGGACTAGCTTGGACAAATTGGGTCCAAACACTTTTAATAGGACTAACAAAACAAGCTGTATAGAATAATGTTTGGTAGACCTATGGTTATGGCACAGAGTGCTTGATATGGCTGTGGTTTCTACTACCGACAGCAATCATTATCCCCTGAACCTCACTTAGGTGTCACCTTGACGGGACCCACCTAGTTATCTGGCTTGGTCGCCCCACTCACTGCTGCCACTCCTGCCTGCCTTTGCCGCCTCCTGCCTGCAGATTCCTTCGCTCGCTGCCCGCTGCTCCTGGGAATTTCCCGCTGCTCCTGGGAATTTCCCGCTGCCCGCTGCTTCTTGGAATTTCCCGCCGCTGCCTCCCTGCGGCCCCGCCCCCCTGTGATTCCATTCGCCGCCCGCTCCCGCCACCCAGCTGCTCCTCCCTCCCGGCTCCTTACTTAAGGGGACCGTAGAGGACCACAGAGTGTGACCGCTCAGCCCTCCACAGGGCTTGGTTGCCCCACTCACTGCTGCCGCTCCTGCCTGCCTTTGCCGCCTCCTGCCTGCATATTCCTTCGCTCGCTGCCCGCTGCTCCTGGGATTTTCCCGCTGCTCCTGGGAATTTCCCGCTGCTCCTGGGAATTTCCCGCTGCCCGCTGCTTCTTGGAATTTCCCGCCGCTGCCTCCCTGCGGCCCCGCCCCCCTGTGATTCCATTCGCCGCCCCGCTCCCGCCACCCAGCTGCTCCTCCCTCCCGGCTCCTTACTTAAGGGGACCGTAGGGGACCACAGAGTGTGACCGCTCAGCCCTCCACAGGGCTTGGTCGCCCCACTCACTGCTGCCGCTCCTGCCTGCCTTTGCCGCCTCCTGCCTGCAGATTCCTTCGCTCGCTGCCCGCTGCTTCTTGGAATTTCCCGCCGCTGCCTCCCTGCGGCCCCGCCACCCTGTGATTCCATTTGCCGCCCCGCTCCCGCCACCCAGCTGCTCCTCCCTCCCGGCTCCTTACTTATGACGCCCCCAGAGCGACCGCGCAGCGGACGCGCGCAGCGGGAGCACCGATTGAGCGCCGAAGGTGCGCCAAGGGTAAGCCCGTCTGCGCCCGTCCGCGCCTGGCCCGCGCCCAGCGCCAGGACCCCTGGCCCTCCCCGCCGATGCAAGATGACCCGACTGACCTACGACGCCGCCACTCTCAACGCACTCAATGCCGGCCGGACCCACGCCTGCTGCCGAGCCACCCCGAGACGCACCCACGGACCCTTCACCTGCTGCACCTGCAAGTTCACCTGCCTCCGAACCTGCCACGCACCCGCCAAGACAAACACCAGCAGCAACCACCTCAAGTGCATCCTGATCAACACCCGCTCCGTCCACAGACAGGCCGTGGAACTCTGGAACCTCCTCGACGCTACATCACCGGACGTCGCCTTCCTCACGGAAACCTGGATGAACGCCTCCTCTGCACCCAACATCGCCATCGTCATCCCGGACAGGTACAAGATCTTTAGGAGGGACCGCATCAACCAGACCGGAGGTGGCATCGCCATCATCCACAGGAACACCATCCGCATCACGACCGACGCCAACGACTCCCTCGCTGCAGCCGAACATCTCCACTTCCAGATTCACACCGACCCTAAGACGACCCTCAGAGGCACCCTCGTCTACAGACCCCCGGGACCACGCACACAATTCAGCGAAGACATCACAGACTTCATCAGCCTGCACGCCCTCCCCTCCACCGACTACATCCTCCTCGGGGACCTCAACTTCCACCTGGAGAACAACAAGGACCGCAACACCACCGCCCTGCTGGAAAACCTCGCCAACCTCGGACTCAAGCAACTGGTCAACACCCCGACCCACTACGCCGGCCACAAGCTTGATCCCGTCTTCTCTTCCAGCAAGTACATCACCTTCAGCCACGCCACCGGACTCCACTGGACCGACCACAGCTGTGTCCACTTCAGCTTCAAAAGATCCACGACCCACCACCACCCGCAACAGGTACCTCACAGGAATTGGAGCAAGATCACCGCAGACCAGCTCACCACCTCCCTCAGCCAGAGCCCACCCGCCAACACAACGGACCCCAACGAAGCAGCCCGCAACTTCACACAGTGGCCGACCGCCTGCGCCGACGACCTCGCGCCACTAAAGAACCCTCCCAGCAGACCCAGAAGGAAGAAGGCATCCTGGTTCACCGACGACCTCAAGGACTCCAAGAAGACCTGCCGCACCCTCGAGAAAGCCTGGCTCCTCGACCGGACCACCGACAACATGACCGCCCTCAAACACGCTACCTGCAAGCACCACCCGCTCATCTGCACCACCAAGAAGAAATCCCTGAAGGAACGACTGGACAACAACGCCCACGACAGCAAAGAGCTCTTCACTATCGTCAAGGAGTTCTCCAACCCCAGCACTGGCACCAATGACATCACTCCGTCACAAGACCTCTGCGACTCCCTCGCCTCGTTCTTCCACCGCAAGATCGCCGACATCCACAACAGCTTCGGCACCCCACCCACGCACCCAACCGTCGAACGAACACCCCCCACCGCCACCCTTCGCACCTGGACCACGGTGACCACCGAAGACACAGCCCGCACGATGAACACCATCCACTCCGGATCACCGACCGACCCCTGCCCACACCACGTCTTCAACAAGGCCGACTCCACCATCGCACCCCAACTCCGGAACATCATCAACGCCTCCTTCAACACCGCCACCTTCCCGGAGAGCTGGAAGCACGCCGAGATCAGCGCCCTCCTGAAGAAACCTACAGCGGACCCCACCGATCTCAAAAACTTCCGCCCCATCTCGCTCCTCCCTTTTCCTGCTAAAGTCATCGAGAAGATCGTCAACAGACAGCTGACCGCCTTCCTCGAGACGAACGAATCCCTCGACCCCTCGCAGTCCGGCTTCAGAGCCAACCACAGCACCGAGACCGCCCTCATCGCAGCCACCGACGACATCCGGACCCTGCTCGACAAGGGGAAAACAGTGGCCCTCATCCTCCTGGACCTCTCCGCTGCGTTCGACACGGTCTGCCACCGCACCCTAGTCCAGCGCCTCAGCAACATCGGTATCCAAGAGAAGGCACTGGAGTGGATCATCTCGTTCCTCGCCGGAAGAACACAAAGAGTCCGCCTCCCCCCGTTTCGCTCCGAGGCCACGGAAGTCATCTGCGGCGTCCCGCAAGGATATTCACTCAGCCCCACCCTCTTTAACATCTACATGAAACCTCTCGCAGCCATCGCACGCCAGCACAACCTCAACATCATCTCTTACGCCGACGACACCCAGCTGATCCTCTCCCTCACCAGAGACCCCGACACTGCCAGAACCTGCTTACACAAAGGGATGAAAGACATCGCCGAGTGGATGAAGGACAGCCGCCTGAAACTGAACTCGGACAAGACGGAAGTCCTCATCCTGGGATCTTTGCCCTCCGCCTGGGACGACTCCTGGTGGCCCCCAGCCCTGGGCACCGCACCCAAGCCAACCGACCACGCACGCAACCTGGGCTTCATCCTGGACCCCTCCCTCTCGATGACCAGACAAGTCAACGCCGTCTCCTCATCGTGCTTCAACACCCTGCGTATGCTTCGCAAGATCTTCCGCTGGATCCCGACCGAGACCAGGAAGACTGTCACCCAGGCACTCGTCACCAGCCGACTGGACTACGGAAACGCCCTCTACGCCAGAACCACAGCCAAGCTACAGAAAAGACTCCAGCGCATCCAGAACGCCTCCGCCCGACTCATCCTGGATGTCCCCTGACGCAGCCACATCTCCAGCCACCTGAGGAACCTGCACTGGCTCCCCGTCGACAAGAGGATCACGTTCCGGCTCCTCACCCACGCACACAAGTCTCTCCACGACCTGGGCCCCAAGTACCTCAACGACCGCCTGACCTTCTACACGCCCACCCGCCAGCTACGGTCCACCAGCCTCGCCCTCGCAGCCGTACCACGCATCCGAAGAGCCACCGCCTGAGGAAGATCCTTCTCTTACCTGGCTGCCAAGACTTGGAACTCCCTCCCCATCCACCTTCGGCTGACCCAGGACATCTCGCCTTCAGGAAACAACTCAAGACCTGGCTGTTCGAGCAGTAGCATACCCCTCCCCCCAAGCGCCTTGAGACCCTCCCGGGTGAGTAGTGCGCTATACAAATGGCATGATTGATTGATTGATTGATTGATTCAAACATCAAGGGAGCTACTTTCAACAAATGATAACTGATGACCCAAGTGGCACTAGGGGTTCTGGATGAAGGCAAGCTTGAATTAATTAAACAAAACTTACTGACTTGCAAAACAGAGATCCTAAGCTTAAGTAATCAGCCGGGAGGGCTGGAAGAGATTCCGTCTTGCCACTTTTGCCTTTTTGACCAGTTGGCTGCACATTTTATCAAACCTATGCACCCCCTCAAACCTAGAACAAAGCCAAGATCTCAGTTTGCTTGGTTTAATCAGGAGAGTAGCGGCCTTAGATGTCAACTATCCCTGGCAATTAGAACTAAGAACTTGGACCTAGTAAGAGAACTGCATAGGTCCTATGTGTCAGTTCAGGCAAGAGTCAAAAGTGTGTGTGACCACAATAGATGGAGGTTAATTGGAGAGACCTGCACCAGCAAAGATACCAAGATGTTCTGTCTTTTAGCTACCTGAGGGATTCCAATAGGCCATTACCACCGGCCAATAATATTTCTATCTCAGCATGGTATGACCATTTTCTCTTTTATATTCAGGGCCCTGTATGTCTGTTCCACAAGTAACTCCCCCAGATTCTGCCTATGTCTCTGCTAAGGTTTTTTTCTCTAAAAGCGAAATCAGGACTAGCATTGACTCAAATGCTAAAGCAAAAGCCCCTGGACCTGATGGTATTTCGGGTGATGTATTTCTATACAAAAGAGAGAACTGGACAAGTAACATTCTGTCCTTAGCCAATGTGATAGAAGAGGGGGCCCATATACCCAATTTTTGGAAGGGAGCAGAGGGGAACCCTGTATATAAGAAAGGCAATAGATCTTCATCCTGCAATTATAGACCCATCAGTCATATAGACTGTGTCCAAAAGCTGGCCACTCGTGTACTTGCAAATATACAGGACTGTGTTAGTGAACATACCATCTTGACTCCCTTTCAAGCTGGTTTTAGGCAAAAGATGAGCACCATTGACCAGGTGTTTCGTTTCATTCTCCTGACTTGGAAGACCATGGTCATCGGTTAGTTGAGACTCTATGTGGCCTTTATCGACCTAAAGACCACTTTCGATTTTGTCCTAGGGAACAAGCTATGGTAAGTCTTAAAAGACATGGGACTTCCCCAGGAGATTTTCTCTCTCATTATTTGCCTCCATGAGTCAAACTTTGCCAGGATTCGCTGGGGTCACCAAGGCCAGCTTACTGACCCAATACATTTTAGAAAGGGAGGCTGTTTACAACACCCACACTTTTCACCTTTTTTTTGAATGGCGTTGTTCAGTCTCTTTCTTATGCCCCAGCAGAAGTCCCTACTATGGGGGTGGTAAAAGTTGTGACCTTATTGTTTGTTGACGATACGTTGTTAGTATCCAGAACACCAGGAGGGCTCCAGCTGCTCCTAAATTGCTTTAAAGAGTTTTGCAATTCCTTTGGATTAGAGGTTAACACTTCAAAGACAAAGCGTTTATTGCTTAATCCTCATAATTGGGTTATAGAGTGCTTTACGTTACTTTGCACAAGGACACGTTCGTTTTTGCAGGAACATGTTGATTTGCCCAAGATCACAGAATGTTTTGCAGATGCCAAAACTCAAACTCAGTTTCCAGCCCCATCATAGTAGGCAGCTCTGGCCTTAACACCAGGAAGAAGGTACCAAGTGGTCAGAGTCTGGGGACGCAGCAAAAGAGTAGTAGGAAGTAGGGGCGGGCTGCACGGGCCTATGTTCACTTGGAGGTCTTCTTGCCATTCGCCATTTTACCTTTGTTACAATCTGCAATGCGTTTTTTTTTGGTTTTAGGTCTAGTGTGTATCCAACAGGTATCAGCGCCTATTAACGGGCAGTTTACCTGGCCACATGGGCTTAGGAAGTGTGGGGTACGTGGGGGAAATATCCCCCCCAGATTTTGTAGTGGGGGGGACGCGGGCAACAAGGGTGGGGGGATAAAAGAATTTACCCTTTCTCATCTGTCTGTGGCAGGGCCATTGGTATGTCAAAGCGCAAATGCTTTGACGTGCTAATGGCCCTGTACTTGACCAGTGACCTTCCCTTTTGTTGTGCAGCAAAACCTACATGAATGTTTTCACACCTCGCCCTTGCCGCCACCAATGCCTGCAGTCTGCACTTCCAGCACAAAGGAAGAGAGGTAGTTTGTTGATTGCTGACTGTAGGGCTGGCTTTAGAGTTGGTGGCGCACAGTGTGACCATCTCGATGGGCGCCCCAACAAACTTTTTTATCTTGAGTTATGCTGGAAAACAATGCTTTTGTAATGCTTGTTAAGGGACTCAGATGTACGGCTCTCTGAGCACATGAGATGTAAAATGTGCTATTTACTGCATTCCTGAAAACAAGAAAGGTATTTGGACTAGAGGCACACACGTAAAGGAATAGAAAGAGATGCTCAGAAAGCAATAGGCGCCCACTGCTGCAAGGCATTGTGCGGCACACATAGTGCACGGTGCTTAAACTAATGAGACTTCTAGAATGAAATGCAAAAAAAATGACATCAGATGCTCTATAAGACACAAAAAACAAAGTATTAGCAGGTATATTGTAAGACAGAGGTCCTGGCTTGCGGGGGGAAGTCTGGGCACTCAGGCATGTCGCAGGGTGTCCACCCACCATTTTATCCACTTTTGTAGTTTTCATATTGCGCAAACTTGGATGAAGGGGATCACAGTGCTTCATGTGAACACGAGATTATAGTACGCAATGTCAGATTCATGTGTGTTTTTTCAGGTACAGGGAAATGAAATGTTTTACCCAGAGTCCCAGCATAATGAGCCAACGCCGGGACTTTAACCTGAGTGCCCAGTTGAAAAGTCAGAAGCTCTATGCTTTAGGCCACATCTGGTATCCTGGCCACTTGAATTAGTCAGATGGCAGACTGTATAGGTATGGAAAGTGCAGTAAAATGAAGTCCGTACCAGACTGTACACACCATGACAGAAGCGGAAAACTGGTACGGGGCAGACTATACACACCAGAGCAGCAGTCTAAATGAAGACATTCCACGGCAGTGTAAAGAGGGTAAAAAAATAGACTCCATATAATGGATATCAGTTTAGATACTCAAGTAGGCTGTACACCAGAAGAGTAGCCTAAATAGAGATGAGGGCATACTGTACTCAGCACACATAGCCGCTGGGACCCACTAGCCTGAAGGGCCCATTTTCTTTCTTGCACTAGGGTCCTTGACACACTGATAGGCCTCTGGTAGAAGGAGAGCAGTGTAAATAGACACAGGCAGACAGTACACCACTGTAAAGTAAGACTGTATGGGCCAGGACAGCATTGTAAAGCGGGCAGGCTGTAAAGTAAAAACATTGGCAACCAGACTGTTCACACTAAAATGTAAAGGCATGAAAAACGGTGAGACAAGGAAGGCTTTACATACCAAAAGACAGGAGCTGTGTTTTCAGCCACAGTGCTTTGCCTCAATTTCCTGTGATGGACGCACAGGCGAAGGCCAGTCTGTTCCTCTCCTATTTCTGAGGGTTGCTCCTGCGAGGGCCCTCTGGCTTATTGTCAGAAGCCCGAGGGTGCACGGCTGCTTAGACTAGCCGTTG
This sequence comes from Lissotriton helveticus, assembly GCF_964261635.1. Taxonomy (NCBI): domain Eukaryota; kingdom Metazoa; phylum Chordata; class Amphibia; order Caudata; family Salamandridae; genus Lissotriton; species Lissotriton helveticus. Next base: position 258,168,700 of record NC_136072.1, read on the forward strand.
CTGCACAGCACAAGCACTGGTACAGTGGTGGACTTGGGCCCAGCAGCAGCGCTTGCTGCATGTTCAGCAGCGAAGAAGGTATCCTCAGAGGGTCATACTTATTGTCCATGTACATCCATCCGCAACCACGTGAGCGCATTTGTCCATCTTCTATTTTCAAGATGTTGTGGAAATGGAATAGGACAGCGCATGCATTTTGGTCAGAGACAAATGACACCACCTGAGTTTGGTGCCTGGTGCAGTGGCACCGGTTGCACCACCCTAAAGTCAGTCCTGACTGACTGCATACTGCCCCTCCTCAGCCCAGACCCTACCACATTTGACTGTTTCACACTGCGCAATTCAGCCACTCAAAGCCTAATGTTTTGTTTGAATGTTTATTTTGAGCAGTTGAACCTTGCCCTGGAACATGTGACCAATTAGCATCAAACATGGTCTATGGTATCTTGCATTATGTTGTGTCAGATGTGTTGGTCTGTCCTAATATTTACACAAATAACTATTTAAATACCACTATTTTGTCCTATTTCTTTTATAGCGATACCCAACACAATCCAGGGTGTTGGAGTACTTTAAAACACACGTACACATTTTACATTCACAATAAACCATATATGTGTAAACCAATTTACAGGATGTGTTACATAAGATAGTGAAGGTTACAAGGTGTAGGAGTCACATGTCCTTTCCTTTATAATTATCTGTGCTGTATTATAAGGATTACAATTCATGAACTGCAAGTAAATAAAGGATCTATGTGTTAAAATCAATATCCCATAAAAAAAATCCATCATCTGTATATCACATGATGTGCTTTGCGGGAGACATATTAACCCTCTATGCTACATTGATTCAAAACTGGGACTAGACAAAACAGCTGTCTCTCCAGCAAGCGCATTCACCTTCAGAGTTATCTTACCATTATTATCATTATTTCCTGAGATTTACTGAGTACATAAAGATCACTGCACCAGGTGCCTTAAGCCCATAAGATATTTTAAAATGTAGACTTTCTAACCAATTAAGCAGAACTGATATACAGCCATGTGTCTCCTTGATGCAAATTTCTTTCTGGCAGAGTTTTAATAAATACATGTATAAGTGGAGGCCTAGTCCTTGCACAGGGGTTGCATCACTTTTTGGCACAACTTCGACAAAACCTCTAATTTGTTAAATATTGTAATGCGCTTAAATGTACTCATGATAGACCTGCTTAACATATGTGAGGTCTTAGAATCTGATGTGATTTTTAGTGATATAATTTCCTGTGAGGTCATGTGTTGTGATGTCACGTGCGATGTAATGCGCTGTGATGTCACTTACATACTGCCTAACTTGGTTTGTGTCCCACTTCTTTTTTATTTAGCACTTGTGCCCTGTTGGGAGAAGTATATTAGAGAACTGGTGTCGGCGGTTCCCTTGCTCAGTCTCAGTTCAGCAGCAGGAGGGCAGAATCATGTCTGTGGTCAGCAGCACTAGGTTGCTGGCAGACCCTGAAAGGCTGTTACTTGGAGTAAGGGGGATCATCTAAGGAGCCCCCAGTACTTGGGATCATTCTTCTAGCACCAGAGTCAGTGTTGGGGTATGATTTCAATATGTTTGATACAAAACATGACCAGGTCCAGTGCAGCCATTATTTAGTTAGATATCTTATAATAACTGATGTCTACTATATACCTAGGCTGTGGGGTTTTAGGTTTAAACCTATAATAACTGATAAAACCCCACTGAAAGAAAAATAGCCCTCATAGGTGAAAACATATAAACACTGAAAAAACACCTGGACAACCACAAACTAAATGCCATTCAAAGAAAGGAAAAAGAGAGTGAAAGTGACATTTTTTTTCTTCCTGAAGGGGTCAATACAATGTAACTTTGTTATACAAGCTAGCAGTAAGAAAGACTGGCTAACATTATTCTGCTTGAGTTTTGTTCTTTAGGGATGCCACTAAAATATTGTTTCTTCTTCGTTTTACTTTTTTCAGTTTTGTGGCCTTTGGTCTAAAGATGCAGAGTTTAGTTTTATGTGTTAGGTTGAGTTTAATCATTTTATAAACTATAGAGAATCAGGAAATATCAAACTCCTATTTGATATTTTGGCTGCATTTGATTCTTTCACTGATAGGTAAAATGGCTGGTTTCATAAAAATCTTTCCTAATATGTGTCATCACATTTACCCACAGAGAATGGGTAAAAACCATTATCACATCAGACCATATTTTCTAGTGGGTCAGTATTGATAGTAGGTGAATTGCCAACACATCAGGCTTTAAACATTCAATGTAAGGTATAGTGACAAGTATATATATATATATATATATATCACCAAGCATCTGGGATAGTGGTGAAAACATGACACCAGACTTTTGGAAAACATGGAACGTAGTGTCAATTGTAATGCTCTGCAAAAAAGGTTCTTTCCAAGTTCAACAAAGATTGGAGTGATATTGTTTGTATTTGCAGTGATTCAGCTACATATATAAAAAAGTTGTGTGATGACCTGTCAAAATTGATACCCGAGCTGAAGTGATTCCCTGTAGGAGATCCTTGCCCCTTGTTAGATGGTATGCTGAAAGCATCTTTACAATCTTCAGAGTTAATGAGGGATGCTATTGACTTTTTAGTCTATTCTGGTGCACTGTTTTCTTATGCAGAGGAAGTAAAACGCAAATATTTATCATTTTGTGCTTTATGTGGCATCAAAGAAAGGGTCATTCCAACTGTGTCCCTTAGCTGATGGTTCTCAGCCCAAAGGGCAATGAATGCTGAGAGGGCCTTTTCAAAGAAGTTTACATAGGAAGGAAAGGGTGAGCGCACATGACCCAAAGACTCACTGAAGAAGTATTGTATGGTGTACTACAATAAGATTAATTTGCAAAAATCTATTTGGATCTCATATAAACTATAAGTACACTGTCTATATACCATGTTCTTTCAGTGCAATAAGCAAGCAATAATAAAAGAAAAACGTTCCATAAACACCAGAAAAACACTTTTTCTTCTTGCTTTTAGTGGCGTGAAAATGTGTAACCACTGATAACAACTGTTTTTTAAGATATTGAAAACACTGAAAAAACCCCACCAGAATTTACCAAAAATAGAAACTGAAAACAGGAAAGCCTATATATACCTTAAAATCCCTGATTGCTCTTGCAAAGCCTGGAGACTCAATTCCTGGGTCTGTAGGGCTGTCCTGCTCATGCAGGGGCACCCTCACATTTATACCCAAGCACCCTGCCTACCATAGGGGTGACATAGTTTTTAAGTGCAGTGACCACAGATATAAGGAACTTATAGCTGTTGTGAGAGGTGCAAGCACCATCTCACACAGGCTGCAATGGCAGTCCTGTAGTCAAGTTTAAGTGGACTCCCACGGGTGGCAAAATACATGCTGCAGCCCTTTGGAGCCTCTGGTGTACCTATGCCCTGGGTACCTTAGTGGCATATACTACTGAAGTATAATGTTACACCGGTAGTCCATTGTGATGTACCAAAGTACTTACCAGAGCCAATTTAGGGCAGAGAGCACAGTTGCTGGTGTCCTGACTAGCAGGTTCCCAGCAGACTACAGTCAAAACACACTGACCCCAGGCAGAAAGTGGAGGTAACCATGGAAGCAGATCCTACTTTCCTATACCCCCGCCCAAAACATAAGGATGAGGCTAACCATACCCATTTGAGGCTTCATTGTCTTAGTGGAAATATCTGGAAAGTCCATCTTTGTTGGCATGGTTTCTCCCAGGTCTATGTTCCCCTGAAAAGTCCCACCCCTGTAGGGAAATAGACCACCTCAAAAGTTTGAGTTTTTCACCCTTCATCTGTTTATGCCATAAGAGTGGCTTATGGTCTGTCTGAACAATGAAGTGAGTGCCAAACAGGTATGGCCTCAACTTCTTCAAGGTCCAGACTACAGCAAAGGCCTCTCTCTCAGAAGCTGATCAACGCTTCTCCCTGGGGGGTCAACTTTCTGCTTATAAAAGCTACTGGTTGATCCTGGCCCTCTGCATTAAACTGTCACAATACTGCCCCTATCCCTATCTCAGAAGCATCTGTTTGGAAAATGAATGATTTAGAGTAGTCTAGACTTTGCAGAATTGGAGCAAAGCACATTGCTTGCTTCAGGTTATCAAATGCTTTATGACAGCTAAATGCTAGGTATGCTGCACTAGAAGCTGCCAGACCTGTTAAGATTTTATTCACCATCCTCTGAAATGTGGTAGGTGCATTTCTGAAACCAAAAGTCATCACAATAAATTGATAATGTCCACTGGGGATTGAAAATGCTGTTTTAGGTATGGCATCCTCATTGAGTCTGATTTGCAAACAACCAGCAGTTAGGTCAAATGTACTGAGATATTTGGTTGGGGCCAAAGTATCAATCAGGTCATTTATTTATTTATTTATTTAGTGTGTCTTGTATAGCGCACGGCTACCCCAACGGGGTGTCCCGGCGCTTCTGAGAGTGTAAATGAATCTTACTCCTGAGGGAATCAGCAGAAAAGGAGGGTTTTGAGTGCCTTGCGAAAGGGGAGCTCGTCAGGGATCAACCTGATGGCAAGAGGAAGTTTATTCCAGTGAGAGGCGGCACAGACCTGGAAGGTTTTCCCTCCAGAGTGGGTTTTGTTAAATCTAGGAGAGATAAGAAGATTTCTGGTAGTCAAAGTTTTTTTAATTATGTTTTGGCTCTCAATGAGGGCCACATAAAATTAAACACACCATTATACAATAGAAACAAGAAAAAAAATATGTAAACATACTACATAAGAAACGAAAAAACAAAAACACTACAGTTATCAGCTCTTAAAGTGAACCTCGGCAACATCACAGCAACATCAATAAATATTTAAGAACCCTTTAAAAAATTTAAAAATTCTACAACAAAACAGTTCATTTGGAGGGCAGTAAAGTGCATGTAAAAACAATTTAGCATTTGCAATTCCCAATTGTAAACAAATAGGTTTAATCCACTTAAATCGCAAGGAGCGTAAAGCAGGACAGATAAACAAGACGTGGTTACGATCTTGTACAGCGTCATTACAAAAGTTACATATTGGGGAACCCCCATACCACTTTGCTAAGAGTGAATTAAGAGGAAGCAAATCATGTCGTAGGAGGTACCATAGCCTACGAACTCCATGAGGAATATTCCAGATCAGATATTGTTGGGCCAGCTTGGGGGTGTATGTTTTTAGGAGAGGTTCCCTGTCATATAATCTGGGTTGGGCAAGGGTATCCAGCTTATAACATAGCTCCCACGATGCTCTTTTTAATGTAGCTTTAAGTTCTGAGGGAGTGAGTAAAAATAGGGTACTCTCATCCAACTCTAACAGGGCTACTGCTTTCCTAAAATTTTTTAATAGAGAGGAAAAGTCATTAAGATTGCCCAGTAGCTCCTTTTTAATAAGTTCTCTGAGGGTACCAGGTTTTCCTCTAGCCAAGCAGGCTACCCATCTTACCAGGGCCACCAGTCCCTGTGTCCAACAACTTCGAAGTCCGAATTCTAATCTACATGAAGAAGTAGAACATGCATTACTAAGCGATGTGATTTTCCGAAGTACCCGTCCTTCCATTTTTTGAAGGAATCCCCAATGTTTCAGCTCTACTAATTCAATTCCATATAGGAGAGTAGCTGGAACTTTTGCTTTAAAAACTTCCAAAAAAAGTGAGAAATGTCTCTTCCCAGTGGCGTTATATAACAAACATAACCCCATACCATGGGTCAATGCTTTGCGAGAGTTATGTTCGATATGGGGGATCTCACTAAGATTCGCTGATATTATTTTGCCTAAAAAGGGATAAGTTTTAACCACGTCGAGTTTTTGCCCCCCAATAAACCACTTATAGTTGCTAGACCTACATTTTCTCTTACCAAAGATACACATGATTTTACTTTTTGATGTATTAATTTTCATATGGTGTGCTACAGCAAATTCGTTCAATGCAAGCAGACGATTAGATAAACCCTTCGGGGTCAAATCTAAAACAAGAATATCGTCTGCATACATTAGAATAGATATAGCAGACCCTCCAATTTTCGGTGCCACTCCCTCACAAGATGAGATAAAGGTTGGGAGGTCGGCCATATATAAAGAAAACAATATGGGCGCCAGTATACACCCTTGTTTAAGGCCATTCTGGGAGGGGATGGATGAAGTGAGACTCAAAATCCTGTCGAGCAATCAAACTTCTATTGCTATATTTATCAACAACAGCAATACAAAAGTATAAGCCTGATTACATTAAATTCAAAAGAATATAAATAGGCAATTTTTCAACTGATCAATAGTCAATCACTGGGGTCCAAAATGGTAACATAGGAAATTTAAGTCCAAAGTTCTTTTCTGTTTAACGAGTTCTTTATTCACTCGAAGTTTTCCAAAGTTCCACGTTTTTTCAAAAGTAAATTCAAAATTCAGATTTCACAACTTCATTATACATCAGCACCAGCACTGGTGCTGATGTATAATGAAGTTGTGAAATCTGAATTTTGAATTTACTTTTGAAAAAACGTGGAACTTTGGAAAACTTCGAGTGAATAAAGAACTCGTTAAACAGAAAAGAACTTTGGACTTAAATTTCCTATGTTACCATTTTGGACCCCAGTGATTGACTATTGATCAGTTGAAAAATTGCCTATTTATATTCTTTTGAATTTAATGTAATCAGGCTTATACTTTTGTATTGCTGTTGTTGATAAATATAGCAATAGAAGTTTGATTGCTCGACAGGATTTTGAATCTTGTATTATATCTTGGAATATTCCGAGATTACTTGAGGAAGTTTAGGTAACCTTCCTCCCAGTCTTGTAGCAATCCTTAAACATTTACGTCTAAATTACTACTTTGCCATACACACAGCTGAGCGCCCTTAGTCCTAGTTGCCTTCTTGATGAAGTGAGACCCCCTTCGCCGCCTTGTAGCACCTTGCACCATGTGTTCATATGCAGAGACCTAACCAATGCAAGTAAGTATCCTGGCATACCCAGTGCCGCCAATTTTCTCCACAGCGATGGGCGGTCCACTTTGTCAAACGCCGTGGAGAAATCAATAAATGCAGCATATAAGCCACCATCACGGACACATACATACTTGTCAGTGATCACCTGCAATAATGTCAGGTTATCTAGCGTTCCATGCTCTTCACGGAAACCAGTTTGTTCCATTGGTAAAATCTTATTAGTTTCTGCCCATTCCATAATTAACATTAATATACATTTGGCGAAAATTTTTCCTATGGCATCTAATAGAGCTATTAGACGATAATTAGATGGGAGCTCCCGATCCCCCTTTTTAAATATAGGAATTAATATACTACCCCTCCAGGAATCGGGGACAGTTCTTGTTAAAAAGCAGGCCTGAAATATAGGGAGAAGAATCCTACTCCAAGTAGAGATATCCTGCTTAATTATTGACATGGGGAGTTCGTCTGGACTCATGGCTCCGGTAGAGCGCATACTCATTATCGCGGAAGCTATTGTTTTTTCAGTGGGGAGTATAATTTTTTGCATACCATTTAAATCCAACATACCTATATCCTCCAGTACTTCATTAGGAGCATATAATGCAGTTACAAATACTGTCCAGACTTCTTCGACAATGGCTATAGGACGGGGAGTTACTATGGTACCACAGCCTTTCCTTATTATGGACCAAAATTCTCTAGATCGATTGAAGGTTATAGCCTCTCTCAAACTAATCCAGAGAGAATCTTCTTTTTCTCTTTTCAACTTAAGTCTCAATCTAACTCTCCTACGTTTTAACAATGCTAGTTGACACTCATTTTCCTCAGATCTATTAAGATATTGTTTCCTGATCAGTGCATTTATCTCCCTATTCAGGAAAAGTAGAAGACTAGGAGAAAAATGAGGTCTTTTAGGGTTTCCCTTTTTCTTGGCAAACCCAATAACTTTTTTGATAAGGTTTTCGAGTTGTAAAAATTCTATACCCTCCCACTGGTCGAGTTCTAGTAAGGTTTGGGCAAGGAGGTTTTGTACATCCTTCATGGTAGTAGGGCCCCAAAAACATCTACCCGACCTTCGACCAATGGAAAGATCTCTATGCTTTAGGGACCAAGAATTAATTTCAGGAAGAGTTAGTGAGAGAGTTAAATTAATTATTTTATGATCACTCAGTAAAGAATGAGTGATCGCCATATCCCTAATCAAATAGAACGACTCATAGTCCGTAATGGCGTAGTCCAAAATAGACTCACCCCTGTATGATCCATGTGTATAATGGGCAGGACTATCAGAGGGCATTCTGCCATTAATAATAAGCCCTTCTACGAGGCTAAGTTCCTCCAAGAGAATCTTACCTCTTTTATTAGTTTTTATTCTAGTAGGCCAAGTCATTTGAGGTATATTATATGCTTCTTCCTTAAATTTATTTCTGAACCTGACTAAAGTAGAGTTGGATAATTTACTATTTAAATCACCAACCAACAGTATATAGGGGGGATGTTCAGCCTCCAATAGCTTTGTAACATAAGAAAACATTCGCTTCATAACTGAATTAAAACATTCCTCGGGAGGGATGTATACATTTAAAATAACAAACGAGGACCGCGTGCCTACCTTGCCTAAGTTACTAATAGTTATGGATTGAAAGAGATTGCTAGAATCTGAGTAATGTGTATATTGCCATTGTAGAGAGGTGGATAAAAGACAAGCAATTCCACCTTTCGCATGGCCTTTTTTTGAAGGTTTTGCTGAAGCCTCCAGGACGAAAAACTCTTTCCCTACATAGGGGAGATTTTTACACCACGTCTCCTGGAGACATATTACATCGACGTTTAAAGAAGATAAAAAGTCAAATTTCTCAGGGGAATTAAACATACCAGCAGCGTTCCAAGAGACAATTTTTAAATTATTGTTAAAGATGTTGGAAGAGTCGTGGGTTACTCGCGGAATTGGTAGATAAAACCCCGGGTAACCAATTCCACATCTGATTGTCTTCTATTAGAGGGACATCTGTATTATCAGGCAATGGCAGGACCTGAGATACCATTCTTTTGCCCATTGAGACCCAGATTTTTAGATCTTTATTACCGGAGTAATGATCATCCTGTGTAAATACTGGCTTAATAATACTATCTCCAGAGGCAATACATAAGGCCTTATTATAATAAGGTAATACGTCAATTCCTCTACATTGGAAAAATTCCGCCTGATGAAGAACAAGATTAGTAATTATTTTTGAGTAAAAAGTTACTCTTGTTCGTTGTCCAATAATTGATTTTATCGGAAGAACTAAATCGATATCATTTGATAAAATCAATTTTAGACTATCAATCTCTTTAAAACAATTAAGCAACCAAGACCTATTCATTTTTACATCCTGATCGAACAACGGAAGAAAGTCCAGTGTTAATGTATCCACAAATGTCGTAGCGCATTTTGCAAGTTGAATATTTAAGCCACTAGCTGTATCAGGCTGGGGCCGGAAAATAGATGCCGTTGGATTTAGTACTTTTACCACTTGGGGAGGAACTCCCGTAGCATCAACCAGCATTGATAGGGGTTCCGGCGCCTTTAGCACACGACATGGAATTACCTCCTTTATACAACCCACATCCATGGTGCCCTCCAATGCTTTATTAAATGCATCTTCCGCTACCTTATTGTTGGTAATATTCAGCAGTGGGTTATCCCCATTTCCTAACTCCTCTCGCGCTTCAGGGCTTATGTTTTTTTGGAAAATGATTTGCCTTGGTCTTTTTTTCTTATATTTACGTAATAACTTCCTATTTTTCCCTTTTAATTTTTCTTTTCTGATTTTAGTCTGTGCCAGCAATCCATCCGGGCCCTTTTTTTCCTGAGTAAAGATGGGAAAAAGATCATTTTCGACCGTTTGTACCATCTCTACCAAGCTATCTTCCTTGACAATAGGCTTTAAGTCTTTGCTCTGTTCAGAGACAGATGAGGTAGGGCTCTTAAGAGGCATATGGATGTCTGCCTTTACAGAAAATTTCAAAGGGGTATTACCCTGCAAGGGATTGATACAATTTGACACATTTTGAACTACAGATTCAGTAGGGGGTAATGTAACATTAGCAGCCTTTTTAGACAACATTTCCTTCAGTATCTCAGACACAGATGACAAAATACAATCAGAACTCACAGCAAATTTACCAAGGAGTAACAGTATAGAGGACAAGATTTGTTCAAGAGCTATCAGAGATTCAGAAATTGGTTTCTCATTTTTTGGATAGCTAGATTGAACAAAAGAACAAATCCCCGATAAATTAAATTGAGGAGACTTCAAATCACTATGCGTTAATAAATCATCTTGGGATTTGATTGAAGGAGTGCTGCTATATAAAAGCATTCCGGATGGAGTTGCTCTAATTGGAGTTTTACTATCCCCGACCTGGGCCAAAAGTTTCTTATCCATATATCGACCACAGAGTTCAAGATCAATACTAGTGGAGATAGATGTAGCAGCCATGTCTTCCTCCTCCTTTTCTCTTTCGTTGAGAGTGTTATGATCATGGACTAGGGGATTCAATTCATTCATTTGAGATAGAGAAGATTTATTTATTTCAATCAGTACGTCACTGTTTAAATCCATTTCAACGTTGGTTTGTGATTGCGAGTGTGGTGATAAAGCAGCCTTTAAGATTATTGGGTCTTTTGCGAGTTTATTTACTGATTTTTCCCAGATATGTTCCAGCTGCATCTGACCTTTCACTAGCGCACTATTTTCAGACTTTTTCCTCAAGCGTGCGGGTTCAGATATCACATATACTTTGTCCCCTAAAACTTTCCCAGAACGTAATTTCTTTGTAGACATGATACTACTTGGTAAACCAGACCTTACGCCTGATAGGCAGTCGCAGATATCAACACAAACAGTTTATAAAATATAAATACAGATCTACTGGAAGAAGCCGATAAGTTCACATTAGCGGATACCAGAGTTACAGTCTGTTAAATACAGATCATCCGTGTGTTTTAGTTCAAAGATTTACTGCAATGGACACCGGCGAAGTTGTGCAGGAGAAAAAATATGAAATGGAAATACCAGGGCCCAGCCCGGCCTACCTCGGCCACTGAGGGCCACAGAGGGCCCGCCCTTTGCCCGGGCTTAGCCCGGCGTCGCCCGCGCGCGTCCCGCGATGCGCGTTCCTGCAGCTCAATTATCGCCAGGTGAGGAGGGCGTGTCAGGGCGGTGCTCCAGGGCCAGAAGATTTATGGGTCCTGTAGTCTGTTGTTGATCACAGTCCGCCGACCAGCAGAGAAATGCGAGTGTTTCCCGCGAAGCGTGAAACGCGAGCAGTAGTGGTGCAAACACTGCACAGAAATTAAATATTCAGCGCAGCTCCGCTCAGTAGCGCCTTCAGGAACCAAGCGCTAGCAGTATTATTATTCACAGCCAAGAGCTCTGCCTTCATCCACAGCAGAACGGAGCTCCAAGTAACAGCAGGCTTCAGCGGCAGTCACCTCGCTTCAGCGCGCCTGCAGCTCAATTATCGCCAGGTGAGGAGGGCGTGTCAGGGCGGTGCTCCAGGGCCAGAAGATTTATGGGTCCTGTAGTCTGTTGTTGATCACAGTCCGCCGACCAGCAGAGAAATGCGAGTGTTTCCCGCGAAGCGGGAAACGCGAGCAGTAGTGGTGCAAACACTGCACAGAAATTAAATATTCAGCGCAGCTCCGCTCAGTAGCGCCTTCAGGAACCAAGCGCTAGCAGTATTATTATTCACAGCCAAGAGCTCTGCCTTCATCCACAGCAGAACGGAGCTCCAAGTAACAGCAGGCTTCAGCGGCAGTCACCTCGCTTCAGCGCGCCTGCAGCTCAATTATCGCCAGGTGAGGAGGGCGTGTCAGGGCGGTGCTCCAGGGCCAGAAGATTTATGGGTCCTGTAGTCTGTTGTTGATCACAGTCCGCCGACCAGCAGAGAAATGCGAGTGTTTCCCGCAAAGCGGGAAACGCGAGCAGTAGTGGTGCAAACACTGCACAGAAATTAAATATTCAGCGCAGCTCCGCTCAGTAGCGCCTTCAGGAACCAAGCGCTAGCAGTATTATTATTCACAGCCAAGAGCTCTGCCTTCATCCACAGCAGAACGGAGCTCCAAGTAACAGCAGGCTTCAGCGGCAGATTTCTGGTATCAGAACGGAGAGATCTCACATTTTTGTAGGGGCGCAAACAGGATGACAGGTAAGCAGAGCCTTGTCCTTTCAAAGCCCTGTGAGCCAAGATTAGGGCTTTGAATTCAACTCTCTTCTGTATTGGCAACCAATGAAGCGAGCGCCGGCGAAAGGAAATACGCTCTCTTAGGGTAATGCCACATACTAATCGGACCGCTGAGTTTTGAACTGTCTGTAGTCGATGGCATAACCCTGCAGACAACCTGGTGTACAGACCGTTGGCATAATCCAAGTGAGAGGTGATCAGCGCTTGGACTATAGCTCTCCTGGTGTTATTAGGGAGGAAGTTGATGAATTTTTTTACCATCCTAATTTTGGAGAAGCAAGCCGCTGATACTGTCTGTACTTGGTTATGAAAAGAAAGGTTGGGGTCCCATCTGACACGCAGGTTTTTTATGGATTCCTTAGGCGAAGGGGGGGAACTCAAATCATGTGGCCACCAAAGGTTGGGGTCCAGAGGGGAAGGCTGGTGGAAAAAAAGGACCTTGGTTTTCCCTGCGTTAAGTCGGAGGCAGTTGTTGTCCATCCAAAGTGATATTTTACGCAGGCAGTCTTTTAAAGGATCAAAGGTGGAATGGGAGAGTTTGTCATATGCGAACAAAAGTTGGATATCATCTGCGTATGAAGTGGCTTTGATTCCGGTCTGGGCGATCATCTCGGCAAGCGGGGAAAAATAAACATTAAAAAGAAGGGGGCTCAAGGAGGAGCCCTGAGGGACTCCCCACTTGAGCGGACGGCTGTTGGATGTGTACGGGGGAGTGAAGACCGCCTGAGTCCTGTTGGACAGAAAGGAGGATAACCATTTTAAGGCCTTGCCTTGAATACCCTTGGAGTGGAGACGATCTAGCAGGAAAGAGTGAGAGACGGTGTCGAATGCTGCTGACAAGTCCAGCAGCACCAACACCGCCTTTGAACCTCCATCGAGTTTCCAGCGAACAGCATCGGCCATCTCTATCAGAGCTGATTCCGTGCTGTAGCCATGTCTGAATCCATGTTGTGAGTCGTGGAAGGACCCGTTGGATTCAAGGAAATTTGCAAGTTGTTTTTATGCTAGTTTTTCCAATACCTTGGCTGGAGCCGGCAACAGAGATATGGGTCTATAGTTAGCCGGCTCATTGGGATCAGCATTAGCCTTTTTAAGGATTGGAACTAGTCGTGCATGCTTCCACAAGTCTGGAAAGATGCCAGTCTGGAGAGAATCATTCCAAATGCTGTTCAAAATGGGATTGAGGATAGGGGCCAAGGCTTTATATTGTCTGCATTTAGATAATTCTGCCAGAGAAAGATCAAGGGAGATTTCTTCAAAGTTGGTAAGGATCTTGGAGGGTGCTGAGTCGGGGGGTAATGATCAATGTGGACTTATGGGAGGGGTCAGCGTGATTTTTACTGGGAAAGGAATCATAAATGGTGACAATTTTGTCCTCAAAATAGTCAGATAAACGATTACAAAGGGATTGAGAGACAGGGGACTGGCGTTTGAGGGCCAAAGGATCGGTGAATGATCTTACCGTCTGAAAAATCTCCCTTGCGGAACCATGAGCTTTGCTAATTTTTTCCTCAAGGTGTGTTCTTTTATGATCTATGATCTTTTTCCTGTACCTTTTGAGTGCTAATTTATATTCTTTTTTGCTGTCGGGAGAATATGAAAGTTTCCAGCGCCTTTCCAACAGTTTACAGGCCGATTTACATTTACGTAGTTCTTCGTAGAACCACGGTGCGGAGGGGGCAGAACGAAAGGTTTTAATTGGCCTGATGGGAGCAATTAAATCAATAGTAGAGGAGATCCAACTATTAAAATTGTTCAGCCTGGAATCAAGATCGATGGCCTCCCTCGGGACTGTGGTACCCAACTGAGCTCCAAGACTGTCTGGCGAGATATTGTTCCAGTTACGCCCGAGGGTTTTGGCCTTGACACAAGGTCGTTTTTGATGGGATAAACAGAGAGAAAACGGAATAAAGAAATGGTCGGACCAAGTCACTGGGTAAGAGTGACCAATGATTAAGTCTGGCAGATTAGAACAAATCAGATCGAGAGTATGTCCCGTCTTCTGAGTGGGGCAACGGATCCGCTGTTCTAGACCACCGTCAAGAAGTGTGGAGAGGAAATTGGAACTGGCCAAATCCGAGGCATCCTCCGCATGGAGGTTAAAGTCTCCAAGTAGGGTGAAATTTGTGTAACGCAAGCTGGCCTGAAGAATGTAGTATAAAAAGTTCGTCAGCGAGGAGATCTTCGACTTAGGAGGTCGGTAGACAAGCAGGCCTGAGAGGGTGATATTAGCCGGAAAGTGAATACAAAAAGGGAGGGCCTCAATGGAGTCAATTTGAGTGTAGGGGAATGAGGAAATGGTCCATGCTGATCTATAGATTATGGCAATGCCACTGCCGTGGGTGCTACTATTCCTGTTCTCACAGTAAATGTTGTATCCTACAGGGATGGCTAGGGCTAGGGCAGGGTTGGAATCTTCCCCAAGCCAAGTTTCTGTCAGGAAGAGAATGTCCCAGTTGTTGTCTGATAGGGATAATGCTATATCAAGAGAGTGCTTTACTAAAGAGCGACAATTAATGAGAGGCCTGCTTTAATCCTGGCGTTTTTATTAATGGGTGTAGTCAGCTTAAGATTTGTGCGGAAGGGACAGCGAGATGCCAGAATGCCATCTGCCTGATCGAAATAGCAGGGCATACACGGAAAGTTAGACAAAGTCAAGTCAGAGGGAAGGGAATGGGAAAACGCACAATGAGAGGGTCGTAGATTAAGTAGTGTGTTCCTATCATACCTATAGATGGAAGGTACAGCATGGTCTATGGCCCTGGCGACGGTCTGGTCGCGGACGGGCGCAGACGGGCAGGACTCAGGAATGACTCCGGTGCAGATCCGGCGTGTCCGCTGAGCGCGTCGGCTGCACGGAGACATGCCCTTCCCTTTTTATACTCTCCGCTAGAGTGCAAGAGTAGGCTTCCCAAGCAAAGATGGCCGCGCTAAAATTTAGCCCATCCGGGACACCGCTGACTCAGCCCTGAATCGGGTCATTTGCCCTTGGAATTGGATGGGCATTAGCCCTAGTGACTGCATTGAGGCCTCTATAGTCAACATAAAAACTCACCTCTTTCTTACCATCCTAGCTGTGAGAATTTGGTACAAGGACTACAAGACTAGCCCAAGGGCTATCTGAAGCCTCAATGACTCCCAGCTGTCGTGCTCTCACCTTTTTGTTGCCTCAGGAGTGCCACGGAGGAAGAAGTTAGGTCCACAACTTCACCCTATCACCGCCATATACCAGAGTAGAGACTGGTAACATCTAATGGTGAGTAGGGGGGAGGAGGGAAAACATAACAAGGGAAGGAGGGAATAACAAGAGATCTTCTCCAATCGATGTGGTCAGGATATCTGCAAAGCTTTGGTATGCGTCTACAGCATGAAGAGAAAGCATAAGATTAATACCTGTCCCTGCCTATCTTAATTCTAAAGTATGTGTGACTTATGTTAATATGTACTTTCTATCTCTTTGTCTTTACCTCTTGAGAGTGATGTGATTGCGTAACTTTAATGTGAGGATTTCCTGACTCTAGGATAGAAACATCTGAGTGTCAGTGTTTTATCTTATGGAGGGAGTAATGAATATCTCTGTACTTCAATCCCTGGCTTACCATATAAATAGAATGGAGACTGTTGAACAAATAATCAAATAACCATCCTGAATCTTGTCTAAATGCTTACAATCAGCATTAGTACTTGCGATTCATATCGGTTGTTCATGGCATGTTATGTTCACATGAAAACCATGAAGTGAATACCATGTAATTATTCATGCACTCAATAGCGCCAAAACCGCCATTAAGGGCTGGGAAATAATACAAAGAAAACGTATAACACCAGAAACCTCTTAGTCAAAATATGTACTCTTAGCTTGACTAATGCGAGGGTTAAAACGAAGCTCAACCACTTCCAAAGACATCCGAGGCTAAATGACAGGCTGCCACAGGAAGGTAATGAATACCCTGGACAACACTAAGGGCCCGATGTAGGTGGCCGTTTCAGGCCATTTACCGACCGGTAACGGCCGATTTCGGCCGTTACCGACCGGTAAATGGCCAATCCGTATGTAGGGGCCTAAATCCAAGGCCACATGTAGGTAAATCTACATTTACAGAATCGGTAAAATTACCGATTCGGTAAAATACCGAATTGGTAATTTTACCGATTCTGTAAATTCCATATGTAGGTGGGACTCTTCTGAGTCCCAAAGGCCTTAACGAATCGGTATTTTACCATGAAATCCAACTTCATGGTAAAATACCGATTCCGGTGTGCATGCACATGTATGCATGCACACCTATGCCATGTGGCAGGCAGACCTGCCCCTAGGGCTTGTATGCCTGCCACATGGCACCCAATCCTGTTTAGGGGGTGCCAGGGAGTGTCAAAGTGACACCCCCTGCACCCTTGTGAAATTCGGTATTTACCGATTTGGTAAATACCGAATCGGTAAAGCCTATTGATTCCTATGGGCTTTGAAGCCCATAGGAATCAATAGGCTTTACCGATTCGGTATTTACCAAATCGGTAAATACCGATTTTTACCGATTCGGTAAAAGGGAACATCTGGATTCCCTACATACCCACCCCTCACATTTACCGATTCTTAATTACCGAATCGGTAAAATTCGGTAATTTTCGGTAATTAAGAATCGGTAAATGTTACTTACCTACATCTGGCCCTAAATCAAGAATACAGGCTCTCAGATATTCGCTGCTTCACTTACGATGCCGAGACCCGAAGATTCCAACGCGAAACGCCACCACCATGACCGGGACGAGAAACAGGAACTGGCTCAAACGCAAAGCGCTTCTGGTAAGGAGAGGAGGGTTTAAGACTCGCCTCCTTTCTTAATGCGCATGCGCTAACCTTCGCGCATGCGTCTGAATAAACAGTGTCGGCCATCTTGACAACCACTTCCACGTCTTCCTGCCAACCCCGTATGCAAGCATGACAGTACACCCCTCCCAGTAGACCCCCAACTGGTTTGGGCTTGTCAGGATATCTCCTATGAAAGGTGCGGACCCGACGAGGTGCATGAACCTGACTTGCAGGTTCCCGAGTACGTTCTTCAATTCCATACCCTTTCCAATGAATCAGATACTGAAGACGTCTGCGTACTCGTCTAGAATCAATAATAGCCCCCACTTCATATTCCTCATTGCCATCGATCATTGTGGGAATAGGTACAGCAGGAAGACGGGTACCGGGTTCAACAGGTTAAAAGTGAGAGACATGAAACACAGGATGTATTCTCATTGAGGTAGGAAGGTCCAGTTTCATAGCGACAGGATTCACTATTTTACTGATGGGAAAGGGACCTACCAATTTGAGTTTGAACTTACAGGCTCCTCTCAAGGCCAGATATTTGGTGGACAACCATACTTTTTCACCTGGCTGATAAAGAGGTTCAGGTTTTCTCTGTATATCAGCCCTCTTCCTATACTCAGTCTTGGCTCTATCCAATTTATCTTGTATGTTTCTATGCACTGTTTGTATGTGTTTAACCAGATCTGATACAGCAGGGGTATTACATGAAGCAGACAGAGGCATAGGCAAAACTCTGGGATGAAAGCCTTGAGACCCATAGAAGGGGGTATAGAGGGTGGAAAATGATGGCTATTATTATATGACAGTTCAGCAGGCCATACCAAATCATCCCACTCAGTTAAAGTTTGTAATGTCTGACACCTAATGAATTGCTCAAGGCTTTGATTAACTCTTTCTGTCTGTCCGTCTGTTTGAGGGTGGTGACTGGAGGACAGACGAACATCAATTTGTAACTGTGTGCATAACTGTCTCCAGAATTTGGAGACGAATTGAGTGCCTCTGTCCGTGATTAATATTGAGGGAAGGCCATGTAGCCTAAAAATGTTGTGCAGAAAGGTGGTTGCCAAGGAGTTGGAAGAAGGAAGGCCCTTTAAAGGGATAAAATGAGCGGTCTTAGTAAACATATCCACCACATCTAAAAGGGTGTTGTTTCCTCTTTTGGTGCATGGGAGTTCAACAATAAAATCCATAGACACTCTGTGCCATGGGTTAGGAGGAGTGGGTATGGGTTGTAATAATCCCACGGGCCCTCCATGGGACACCTTTCCTTGTGCGCAAATATGGCAAGTTTGTACATATTGTTGAACATCATGCGCCAAATGAGGCCATCAACAATAGCGTCTCACTAGTTCTAGGGTTCTCTTGTAGCCTGGATGGCCTGCTACACTTTGTGTGTGGTACCATTGTAAAACCTGCTGATGTAATGGTAGTGTAGGGACAACTAATCCTCCTTGAACATAATGTAGACCCTGCATGATCTGAGATGTATGTTTTCCCAACAAAGTTGTCATTGCGGGGCTTTGTTGTGCATATCGTATGTTTTGAAGGAATTGTTCCTCTACGGTTAATGAACCTATAACCTTCTATGTGTCAAGGATAGTAGGTGGTTGTTCAGTAACGTGAATAGGCTCAAACCCAATACGGGACAAAGCATCCGCTTTTCCGTTCTTCCTGCATGCTCTGAAATGGACGGCAAAGTCATATTCACTGAAGAACTGGGTCCGTCGTAATTGTCTCATTGACAAGGCTCTGGCTGTTTTCAAATATAGTAAATTCCTATGATCCGTTAGAATTGTGACAGTATGGTGGGCACCTAGGTGATATTGAAGCCATTCTGCTAAAACCTTCTCTATGGCTAGAAGTTCCCTTTCTCCCACAGCATAGTTGGTTTCAGCTGGTATCAGTTTATGGGAATAATGCGCCACAGGATGTAGGATTCCTGTGTCTACATCAGCTTGGGATAGTGCCCCACCCACCGCAACCTGAGATGCGTCTACTTCTACTACAAATGGACTCTTTTGATCAGGATGTCTAAAGATGGGGGCTTGTGTAAAAGCTTTCCTTAATGTACAAAAAGCCTCATCAGCTTCTTTAGACCACACAAAAGGTGTACCTTTACGTAACAATTTGGTAATTGGAGCAACTACATCAGAAAATTGACTAATGAATCTTCTGTAGAAGTTCTCAAAACCTATAAATCGCTGAACATCTTTGACTTTTGTAGGAGGTGGCCATTGCATGATGGCAGTGACTTTCTGGGGATCCATTTGTAGACCTTGAGCAGAAACAATATACCCTAAAAAGGTTACTTGTGATCTATGAAAGAAACATTTGTCCAATTTACAGAACAAGTGGTTGTCTTGTCATTTTTTCAATACGGCTTGAACATGCAGGTTGTGTTCTTCCAAAGTGTTTGAGAAGATGAGTAAATCATAAATGTAAGCTATCACGCATTTATCAAGGAGATCTTTCAACACCTCGTTGATGAAATATTGAAATGCGGAGGGAGCATTACATAGCCCAAAGGGCATCACGAGATACTCGTACAAACCGTATTTGGTACAGAATGCTGTTTTCCACTCATCTCCTTCTTGAACTCTAACGAGGTGATATGCTCCCCTAACAATGAAAGCCCCAACACCACTGGGAATTGTGGGGATTGAATCAAATCAAATGCGAGGGTTTTCCAATGATTTGAGGAGATTTGGAGTTCTAGGAGGATAGTGGTATGGGTGGTAGGTCCTGACTTTAAGGAACTCCCATCAATGGGAATAACCTCCTCTCTAACCTCTTTAGGCACTTCAGGTATAGACCATTTCATGGCCCATTGCTTGTCGATAAAATTACCTGAGGCTCCTGAATCAATCATAATAGGAACGTCAATGGTTGTAGTGTTCCAATGTAACTAAGCAGGAGTAAAGAAGTGGCCTTTGTTGGAATGCAAGGATGAGACCATAAATCCTGAATGACCCGATGGCGCAGTCTCTTCTAGCCTCGGGTCTCCTAGTTTTCCAACTTTCGGTATTGTTTAGTTTTAACAGGACAATCTCTCAAAAAGTGCCCAGCCTTTCCACAGTATAGACATAATTTGTGGTCTCTTCTGCGCTGCTTTTCTGATTCACTGAGGGGTCCTTTGATGCTACCTATTTGTATAGGCTCTGTGTCCTCTGTTTTTGTCTCAGTGTCCATCTTCTTATTCACGAATTCCTCCTCCATTGTATTCAAATCGGGTTCTATCTTTCCTTCTTTCTCCTAGTCTGTGATCTAATTTTACCACTAGATCTATCAATGCTGTACAATTCTCAGGAGGATCTACAACATGAGCTAAAGCATCTTTGAGTTCATCACGTAGCCCTTTATAAAAAAGGGCACTACGTTGTTCATCAGGCCATTCTGCTTCTGCCACCAGTGTGTTGAATGTAGAAATATAAGTGGTTATATCGTTCCTTGTTTAAGATTCAACAATTCTGTGTCTGCGGCCTGAGTAAATGTATGTTTGTCAAATAATTTACGTAACTCCCTGTTGAAAGCATCATAGTCTAACAATAAGGGATCATCATTTTCAATAAGAGGTATAGTCCAATTTGCGGCGGACCCCCCTAGGTATGAAATACCAAATGCCACTATAGCTTGGTCTGTGGGGAAACCTGAGGTTTTACATAAAAAGTGTAACTGACATTGGCTGATAAAAGCAGCACACTTGGTAGGGTCTCCGTAGAATCGTTCAGGTGGGGCTAATGGAATGGATTGTGGGGCCACTACCTGAATGACAGGGCTTTGAGAACTAGCGCCTCCCCCTCCATCTCGATCTCGGTTTAATGCATCTACTCTGTTAGACACGGCTTGGGTTTCTCTTTGGAGATTCCCGATCATATTAGCTAGATCTGTGAGATTCAGATCCATAGCACTCAGGTGGCAAATATGTATAAGGCTTTGCATTCTGTCGTGCTCTCACCTTTTTGTTGCCTCAAGAGTGCCACGGAGGAAGAAGTTAGGTCCACAACTTCACCCTATCACCACCATAGGCCAGAGTAGAGACTGGTAACATTTAATGGTGAGTAGGGGGGAGGAGGGAAAACATAACAAGGGAAGGAGGGAATAACAAGAGATCTTCTCCAATCGATGTGGTCAGGATATCTGCAAAGCTTTGGTATGCGTCTACAGCATGAAGAGAAAGCATAAGATTAATACCTGTCCCTGCCTATCTTAATTCTAAAGTATGTGTGACTTATGTTAATATGTACTTTCTATCTCTTTGTCTTTACCTCTTGAGAGTGATGTGATTGCGTAACTTTAATGTGAGGATTTCCTGACTCTAGGATAGAAACATCTGAGTGTCAGTGTTTTATCTTATGGAGGGAGTAATGAATATCTCTGTACTTCAATCCCTGGCTTACCATATAAATAGAATGGAGACTGTTGAACAAATAATCAAATAACCATCCTGAATCTTGTCTAAATGCTTACAATCAGCATTAGTACTTGCGATTCATATCGGTTGTTCATGGCATGTTATGTTCACATGAAAACTATGAAGTGAATACCATGTAATTATTCATGCACTCAATAGCGCCAAAACCGCCATTAAGGGCTGGGAAATAATACAAAGAAAATGTATAACACCAGAAACCTCTTAGTCAAAATATGTACTCTTAGCTTGACTAATGCGAGGGTTCAAACGAAGCTCAACCACTTCCAAAGACATCCGAGGCTAAATGACAGGCTGCCACAGGAAGGTAATGAATACACCGGATCACACTAAATCAAGAATACAGGCTCTCAGATATTCACTGCTTCACTTACGATGCCGAGACCCGACGATTCCAACGTGAAACGCCACCACCGTGACCCGGACAAGAAACAGGAACTGACTCGAACGCAAAGCGCTTCCGGTAAGGAGAGGAGGGTTTAAGACTCACCTCCTTTCCTCACGCGCATGCGCTAACCTTCGCGCATGCGTCTAAATAAACAGTGTCGGCCATCTTGCCAACCACTTCCACGTCTTCCTGCCAACCCCGTATGCAAGCATGACACCAATTTTGGCATCTTTTGGGCCACTGTCCTGATGCAGTCTCTGACATGGTCAAGCTGTCTGTAAATGTTACTCTTCACAGGCATACAGGCACCTGTGTTCACTTCATGGGTACTGATGGGATATGAATTCGATACATGTAGGATATTGGCCTAATATATACAATATAACCTTATAACCATATATCAGTATTTCCTTATTTGTGTTGTATTCCCATAGTTGAGAATAATTCACTCTGATATTGTTTAAACCTATTGACATTACCGAAACCACGTTGTTTCGTTTCTCTGTCTCATGTACGATTTCCCCGAAACCACGTGATTGAGCTTTCTGCATGAAACCACGATGGCTGGCTTGGCCGTCTGTTTCATTTGCTAGTTTGTAGCTCAGGGATACCCAAGGTCACACCTGTCCTTCTTGTGTGATGCGTACATTCTAGCAGAGCCCGTTCCTGTACTCCCCGGGCTACAGATAGTCAGGGAGGCACCGCACTGACCTGCCCCCGGAATAGTTTAGGTCTAGGTTGCAAGCAAATCAATTGTACCTTATATGGGTATTCCTCTTGGCTCACTGACAAGTTGTATCTTTCCTTGTAAGGTGTCATTGTGGGATGTATGAAACGTATATATGCTATGTATCTTATGCATGTAGTCAGTCTCCTCTGCGCACCTCTGTGGGTCGTGTAGACCGAGGCTCCCCTGTCAGGGCTTGTATTTGTGGAATAAACGATTGAACTTTCTCCATTGCCGACTGAGTTCTTACTAAAGATAAGATATATGGACTATTGGTGAGTATGGTCCATTAGTATTTGATTTGAATCCTTCAGTTGGCGACTCCGCCGGGACTCCACGTTGGAGTCGTCCCCTCCAGTAAACAGGAGTAAAGGGACAAGGAGGAGTTCTGGCCGAGTGGGTGGACGGAAAGAGGATCCTGATTTGAAACACCCGTTTGTGGTACGAAAACAAGCAACTCCACTCTCGAGCCCAGTATCCCTCTCAGCTGCTGAAGACCCCACGCCGGAGTCCTACGGGCTTCACCCGAGAGAAGAACAGACTGTGTCGGTCTGTCTAGGTGTCGGCAGTGGATAAATTCGCAATCGACCTGAGTGCACCAGGTGAGTGATTTGTCTTGGTTGGATTGGATACGGAACACTTGGAGGAAGTGTTTCCCTTTTATGATGGTTAACTGTTTCTGTTGGTAGCCGGGGAAGCCGGATCGTAAGGGAATTTGAGGGTCTGACGTTACGGCAACGTGGCTGTTCGGGCAGATACCTCACAGACTTGTTTTGGTGAAAACTTGAGATTATACTTGGTGCCCTAGCGGTGTACGGCGTTACTCGCTCGGCCAAATCCTCTTCAGGAAAGCCCTGGAAGCAACTGGGTAAGCCAGGGTTCTGGAGTTAAAAACCCAGACGCCCGGCCCAACCAGAACGTGACCATGGGATGGCCTGTAAGAGGGTTCGTGGTTCGCCTACCGAGTGATCTCAGAGCAGTCTAGGGACTGCTTCTTTGTGTAATTGATTTATTGGTCTGGAATTCTGTTGAATCAATTCCCCGAACGAGAGTCGACGGGCTCAGTTCGATATTTGAAGACGTCATTTGTATAGAAAGAGAATACGAAAAGAGTTATTGCCTTGCACTACTTTACAGCACTTTATACGTACGGATGAGATGTTGTGGACTGAGTGATGAGAAGGACGCGTCCGCATGTGAATGAGTTTTGAAGTTTGTGAATAAGATTGTGTAAGTATTGTCATGCCTTGTTTTAGTAAAATATGTTTCGGGTGTTGCTGTCGGCGAGGTACACGGCTGGAAGAAAAACAGCCGGCCCCTCCCGAGGGCAGTCCTAGCTTTGATATGTACGTCAAACATGGTTTACAGCCAATCCTATTTAATACACTCTGGCATAAATATACCAGAGATAATTCGGATTTGCAATGGCCTCTAACGGGGTCATTTGATAAACAAAAAAATAATTATATACAGAACAAATTGTTTATGAAGAGAAGCCGTCAGTCGATGTTTGATTCCTTGAACTTATGGTTAAAGGAAGCAAAGCGACGATGGATTAGGGAAGAAAAGTTAGGAAGAATTAAAGCAGGACAGACAGTCACCCAGAAGGCCGTGGCT
The DNA here is from genome assembly GCF_964261635.1 of Lissotriton helveticus. Classification (NCBI taxonomy): domain Eukaryota; kingdom Metazoa; phylum Chordata; class Amphibia; order Caudata; family Salamandridae; genus Lissotriton; species Lissotriton helveticus. The sequence goes on from NC_136072.1 coordinate 258,192,873, forward strand.
TACGACAAAGGTAAGGTGGAAGAAAATATTGTACAGATGGATAGATAGTTCCGTTTAGAAACAACCAAATACAAAAAAGACCTAGACCTAGTGGGCATTTATACATTCATCTCATTTTGGGGTATACTGTGTGTTGTATAATCATTACAAGGCTTACTCCCCATCCGTTAGTTATCAGGGTAGCCAGTATATCCTGATGATGTGCCTCCTTTAAGTATCGCCCATTCCCTGAGAATAAACATCCAGTTGCAAAACAACAAAAATACACACACTTAGTGTCAGATAGTAACACAAGGGAAACGAAAAAAGTGTGTGAGAGCGAGATGGCACCTCACGGGCGCATCACCAACGGGAACCTGGCAGGTACTCGCCAGGATTGCCCTGTTCTCATCATTGGTACCATCAAGCTCGAAAGGAAAATGTGTCCAAACAACACAAAAAGAGTTTTGTGAAGGTATGCAGTGAAAGAAAACCACAAGACAACCAGAAAAGTGTCAAAAACAACATATAAACCAACACAACAACACAGATATGCAATTTTATTCTGTCTCTTGTGTTGGGTGTGGAATCTAAGAAAAGTGAATGTGGTTACTAACTATCCAACCAACACCACTTTAATTGCCGACATTTTTCATTGCCATCAAAATTTTTGGCAATTTCTTCAGGGCGTCATATATATTAAAGCCACTGCATTGGGACAGACCAGTCTCAGCAACCTCATTCGGCCATCTGAGCTCATACCAGCCGGGAGGGAAATATCTTCGTGGAACTGAACCCCAACTGTGGGTCCGTAATCCTTCCCCTTCAATTTGCACTGTGGTGGAAGGGGTCTGGCGTTCAATCAGCACGTCACGTTTAGAAACAGACAAAAGTTATGTGGCACGGCCAGAAACGGGAGATGAGTTAGAAGAGTTACTAGAAGCCCGTCCGCCTCCCCCTTACGCTCCACAAGGCATATACCCAGCTGTGCCTTATGTACGAGCTGATCAAATAGGAACAGCACCATCCCGAACGCGGGGAGGAGCGGTCGCCCCTGCCCCTGTTGATGGGTCAGTACGAAATGCGTTACTTTCCCCTCCTACTTTGCGACCAACTACCTCACCCTTGATATCCCTACAGCCGGACGCGGCTGTCCCCTCTCCCTTACACCCCGTTTTTCTCTCCCCGCCGACCCCGATTATTTTAGACCCCCGGAATGCAGCCTGTCCAGATGCCACACCCAAGCGACCCGTGTCTGACATGAGTGATCAGCGAGCTTATACGCGATCGTTATTGGGTGCGGTAGAAAGAAGGGCTATCATAACTTAGGCATCCCAGTGGATGCGGAACGTTATTTATACTTTGGAAGATATTTGGAGCACTATGAAGGATTATGAACCAGTTGCACAACAACTGGCCCTTGAGAGCATGGCGATCCGACTTATATCGCTGTGGGAACAGTGCTTTGAGGGAGGACTTCCTCCTCAAATACTGCGCGATAAGCGAGATCGAGCTCATAAATTTCATTTGCAATCCGACAAAGTATATAAAAATGTGACGACACTTTTGCATTATCGAGAGCGGATGCTTCGAAAGAGTGCAGATTGGGGGGCGCAGCATCCCATGAGAGAAGTACATCCCCTCTTTTTCCCTGAAGTACCTGAATTGAAAGACGCTAATAATGTTGTAACTCGGGCTAGAGTAGATGCGAGGCTTCAGGAACAATAGGTTTATACCCCTTGGAAACGAAGCGAGGTACTCACCCTAAAAGCCCAACTTCCTGACTCCCGTAAAAATCCTACTGCCTACTATAAGGAATTAACCGAAGCAGCTAATTCCGCTATAATGACCATTGCTGATATCGAGTTGTTTTTTGGTCTCCTGATTCCGGTCGATATCTGGAGACAGATACATGATACGGATCACGTTCCCGAATTAGGGGGAACGTGGGACCAGTTAAAGAATTGGGACAAAGAACGGAAACCAGGAGAGAAACCCAGAGATGAAGTCTTAACGGTACCAGATACAATTATTACGCTTATGAAGACTCTTCTCCCACCTAGGAAAGTTGATTGGGACAAATTAACGGCTTGAATACAAAAGAAAGATGAGAGTGTGTCAGATTTCTTCACTAGATTTGAGAAAGTTTTTATAGATTTTAGTGGGCAGGACTTGTCTACAGAAGGGGGAATACAGTTGTTTGTAAATAGGTTTGTTACTAATTTACTCCCGGAAGTAATGTCCCGCCTACAGGCAGCCGAGAACACATGGCCTACCGCCACCCCATCTGTAATTCTCAGCATGGCACAGTATTATGAGCATCGAGAGAATGAGAGTAAGGAAAAATCGGAGAAAAAAACGAAGGACTTGAAGACTAGGGTGTTATTACAGCAAGTTAGTAGAGGGCAAAGTACGGGAAGGGGAACGCGTGGTTCGTTCCGTGCAATGGCTGGACGAGGTCGAGGTGGCCCTCCGAACATTGGCATAAACCAATGTTCGTACTGTAAGCAGGAAGGACATTGGAGGGCGGATTGCCCTCTGTTACTGACACGAAACGGTCCTAGTAGAGGACGGGGAAGAGGTCGAGGAAATGTCGACCGAAATAGCATGCGCAGAGCCGAAATGCAATATGAAGGTTCTAGAAAAAAATATTTTGATGATCCCCAAAACAGGCAGTATTATAATGAGAATTACAGGGATGATGGATACGAAGGACAGGATTATGCATGAGACATCCAAGGACAGAGCGGGGGCCATATTACAGTACCAATTGACCAGGAGGGACCGTATGTAGATGGGGAACTGTTGGGCACATCGGGAAAGTTATTAGTGGATACTGGGGCAATGAATAGTTCAGTTGCCCATACACTGGTCCCAGGGGCTGCTCTGTCTGGCCAAAATAAAGTATCAGTAGGATTCTATGGAATACCAGTGGTGAGCCCCGTTTCAAAACCCTTGCCTTTCACTATAGGCTCTATTTCCGTGAATACACCTTTTCTTTTGACCTCTAATTGTAGGGAACATCTTTTAGGTTTGGACATATTGAAGAAATTGCATGCCAGAATTTACTGTTCCCCGGATGGTGTCTACTTAACCATGCAGAAACCATCCGCGGAAACCGGCCAATATTTTGTTCAGAATGAAGCTCTTCCTTCTGAGTTCTCTACCATCCCCCGGACACTGTGGGCTACAGGAGACCCCGATGTTGGCCTGTTAAGAATAGCCCCGTGTCAATAACCATAAAACCTAATGCACAGCTGCCACGCATTCCTCAGTATAAGATTTCACCAGAAGGTGAGCAGGCCTTGTTACAGATCATTTGCGACCTCATCAAAAGAGGTGTGGTAGAAGAAACAGCTGCTAATGTTTGTAACAGCCTGATTTTGCCGATTTTGAAAAAGGCACCAGTTGATGGTACCCCTGATTATAAAAACACATATTGTTTTGTGATTGACCTCCGAGAGGTCAACAAGATAGTGGACCCACAGTACCCAGTGGTGCCGGACATTACTGCTATTTTAACCATGATTCCCCCAACGGCAAAATATTTTTCAGTCATAGACCTCAAGAATGCTTTCTTTAGCATCCCAATAGATCCTGATAGTAGGCATATTTTCGGATTCTCAGTCGCTGGCCGAAGCTTTAGATTTACACGTGCACCCCAAGGCTATAAAGAAAGCCCTAGTATATATAGCCAAGCTTTAAAAGCAGTTCTTGATGAGTTAATTTTGCCCGCAGGGAATGTGATCATCCAGTATGTGGATGACATTCTGGTGGCCTCGGATACGGAATATGGTTGCAAAGAGGCCACCATTAAATTGTTAAAACATTTGGCTGAAAAAGGAAATAAAGTGTCCCTTTCCAAATTTCAATATTGTCGACAGGAAGTGACCTACCTTGGTCACTTACGGTCGAAAGCGGGGAGACGATTGTCTCCAGAGCGAATATCTGTAATTACTAATATGTCTGTACCTCGTACTCAACGTGATGTTCGTGCTTTTCTAGGCATAACCTCTTACTGTCACCAATGGATTCCTAACTGCTCCCTCCTCTCTAAACCCTTGTTGTATTTGACCACCAAAGATGTGCGTGAACCCCTAGCCTGGACGGATGAATGTCAGGAAGCCTTTGACTTTTTGAAATCTGCTCTATGTTCTGCACCTGTCTTGGGTACCCCGGATTACCGGAAGCCTTTTTCACTTTATGTGCACGAGGTGGATGGTTGTTCACTTTCAGTATTAACACAGGATTTTGGCGGTAAACAAAGACCTTGTGCCTTCTTTTCATCAGTCTTGGATATTGTAGCACGAGGCCTTCCCAGTTGTCTGCGGGCCACCGCTGCAATGGCGATGGCCATCCGGCAATCGGAAGGAATAGTCCTGAATACGGATCTCACAGTCATGGTACCGCATGCTGTAGATATCCTTCTGAATAGAACCAAGACTCAGCACCTTACGAGTGCTCGATTGACAGGGTACGAGTTAACATTATTTGCACCCCATATCACGACAAAAAGGTGTGCTACTTTGAATCCATGTGTAAGAACAACAGGAGTAAACCCATGGACCGTGTTGGGATGGGTGAGTAATGAAACAAGAAACAATTCCCAACAGGTATCAATAGAAGTCAGTTAAACGATGTATGCAATCAGCATTACAAGAAACAGGAAAACAAGGAGTCTCAAAGAAGTTTTGTAGAAGCTTATTATTCAGCAATTATAAAGGGTCTTTCACATGGCTAAATACAGTTAAACAGCACTGTGTAGAGCAAATCATGTGACAACCAGAGAGCACTTGGTGAGTGGTGATATATACAATAAGTGAAAGTGCAAGTGCTAAGGTGAACAGCGTGAACGACGCATAGTGACAAAGTGTATATACAGTGATGGCTCCACAAGGTCAAGTTGCAGTCACTTTAGAGCAAAATTCAATAAATTTTTCCGGAGCACAAAACGTAAAATGCGCCAACAAATAATGCTGTGGTGTCGACGGCGTTTCGATCCACGTGAGTCGGGATCGTCATCAGGACAGGGTTGTCGATGAGGGCAGTGTTGGACATGCACACAGCGGTTGCGTGAGGAATCTAAAATCCGGGCTGGGTCATCGGAGGAGGCGGCTGATCGCTGGTTAGTGTGATCAGCAGGGAAGCGCCTGATGAAAGCAGGGCTGAGGAGGGCGATTAGTGTTCTCTTGGGTCGACAATCTTGCACTGAATGCAGGAGCTACTTTGAATCCAGCCACATTATTGCCTCTCCCTTCAAAGGATAGCAGAGACGATGTTCATTATTGCATCTTTAGAACTGAAGAAGAAACGAAGGGACGTGTAGATCTCTCCGACACCCCTTTATTAGAACCCCACGGGGAACTGTATGTAGATGGTTCTTGCTTTAAATTATCTGATGGTACCACAACAGCTGCATATGCTATTACAACCTTAAGAACAGTGGTGGAAACGGCACGGATTTCCCATCACTCAGCTCAGGCAGCTGAACTAATAGCCTTGTTACGAGCGTGTGAGTTGAGTGAAGGGCTAAGGGTTAATATTTTTACAGACAGCCAGTACGCCTTCGGCGTTGCCCATAGCTTTGGGAGGCTGTGGAGGGAGAGGGGTTTCTTTACAACACATGGCCAGAAAATTCAGCATGGTCCCTTAGTTGATCGATTATTGTTTGCATTGACATTACCAGAGAAATTAGCCATCATTAAATGTAGTGCTCATAAGAAGGTTGTTGATTCCACTGGAAAGGGAAATGCCTTTGCCGACGCAGTGGCTAAGGAAACGGCCCAAACAAAAATGACTCCTATTTTTCCTAGCACTTCGGCTCGTTGGGTGGCGGAAACGTCCTTGTTTGATAATACTATTGACAGTGTTAAAGAATTACAGAAAGAGGCCACTATAGACGAAGTTCAGAGATGGCAGCAGGAGGTAGGAAAACTAGATAAAAATTAATGTTGGATAGAGCGATCTGAAAAACAGCGATGGTTACTCCCAATGCATTGGTCCATGCTGTAGTGACTATGGCCCATGGAACCGCCCGTACAGGTGCAAAAGGTATTTGTGCTGTTTTGGACCCAGTCTGGAATAACCCACTTATTCCCAAAACTGCAGCACATGTGGTGAAATACTGCCCTGTGTGTCTACGGTACAACCCTAGGGGAAGAGAGTCTGTTTTGAGTGGGAACTTTGCACCACCGACTCTGCCGTTTGAAGTAATACAAATTGATTACATTCAAATGGACAGAGTAAATAATCTAAAATATGTGTTGGTGGTGGTTTGTGCTTTCAGTAAATGGGTTGAAGCCTACCCCACTAAAGAAGCCACTGCTGTAGCAACAGCCAAAGCCCTGATTAAGGAATACTTCCCCAGATATTGTTTGCCCCGGATTATTTGGTCTGATAATGGGACACATTTCAATTCCTTGTTGGTTCAGAGTGTCTGCGATGGGTTACAGATAAAACAAAAGTTTCATGCGGCCAGACATCCCCAGTCGGCTGGTTTGGTCGAAAAATATAACAGCACGTTAAAGCTGAAAATGGCTAAGATCTGTGCCAGTACCGGATTGAAGTGGCCCGATGCACTTCTATTAGCATTATTGTCAATAAGAACAACTCCCCACACCAGAACCGGTCTATCACCTTATGAGGTTATTTTCGGCCGTCCTGCTAATGTGTGGGGAGTCCCGAGACCCCGATCCTTTAAACATATTGATTACCCATTAATGACAGATTACTTGTATGCTTTGACTAAATATCTGCATTCTATTCATCAACAGGTATCGAACACATTGCAGCCGCTACCAGAGGGTCCTGGACATTGACTGGAGCCAGGGCAGTGGGTCCTTGTGAAGAACTATCAGAAGAAATCAAGTTTGGAAACGAAGTGGTCCGAACCCTACCAGATTATCTTGGCCACGAGGACGGCGGTTAAGGTGCACGGAAGAAAGCATTGAATACATATCAGCCACCTGAAGCACCAGCGTTGCCTTTGCCCTTTGATTTACAAAACAGCATTGGAGTCCCGAGCCAAGAAGGAGAACGGCTGAGAGGTTTTGTGCCCTTTTCGGATGTCCAAGAAAAGGGGCAGCAAAAAGAGGTGTTGTCCCCAAGTGAAAGGGGAGCGGCTCAACCAGCAGAGGCTGCAGTTCCCAGGGCATCACCGGTTTTGAATGTATCAGATGCCCTTGCAACGGAATTGTTTTCTGATCAGGAGCAACCTGGCCGTTGTAAATACGACCTGCGGCCCCGAAAACAGCGCAGTACCCCATCTTCAAATGGTAGGAGTTAGAAAAAGACTTGAGTTGAGGAATATCGAATAGAGTTACTGGGGTACTGAGCGAGACACTGGACTGAACCCGTTGAGAGCTTGGAAAACTGTGATAAATAGCTCTGTTCAGAAAGAAAGACTGAGTTAAGGGCCGCGGTCGTTTCACTGGAGAATAAGTTGTTTTCCTTTTGATGGATGATAAGAGTCTGCCTGTGAGGCTCTAAACGGACACAGGGAGAAGATCCCTTGGCGGGAAGAAGAACCCCTCTGGTGGTGTGCACGCTTTGTGGATATAAGATTAGATTTTGGACTTTTAGAGAGAGACCGAGTTAGATTTTGGACTTCTAGAAAGTATGTTTCCTTTTGCTCGATTTGCTATGGGGAACGAGAGACCACTTGCCCCTCGACGATATATTGATAATATGCAATTATTTTCCGGATGGCCCACCAGAGTGAAGGTGGCATTCGTTGCTTTTATTATAATAATCACTGTAATTGTGACGTGTGTATTTGTGTATCTAGAATTTCAGCATCCTGTACAGAAATTGTTAGGAACTACCCCTGCCCTGGAGGAGCATCTCTTTTACTCTTTACCTCCGCATATGGCCAGACATAGAGAAACTTATGCTAAAAACATTTTATTGAAATGGTGCATCAAACTCACAGTACGACAAATAGAACCAATTGCTGGGTTTGTGGATTACTTCCCTCTGGAATGCACCAGCATGAATTGTTTGTTTCCTTACCTATGTCACATTTGGCTAGCTGCGAAGCCTGGTTCCAATTATTGTCATTAATGTATTCCCATTATGTAGCCAATCCTAAAATATATACGGAAAAGGATTATGAGGCTATTTTGAAGTATATAGAGCAGTACCAGGGATTTGAAGCCAAAGGTAATGGAGGAGAAGGATCCTTAGATCCAAATGCATGTATGAATGTGTACACTGAATATAAAAATGTAACCTGGTTAGCAGATGAAATGCAGGATTTTGAACTCTTCACTTCCACCATATACTTTCAGCATTTTAAGGAGCGAAACGTCACAGATGACAAGGCCTTGCCTATTCCCATCATAAATACTACTTCCCCCTTTTGTATTCAAGGACGAGGCCATGTTAAGGTAGGGAGTAGTAAGTGTAATTTTACTTATACTCTGCAAACTTACAGTACTCCCCCCGTGATTACTCCTCCTAATGTATATTTTGTATGCGGCGAAAATGCATACACTTGGCTTCCCAGGGGATGGGCTGGGCGATGTTACCTTTCATTTCTATTCCCACCGGTTTACACCGCCCCATCTGATTATCATAAAACCCGCCAACTAGTTAAAAGGGAGATCGAATCTAATCGGAGTATTAGCAGCTTTGACACCTAAGGTACTGATCAAACAGATACCTCTTTGCAACAGTTTGAGGATTTCGCAAAAGGCCTCACTCCATTTTGGGGGCCAATTTTTAATAGCCGTAGTATTAGACGCTTATCCAGGATAGTGGAGAATGTAGTGCAGACCTCGACTGAGATTCTAACCAATCTTACTGTCGAGCTTCAAGCGACGAGACTTGTTTCGCTTCAGAACCGGATGGTTCTTGACGTCATCCTCGCCGATAGGGGAGGAGCCTGACGCGTGATTGGCAGCTCCTGCTTTGTTTATATTCCAGACTCTGCTCCAACCATCCATCTGGCAATTCAGAAATTGCATTGATTGGCGAGTGAAGCCCATGTCGATAATGGTACCTGGTCCCTTAGTGGGTGATTCTGGGGTCTTCTGACTACCTGGGGTTGGAAAATATTTATGATACTTGCTGGAGCGTTTGGAATAATATTTACTTGTTGTCTATGCTTGCAATGTGGCCCAGCTTGTCGCTCTTTCTGTGCAGCACGAATAACATCCGCTTTAAACTTTTCTCGTCAGGCTAAAGTTGAAAAACAAATGATTCAGAAGGAGGTTTCGGATCTTATGCAGATTGATGGGGGAGTGTTTGTAGAGTAATCTAGTTATATTGGCTATAGTAGGCCAAAAGGGCCGTCTGATGGGATATGAATTCGATACATGTATGATATTGGCCTAATATATACAATATAACCTTATAACCATATATATCAGTATTTCCTTATTTGTGTTGTATTCCCATAGTTGAGAATAATTCACTCTGATATCGCTTAAACCTATTGACATAACCGAAACCACGTTGTTTCGTTTCTCTGTCTCGTGTACGATTTCCCCGAAACCACGTGATTGAGCTTTCTGCATGAAACCACGATAGCTGGCTTGGCCGTCTGTTTCATTTGCTAGTTTGTAGCTCAGGGATACCCAAGGTCACACCTGTCCTTCTTGTGGGATGCGCACATTCTAGCAGAGCCCGTTCCTGTACTCCCCGGGCTACAGATAGACAGGGAGTCACCGCACTGACCTGCCCCCGGAATAGTTTAGGCCTAGGCTGCAAGCAAATCAATTGTGCCTTATATGGGTATTCCTCTTGGCTCACTGACAAGTTGTATCTTTCCTTGTAAGGTGTCATTGTGGGATGTATGAAACGTATATATGATTTGTATCTTATGCATGTAGTCAGTCTCCTCTGCGCACCTCTGTGGGTCGTGTAGACCGAGGCTCCCCTGTCAGGGCTTGTATTTGTGGAATAAACGATTGAATCTTCTCCATTGCCGACTGAGATCTTACTAAAGATAAGATATATGGACTATTGGTGAGTATGGTCCATTAGTATTTGATTTGAATCCTTCAGTACACCAGGTGGTTTGACAGGGTGTCAGAGAAAAGAGACCAGAAAACTGAAAACCGGTTTACAATCAGCTTGCTGTTGATCAGTGAGGCTGTCTGCCAATGCTACTCCTTCAAATTATCCGTCAACAGGGTCCTGAGAGAGGAGATGAGGGAGAAGATCACTCTCTTCCTCCTGTACCTCATCAGTGGCCATGAGCAAGCTCATGTCAGCCCTGTTAACAAAAGGTTTCGGGTGAATCACATGAAGTACCCTGTGGGGACTTCTTGGAGTACCTAGGTCAACTTGGAGCCACTCCACTTGTCTTAGAGACCTGCTGGGGCCACAGGCCCCAACACCCACACTTTCGGTCCTGGACAGTAAATAGTAAGTACAGCCTTTTGGTCATGCCAAGCTTTCTGAAGCTCCTGGCTGGTCTCAAGGTTTTTGCTGGCCGCCTTCATATGCTCAGCCATGTGAGAACTCAGGCCCAGAACACAGTCTACTATGTCCTGTTTAGGAGGCTTGAGAGGTTGCTCCCATCCTTCTTTGACCATACATAATGGACCCCTAACTGGATGTCCAAACAGAAGTTCAAATGGGCTGTAGCCGTCTCCTTCTGAGGAACCTCCCTGGATTGAAAGAGAAGGGAAGGTAGTACGACATTCCGTTTTCACATCAGCTTTTCTAGGAGTCCCATGATCATACGTTTGAGGGTCTTGTTGAACCTTTCAACAACCCCATTGCCCTGTGGATGGTAGGGTGTGGAAAACATATAGTTTACACCACACTCTTTCAACATAGTAGTGATGTAGCTAGACATGAAGTTAGCACTTCTGTCTGACAATACCTCCTTAGGGAACCCAACTCGGAAAAAGAATCCCACGAAAGCCCTAGCCACTACAGGAGCTGTAGTGGTCCTAAGGGGAATAGCCCTTGGATATCTAGTGGCATGGTCTACCACCACTAAGATAAAACTATGTCCAGATGCTGTTGGAGGGTTTAAGGGACCTGCAATGTCTATCCCTACCCTCTCAAAGGGAACCCTAACCACGGGCAGTGGGATTAGGGGTCCTATGTAGTGCCGCCTGACTTCCCACTGGCTTGACAGGTGACACAGGATTGACAAAACTCCTTGGTGTCCTCAGACATGTGAGGCCAATGAATGTAAGGGACAAACCTGTACCAAGTCTTGCTTTGCCCAGGATGTTCTGTAAAGGGGAATGTTGTGAGTGAAGGTTAATAAGAAACCCCTGAACTTCTTAGGTATGACCAACCTCCTGGTGGCACCAGGCTTGGGGTCTCTACTTTCAGAAAACAGGCGCCCTTCTTCCTGATACGTCCTGTGGGACCTACGGAAATGCCCTGATTCCTCAGCGGCAGCTTGATGTCTGCGTTGTTCAAGAGAGGGGCAGGCCTTCTGCTCCAAACTGAAGTCTTGCCTTGAAGGACCCCTGACCCTAGTTGCTTTGCCTTGTCAGGCCCAAGCTCCTCTGGTACAGTTCCTTCACAAGTACTGAGATCATCTCCCCGAGGAGGCTGATTCTCATTGTAAGTCTGAGAGGAGGATACATCTTTATCCTTCTTGCTCCTTCTCTTGGGAGCTGGCTGGTCCATTTCTTCAGGATCCAGGGCACCCTCAGTACCTAACTCTTGGCCTCAGCCCTAGTGACAGCAAAGACACTGGCTGAAAATCCCATAATTTCTGCATGAGCCCTGAACTCCACTTCAGACCAGGCTGAAGTTTCCAAATGATTGCCCAGTAGACAGTCCACAGGTAGGTCGGGGGATGCCACAACTCTCTTTGGGCCAGTTAACCCTCCCCAGCTGAGATTGAAATCTGCCATGGAATGATCTGTCCTGGTATTGTTAGCATTGTTCACTTGGTAAATCTGTCCAAGCAGAATCTGCTCCGTAGACACAAGTTTTTCTGTCACCATAGTGACACTGGCCCCTGTGTCCCTGTATGCCACAGCTTCCTGACCATTGATGAGAGGCTGTTCTCTGTATTAGCCCAAATTAGTGGGACTAACAATAAGAGTGGCGAGCTCAGTGCCACCATCACAGACTAAAACAGCCTGAGTGGGTGTCCTGACTAGGCCAGAACCCATTTTAGTACACAAGGTTAACCCAGCTAAACTCTTGGTGGCCCTACTACTATCAGTGCTATTGCTAGGGGCACTGGGCGGTTTAGGAGTAGTAGTAGCAGTATTGGTGCTAGACTTAAAGCAATTGGCATCCTTTGCCCTTTTTCCTTTTTCCTTACACAAATAGCACCAAGGTTTCTTGTTAGAGTAGGAACAGGAATGGGACCTACCCCCAGAGAAAGATTTTTCAGGACCATCAGAAGACTCTTTTCTTAACCTTTCTCCCTACCATTCTCTTGGGCCTTAGAATAATCTTGCTTCTTCTGGTCAGCACCACCATGTGAGACCTTTGTTGCACTCTGGTACAGACCCACTAGTCTGCCTTCTTTCACAATACTTGGGGAGAGGTCAGATCTGAGTCCACCATGTACTGGTGCAGTTGCTTATTTTGACAGTTGTTAAAGATGTGCTTTCTTACAAGTAAATTGTACAGTCCCTCACAATCATGCACATGTCCCAGAGAGCATTCAGTTTATTCTTCTTTTTTCTTCATGCTCGGTGCATGAACATGTAAGATTCAAAAACATGTTTTTTCACATTTGGTCTAATTACTTTGTGAATCAAAGCATACTTGCAAACTGACTACATGCCTGCCTTTATCAATGTTTTACTACAAAACTATGCGATTGTATTCTTTTAACAGAGTGTACGGTTCCCAGACAATGGTCGATTTGTATCGAGACACTGGAAAGTCCAAAAGGTTTTCCCTGTCCCCCCCGGAAATTTATTGTCTCCTACGCCCCTGTTACATGCCATCAAAGACCCTCAAATTTTAGTGTATTCGAGAGGTATGATGCAGGGCTCGAGTCGGGGTACCAACCGAGTGGACGGTGTCCCCCCACTTATTTGACCAGGAGCTCGATAACTGGAGCAAATGGAGCCACACATTCACTCTTTGGTCTCTCTGGGTCGAGATCGGAGCTCATTCAGAACGCTGTTCACGTGCTGGCTTCTCTGATGCAATCGCATCTATGGGGTGAGCGAGGGCACGCAATGAGTCTGATGGTGCAAGCCACCTTTCGTGCCGTGACGTCAACGTCCCACACGTCCTTTTTTAGGACTTGTGCCCTGGTATGATGTAGTCGAGGGGCATGGTATTGCAGTAAGGCCCACATGCAGGCTCTTGGGGCGGCTGGAAACGATCTGGTACGGCGGCTTGAGATATCTGGCACGATCTAATTTTTAGGATTTGTTACTCATTTCTTTCGCACTGGGGGGCATATTATCAAGACAGGTGATAGAAGTATCGCTGTTTTAGTGGCAGAAAACTGCCGCTAAAACGGCGATAATGGGCTTGATAAAATGCTCTTTGGAATTCCAATTGAAGCACATGTTAAATGTCCTTCACATTTAACATGGACTTCGATTGGAATTCCATAGAGCATATTATCAAGCTCATTATCGCCATTTTAGCTGCAGTTTTCTGCCGATAAAATGGCGATATTTTTATCGCCTGTCTTGATAATATGCCCCTCCGTTTTTTCACAAGATTCAGTTCTGCGCTATTTCTTTAATTTTCACACGTTCTTCGAGGGCCTATTTTAGTGGAACAAAAGTAAATTGCCCCACTTGCTCTTTGGGATATCCCTGAGGCTCACTCACCAACGGTGACCACATCATCTGTTATCCAGCCATAAAATGGGTGAACTGGATCACATATTTGCTTGTTTCTTCTGTGCAGAGCGACAGTTTTCCAGAAACCAATCACATTCTTAGAGAGCAGGGCTCAGGTCAAGTGTATTTTCAGAGAGTAGACGCTGTCTACCCTGCTCCAAAGCTGGCCGCTTTCTACAGAGTGCCACGTTCCTCTCCAAGTTCAGTTTGGCCTTACATTGGAGTTTATTAAACTTCCACCATCCACTCCACCTTGCTTACGGGTGACAAAGCATCTACATCTCCTGCACCTAGAAGCCTTGTTGATGGTACAAAAAGAGGCAATAGAAACAGTTCCAACATCCCAGAGAGGGCAGGGGTTCTACTTCCTGTTATTTTTGGTATGGAAGGCTTTCAGGAAGTGGCAGCCTATTTTAGACCTAAGGATGGTCAACACCTATCGCAAGAAAAAGTTCTTCTGTATGGTCTCCTTGCAAGACATACTACTGCTTCTAAATTCAGGAGATTTCATTGCCACTCTAGACCTACAGGACACTTATTTCCATATTCCCATTCATCCATTGCACAGGAATTTTCTTCACTTCACTGTAGCCAGGAGCCACTATCAATTCAGAGTTCTGACTTTCGGCCTAAGGTCAGTGCCAAGGATATTTACAAAGTGACTGGCCCCAGTGGTGGCTTTCCTCAGAAGGCAACATCACCAGGGGTTTTTTACTTTGATGATTGGCTGATAATAGCTCCTTCCGTGGCGGCAGTCTGAGATTCCGCGGTAGCCTGCACAGGTCTTTTCAAAAGTCTGGGGCTTACCCTAAACAAGAAGGAGTTAAACTTACACCCGTCCAAAAGCACTACTGGGGGACATACTGGAAATGTCTCTCAGCAAAGCCTTTCCATCGCTAGAAAGACAGACCCAATTAATGTCTATGGCTCAGCTGTCCTAAGAAAAAACTCACTTTCAGATCACCATTACAAGTCGCTTCTGGGGTCAATGTCATCCTGCAACCCCCTGATTCCTTTCTGCTGCCTGCAGTTGCGCCCCCTTCAGGAACTACTGGACTTACAATGGCACCAGCTGAGCGGGTTCTTTGAGGATATCATCAAGGTAACTCTGATTATGCTACTAGCCATTTCTTGGTAGACCCACCAGAAAAACATTTCAGAAGGTCTCTCTTTTCTGGCATCCCCGGCTCCACGAGTAATAATCACAGATGCATCCCTGGAGTGATGGGGAGATTTTCTACAAGAGCTTCAAATCAGTGGCCATTGGCAGCATCATCATTTTCTTCTCCACATCAATCTGCTGGAACTACGAGCAATTTGTTTAGCCCTACATGCATTTCTTCAAAGGATAAGAAACTCATCAGTTCTCATCAGGACAGACAATACAACTGCGATGCATTATGTCAACAAGCAGGGGGGCACAGGGTCTCCTCCTCTTCGTTGTCATTGGAAGCTCAAAGTATCTGGGAGAGGGTGATCCAGAATGGGGTTTCGCTAAAAGCAGAGCATCTTTCTGGGAATCTCAATGCAACAGTGTATACTCTCAGCAGGCTCAAGTCTACGTGCCACGAATTGGAACTGGGGAGAGGGGTTGGCCTAACGGCTAAGGCGCTCGACCTCGGACCTGGGGATCTGGGTTCGGTAACGATGCCAAAAACCCCCTGTGATTCTGGGCAAATCACTTAATCTCCCCGTGCCTAAAAAAATGAAAGTGTAACGTAACTGGTGCTATGTAAAGCGCTCTGATAACTGATTCGGTTCGGTTCTAGTTCGCGCTATATAAAACTCTGCAAAAAAAAAAAAAAAAAAGTTCCCAAGAAAGCATCAGTACTTCGGAAAGTTGCCATGGAAATGCTCCTCAAAAGGACTTTTTCTTTATTTTTGAGCTGAAAGTAATATAAGTTGTCATTTTCATTGATTGTAATGTGACTGTACAGTATATCTGAACTGTTGTCATTGCAATGAAACGGTACCAGCACTCACAAACTACTATGCAACTAATGGGGGCAATGTGTGCACTCCTCAATTGCCATGTGTTTAGTTGGGCAATACTTGCACTTCAGAGTTACACTGCTTTTTGACGGGGCTCCACCTGCCTGTCAGAGCTACCACACCTTTTAAGGAACATTGCATGCACTACTCAGCATCCATGCATTCAATGTCACTGTGCCCACTCTATTGAGCTGTAATACTTTTTATGAAGCACTTCCTGTATTCCCAGCCTTCCAAACCCTAAGTGTAACAGTGCTTGCACTTCTGACTTTTAACGCCTGTGCCCCTAAACTGGCAAACCTTAAATATGACAGTACCTGCTCTTATAGAGAGGTTGGTACATCTTGTGTTAACACCCTCCCCACTGGTATGCAGTACTTCTGGTTGGAGAGCACGCAAAATATTCTGATCAGGGCTTCAATGCAGTTATTGGGACCTTATCCTAACTTTCCAGGAGGGCTGACAAATGGTTTACACTGCAGTAAACACACGTGTGGTCAGCTTCCTCAGGGAGCGAAAAGGCTGACTTGGGGACTCTCCTTAAACCCTCCTGAATTGGTATAATGCCTGCTTTTTCTTCCGCTGCATGGTCCCTCATTCCAGTTTTACCTTCTCTGCGTTAAACCATCTAGAGGACAACTTGGTAGGCCAGATCATTTTTCTGAGAGTCCTGCTCTTGTCTTCTTTATTTCCTGCCTCAGTGTGGGGTTCACAGTCTTGTTTTAAAGTTTCAAAAAGGCAAAGGCTACAAAACCCAAATGTGGCCTAAAATGCCATGAACGCAGTTTACACTCTTTAGTCACGGCTCTATCAAATGGATCCCTTCTTTTGTTTTCCTGTCGCTCATTGCCAGTGTTATGTATGTAGCTCTCTCTTCAGGCCATACGTGCCTTGCATTTTTGCAAATACCAGGTAAACAAGCATTTGCAATGCAATTGGTCTCACAATTGAGAGATTTTGAGCTATTGGCATTGCAAATGACAATGCCTTTTATTTATGTGTTAAAGAAACCTGCAATATTAAAAGGCATTGTCATTTACAATACCAATAGGTCAAAGTTTCTAAAATGCAAAACCTATTGCATTTCAAATGCTTGTTTAAAAATGCAGGACGCTTTCTATAAAAGGAAAAGGAAAATGGGATGTGTTTCAAAAGAAAACAAAATGAAACTTTTAAGTTTCTTTTTTTTAGGAGTAGTCAGTGGTCCCCTACCTGCTACTAAAAAATATTTTCCCATCCATTCTCAAAGGGGAAGGTGCCCCTGAGGCTCCCCTTCGGATTTGCAAATGGGTTACCTCCAAATTTGTGTTGGGGGTAAACTGTTAATTCTTTGCAACAGCATTTTGGTAGCAAAACATTCATACACACCAATGTGGTTCGGTATTAGGAAGGGACGCCCTCAACACGCCCCTTCCAAATACCAAATCGCAAAACCTGAATTGTGATTGGTAACAAGTTACGAAAACGCAATTTCAGCATTGTACATCAGAAAAATATTTTTTGTGGCTGCAAACAGCCCGATTCTGTGAATCGGACCGCTAAAAAAGCAAAAATCCTTCAAACATCTGGTCATTTACTGTTTATCCAATACTTTCAACATAAATGATGTGAAGTACACAATCAAATCTCAAAAGAGGGATTGCTTCACTTAAACAAGCCACATGCCACATTGTGGATGTTCCGCACAAATATGATTGCCTGTACTAATTGTAATGACATGCGTTGTAATAGTTGCGTCGTAAAGGCACTGCGTGGTAAAAGTTGCATTGAAAAGGATGTTTCCCGATGTTCCGCACAAATATGATTGCCTGTGACTAAAAGAGCCTTGTTGGCATACATGAGTGCCTCATGCCTATTATGCTATATGACAAACAAATACTATGCACCAAAATTAGACTCATCACATCTGATCACAGTGCTTGATATCTTTATTGGTGAACTTGGCACTATATAGCAAAGGCACTCCCCACACAGGCGATGCTCGTGCTCGTCTAGCTAAGCATGGAGGTATAACTAGTTGTTCCTAAAAGTGAGGCACAGTGCAACAAACAGCTCTTATTACTGTGGGAAAGTGGTTGGTCTTGTAGCAAGCTTAGGGAGTGTACTTACCTGTATGTGTGACTGGTTATGGGACTGGAGGAAGTTGCTGGGTAAGGGTATGATGCTAGTAGTATCATCTAGACCCATTCTTAGATTGTAAAATGTGAATAAGGACTTCCAAATGTACACTTTCTGCTGGGTTCCTGCTATCTGTGTATTTTGCTCTCCATGTGCCCCAATGATTTCCCCTTGCCACACCCACGTTGGGATAATCCAAAATGTTTATTTCATCTTCTTGATCACTCCCACATGTTTATGTTGGTAGTACATTTGTGTGTGCGTAATATTTTGGACAAGGGGCAGACTATAATGTATATTTACTTCACACACTACTGCGCATACATTTGAAAATGGTTGTTCGTGAATTATAAATTGACATGATATTTACATTTGGCAGGCGTAATATTACCCATGGTCACAAATGGCTTCGTGAATAGCTTCCTGAGAGTTTTATTGGGTAAAGATAGCAGATGAAGTTAGGAAATCTTGCCCCTCATCCCACTGTAGCTTACCAGGAAGTCTATTGCAGGAAATGCTTTGATTTGCATTTGCCCTAAAGATACAAAAATATTTTCACTTATCACCTTTTACGTACACATACTTAAGTTTAAAACAGCTTTGCCGCCATTGTTGGCCTTGTATCCATTATAGAAACACCTGATTCGCGGTTCTTCCTAAAAACATGTGGTGGGAACTTGGCTCATTAAAATTACAAAAATGTTTAACTGTACATGTTCCCCTTGTGGATAAATATTAACCCACAATTTTACCGAAAACATATTCTCTTTGATCGCTGAAAAGCATTAGCTCATAGAAAATTTTACCGGCATGCGTTGCGAGCAACCACACTCATTATTTACTGCTGCCAAGCCATTAAGAGCCTTTAAACCCCATGATGACAGGTTAATGATTAATGGTAAGAATGTTTACGAAGAAACCAAATATGTAAATGTTCTGTAGCCACTGTACATTAGTGTGCTTGGGGTATTCTTAGTTTAGATCACAGGACCGAAAGGCTTAACCAAGCAACCATATTGGTAACTGTGGATGAATAATAAACGGGTTATTCGATTCAAGCGCACACATGAGTTAAATATAGTACAATCAATGCATATTTTTGCGATCTATGTCCACGCATGCATTATTTAAGCAATTGAGGAATACATATACTGAACTTGTTAGCTCCAAAATATGTTCTTTATAGTTCACACGGCTATTAAAATAGTCTGTCCATTAACAACTTGTTTGTCACTTGCAAATCAAACCTAGAAGTTAAAAGCGAATTGTTAACTCACTGAGATACCTTACAGGTGATGTCTTTTCAATTTTATGGAGAAAAAAATGTGGGGATTCTACATACCAAGATTTATCAAAAACATTGTGGAATGAAGAAGTTACATTTATAATCGACGCTACTTCATTGACAACTAAATACATCTTGACGTCTGTACGCCAAGATGTATTTTCTCATCGTGTCACCAGCAGATCGATGGTTTCAATAAGGGCAAAACAATTGAATTGAGTCGCTTCTCACCTTCGGAGACAGGGCCAGGTCATTTTCAAATGCCTTGCCAATTTTCAAGTGGGCAACTTGCCACAACGTTCATTTATTTTACATGACTGAACAAATAAACAATTAAGGGCTATCAGTTTTTCTTGGAGGCCTTGGCAGCAGTTACATGTTCGTTGTCCGCTGAGAAAACATCGGGCCTCAGCTGAAGGCGAGGGTGCATAATGGAAGTTGGAAGTTAATCATAGTTAACGCCCAACAGCCTATCGAAAACATGACGACATGCAGCCATTCTGTCACTCAGACCAGTAGAATCACAAGCACTGTTCCTCTTTTATTCATGCCCGTGGCTCCCACTAAACTTAAAATGCAGGCACACGATACTAGAGAGTGCCAGCAAAGTGCAGGTGCGTGGCTAATATTTTATTCACAACATTTTTATATTGTGCTGCAAAAACCAAGGTCGAATTACATGCTAATCTGCACCTTTTTCATGTATTCGTCACTGCTCTCTCAAATTGCATTACATACCTGGGATAGCACTAGTGCAGATAAGGTCATAGGGAGTGTTCAATTTGTAAAATAAAATAAAAACATGTGCTAGTGTCCAATGTATTTCTCAAGAGGTTATGTGCGACACTACTGCTTAGGTTGCTGCTTCCATCACTAAAACAGCGCACTGACGTCATGGTCACACACGTCGCACTCACTCCCTTGCTCCCATATGCACGCAGTTCACTCCATCTTTTATCGGCTTTCTCAAAAAGCTCAATGCGGGGTTGGTAAAGGGGGGGCGTGGCGTGAGTGGCCAGGTGTCACGTTTGAAAGTGAGATAGCACAATGGATGCTCTGAAGGGTTTGGAATTTTGATTTCCTTTTCTCATGTGCCTTCAGAGAAGATATTGCTGCTATTAGACAGATCTATTTAAAGGACAGCTGCTGGGTGTATTCAATACTCTGACTCAGGACCCAAACCTACCGTAGGATCTTGTTCTTCTAGACAATAATAGTTGTTAGCTACCCAATTTGTTTTGGAGGAGAGCTAATGTTTGTTATCGAGCATCACTGTTGCCATATTACAAATAGTGTATCTCGGTGAAACAGGCGTGTGTGCCCATTTTCTGCACCCCTGGGGAAGTGTAGTATTACAGTAGAAGGTGCAGACAGTTGTGTGCCCTCTTTTGAAATATAGATAGCACCAGTCAGGGCTTTAAGTGGGATGAAAAAAACTGGGGGGTCTCTCAAATGGGCGTTGTAGGAGAGTAGGGTCTGCTTTCCTATGATCACCCCAATTTTTGCTTTTTGCTTCACTGGTTTTCGACTTAATGTGGCTGTGGGCCTGCTAATCAGACCCACAGCCCTGCTGTTCTCTCTCTAAATTCACAACCATGTACTTTATGTACATCACCAATTGGGATTGGGTCACCTTATTTTACCCCTGTACAGAGTACTATAGGTACCCAGGGCATAGGTGCATCCAAGGCCTACTAGGGGCTGCTGCATATCTTTTGCCACCTCTGGCTGGTACTTACATCGACACAACTGGCTGTTCACACAGCTGGGGCAAGGTTGTATAATCACCCCTTGCTTAGATATATTATACCTATGTCTAAAGCTATATCTGGACACATATACACCTATAAGTCACTCCTATGGCAGGCCTTAACAATCCTGGAGGCAGAGTGCTTGGTTTTATGTGAAATGGTGCTCTAGCATGAGCTGAGCCTGTATGCAGCTTTCGGAACCATGTCCTTATAGCTGTTCCAGGATATTGCCATACCAAATACTCTTAAGTGCATTATAATCCTCGCGGTTATTGCTAACTTTCGTTTGGCTTTATCAAAACATGTCGTGTAAGGTGTCATACACTTTGGAATACTACCCCCTCGCCAGTTCTGGCGACGGGGGTAGCATTCCACCCTTCTAGAGGGAGAAGACATGTTGCTAACAGTAAACGCGGTTAAAACTAACCAGAGCCTCAGCATCACAAAATGGATGCTGCTGCCACAGACACAGGGCTGGCCTCCTGCTGCTGACCGAAACTCCGGCAGGGGAGGCCTGGACAAAAGCTTTCCTGTCACAGGGAGGTGTTAGCACCACCCCAGACAGGAGATAGTGGATTGGGGCAGGGAGGGCTGAGTGAAACTAGACACTGCCTGGGGCACACAAGGTGTCCCATGCATAGCCCAGTTCAAACCGGTCCAGGGGCACTCCAGCCCCAGCTCTGGCACGAAACTGGACAAAGGGAAAGGGGTGTAACCACCCCCTTCCTGGGTCCCACCCATAGGAGGGACCTAGCAGGTAATCCAGCCCCTTGATTTGGAATAAAGGTAGGAGCTGTGTCCATAGACTTTAGATTATCCTGACTGAAACTTTGATACATAACTCTGGACCCTTCAACATCCTTCTCATATTTATAGCTCACTTATTGATGTATACATTTAGATAGCATTTACCCTTATAAGTATTGATAGAGCTTAAAGTAGCTCCCGTTATTAGTCCTACACATTGCCATAAAGCTCAGTGTAGTGTCATATCAATCGAAGATAATCATTCCTGTAGTGAACACACCCATTCATTGTGCTCAGTGACTGCAACCGCACCCGTTAGAGTAGCGCGAAGTTGTGCCTAAACATTAGTCACTATTTGCCTGCCAAAATAAACGTGTTCCTGCCTGCTCTATAGTGCTACGTTAAGCATTTTCCACAGACGCCGTCACTATTTGTTTATGGATTGCGAGAACAATTATTTAAAACAACCATTCCCAGGGCTTTAATTATTTACTTTGTATCCATTGCCTTTCGCACTGGCTTCGTATTGACCAGCAACAGTCAGCATTGTTAATGCGTTGCAATCCTATTCTAATTTCACGGCATGTCCCATAATGTAACAAAACAACATTAGAGTCTCTCTTACCAATTAATATGTTGTCGGTCTCCCTGCTCCTCACAGGGCAGCGACTGAAGAATCTCCCTTGTGGTCAAGGAGTGACCACCCTGTGCAAGCAGGCACCATCAAGCGCACAAAGGTTTGCTTTGCTGTTGCTCCCAACGGAGCTCAAACGACAAAGACCAACAAGAATTAGACTCCCAGACATCCAACAGCCCGATCCACAGCCACAGCAAAGCTGAGACTCGTGGAGGTGACGTGAGACGTGGGACCGGCCATCTTGGAAAGCCAGTGAAGTGCTTCCCGTGCAGCTCCCGAGGCACCCTCGAAGCTGTGCATTGGGGATTGAGAAGCACCAGCCCCAAGCATCATTTGCACCGAAGATCACCTCTCCACACTCACCGAGTGCTGCGTGGGGCCCTTTTGCATTTTCCTGCTTGACGCATCTGTCCGGTCACTTGCCCATTGGCTAGTGGCCTCTGTGACGACGAACCTTCAAATGTACAATGCTGGTCTGGTTGCTCAAGACTGGCCCTTGCTCCCCTGAAAAGAAGCAGCCCATCAGACCTTGCTGGTCTGATCCAGAAGCCATCTTTGATTCCTGCGTGTGTTGCATTTGCCACGGCCTGTTGACTCCAATCCAGAAGCCGACACCGCCGACAGTGAGAGCCTTTGTGGGATAATCCCTGCCTAGATCCTGGTCATCGTCAATGCCCCCTGGTCTATGTGGCAGCGGAGACAAGCTTCTCAACAACCACCTGATTGCGCCTGACATCACCTGGTTCCTTCCTGGTTCCTTCCTGGTCACTGGCTAGTGACCCAGACTCTGTCCCCCCTGCTTTCAGGTACTCTACATCTTCGATCCACCCTTGGATCCAACCGGACTCTTCTCTCCTGGTCGCCTGCAGCATCTTTTCCTCCAGGCTCATAGAACTCCATGACAAAACCCGACACACTTTGACACCTATGCACCCGCTTCTTGTGGGTGAGGTAACGCCAGCACTACGGAGCTCCTGTAGAGATTTACATCCCTAGTGTCCTAGTTTTAAGCGGTTAAGTTCTAGTCAAGTCGGAAAACTTCCAAAACTGCAACTTTCTAACTTTTACGCACCATTGACTTGCATTGGTGCACGCGTGTGCATTTAGACACTGCACCCGCATCCTGTGGGCCGCCCCGTCCTAACTTCTGTTAGTTCAGTGTAGCCCCAGCGATTCTCAAGGCCCTAGGCCTTACCATTGTTTGTGACGTAGTTCGTATACCACTATTTTAGTATATGGTTTTAAGGGCCACCAGGGCCTATCTATATTTGTGCAATTTTTGTATGTTATATGAAGTTCTTTGTTTAACGCTTGTGCTTCTGTGCTCATAAGAGTACAGGGGATTATTCTAGTAATAAATACATATATTTTATAATATATAACTTGTATGGTGTCCTTTCATTTGGTATTAAAAGGATTACATATGGTAAAACAGCTGGCTTCACATGCCCTCTTGAGTTTAGCCTAAGACTGCTTTTGTCCATGCTACCACTAGGATAGCTGGTCTATAAGGTTGACTTACAACCAATCACCATAAGAGTTGTTTGGACTGGTACAAGGTGCTCACTAGAATAGTGAACATCATACACCAGGCCAACTTCTCACAGGCGTGGTCGATGTAATTAAGGGTGCAGCTCAACAACTCAAACTAAAAATATGTGCTTAGCATAGTGTGCCACTCACTGGTATTTTGCTGCTTCTGTCATTGCATCCAGCTACATAATACACAAATACCATTACACTTACAACACGCCAGTTCTATTGGATTTGTCAGTGGTTGTTAGCTGCAAAAGATAAATAGGTAACAGCTATGGCTTCTTCGTATAGAATATTGAACAGGCTTCAGTACTGAAATGATGGGTTGTGAAAGAACTAGAACGAGTCGCTCTGAAGTTACATCAAAGACAGTGAAGGGTGGAACTGCTGCAGAGTTAAGAATTTTTTTCCACCTGTGGGCGAGGGAAAAAAGGAGAGCTGATAGGGACCCCGTCTCAGCAGCTGCTTTCTAGAACTCCCAGTGCTGGGCAACGGCAGGACCCGGCCCACTTGAAACCCCTGGCACTGGTGCGCATAGAACGCTGGCATCATTGTCAGAGGTTTTTCCTCTTGAGCCTGGGGGCGTGGCCCCATGTAAATGAGGGAAACATTTTGCCTCTACGCACAAGCTCTATTATGGTGGGGACACAGAGGCAAAGAGGTCCTGAGTGCGACTCCTGTGAGGGGCTGAGGAAGTCCCCTGAGCCAGGCTAGACTTCCCCATGCAGGCTGGGGCAATTACTCACTGCACCCGCCTGCAGAGGAATCTCTCTCCCCTCTTTAAAGTGCAGGCGGGTGCCACGTGTCCAGATAAAGACAGAGCCTCTGATTAAAAAAAACGCTGTGTATTTCAGTATCCTATTTGCAACATATTACTTGCAATAGGGCCCACTTTCCCTGATTGTGCCCAGTGCACCTGTGTAAAGGCGCACCTGGCGCAAACAGTGCCAATGCGTCCATTACATAGTACAGGCCCAGAACTTCAAAATGCCATCTCAGTCGTCGACGTCACTTGACTTTTAGACCTTTGATCGACCCCTGTACAGAACCATTAAAGCACTTCTTGCACCGGCGTCTGGAAAAGTTTGTAGTACATCAAGTGCAATTGTAGTTGAGGTCGCATTCAATAGGAGCTTTAATCATGTATAATTTTGATGTTTCATACCAAAATAAAAAACAATTGTTTCCAATATAAACCTTTTCAATTACCGATGGAAAGGTGCAAACAATCACAAACGACATATCGATTTTTTTTATACCATGCCAAGTGTCTCCAAGTTATGTGTGATACCCTCAGCAAGTACTGACTTTTCAGAAAACACCATATTACACTATGGTCTTTTGGTTTTAACAACACTATAATCGCCTAAAACAATAACTGCAAACAACCTGATTTCGGATAAAATTTCAGAACAAACTAAAGGTGTCGCAGGTAGCATGAAGTCATTGTGCCCTTATGCTGTAACATTTTAAATAATGCTTTCAAGTCAAGTTCAATACAAGGTTATTTAGACCATTGGTCCCCAAACGTTTTAAAACCACAACAATAAAACATTCTAAAATCTAAAAATGCTTTCATCCGTTTTAAAAGCTGGGACTGCTTGCTTATATGTCAAGCCAAAAGCAAACTTTGCTCATGTAGCTTGTGCGAGTTCAATACTGTATTAATATTGCCCCCACGTACCTCAACAACTGCATAAACTTCCACAAAACTACCGGACACCCTCGCTCAGCCAGACTCCTACACGCACGCCGCTCCCTGCATATGCCGAACCAGAGACGGTGGTTGTGCCTTCTCCTACCTCGCTCCTAAAGCCTTGAGTGAGCAGCGTTGCACATAAGAGTCACCTCCTCAATTCTTGAATTCTGCAAGAAACTGAAGGCCAGGCTCTTCACTTAGCACCGTCCCTGGCTAGGCCTCTCCAACGTCAGCTTCAGCACCGGGATACTTTTTCAAATTGCCGGATGTAGAAACACTGATGCCGACGTTATACCATATCTTATCAAGGATACTGATCGTTACTGTGGTTTTGGACGAAATTGTAGAACTTACATTTGCACTGACATTTTTCTTGAGATCTCAAGATGTCTTCTACCTATACCTCCTTGCTTCGAATACGCGGGCAGACCTTGCCTTAAATTTAAATTACAAAGCCCTGATGAAGTTCCAGCTGTGGAAACGAAACGCGTTGGCTGATGTCCAATTCTTATTTGCTACGAGAATAAAGAGATTTTCTGGATATACTTGGAGTAAATTGACTTTGATTTGGTGCACCTTCCCTTCTGTCTAAAGGCTCTTCACTTAGCACCTGCCCTGGCTCAGCCCTTCCAGCTCCAGCTTCAGCACCGGGATACCCTCCTGGGTGAGTCATGAGCTATATAAACACACATAACCAAACTTACTTAGTCTAACCTGACATAACTTAAAGAAAAACATAATATAACATAACCTAAAACATAGCATAACATAAAAAAAACACTGCCTGTATTGACTGTGCAAATCCTTTTAGATTTTCTATAGTATAATAATAATCCACATTTGTAAAGCACACAATCACCCGTAAGGGTCTCTAGGCGCTGGGGGCCGTCGGGAAGATTAAGCAAGCTATTGCCCAGAGTCACATGGTGCTGGGCTAATCTGCCGCCAGTGCCGGGATCGAACCGTGATCCCCAGATTCCGGAGTCAGTTGCCCTAGCCACGACGCCACACCACTTCTAGTAGCAGTTTGCACTGATACACAATGAAAGTGCAGCATGAAGGAGAACAATGCAGAGACAATTTAAGGCGTGGGCAAAGTGGGCTCTGGCACAGGGCCTCAGCCTTTCAGCACCCCCAGCTCTGTTCTGCAGAGAGTCTTGCCCTGATGACCTTGAACAAACCATAATTGTTTTAAATACAATTTTCCTCTAATTTGTTTTTATGTGGGAGCGTGTTACCTACATTTTGAAGAGAAATGTTGTGTTTAGGTTTCACACAACATCTATTAAAAAGCTTCTTTTAGGACCTCTCATATGAGAAATGGAAGTATGTGTCAGAGATTATTTGCAGTAATTTTAGTGAGCTGCTGCGGTGTTACGACATTAAAAACACACCTCTCTATCCCTGACTATTAGACATAAAATCATTTAGAATTTGGAGCATTGTGCCTGTACATCATCAGTGACCTGGCCAAAGAGGGCAAGAAAGAGGTGAAACTGCTACATACATTCAAAGTTGTTCTGAACAGGGCCCCCAAAACACATTTGGACCAGGGCCCCCAAAATCCTTAAGATGTCCCTGCAGCAATGCATGCTTCCCTGACACAAAGTACGGGTACTGGTCAGGTGGAAGCTGCAAAAGGAGCACTGTGTGTTTCCTTAACAGGAGCAAAGAAGGCAGCACCAGTGAAGGCTTCACTTGCTTGGAACAGGTACTAGTCGTTCATCAGATGTACAAGGTTCTCTCACTCACAAAAGAGGTAGACAAGGGACAGCAGTAGTGGAATCTTCCACACATTATATAGAATTAGCAACAGAGCAATTCAAGCTCTAGCTTTCCTCCTTCATAGAACAGGTACATTTCGAGTGCCATAAATCCAAGCTTCCTATTCTCACAAAACAGCTACAAATATGGCACAAACCATACAAACAGTACAAGATTCCCTTTCTCACACTATAGGGTATGGGATGATAGCAACAGAACACATTTCATCTCATGCTGAAGGCATCCACGGCACATGGTACCCTTCCCTGCACAACAGATAAGGTCTTCAGCAGCAATATTGTTCTCCACTGATCACAGATCATACACGGCTCTGGCATCAGTGTCCTACAGGTGACCTGTAGAAGTCTGGAGCAGATGATTCATCTTCTTTGATATGTGTATGGGTTGTTGAGTTAGGGAATCTATGAGTGTTGTGGTCAAATACACACAGCTGTCATTCTCTGCAATTACAACTGCTGTCACTCTCAACACTGGTCCTAACAGTAATGCTTTCACAGCTGACTGAGTCACTCATATCAGGAAGGTGCTGTTGAAGTCACACTGAGTCCAGCTTTTACTCCTCTGGGTGTCCTATCCTTCAGTGTACCACTGTCAGTAAGTCCTGATATGAATGCATGAAGGTCCTACTGCTGTGATATTCTGCTGCTGCCACAGCATGCAATTCCTGCTGCTAGTATGCGGTGCCAGTCCTGCTGCTGTCACTCCTAAGTTCTGTTGTCATTTTGTGGTACTCCTGTCAGTTCCACTGCAGCCTCTGTCTGTCATGCACAATGCAGTCAATCTCTGCTCATCCCAATATAGGTCTCACTTTGGAAACTCACTCAAACTTGGGGAGTGGCAGCAATAAACAAAGGGGCAAATTTACAAGCCCCTTGGGACACTTTTGCGTCACTTTTCCCATGTTAAAAGTGACGCAGAATTGGCGCAAGGGGCTTGTAAATCTGCCCCAAAGTGTCTGGAAAGAGGTTTGCAACATAGAGTCACGAGGGCTGCACAACTCCAGAGTCAGAAATGTATTTCCCGCAAAAGCATCACTTAATGCACTTTGACTGGTGCCACCATAACAATGTGTATCCAATCAGGGCTATTCCTGAGGAGTAGGGCACTGTGCTACTACCCAGGTGGTGAGTGGTTCCCTACATCTTCTTGCAAAAGATCACCCAGTATCTCTGCAGCTGGAGAGACAAGTATGGACACTGTCTTGAGAGTGAAAGTGTTAGATATCACCTGGGCTGTGGGAGCCCAGACGTGGGGATGTTGAAGTTTACACTGGTTTACACTTTGCCATGTGCATACCTGAATCACGAGTAGTCTCTTTGGGTAACTCAGATGGTTACAGTTTAATGCTGCGGCCTTGTCTCACACAATAGATGTTCACTATAAAGTAAATAGAAGTCCATATATTTAGTCAATTTCTGCTTCTTAGCCAACTTGGCCAACAATTCTCCTTCAGGAAACAGCTTCCTATATTATGGTACCCTGACTTGCTTATATTGTCTCTTTCTTCCATGAGGACCACTAAGGTGGCAGTCCAGCAATCCTCACCTATGAGTGATAACGTGCAACAATGCAAAATCTAGTAAGCATTTTGACTACATCAAGAAAATACTAAACCAGCAGGCTGAGTGTATGTATCATTGGCTTCTAACCACAGTCGAAGGGAGAACATATGACCCTCCTGCCATGTTGCCACTCTGAACTGGTCTATTACGGATGGGGGAGATATTGGCAAAGATGAAGATATAACTGTTACGAAAAGCTGAGAGAGAGGAAAAATAAAGTGGAAATAATGACATAGAGCGAAAGGAAATTAAGTCGGAAGCAAGGAATAGAGTGCAAGTATGATACTGCAAAAGAGAAATGGTGGTGAGAAGAAAGATAGACAATAATAAAGAATCCTAGGGAAACAGGCCAGGAGGCTATCTGCATGTTAAAGGAAGGCAGTTGCCTTGCTAATTTTGTGTGTTGCAAGTCAATAGGGATGTGTGACACAATAGCTCAGTATATGTGCCTGTATAAAGATATCTGTTCCTGGTGCAGGTCAAGCCTGTGAATTTTTCTTTACAGGCGTAGCAGTTTATTAGCCAAGTCAGAATATAGATAGATTGACTAAGAAAGGCCTGGAATCTGGGATGCCAGTACTGCATTTCTGGACAGCTTTGTGTTTGTACATAGACCATGATCTATCACAGCACGAGTCATCAGTGCTGTAACCCACATACAGCTATTCTGGTATAGTGAACCTAATATGTGATAGACCAGTAATACTGAAAGTACGGCCCTCAGGCCGCATGCGTCACACTGACCTTTACATAGCCCCCCCCCCCCCCCCCGGCAACAGAAGCACTAGCAGCGGTTCACACAACTCCTTACTAACATTAAAAAATATTATATACACACGCATGTATTTATTTATAGTCTTTATTAAAAGGTTAATTAACGTTAAAGAAAGGAAGAAATTATGTTGTCCTGCACCACTTAACTTTAGGAACATCTTAATTTTCAAACCCATCTTGTATCAAAAATACTAAAATATGCTAACGTGCTTCAACATTCAAAAAGTGTATTTCATTTACATGCAAAACTAGTTAACCTTATGTCATGAGGGCAGCAGGGAAGCAAAAGACCAATGGGGTGACTCGTGGGAAGCCCGGGAACTTTCAACCCCTTTGTTTTTTCCTCGCCAGGAAGAAACGTGGCCAGCCTCAAATACAGAGCTCTCTACTTGTGAAGACGGCCCCTTTAACTGGGAAGATGCCGCCCCCTCCTGTGATGTCATGAGTTGCCGTCCAATAAGGAGTCCCAGAATACGGAACGCGGTGTGCGTCGACACCGGAGGACGTCTGGAGAGTGCGGAAGGAGAAGGACGTTGGAACAGTACAGCCGAAGTGAACCCGAGACGACCGGAGAAGGTATCCAGCCCGGAGGGAGAAAACCCGCAACGAGACTGGGAGCTGAAGCCAGGAGGCGAACGGGAACACGTATCGCTGAGCCACGCCCCTGGAGGAGCGTGGCTGACCCAGGTACGGGCCAGATTCTCAGGCTGGGTCGGGAGGCGGGAGAAACCGGAGGGTTGAGATCTTTTGCCAATTACCGCCTCCCCATGTACATATTTTGTAAATATATCCCTCCCTCACCATCACTCCTGTCACCCTCGCGTCCTCGCTGCCTATTCACCGGTGCACCAGAGTGATTCCTCACACCCCTCCCCCGTGAGTGCTAAGACAACCGGGACAAGATACGGATCTAGATTTGTTTGTGTTTGTTTTTTGGGTATACGGAGAACTTTCCCTGCCTTGACCAGACGTGCAGGACAGGACAAAACCAGCCCGGAAGAAGAGGAGGATTCCTCGTGGCATTCTTGTTTATTTTTTTCTTGTTTGTTTTCCTTCACCCTTAATCTAACCACAAGTACTGAGGGGTAAAACTGGCTACTCACAAAAGACAAGACTATTTGAAAATAAAACCATCCCTACCCCGACGCAGTATACTTTGTTTTCCTTCAGACCCCGCTACACCTTAGTACAACAGATTGTATTTTAATGCATTGAGAAGTATTTTTTTTTAAATGATAGGAACATTCATTCTTCACCACACACTGACAACATTGCCAATAGTGAACTGTTGGAGGCCGGAGTCCTAGTCCAGCACCACTGTCACGAAATGCGCGACCTGGGACTCCCAATTCAATGTTGACTGACTGACTGAAATATTTGTAGAGCGCACGAATGCCGCGGCGTCTTGGCGCTAAGATACAGAAGAGGGAAAACGGAAGGTCAGGGGTACGGCACAGTTTAGTGGAAAAGCCAAGTCTTAAGGTCCTTTCTGAAATTCGTTTTAGATTTTTGGGCACGAAGTGTTGGGGGTAGCGAGTTCCAGATTTTTGCCGTCCGATAGGAAAAGGACTTTCCCCCCATCGGGCTCTTTTTATTCTGGGTTGGCATACTAGGTCGAGGGTGGCTGACCTAAATGTGCGCGAAGGTGCATAGCGGGGGAGTAGATTGTTGAAGTCGTCAGGTTGCTTGCCATGTAACGATCTGTGAACCAGGCAAAGGGCTTTGAATTGGATGCGACGTCTAATCGGGAGCCAATGCAGCTCCCTTATGGCTTTTGATGTAGGGTGACGTTTGGGAAGGCTCAGGAGTACTCTGGCTGCCGCATTCTGAATGGCCTGAAGTTTGGACAGTTGTTTTTCCCCTGCCCCTAGATAGAGGGAGTTGCAGTAGTCTATCTGGGGCAATACAAGGGCTCCCATCACCGTTTTCCTTAGTGTAACCGGGATGTAGGGTAGAATCTTTCTAAGCAATTTGATGCTGTGGAAGCAAGTGGAAGTCACCTGGTTCACCTGGGCTTTGCACGATAATTCTTTATCTAATACAAAGCCAAGGTTTCTAACTTTATCAACAGGGGGAGGGCAAGTACCTGCTTCAGGGGGCCACCATAAATCGCTCCACAAGGAAGGTTTATGACCGAACTCGATGATTTCAGTTTTGTCGGTGTTTAACCGTAAAAAGTTATTGCTCATCCAGTTTTTGACCTCAGTAAGGCATTTTCTAAAACGTTCCGCCGTCGCATCAATAGATTGTGAAATGGACACAATGATTTGTGTGTCGTCGGCGTACGACACTAATTGGAGGCCGTAGGATCTAATCAGGGCCGCGAGGGGAGTGACGTATAGATTGAATAGCGACGGTGACAGGGCCGAACCCTGTAGGACTCCACCCGGAAGAGTGAATTCAGCCGATTGTAATCCGTTCCAGAACAGTTGGTTGGTGCGAGAGGTTAGGAAGGAGATAATAAGGGCCAGGGCAGGGCCGGTAAAGCCGAGGGTCGCAAGTCTTTTTATTAGGACAGAGTGGTTTACGGTGTCAAATGCCGCTGTGAGGTCTAATAATATCAGGGCCGACCGACCACCTTCATCCATGGTTTTACGAATTTTTTCGGTAGCTATGATGAGGGCAGATTCCGTGGAATGAAGGGATCTGAAGCCATGTTGAGAGGGATCCAAAAGCTTCTTTTCCTCTACATGTTGCATTATTTCTAGATTCATAGCTTTTTCTAGGATTTTTGCGGGTAGGGGCAGACAGGAGATGGGACGATAGTGCTTGGGCTCAGAAGGATCGAGGGATTCTTTTTTAAGAATAGGTCTGATGCAGGCCATTTTCTAGTTTTTTGGAAATTCTCCTTGAGAAATAATTTTATTAAGCAGAGGGGTCAGAGTGTTTACAATGGTCTCAGGGATTTGATGTAGCACGTATGGGGGACATGGGTCCAGTGGGGATCCCGATTTCATCTGTAGAAGTAATTCAGAGACTTGATGTTTATCAAGCACAGAAAAGCAGGAAAAAGAGGGGGGGGGTCTGTCGGTTGATTCAGCTACATTGGGGGGGTGTAACGGATACCATGGTCCTAAGATCATCATATACTGTTTGTACTTTTTTTAGAAAGAAGGTGACCATACCATCTATAAAGTTCTGATCAGGACTGAAGACTGTGTCTCGAGGAGTTTTAGTTAGGTGGGCCACAGTTTTAAAAAATTCTCTGGAGGAGTTTGCAGAGCTTTGAATTTTCTCTGTAAAATAGGCAGATTTGGCTTGAGCTATAGTAATTTTATACTCCTGTAAGGTTTTAAGGTATTTCAGTTTTTTCTCATGGCTGTAGTCAGTGCGCCAGGATCGCTCTGCGTGCCTGCACTTGATCTTGACGGTTTTGACCTCAGCTGTATACCATTGGGCGGTAACAAGCCGTTTGGTGGGTTTCCTTAGTTTGATTGGGGCGAGCTGATTCGCTGCCTCGGTGATCCATTTAGTGAAATTAGAAGACCAGTCATTGCTGTTACCACCTTCGAAGTTGGGGGGATTTCTTTCCAGTGTCTCAGCAAGTAAGCTAGGATCAAGTTTTTTCCAGGGACGGGATTTTTCAGGAGGTTGGTAACTACGACGTTGAGTGGAAGGATTTTTAATTTGTAGGTTAAAGAAAATGGCGTTATGATCCGTCCAGGGTATGGGAGTAATAGATACTATTTTAATGGAATAGCTGTTGGAGAAAATCCCATCGAGTATGTGCCCTGCTGAGTGGGTGGGTTTGTCAATCAGCTGTTTCATATCGAAACTGAGGAAATTATCAAGAAGAGTGGCTGTGTCAGAGTCTTTATCTAGCTCTAGGTGATAATTGAAGTCCCCAAGGATCGTATATGTGACTGCATCAGAAGTGGTTTCGAGGAAGGTGTGTAGAGCTTTGGTAAAAGGATCTCTTGGGCCAGGGGGACGATATACTAACATTCCCTCAAAGATCAAATGATTATTTTCTTTGATTTTAAAGGTCATGGCTTCAGCCTTTAGATCTGATTGAGGACAAGCAAAGATTTTGAGGTATGACCTGTAGATTATCGCAATTCCTCCACCTGTCGATCCTGTTCGGTTCACACATTCAACCGAGTAACCTGCGGGCGTGGCGATGTTCCAGTCAGGACCAGAGGCCTGAGATGCTTAGGTTTCCGTGATAAACATGAGATCAGCACTATGATCGATAAGTAAAGCTTCTATCTCAAATTTGTGTTTAGGCATAGACCTAACATTGAGTAAGATGCATTTGAGAGATCTGTTCTTATCTGACATTGTGTGGAAACTATGATTCGAAGGGTTGGGTGTGATCGGCAGTGGGACGATTGGTGGAAGGAAGCCACATGAAGGACACTGAGAGATAGTGTCAGTATTGTAGGCATCAATTTTGGTAGGGCGGTTACAGCGGTATTGGTTCAGCTTACATAGATCTAATTTGGAGTATTGGAGGTTGGAAAAATGGCCAGGATTTCCGGCACTAGGCCAAGTAATGACACCGGTTAGGCCAAGTAAGGACACCGTTTGAGATAGCCCTGCTGAACCCCTTAGTAGCCTGGCCCGAGCAGCCAGGCCTATCTCCAAGGCACAAGAGCATAGTATGTGCAACCCCACCCACAGCAACCCACTGGTGACACCACAAATGGACTCCACACAAGTTTGATAAAACAAGTATAACATTTACATAAAAAGATATACGACCAGACCACACAATGCAAAAGCCAACATATAATAAAGGGTAATATTCGTTCTGGCTGGGTGGTAGGTTCAAATCCCAACCACCACTTTCAAAATGCTATGCAATGGACAAACAATAGTGCACTGCGTAATGATACAATCCTGTGCTGGGCAAAGGAGAAATAATACAATGTGTAACGAAACAACACGTACTTTGCAATGAAGAAATAATGCAATGCACACCTCACCAATCATGTACTTTGCAATTAAGGAATAATGCAATGCTTAACTACAATCATGTACTTTACAATGAAGAAATAATGCAATGCAGGCTGCTACAAACCTGTACTTTGCAAGGGACAAATAATGTCATGTCATAGTAAACTTTATTTCGATTCGTGAAAAACAGAATCATAAAAGTATGAGCATGACATATTACACAATTTAAAAAGACCATACAATTAAGTTTACATCCATAAGCATTATTATATTACCATTAAATGATTTACAAATACATTTAAAAAGATCAACATATATTAAAAGGAAGAGTTTTAACAGTGCAAGTGCAATTGATATTGTTACCAGTCCATACACTGATCTCATAGGTATAGATCAACAGATATTCCATGATGATAATCAATATCGATTTCTAATAATGAGTGCCACTCTGATAAAACTAAGCACAGCGTTACATATTGCTGGGGTTGATAATGAGAGTAAATGTTCGTATCCCTCTTTATAATAGCGAGATCCAAAAGTTAACAAAACCGGCCTGATAAATCGATTTCTTGGATCTTTGTACAAAGAACAAAAAAGTACAAGATGGACAGTGTTTTGTGAAACTTTGTTATTACAAGCACACGGGGGTAGACTCTCACACCACCCCACTTGCTTTGGGAAAGCAAATAAAAAATGCAGTGTGTTAAGACGGAACCTGTTCAAATAAAAGCGCCATTGGGTATGCCCTATATATGAAAGCTATGGTTGCTGCTGCAACCTTCCCCTGTGGTATACCGCGTTCTCACTATTTCTCAACACACCTAACCTGGTGCGATAAGCCTCTTTAATTAATAGCTTTGTCTCACTACCAACGGTTTCAACATTCGAAAAAATATAACCCAAACCTATCTTGGAAAAGGTTTCCCTGACATATAGTAGCCATGGTATCTTCTCAAAATACTCAAGCTTGAGGCAGTCTTGTAAATTTCCTTTGTGAGTTTCAAATCATCAGAACTCCATACCTTGCTCCATAGCAGCAAGGGGGAGACGTGGATGATGTCACTCACAAATTCAAGACCCACCTCAGTATGGCAAAGGATGTTGGAGGTACCTTATGAAACACATAAAAGGCACTTTATGAACTTGTTTTCCATTGTTTGGATTTTGTTACAGGATTGCGTGCCCCACACGTCCGCCCCGTATTTTGCAACTGGGATACATTTTGCTTTGTATTAAGATTTTAATTCTGCAACCGGCTTCTGGCCCAATTTGCTGGAAAAACGGAAAATGGCCTCTATGGTTTGGGTAGCCTTTTGCACACGGGCTGATATTAGAGGATCCCAACTCAAGGTTTTGTTAAATAAGTTCCCCAGGTAATTGAAACTATCAACTTTCACAATGATTGAGTCCTTCACCATAAGCCTGCGAGATTTTACCCCTTTTGGGCCGCAGACCATAGTGAAGGACTTTGTGAAATTGACCCTTAGGTCTAACCCCTGCATAAAGGTTTCAAAAGCATTTAAACAAGTTTGCATGCTGTTAGCAGTTAGGGTCATTAGGACCGTGTCATCTGCATAAGATAACATCGGTATTCGTTTACCATTAACCTGGGGAAAATCTACACAGCTTTCCAGCAGAAAAGATTCCAGACCATTGGTGTACACCAGGAACAAAAAAGGGGCCAGTATACACCCCTGGCGAACACCCTCAGTCGATGGTATGGACTTTGTCTTCTCCCCGGCGGGGCCAAATCTAATCCTTACTGTAGTGGCAGCATGCAGTCTACGAAGGAGGGTGACCAACGGCTATTCAAACCCCATTGAGTCCATCATTTGCCAGAGTTTATTTCTACATACGGTATCAAAGGCATTGGATAAGTCATTGAAGGCCAAGTGGATACAACCACGCTTGGCCCTCATGTACTTACCCATGATTAGTGCCAAATTTAGGCACTGCTCAGTAGTGCCTTTTCCCCCGCATAAACCCGTATTGGGATTCAACAATAATACCAGTTGACTCGGCCCAGGTTTCCAAACGGGCCAGAATCACCCTACCCATTAGTTTACAAGACGCATCTATTAGCGATATTGGTATTAAACAACAGGGGTCAAGTTTATTGCCCTTTTTAAATATCTGGACCACTACCGCCTCCTGCCATGAAGTCGGAATGCGACCTACCACAACTGCTTTAAACAAAAGTAATAAGAGTGGTGCCCACACCTCTATATTATGTTTGAAAAAGTCCAAAGGCACTGAATCCGGCCTTGGAGCCTTTAGTGAGGTGCCCTTTCTTAGTGCAGCCTCTACCTCAGAAAGAGTCAGTGAGAGGCTAAGCATATTTGCTGACTCCAACTTGAGGTCGCAGATCCCCTCATTACTAATTGCGAGGGGGGCCCCTTTTGGGTTAAAAATATTCCCATAATGTACTTCCCAGGTATCCCCTGGGATGTGCACCTGTAGGGTATCCTTTTCTTCACTTCTTAAAAAAGGGCGATTTATTACCTCCCAAAAAAGTCGGCTGTCCTTTAGTTCGGAGGCTTTGCCTAAGTCATCCCACGCCTTTCTTTTTAAGTCTGTTTTACGCTTAATAATGACATCTCTATATATTTTCCTTGCCCTTCTGACCAAATCCCTATCCCGTGGCACTTGACGTAATGCCTTCGTTAGGCTGGATTGCGCTCTGGAACATTCTGCATCAAACCATTTACAGGTATTTCCCTTTTTTCCTCCCACAGGTTTTAGGAGGTGAGAAGCCACATTACCTAGAAGAGCCTCGAAGTTGTCGATTATTACCTCTGGCTCATTTGAAGGGGTTAAGCAAGCCTCTAACCTAAAAATCTCCACCTCTAAATGACTTGCATCTACCTTGTCCCACTTTAAAGTAACCCCATGATTCTGACTAAATTTCATTGGGTGCTCCACAATCTGCATTCTCTTGAAGGCGGGACACAAACTCAAAATTAGTGGATTGTGGTCACTTGCTGGATATGCCTCAATCTGGAAATCATTAATAAGATGGGTATATTTTCTAGAGACCCAGGGAAAATCAATCACACTCGTCTGACCTCCCGTGCAATGGAAAGTAGGGATACTCAAGGGTCTTGAGAAGTTAGACATATCCAGGGCACAAAGATCATTAATTATTATAATATTGTTTAAAGCCTCTCCTTGTTTTGAGTGCTTAAAGTGTGCAGATGGCTGATCATTTAGGTCTACTAGGCCTCTTAAACCACTAAATTTACACAAACTACAATTAAAATCACCTACCCACATAATAAAAAGAGGAAATATAGTATTAATTACTTTAACAATCTCGTCCTGTAATTTTTGTATGACCACTGTAATTTGGGAATCGAATATATTATAGTACCAATTAATTAAAAGCAAAGGCACCAGAAATAGGTCCTTAATCACAAGCAATTGGTACCAGGGAGATTCCGCCAGTGTAACAGTTTTTATCCTAGCATGCTTTACAGAAATAGCTGTCATAAGACCGCCCTTAGCTCTTCCAGCATGTGAGGGTTCAGCAGGAACATTAAAAGATTGATAACCCTCCAGACCAAGGGCCCCTCTGCTCCATGTCTCCTGGAGACAGATTATATCAAAGGATTCGACAAATTTTAGCCATACCGGATCCTCTAGCCTCAGTGAGAGACCAGCTATGTTCCATGAGATCAGGCGGAAGGGATAACCCTCAGCCAGACTGTCTACCTCCCTCAAATGTTTTGTCGCTTCTGAATGAGGTGCGTCATTCACACTCAGGATTGCTAGCATTAGGCTAGTGTCTACATCCAGTGGGACAGATTCTACCTGTCTGGTGATAGCTCTCTCGCCCTGTGTTGAAATACAATCAGTTTGTGCCCGATCCCCTTTCCGACGCCCAGTTGGCGTTGGTGGTCAATCCACAATTTCCAGACAGCTGTACCTGTTCATAGTTGGGATTCCTCTCCAGGTATCCCTGAAAAATGGTTCTTTGGTAAGATATCTGATGGAATTACCTCCCCAATCCTCCCACTCTCTTCCTAGCCCTCGGTGGCCTACTCTATGCCAGTTCTCTTCATTAGCTAAGTCATTGTGGGTCCCAGGGGGATAGAAAAAGGTGAGTCATTTTGTATCTATCCCTTCTTTCTTATCTCAGGGACCCCAGGAGCAGATATAATTCACTGTACAAGGATCCTTAAAATTAACTAGTACACAGTCGCCTTGGATTGACTTCTTTCCATGTCCCACCCAGGGAACTCTACAAACCATTAAGATCTGACTTGACCAGTAAGGTGGTAATGGTCGGTTCTTATTAAGCCAATAATGGACCTTGTTCTTAAGTGCCCAGGTCGGTTCCTCTGTGGTGTTTAGCAGCTCCGGGACGCCAGTCATCACTACCACGAAGGGACTAGCCTCGGGAGGGAGGTTAGCAGGGAGTCTGCTATTAGAAACTCCCCTATAGGAATCCCTATTGGCATCTATCGGGGGTACTTTGGGGGTGATACTGGCCACCCTGACCTGCACAGCGGGTTCTTTGGGTTTATCAGTAGTTTTCTTCTCTGCTGCTGCAGGGGTTTTCGATGTTACATTTTGCCCTGCTGCCACTATTTTTGTTACTTGTGGAACCATTGTTTTATCAGTGAATAATTTATTTCCCCCAGTCTTTGGTATCCCAGGAGTTAATGGGTTTTTTCTTTTTGAAAGGGTAATTAATTCATCTAGATGTTTTTCAATATGCTGTAATCTAGTTTCTAGCGGGGAGAGATAAGATTTAAATAACTCTCCCAATTTTATTAGGAATTGATTATCTACCACTTTATCTTTTTCTCCCCCTACCGTAATAGTCAAAACATCAGTGCTTTCATTACCCAAGAGCGTATTTATAACAGGATTTAGTGAGTCATTATTTCTATCCCCCCCCCCCTTCTGGGCAATTTGGTTTGAATTCTCCCCCTGGTGTTTGCCTAGCTCCTGTGTCCTCTTAGCCCTTTTAGTTTTCCGTTTATCCCTTTTTTTCCTTACAGCACCCTCCCTCTTTCCTCTAAGCTGTCTTGTTACCTCTGGTGTAGTATGCAAGGATAAATCTGGAGTTATTTCCAGTTCTAGACTAATTTGGGAGTCAGACAGAAGTTCTGAGGCCGATAAGTCCACCACATTTGGTAGGCTATGCACATCAGCGCAAACTTCTGTCGAGGGGGGTTTCCTAGTCTGCTCAGGGGTTCTTACAGTCCCAAGGTGGCCCAAGGAAGATCTTTTTTGGAGAGCCAGTGCTAAGTCTTGGGATACTCTGCGTTCCAGGTCGGCAATACCCTGGTCTATAAAAGAGTTCGCCCTTATGAGCAAATTGTCTATAGGACCTACTATCTGACCCCCTTCTGCAGCAGTTTTGCTCCTACTTCCTCGTGTAGTCATAATTCTAAAATAAGGATATACTATCCCAAACAAACAGTTGTATTACATATAAACAAAGTTCAGGAACAATCATTACAAGTGTGGAGTGTACATACTGTTCGTTGGAGCGTGTGATGGACAGACTTAGAGAGGGGGCCCGGTCCGGTCTTACACGGTCTCTAACGGGCTACAACGGGCCCGGGCTTCGCCCGTGCACGTCCCGCGCGTACCGCGTAAATGGGCGTGGTTTTATACACCTAGAGGGGAGGCGGGAAGAGTCCCAGGTGCGCTCGATCTCCTCCGCGCACTACCGCCTGGGACTCGCAGTCCCGCACCCTCATGGAACAAGGTTCAATCAGCCCAGTTCAAGGGGTCCACAATGCCAGTAACTCTGGACAGGGTCAAGCAG
Organism: Lissotriton helveticus; assembly: GCF_964261635.1. Lineage (NCBI taxonomy): Eukaryota > Metazoa > Chordata > Amphibia > Caudata > Salamandridae > Lissotriton > Lissotriton helveticus. Next base: position 258,233,164 of record NC_136072.1, read on the forward strand.
GTCTCCAATCACCACACTGGTAAAGAAGTTTTCCCAACTAACGGCTGCGAGCGGCACCCCTCTATAATAATGCAATGCGCACCGCTACAATGATGTACTGCGCAATGAAGGAATAATGTAATGTGTCATACCCCAATCACGTACATTGCAATGAAGCAATAATGCAATGCGCACCTCTACAATCATGCACTTTGCAATTAAGGAATAATGCAGTGCATAGCTACAATCATGTACTTTGCAATGAAGAAATAATCGAATGCGGGCCGCTACAATCCTGAAATAATGCAATGCAGAGTGCTATAATTGTGTACTTTGTTATGCAGAAATAATGTCAGGTGTCATAAGACAGTCCGGCAGAACGTTAGCAGCAATATTGGCAATGTGTATTACGACAGTCAGCCTCTTCGATAACAGTTGCCCCCCACACGGATCAACAATGACATAAAGTACAGCTTCTCACTCTGGCCCCAGTACTGCCACTCCGTTGGTTAGTACAGGCCCCAATCTGAGCCGAAGCAAAAGGCTCACGTTGCCAGAAGGACTGAGAGGCCGAGAGAGTGTCCCTGCGAGCCTGCACCCCACCCAGGCAGTGATCCACGTTACCTGGGGGCGCGACCCCACTGTTCTCTCCTCCTTCAGCACACTGGGCCTTCCGTGTGGCATTTCCTCAATGGGCCTCAGTGGCTCGGCCTGAAGGCTCAGCTCCTCCGGGGCTGCCGGTCCAGGCTGCGACTGTTAGGAAGGTCTCAGGTGGCTGCAGGGCACACATACGTTCACCACAGCACCCTCTGGGTCTCCTCTGGCACAAAGCCACACACACAACGCTGATGGGACTTCACGTCGACTCTGAGTGCACGTTCACCAGGCACTTCTTCCTGGGTTTTCAGTTGGCACCGAGTCAGGCACACCACGCTGCAGAGACTCACTTTCTTCCGGTGCACACAATGATCAGCCAATCACCTACACAGTCCCAGGTTCCACCAAAGCAGGCACACTGCCTCACTGAGACTTACTCCAACTCAGGTGCCCCGATATCCAGGCACTCTTCACCAACACCTTTGGCCGCACCTCAACACGCTCACCGTGTCCGAGCCTCACTCTCCTCTGGTGCACTCAATAACCATGCGCTCTTCACCAACACCTCAGGTACACACCGATACGCACCCTGAACGTCCGAGACTCACTCCACCTCCGATGCATATGTTGACCAGGCGTTCCTTACCAAAGCCTCCTGTGCACCACGACATGCACCCTGCGTGTCCGAGACTCCCGTCACTTCCAATGCACACGAGGACAAGGCACTCTTCACCAGTGCCTGCGGAGAACCACAACATCCACCATGCGCGTCTGAGTCTCACGTCACCTCTGATGCACACACTGAGCAGGTGCTCTTGACCAACACCTGCGGTGCACCACGACACACGCCCTGCCCGTCAGAGACTCACTTCACCTTCGATGCACACATTGACCAGGCGCTCTTCACCAACGCCTCCTATGCACCACGACACGCACCCAACGCGTCCGAGACTCACTTCTTCTCCGTGTGTTCATGATCACAGGACATACCTTCTGAGGGTCTCAAGCTACCAGAGCACGTGCCCACCGCATCACTTGAAACTTCTCCTGAAACTTTTATGTTCCTGTGTTTCCAAACAGGGAGCCAGCTCACCTCGGGCCCTTGGGATTACAAGACACATCACAAAGCACAGTCTTCTTCAAGCAGTGGGACCCAGGCACACGAAGCACAGTCCCAATAGCCTCTTCCTTGGTTAAAACAGCAAACTGCAGACCAGCCCAGATCATGAAGCAAAGGTTAGTCCTTCCCAGCAGTCTCTTCAGTTGTTCTTTCCTTAGCAGAGGTTCCTCTTGACCACGAAATGGGTCCAAGCCTTTTCAGTCTCAATCCATTTCTATTCCAACGTTCAGGGGCCTCAGCTCTCATAGTTATACTCATAAATGTCTTTGAAGTTCGTTGTGCTCAGGGGTCACTGACCCCTGCCTAAATCAGTTCTGGGTGTCTTCCTCCCAGTTTCACCTTTCTTCCTTTGATACTGGGGGTCTGAATCCTTAATCACTCAGCAGGAGATGGGTCAATTGTTTTACAGCCACAACCCAGGCCTCTTCACCTCCCAGGGTTTCTCCTACGCTCCATCTCCAGATTCAGGTCAGCCTACTGCCATCTCAACCCCTCCCCTCTCAGATCCAGACAGTCAATACACATTCAGCAGAGATACACAGAAATGCTTAAAGCGCAAAGCTCAGCCATTTTCTAAAAGAGTGGTTTCTGAACACACAGTGACAAAACCAATTTAATCGAAAGACGTGTTATGACACTGCGAGTTCATACATACTAAACTTCACCTCTCTATGTTAATGTTATGGGAGACTAGGCCAACAAACACAATATCCAGCCTCCCCCATTCTGTCCTATGGGCAGAAAGGCCTTTCACCAGGGAAAAAGGAAATGGAGTGTTTTTCACTGTCAGGACATAGCACACACCTCAGTGCCTTTTATTTACACTGCACCCTGCCCAGGGGTTACCCGGGAACTACCACAGGGGTGCCCACTGTGTACGCAAAAGGGAAAGTAAGGCCTGACAAGTGGTTGCACTTGTCAGGACAACATGCTAACTTAGCAAACTGCATGCAGGCCCTATACTGCAGGCCCGAGTTCCCTTCTCCATGCTCCTTGGCATTACTAGCCCTGGCACAAACAGTACACATCACTAGGGACTTTACTAGTAAGGCAAACATACTAATCCTGGCCAACCAATTACAATTACACTTTACACAGGGAACCCTTGTACTTTGAAACTGACCAGGAGTGGCAAAGTACCCAAAGCATCTAAAAGCAAAGGAGGTAGAGGCAAAAAGTCAGGGGTAATCACACCAAGATATGCCGGGTCTAACATGAACAAGAGCAAGTCAGTTGTTGTGTGCATTCTTATGGTGGCCTAGGTTCCTAATATACATGAACAACATAATGGTTTACTAAATCAAACCAAACACAGGAAAAGGTTTTGTGCAGTACACATCCTGAAGTCATGTATTTTCGAGGTCCTCATTTATGTGATAATGAAGAAAAAGGAGGGAATGTAAAATAAAATGATTGCATAGGATCAAAAAACTTGGGAAAGTGGGGATGCTGGGATTAATCCCAGGTTTTCTGGTTTCACATTGTGCAATTCAACCACTAAATGTACATGCTTTGCTTCCCCAATAACCTCTTTACCGCCACCACCCCTAAGACCGCCACCCTGCTGGCATCAATGCGTCCCTCAGTCACATCACAGAAAAAACTTTGTTGCCTCTGGGAAAATGTTTGTGAGTACCCATGTGATAGACTATACCTTTACAGACACCTTCCCTCACTTACAGTGTGAACACACTTAGAGGGAGAGGCCAGCCAAATGTTTCCTTTGGTAATAACCAAACACTCAATTAGATACTCAATTTATTTGATTCCTCTGAAATGCCCCATTCTGGTCTCTCTCTCTCTTTCTCTCCATCTCTCTTTCTCTCCATCTCTCTCTCTCTCTCTCTCTCTCTCTCTCTCTCTCTCTCGCTCTCTATCTCTCGCTCTCTCTTCCTCTCTCTCTTTAATACATGCATTTATAGTCAATCTCAATCAACACTCTCCACCATTGGTCTGTTTACATTACACTCAAATTATGCTCTCTTCAACACAAACACAAATAAAGATTAAATATACAAGCCTACTCAAACAGTAGAACAGTAGATCCTTTTACTTTCAGTGATTGCATATTACCCATGAATCTGTATATATACACCTAACAAAAAAAGTTCCCCCCCAAATAAAACATTTTAGACATGAGACCCCTAGACATCATGTATTGTAGGGTGTCTTTAACTATTTCCATAACCCTTAAGGCATTTATTGTAAGTAGCAGGCAGATTAATTTCCATCATCCATCTGCACTGGAAGTAACACAACTGTATTTCCCCTTATCCAGGTGCATAGAAAGTGACATCACTCCCCCCTAATCCCTCGACCAACTTAATGGTGGGTGCAGCAGGCATGCCCAAGGCATGCTAAGGCAAGCCCTGGCTGCACCCATCTGTACCTGGACTACCCCCAATGCCAAGAACCCTGGCCCTCCCACTACTACCCCGATCTGTTGCTCTGCACACTTAATCCTGGCCACTGCTCTATGCACTGCTTCTGTGTTGCAATACACAAAACCAAGGGAGTGTTCTCCTGAGCTTCCAGCAAGTTCCCATGCACCTATCCACACCCAACACTCAGCTCACTCATACCAACAGCACCCAACACCCTACTCTCTCACATTCACACAGTCCTGCAAGTACCTACAGCACTCACATGCATGCTCATCAATACCTGCTCACTCCCCAAATATGGCAGAGATCTGGGACCTGCTAGAAAACAACACCTCGTGCTACCTTTTGTTATGGAAACCTTGCTGAACCCTGCATCAGCACCTGATTTCACACTACCCCCTAGCTGCAAGATTGAGAAGCAAGAAAGCCTCCATAATCCTGGAGGCAGAATCTCCATCATTCAAAAAAATGCAGTTGACCGCACCACCTTAAGGGACACGTCATCCTCCAACATGAAACACATGATGTTCCAGCTTCATGGCACATCCAACTTCACCCTCAGTGGCACTTTCATCTACAGAATACCGTGATCATGTTCCAATTTCACCTAAACCATCAAGGACATCGTCGCACCACTCGCCTTCAACACTATCAACATTATCAATCACATCATACTGGGAGATCTGAACTTTAACCTAGAAGACCATGCTGACCCCAACTCAAAAGTACTCATCAGACTCTTTGGAAGGCTGGGTCTCAACCAATGAGTGAAGAAACCTACCAAAATAGTTGGACATCTCATAGACCCTATTTTCACCACCTTTGACAACATTCGAGTCAAAGAGCCCACACTAGTCGTCTGTACAGACCACTCCCTCACCGATTTAAGCATCTCCCGCCGAGACCACTATACTGCATCATTTCCAGACCAGCGCCATAAACTGGAACAGCATCAGAGAAAAGGACTGGAACACCTCTCTCAACACCCATCAACCTGAAAACAGCAACAGCCTTCACAAAGCCATCAAGAATTTAGACAACTGAATCACCATATTGGATCACTTTCTGTGCCAACTCCCTTGCCCCCGCCAACACAGTAATGCAACAAGAACTATACCCTAAATCAATTGGAAAATGGAGAGACTCAGACTCACGAAATGCCACTGCAATCAACTGCAATGCAAACAGGCGCACATACAAATCCACCCTGAGATGCTGGCACCAAATGATCCTGACGGCCAAATGTGCCACTTTGGTGGCCAGAATCGAGGCCAGCATCAACGGAAGCAAATACATCTTTTCCATCATGAAGGATTTCACCTCATCAACAGCCACCTTCAACTCGATCAAACATTTGCAGGACTTCAGCAACAATATCTTTCAATTCTTCAGCAACCAAATAACCACCATTTACAGGAGCTTCAACCCACAAACAGGTCTCACAGGTCTCACAGACGGCACAAAATGCCTCCCGATCTTATTTGAAGAATCATTGCATACCCCATAGCCCGTCATCCCCTCAGGAGAAACTGCTGCATCCATTCAGCTGCCCCATTGAACCTACACCCCACCACTCCTACTTCAGAGGACTTCACACCTATTCTGAATGCCTCCATATCTTCCGTGACCTTCCCAGATCCTTGGAAACAGGCAACATCCTCCCATCCGTGAAGAAACTCCGACAGACTCTTTAATGCTTACCAACTACAGAGCGATCTCCCTTCTGTCATGCCTGCCCATGGTCTTGGGGAAAACCATTATCAGATACCTCACTGGATACCTCAATAACCACCAACTCCTTGACACTACTCAGTCTGGTTTCAGACCCAACCACAGCCCAGAAACTGCCCTCATTACTGCCATGGGTGACATCCGCATGACTCCTGGACTAAGGAGACACAGCAGCACTCATCTTCATGGTCTTATATGCAACAATTGACACTGTCTCCTACCTCCTACCTCATCCTGATCCAACACCGACATGGCAACAGAATCCAAGGACATGCACTCCGAAGGTTCTGCTCCTTCCTGATTTAAATGACTCAGTTAGTCTCTCTTGGCACTGTGGAGCTCGGACGCTCGCGACCTCGTCCGCAGAGTTCCACAAGGATCCTCCCTGAGGCCGACTTCCTCAATGCATATGTGATCCCTCTAGCCAGAATCATCTGCTCTCACAACATCAGCATTCTCTCCTGCACTGATGACATGCAACTCATTCAATTCCTCTCTGACAAGACACCAAGCACCCGGATCAATTTCAAAGCCTGCATGAATGAAATCGCCCACTGGATGAAAACAAACTGTCTGAAGATGAACACCGACAAGACTTAAATTGTATGAAATTGTAATCTTCGAGAAGAGCACTTCACTGTGAAACTTCTCATGGTGCCCAACTGAGCTAGGACCAACACCAGCCCCCACCATGCATACCAAGAACTTCATGATCATCATCAACAAGAAATTCACCATGATCGCCCAACTCACCGCCTCCTACCCTGAAGATGCTGAGGAAGATTTTCACATGGCTCTCAATCAGCACCCAGAAATCCACGGCACACGCCCTTGTTACCAGTAGGTTGGACTATGGGAACACCCTTTATGCCTGAATCAACACAAAACTCACCAGAAGTCTGCAAACCATTCAAAAATCCGAGACCAGAATCACTTTCAACCGTCTAAGCCACAGTTATGTCACCAAGGAAGTCCACTGGCTTCCGGTACACAAAAAAGCTAAATTCTAACTCCTCAACCACACCTTCAAGGCCTCTCACAGATCAAAAAGTGCATCTGATTTCACAAACTTTTCAGACACCTCTGCTTTTCTGGACTTCTGCTTCCAAACATCCCATGGATACAGAAGACCAAATCCGGCCATCGATCCTTCTCTTACATTGCTCCTAAAGCATGGAATGACCTGCTACTACAACATAAGAGCCTCCACCTTACTTCTTGAGTTCATCAAAAAGCTGAAGACTTGGCTCTTCAAGTAGTTCCTGTAGGCCCTAGGTTTGGCTAGACTCAAACCTGCTCAGGCAAACAGAGCAGGAGATGGCTATGCCACAATGTTCGCACATCCACAAAGCTGTAAAACAGTCAGGAAAAATGTATTACAACCAAAAAGAGTTTTTGAAGCTGGTGCTTTCCTGGTGTATACACTCTGCCACCTAGGGTGAATTGATAGCCTGAAAGAGGCTTCAGGTCAGCAAATGTGTGGGAAAAGAGATACTAAAGCACACAAAATAAAAGTAGCTTCTAATTTTCACCAGTCTGGGATTGCATCGATGAATTCTAAATATCTTCAGCCTTCGGGTGAGACCACTTTTTTACAGTCAGGATAGTCCCTATTCACTGTGACTTCAGCTAATGCAAGACATTGAATATGTATCCTTTGCAGCCTTAAAACAGTCTCTGTGTTGCAACACCAGTCAGCCGCTGCTGTGTCTGTGATGTCACACCTTGCCCACAAGGGCATTGAAAGGAGGAATAAACATTAAGCACCACCCCCAAGCCAGCAGACCTAGGCCTGCTATCGGTATTCCCCAGCTCCAAGCAAATCTGAGCCCTCCTCTCACACCTACCCAGGTTCTTTAAGGCTTTGCTGGGTGCACCCCAAATCATTCTTCTCCATATTGTGAGTTGCAGCCTTCCTGTGCCCAGATTGCAGTGAGCAGAGCCGAGGAAGTGGTAAGGAGGCAGACTAGTGCTGTCTCTTTCCCCAAAAAATGTCCCTACCTGTGATTGCATCATCTTATTTTGTTCGTTTTGAATATCTTTACCTGTCTTTGCCTGTGGTTGTTACAGTTTAAAATTGTAGTTTTAACCTGTTAGGGATTGCATGATTTATCCCATATTTTTGTGTTTAAACTTGTTTTTTTTCCTGCCTGTGACAGCTTCCATTTAGCTTGTTGAATTGTGTGATTTGCAGTTCAAACTCTGTAGTTTTTCCCTCTCATTCCCAGTGACTATCAGTATTTACCTCCAAAAATCTACTTTGCTCTGTGCTAAGACCTGTATGTTAAACAGTTCACCCCCAGCAACAATTTTGTGTTAACAAGTCAATGAAAACAGCCCCCCATTCCCCCTGAGACCGCAGTAATCTGCTGTAAACCGTTTAAATTGTGTTAAATAGGGACTGTGCAATTCGCTGTTTGGCCAGGAGAGGGAGAAAAGCGTTTTACAAATAGTGTTGTTGCTAGAGGATACATTTTTTAGGGCCTTACCAAAGTGTGGATTGAGTGCAGCTCCCCAGTCCCAGCCCCACCCCCACGTCAGCAGACCTAGGCCTGCTATTGATTTTCCCCAGTCCCAAGCAAATCTAAGCCTTTGTCTCACACCTGCCCAGGCCCCTTAAGGCTTTGCTGGGTGCACCCCAAATCATTCTCCTCCATCTTGTGAATTGCAGCCTACCTGTGCCCAGATTGCAGTGAGCAAAGTCCAGGAAGTGGTAAGGAGGCAGACTAGTGCTGTCTCTTTTCTAAAAAAGTTTAAAAAACGATTTTCCCAACCTGTGATTGCATCATCTTATTTTGTTCCTTTTAAACTTCTTTACCTGCCTTTACCTGTGGCTGTTACAGCTTAAAATTGTATTTTTAACCTGACAGTGATTGCATAATGTATTCCATGTTTTTGTGTTTAAAATTGTGTGTTTTTTTCTGCTCGTGACTGCTTCCATTTAACCTGTTGAATTGTGGGATTTACAGTCCAAACTCTGTAGTTTTTTCCTCTCATTCCCCGTGATTATCAGTTTTTCCCTCCAAATGTCTCCTTTGCTCTGTGCTAAGACCTGTATGTTAAGCAGTGCATCCCCAGCGACCATTTTGTCTTAACAAGTCAGTGAAACCAGTCCCCTTCCCCCCTTATGGGTTCCAGAGTAGAGTGCTACTCGCCAACAGAGAGTTTCAACACCTCATCAGGGTTACAAACGCTATATAAATACTAACCTTTTGCCCTTTTTTACCCCTACCCAACCCTTCTCCATCCAAATAACTCACTAACATATCCACCACTCAAAGTACTTCATATTTCACTATACTAATTTTCAACACTAATCCTTTATGGTTTCCGGAGTAGCCTGCTACTCGCCACAAATGCGATTCAACACCACATCAGGGGTAACAGGCGCTATATGAATGCAAACGTTTTTTTCCTTTCTGTCCCTCCGCTATCCTTCTCACTCCAAATAACGGACTAATATCCACCACTCAAATTACTTTTATATTTCACCATACTAATTCAACACGAATCCTTTATGGGTTCCGGAGTAGCGTGCTACTCACCAAAAAAAGCACCTCAACACCCCATCAGGAGTAAGAAGTGCTATATCAATACAAACCTTTTTTCCTCTTCGATCCTTCTGCTATCCTTCCAAATCCAAATAAGAAACTAACATATCTACCACTTAAAATTTACATGCATGTTTCACTATACTAATTCAACACTAATCCTCTGTGGGTCCCGGAGTAGCGTGCTACTCGCCGAAAAGCGCTTTGACGCCTCGTCAGCGGTAGTAAGCACTATACAAATGCAATTACAATACAATACCATAAATTTGGAGTCTTTTATTGTTTCCATTATACAGTAACCTCACACCTGCTCAGTGCCAGGATAGCCTCCTGGGTGAATGTGTACTCTACAAAGCTGCATAACATAACATAACATATGTTGAGTCCTCACTATAAACCAGCTTTACTATGTTTATTTATCCTACAGAAAATGACCATGCCAATGGAGTAGATAGGGTAGATAGTCAAGTTTATAGGCTGAAGTCACGCCCCTCTATTTTTGTGATTGGCATGTCAAGCACTTGTACCTGACATGGTAGGTACCTCTAGTAACAATTTGTGGAACTGCAGTGTTACAAAAGTATTTACATTATTTTCATCCTTTTTGAAAGTGACCTATAGTAACACTATGACGAAATGCAGGTCTTTGGATGAATTTTGAAGATTTTGCATCTGATTTGAGAGGGGGATCTTGTGGAACTGAAGTATCTTGAAAGAATATTTCAATGCTTTTACACCTGATAAAATAGGGACCGCTAGCAACATTTTGATTAACTTCAGCTCTGTAAAAAACAATTTAGGATTTTATACCTGACTCTAGAGGGAACTCTAGTAATGAATTAAAGACCAGCAGGGTTGCAAATATATGTAGGTATGTCCCCACTGGGTAGTTGTAGTTAGAATCTTGTTTCCATAGAAAATGCATTTTTTGGTTCGGTTAATCTTTGGTGCTGTATGACGAATCTTCACAAAACTTCAGTGACGGCCAGCATGGATCAAGGGCGGGGGAAGAGGAAGGGGAATGTAAAAATAATAAAAATATAAAACAATTACCTTATCCCCGCATCTCTTCTCCGTCTCTCCACCGCGTCAGAACAGGAACCAGGAAGCACACCCAGGCTCCCCAAACCAATCACAACGCTACAATGCAGGATTGTGATTGGTCTGAGCACATTGGTTCAGCTGTAATGCAGCCTGGATCACTGGCGTAACGAAAAGAGAGGGGGCCTCCCTGCACGGTACTTAGGGGGGCCCCCTCCGGGCTCAATCAGGAGCTCTGCCTGCCAGAGTACAGTGCCAAGGGGGCCCCTTGGAGCTAGGGGCCCTCCCGCACCGCATGGGCTCAGGGGCCTGTGTTTTTTTTTTTGTCCTCATTAGCCATTAAATCCATCCAACTGCACTCCTATCTGCACAGACTTGAGGAGAGACCCCTTTATTACAACAAGAAGCCCAATAATAAGCTCCAAGTGCTCAAAGAGACGGTCCCCGCGTCGCCAGCAGAGCTTGGACGAGCATTCTCCCTTCAGACCAGTTTGGCCAGTTGTCCAATATCTGTTTCGGTGGCACCCTTTGGACAGAGAGATCTTAGGCCTAATCATCGGACCCGGGAAAAAAAAAAAAAAAGAAAAAAAACCCCGGGTTGACTAACTGTCCCTTCTCCAATTGATCAAAAGGTCCCAAAATCTCAGAGATCGAGGACTACATGTTCTTGATAGATCCTGCTTTGACGATACATATAATGAGGACAGCCATTCTGCATGTGTTGGAGAGTTTATGTTGACCCAGTTCTTGCAGATTTCTCTTCTTGCCAATAGAATGGCATAAAACAGAAATTCTCTCTCTAGTCCCTTAATATTGTCATTTATTCCAAAAATAATTAACAGCCACGAGCACGGAATAGGTAAACCAAGAATGGATTCGAGTGTTGTTCTCACTTCGCTCCAAAAAGTAGCAATGTTCGGGCACTCACAAAACATGTGGAGATCTGAGGCAGCTGGAAGAGAGCATTTACAACAACACTTCCCGGGTTGAAATTTCGACAGGCGTTTAGGAGAGTAATACGCTCTGTGAAGTGTGTAAAGATGGTTGTGCCTCAACCATGCTGGCTTAATAATTTTATAGAGGAGGGTGAATGATTCCTCCCATATGTCTTCCATATGTGGTTCTCCCTCTACACCCCAGAGTTTTTCCGGAAGGTTGGAGTCTCTCTCTCCATCCTCTATGATATGCCAATAGAAAAGTGCTACTTCCTTTCTCCCGGGGAGTCTTCCGACTAGGATATTTTCTAACACACTCTCTTCTCCCATCATTGCTTTCTTCTTAGTTTGAATCCGAAGCCAGCTACTTAATTGCAGATATACTAACCAAGAAGATGGTGATGTTACCTTGGAGTTGAAAATATCCCAGTTTATGATTGATCTTTCCACCAGAAGATCGCCCCACTGTGTGATACCTGCATCTAGCAAGACTCTTCTGACTGTGTTGATGTCTTGTGGTGTTAATCCCGGTAAGTCCCAAATCGGGGCATGTGTAGATAGGTAGCCTATACCGGTTTTAAACTTTATTTGGGACCATTCTTTTAAGATACTCAATAATGACTTTAATCTAACTTTTTTAAAGAACTTTTGGTGACCAAACTTAAAGAGAAATCCGTTCACTGAAAGGCCCGAACCCATTAGCATTGCCTTATACATGTGCCCATTTGCATTGTCCCAGGGGGTCTTAAGTAACATCCGGGAATGGGTCAGATGAAATGCCCAGGCATAATATTCCAAATCTGGCAGTGCAAGCCCCCCTTTTTCTCTTCTCCTTCTCAATTTTTTCCAGGCTAATCTACTGGATTTATACCCCCAGACAAATGAATTAATATTTTGCTGACATTTTGCGAGCTGTTTGGTATCGAAAACTAACGGGATGGAGTTAAAAATAAAAGTAAATTTCGGGAGGATACTCATTTTTATCAAACTGGTTCTTCCGTATATAGTGAGCGGGAGAAAGGACCAAGCTTTCATCAAAATTTGAGATTCTCGGGAGATACGGGCTAAGGTATTTTGAGCCAGGTTTTCTAAATCTTTAGTAATAGTAATTCCCAGGTACCTCAATGAATTTTTTACCGGGAGCTGAAGATTATAGATGTTCCACACCATGATTTCGTTTTTTCCTGCGTTAATTTCATATCCCGTAAATTTTCCAAAACCTCCGCTTTCTTTATAATAAATGGGAAAGCCAACACAGGATCCGTTGTGTATATAATTATATCATCGGCATAGAGACCAATCTTCTTTTCCCAGCCCGAAAAATTAAAGTGTGAAATATTAGTATCTTCCCTTATAGATTCTGCAAACGGTTCTACGTATAAATTAAAGAGAAGGGGGGATAAGGGACAACCCTGTCTTGTTCCTCGGCTAATTTTAAAGGGAGATGTTCGCGTACCATTTATTAATATGGATGCTCTAGCGTTGTTATATAGTAAGCCGATGGCTCGACAAAATTTGGGGCCCAGATGATGTCAAACGCTTTTGTTGCGTCAAGGGTCATGATGGCCAGGGGTAGTCCAAAGGTTGAAGCAATATCCGCAGCTCCCACCAAATCATAGGTTAGATCCGCCAGTTGCCGATCTCTAATAAACCCCTTTTGGTCAGGGTGAATAATCGACCCAATCTCACTTCCCAATCTCGCAGCCAAAATTGAAGTAAAGATTTTGTAATCGTTATTGAGAAGCGAGATTGGGCGATATGACCCACACTCGGCTGGGTCCTTGCCTGTTTTTACTATTAAGGCTATATTGGCTTCGCCCCAAGAGCTTGGTGGTGTCTCCCCTCTAATCATCCTGGCACTTACCCCAGCCTCGCCGAGCAGGTGATTACTAGCTGCTTGGCACTAAAACGCTCGTTTCTTTGGCGCCATTTCCACGCCGAGGGAGCCTAGAGACACGCCCATCTCTGCTGGCCACGCCCCCCCCAAGAGATAAATACAGCGCACTGAACACTAGCGCCGCTGCATTGAAAGAGTTGCTCCTGAGGCGAAAAGCCGGGAGCCTGAAATTGATTATTTTTTAACATTGTGATATTGTGTTTTTAACTTGCTTATTTGCACACTGTAATCGTCCTGGCACTTACCCCAGCCTCGCCGAGCAGGTGATTACTAGCTGCTTGGCACTAAAACGCTCGTTTCTTTGGCGCCATTTCCACGCCGAGGGAGCCTAAAGACACGCCCATCTCTGCTGGCCACGCCCCCCCCAAAGAGATAAATACAGCGCGCTGAACACTAGCGCCGCTGCATTGAAAGAGTTGCTCCTGAGGCGAAAAGCCGGGAGCCTGATATTGATTATTTTTTAACATTGTGATATTGTGTTTTTAACTTGCTTATTTGCACACTGTAATCGTCCTGGCACTTACCCCAGCCTCGCCGAGCAGGTGATTACTAGCTGCTTGGCACTAAAACGCTCGTTTCTTTGGCGCCATTTCCATGCCGAGGGAGCCTAGAGACACGCCCATCTCTGCTGGCCACGCCCCCCCCTCCGACGTCTGAGCTGCCACTACAAGTAATGAGTCCACACCGGAAGCGCAGCGGACGAGCGCAGCGGGCGCGCCGTTTGCGCGTCGAAGGCGCGCTTAAGGCAAGCTCGTCTGCGCTCGTCCGCGACGAGGACGCGACCAGCGCCGACAACCCTGCCCAAATTTACCCTCAGCTCCCACGTTATACCCGGGAGTCACTGATTAATCTACGAGGGTTTGCTCACGAAGGTAAGCTCACCTTTGAAGACACAGCTTTTCCACTACCGGACTTCACACATAAGGGCCTGCTTATGGGAGGCCTTCTGAACGTCAGATCACTACCAAAGCATGCTAATGAAATTGGTTTTCTCATAGAATCCCACCATCTAGATGTCCTTTTTCTAACTGAGACGTGGACTCAAACCGATTGCGATATTGATTTAGCCGGGGCCTGCCCTCTAGACTTTAACATTTTGCACCTCCCCAGACCCAAAGGCCGTGGTGGCGGAGTTGGCATTATCTACCGAGCATCCTGGCAAATAAACACTATAGATATAGATCAAGTGGCTGGGTTTGAGCTCTTGGGCCTATCTATAAACTGCCACCAAGGAGATATTTTCACAGCATTTGTCTGCTATCGACCCCCTGGGTCCTTTACCATCCCTCAACAGCAAGTATTACTCACCACCTTTACGAATATGGCAACCTCCCACAACAAACTAATCATTTTAGGGGATTTCAATCTCTGGCCAAACGGTAGCCTAGACACAGGTCTGGACAACCTCCTGCTGTCCTGTGACAGCGTGGGACTTCACCAACTGGTTAAGCAACCTACCCATGTAGCAGGCAATCGACTCGACCTTATTTTTTCGAGTCCTGATTTAACACACATGAACGATACTCTGCCCATGAGCTGGACGGATCACTTTCTTATTAAATTTTATATTACCAGCACTAAAACAAGAAAGCCGAACAAAAGCGTTCTACCAGAATTTACATACAGAGACTGGAAAGCTCTGGAAAAACTGAGCTCTACTACCAATGTCTTCGATGTGGAAGGCAGCTTCTCTCCAACTAATTCGGTTGAAAACAACTACAGAGCCTTCAGCGCGAGGATAGCATCCATTACGGACTCCATTGTCCCTCTAAAACATTGTAAACCAAAAGGCAGAGCACCTGCTCCTTGGTATAATGATTCCCTGAAAAATTCTCAAATCAGCCTGCAAACAGGCTGAGAGGAAGTGGAGACAGGGATACTGTGACAGTAATAAAATCATCTGGAAAACCAAGCTCCGTGAATACAAAACTGCCATCACAGAGAGCAAATCGTCCTATTACTGCTCCACTATAGTCAACACAGCCAACAGTTCGAAAAGCATATTCCAGATTCTTGATAATCTTATTCACCCTGACTGTGCCAAGAAAACCATCCCCCCTTCGCAGACCCTCTGTGATAATCTCGCACAGTTCTTTACGGACAAAATCGTGACCATTATTAATAATCTGGCAACTCCCCCATCGCAAAACCTTATACATTCCCCCGGAGTTGATACCACCAACCGGGATCCTCCGAGTCCAGTCTGCTCTCCTAGGGAAGGTCTACGGGCCTTCCCCCCTATCCCCGAGATTGAATTCGAGAGACTGGTACTTGGTATCAACTCTGGGTCCCCTCTGGACCCTCTGCCCCCTAAAACCTGGAAAGCATGCGGAACGCAGCTGTTCCACACCCTCCGGAGGATTTGTAATCAATCCCTATGTTGTGGACTCGTTCCCACCCCCTGGAAGGAAGCACTTATTACCCCGTTACTGAAAAAACCATCTCTGAACCCGGAGTGTCCTTCCAGCTTTCGACCTATCTCGCTTCTACCCTTTCCAGCGAAGGTGGTGGAACGCTGGGTCAGCTCCTGTCTATCGACACATCTTGAGCAGAATCACGTGCTGGACGATTTCCAATTTGGATTTCGTCCAGCCCATGGCACCGAAACAGCAGTGCTTATAGCCATGGAAGAACTTCGTATGCGGGCAGACAGGGGGCAAAAAGTGGCCTTGATCCTGCTGGACCTGTCTGCCGCATTCGATACTGTTAACCACGTGACTCTGCTGGAGAGGTTGAGGGATGCTGGGGTTGACGGCACTGCCCTGCTCTGGTTCCATTCGTACCTCAGAGACAGGAAACAAGCTGTATCCCTTCCCCCTTTTCAATCTGCTTTCTCCCCAGTCCCTCACGGTGTACCCCAGGGGTCTTCTATTAGTCCGATCCTTTTCAATGTTTACTTAAAACCATTGGTCACTCTAATTAAAACCCACAAAATGAAAACGGTAAACTATGCGGATGACACCCAGCTCATTCTCTCATGGGAGGGGGAAAACTCAATCCCCATGGAAGCTTTTCACAATTGCCTAAGAGACACTGCAGGCTGGCTGCACTGTAATTCCCTCCAATTCAATTCCTCCAAAACCGAGGTTTTGTTTTGTCCCGGGAGCAGGATCCCTCGCCCTCTGCCGATGGAATTCTGGCCCCCGGAAAGCCCAGACCAGCCTCAACCAGCTACCAGTGTCCGCAATCTGGGTGTCATGCTTAATAACAATCTTAGCATGGAAACGCAGGTAACCAAAACGGTCGCTACCTGTTCGGCCCTTATGCGCTCATTGCGTAAAATCTTGCCATTACTCCCCGCCCAGGCCCGAGCATTGATAGTCAGGTGCACCATTCTTAGTCGCCTTGACTATTGCAATGCTCTCCTGCTCGAGTCTCCAGCGGTACTTTTGGACAGACTTCAACGAGTCCAGTCGGCAGCAGCCAAACTGGCCCTTGGTTGGACCAGGAGATCCTCGGCCACAGCCGCTTTAGCCGAGCTACACTGGCTTCCCTTGAAGCAACGAATAGCCTTCAAGGCTCTCTGCTTGGTCTTCAAGGCACTGCACGAATCAGGTCCAAGACCCCTACAACAATTGTTCTCCTGGTATGTCCCTACCAGACATCTACGATCCGCTACAGCCTGTCTTGTGACGGTACCCAGATTCAAGAAGGTTAGGAGCGGGGGAAGATCCTTCAGAGTAGCTGCCGCTAAGCTGTGGAACAGTCTGCCCGCCGACATTCGCCAAATTCCACAGCTCCTGCCTTTCAGGAAACGAATAAAAACGTGGCTTTTCCCCTAGTCCCCTGCGCCACGTCTATCCCCTTAAAACAGTTCCCACTGCTTCTAGTTCAGGAGTAATGCTTTCAGCGCCAGGATACCTGCCAGGTGACAGCTGCGCTTTACAAATGTTTTAAATAAAATAAATAAATAATAAATTATATTATTAAAAAGATTTGTAAGAAATGGGGTAAGAGTAGAATTGAGTACCCTGTATAATTCTCCGGGGAGACCGTCTGGTCCCGCAGCTTTGCCCTGTGCTAATTGTTTAATAGTGTTGGAGACTTCCAACTCAGTTATAGCTTTATCTATATTTTCAGTTTGGTGACTTTCCAGCTCTGGGAGGGTTATATTATTCAGCCATTCATTCCTTTCGTTTAGATTTACTTTGAGTTCCTCGGTGTAGATATTCTGGAAGAACTCATTAAAGGCTTCCCCGATAGCGGTATCTGTTGTCCTAGTATTGGCTTCCCCAGTTACCCTTATTTCCTTTATAAAGTTTCTGGATTGATCAGCTTTAATTTTCCAAGCCAGCAGTTTGCCAGCAGATTCACCATATTCGAAATGGGCAAGTTTGCTTGCCTGCCATCTTTTGCTTATCCTGTCCTGTAATAGTGTGTCTAGCTTGGCCTTTAATTCTTTTTTCTCCTCTTGGTTGTCAGAGGGGAGCTGGTCTAGCGATTCTAGCTGGGTCAATTCCAACTCTATCTGTCGTATTGCCTCTTCATATTTCTTTCTCCTGAATGAGGCCCTGCCTGTGATACATCCCCTGATGAAGGCCTTCCAAGCCTCCCATACAATGACTAGAGAGGCAGAGCCTAAATTTTGTTCTAAAAAGGAGGCAGTTTCCTGCATCAGGTAGTCTTTCTCTTCATCCTCCAATAGAATTGTTCGGTCGAAAGACCAGGATGAGTGAGTAGGTTTCTGCTCCAATTTTATCGAAAAAAAAATCGCGGAGTGGTCTGACAGATGTAGAGGCAGATAAGTTATGGATTTAACCTGATCCTTAATTGAAAAACTGAATAAAGCATAATCTATGCGAGATTTATGACCATATTTGTAATTGTGGTATGAGACTCCCATGGCGTTCCCAGCTCTTTGTCTCCATAGGTCAATTAAGCCGAGATTCGACATACTTCTGAGCAGTGTATCCCTCATATTGCTATGTACTATAGCCCTAGAAGTAGCAGATTTGTCTAATTTTGGATCTAAGACCAGGTTGAAGTCTCCGACCCATATAATAGGATCAGAGCAAGAGATCAGCTGATTTTGTATAATGTTTAAATAAGAAGGGTCGTCCATAATAACTAATGATGGTGACAGCCTTTGAGTTTAATTGAGCATTAACTAACAGCCATCTACTGCTGGCGTCAGTTTTCCAACTCATTATCTGTGCTTTTGCTGATTTTTAAAAAATGATAGCATTTCCACGAATGCTAGCATTATGATCCGTAATTATAAATTTATCGACCCATTTATGTTTTTTGAGTATGTCCGTGATCTCCTGTCTATTCAGATGTGTTTCCTGGATCGCCATGATCTGCGCGGGTGAGTCTCGTAGGTATTGTAGGATTCTATTTCTTCTAGCCCTAACGCGCAGACCATTTACGTTCCAGGATAAAAATTTAATGTCTGACATTCGTTTTTAAGCTCTTTAATTCTGTTTCTGATCCCTCAACTCTGTAAAAAAAATTTGAAGGCGAATTATCCTTAGCTGTGTCTCTTTCAGTTTTAGCTAAGTGGTCACTTGGAGATACAATTGGATCCATATTATTCGTTATTATGAAACTCGGTTTATGAGGACTTATATGTTTTGCCCTTCCCTCTCCCTCCCTCCCTCCCCTAGAACCCCCCCCCACTTTACTCTGGCATGATGAATTGCCAGCTTGTCGTCCCTAACATGCTCCCGTTCCATACCCTAGTGTCAGTGTTATCAATCATTTTGCCGGTCGCTATACTAGAAATATAGTCAGTGGTGATCCATAGAGAAAAAATTATAGGTCCCTTATCTAATAAGTGTTCTATGAAATATTATTTCAGTGAATACTATTCTTATATCTAAAGATAAGTTTGGGGAGTAGTGAGGGGATAAGGAATGCAGGTTTCCTTTTATAATGGATCACCTAATGGTGTTTTATTTACAAAATTGTGTGTCCTTACCCAAACATAATAATGTTGTGCGTTTTTTTTATTTTTCTTTTCTATTTTTTTTTCCTTTTTTATTTTTTTATTTATTTATTTTAATCCTTTTTTTTTTCTTTTTTTCTTCCCGTCTTCCCTCCTTCTTTTTTTTTTTACCTTTGTACCATTTATGTGATTTTTATTTATTTATTTATTTATTTATTTATTTTCCTTCCTTTTTTCTTCCTTTCCTCCTTCTCTTT
This sequence comes from Lissotriton helveticus, assembly GCF_964261635.1. Taxonomy (NCBI): domain Eukaryota; kingdom Metazoa; phylum Chordata; class Amphibia; order Caudata; family Salamandridae; genus Lissotriton; species Lissotriton helveticus. The sequence continues at coordinate 258,252,543 of NC_136072.1, forward strand.
GCTTCCCTTTTTTCCTTTGTTTAATTCCCACATTCCTCCCTTTTTTTTTTCCTCTCTACTTTTTCCTTTGAACTCATTTACAAAAAGTAAAGAAAATAACAGAAATTTCATCCGCTACCCGTAGGATTTGTATGTACATTAATGGTAGCGAGTAACTCGTCGGCTTCCAAGGGGGACTTAACATTGTACATTTTATTGTTGTACATTATCCTTAGAAAGGCGGGAAATCTCAACTGTACAGTGGCTCCCAGGCTCCTGAACTTCTCCATTCTTTGACCTAGCTCCCACTGCCTGTCCAGTGTTGTTCTAGAGAGGTCGGATCTCACTTCAAAAGAAAATTCAGAGGCTTTCAATGTCTTGGCTTTCAGGGCTACGGTCAAGATCTTCTCTTTCAGAGAGTATGTTAAGAAATTCACTAGGATCTTCCTTGGTTTATCCCTGCCCTGTTTGAGACGGAACGGATCCCGATGTACCCTCTGGATATCTGCTTCTATCTCAGCCAAAGTTTCATCCATGTTTAGAGAGTCTTTTAATAAGGTTACAACAATTTTTTTTAAATCACCTCCTTCTTTTCCCTCCGGTATTTTTAAAAGTCTCAAGTTGTTCCTTCTAGAAAAGTTTTCAAGAGACTCGACCCTCTCTTTAACTGAATCGCCTTCTCGTCGTAGTGTCTGAATCCTCGCCTCAGCAGACCCCAATTTAGCCTTAAGCTCTTCGACACAGTGTTCTAGTCCTCCAGTTCTTAGCGAGAGACCATCTACCTTGGATTCTAAATTTTCACACATTGTGCGGATCTCTGATTGAGTGTGTCTGGACTCCTCAAAACACCTCTTTGACTCCTCAAACCCTCTTCTAATCTCTTTCCTCATGCTGAGAAGTATGGTTTGAATAGTATCATCGCTGCCATTATCTTTACGACCTCCAGTGTCTTGATCTAGGTTGCTCTTACTTGCAGATCCCATAGACAGGGCTTGCTGGTCTTGTGGAGTAGTCCCATTAGCGGTTCGCTCAACTAGGTCCTCCATCCCTATACCACTTAGTGAGTCTCTTGCCCCTACTACTGCCCCTACTATTACTGCCGCCCTTTCTTCCAGATCGCCAAAATTACCGGAGACAGATAAGGAAGTTGTAGAAATGGTTAGGGCATCAATATCTTCTAATGATGCGGGTGCAGTTTGAATACAAAAAGATTTTTGGGGTTCCTGGTTTAAGTTTAATACCTGGGGGAGGACCTTAAAGTAAGATTTCAACGAGGGTGTAACTCGGGAGGTTGAACTAGCTTTTGTTTTAGTGCCCCCCTTACTCGTACTGGCCTTATGGGGTAGATCCTTTGGAGCGGTGTACCGTAGCTGTCGTTCCTTACCCCTTTTTGAGACCCTTAAAACTGGAGATTGTAATGTTTCAGCTCCTGCCTCGTCCTCGAATTCCGGCTCGGATTCTATGAAAGACTGCTCTCCTGGACTTCTTTCTGCCGCTTGTTTTTGACCTGTGTCGTTGGGACCCGTTGGAGGGGCAACTTTTTTGTCCTTATTGCTGCCCTTTCCCTTTCCCTTGGCCTTCCGCTTCCCCAGGGTTCTAGAAGTTGTTAGATATGCAATCTCACTCAACGTCTGAGAGGAGGTTTGTAACTGTGCGTTAAATCTAAAGACTCTGGGTACAGGGTCTGATTTTTGTGAGGAGCGACAGTCTAGTTTATCTGTAAGGACATGGTTTTCAACAGTCTGCACTTCCCCTCCAGAAGGGCTCGGCACCCTCCCTCTCTGCTGGCCCCCCTTACCGCACGAAGTAGTTGTTGCCACTCTTCTTACAGAGGTGCCGTATACCGTATACTTTTCTACTTCTTCGGAGCTCCACAGCTGCGTCCCCCCAGCGGTACGGTACAGGGAGAAAGATCTGAACCCTACACATTTGTAGCGCTATCCACCTTTATTTTTAAAGAGCACTGTTACCTCTGAGACTATTCTTTATGTTAACAATTTTTCCAGTCTTTTCCAACCTTTTATCCTGAGAGGATTGCGGTCAGTGCGGCGCTCCCCCTTGGGTGTATAGTGATCTATGTGAAAAATGTCTTAACTATGTCTTACATGAGACCTAGTTGAACCAGAGCCCGGGGCCGAGTCTGTTCCAATCCAATCTAATCACCTCTATTGCTCAAGACACCCCACTAAGCAAAGTCTAATGCTGAAATGCCGCTTTTTAAAAAAAAAAAAAAAAAATTCTGTGCTTTTATTATTGTTTTGCTGCTAAAGAATGTCGACGGTAATTAGCCTGTTATCATGTTCTACCAGAGTTTTTTGGGGGTTTCAAGGGCTCTGTTTTGAGAAAATATTCTTATGGACGACCCAAGTACTGGAGCACACAGCCTCCCCCCGTTCGCTCACATCGCTCTCCTCCCCGCTCCTCCAGAGGCAGAGCCTGAAGCCTGAAGCCACACGGCTTACTCGTTTGCTTGCCGTCTCACCTGAGATCCATTCACACAGCACAGTCGGGCGCCGCCATACCTCGGAGCACAAAGAAAACATCTCTCTAAGCAGTAAGCAGTACAGCTCGTCAGCACACTCGTCGGCGCACCGCAGGGTAGCTCCGCCCGCTCTCCTGCTCGCAGTCTCCTTCACGCACTCCTTGCCTCCCTCCGGATCCCGTGCCTGGGTTAATCGGCGTCCTCTGGTAACCTCCTCTCCTCTCTTCTTTCCTCGCTTCTTTCCTCGCTGTGTCTGGGTCACTGCATCAGCCGTCACTCACACAGGCTTAGGGTCGCGAACCAGCTATCTGTGGGGCATGCCGCAGGAGCTTTGCCAGGACGAGCGCACCGCCCTAACTAGCGGCCGCCATGTTTCCTCTCTTTGGGCTCAGGGGCTTGTGTTACGCCCCTGGCCTGGATGGAAAACATGAAAAGTGCACATGACTGTTTCGCCGGCCAAAGCACCATGAGCAATTCAGTGTGCCCACCACTCCTGCTGTGGCCCTGTCATGAGAGCAGAGCAGCCCGCCTGCCTGTCCTCTCGCAGAACAGATTGGAGCAAATAAAATGATAATAACATTCAGTTATTATAATTTTATTTTTCTGTTAGTCACACTGCTTAAAAGCAGTGGGGTGACGCTCCTCCGCCTTAGAGGAGTCGCCACTGCAAAACTTTCCCCCCCAAAAAGTTTTGCCTCAGTTCCCAATTGGAAAATTTCAGGGGATAGGTCAAAAGGGTGCCAATAAAAAGTGGGGGTCCCGAAACCTGTTTTCCTATGCATTTTTCCAGGTGAACTTAGGACAGACCTACAGCCCAATCCTCTAAACAGATTTACACCACATTTGGCAGAAAGTTATATCTTGGTTCAGAAAGTTTGCTTTTTGATTTGGTGTAAATCCGTTTAGTCATTTTTGAGTAATTAATGCTCAAACACTTTGTATATTTCACGACACAGAGGATCCTCCTGGAGAGATCTGATTGGCTGTCACCACATGATCAATGATGTGGAGGCAGTCGTCTTAGGACTCAGGACTTAGTTGTAATACAGTGGTGTATTCTGTGTAGTAAGGACATTATTAAGGTGGGAATGGTTATTTTCAGAACTTCACTGAGGATTATGAGATATTGCAATAGCTATTTCAAAAGCAATTTATACATGTCAACCTCTTGGCCTAAAACTGTGGCTCATGTGAAGTCATTATGAAGGTAAAGTGAACGTGTCTGTTAAAACATACTATATACACACTACAGTTGCGGGCTTGGTCCCAACCACTGGTGTTGCCCAAAAGGTGCTACCGCTAGCTCCAATAATTGCCACCAAACCCCTCCAAGAAAGGGCTGGGCACCTGAAGATGAGCGATATTTCCTGTTTATTGTCTCAAGAAACACCGGACACAGATGCGTGATGCCTTTCACTGTAAACAGGCTTCATCAAACTGCAAAGCACCATTTTGTGCTCATTTAAATATAAATGGCATTAGACAAACATAAAGAAAATACTGTGCTTTAGTTCTCTTATCTAATATAAATGAACGTCATATCAGTGTTGAAAGCCTAAAACAAATAATGTGAAAACATTTGTGAGATTATTGGTAAGAATGTAACAAACACTGCACTACACCCATTCACACTTCTTACTTTCCAGATTCCTGGAAACACAGTATCAGCAATGAGTTACTTATTAAGACCTGACAACAAATAACATTCTTGTTCCGCACGGCATACCTTATGTTTAACAAAATCTGCACAGATCTAGGAGTTTGTTTTGCAAAGGCTGCAATTAGCATAGCTACTCCATGTACCGGAATGCCTCATTTTGAACATAATCTACTTAGACAAAGTAAAGTAAATTCAAGTTTTCCGTAAATGAATTACTACCCCGTCACTAATAAAATCCTAATTGGCAAGGCATGCATGTGGTCATCAAAGAGAACCGGCATGCATAATTCTTCAATGTGTCCCATAATATAAAATAAAATAAACTTTGTAAAGTAAAACAGCACCTCTCAGCAGCCTATGCAGCCGACTCCCAATGTGCTTGCACTCAATGAATTAGCCACAAGCCTCCTTCCAATTGAGACATGAATAAACTTCAGTTATAAATCTTTCTTTTCTCTAAAATCTCTGTGAGGCTTTATACAAGGAGCCTTTAATTCTTCTGAATCCCAAATTAATCCCTCTGCAATTGGGCTGCTCCCAGCTGCCAAGTCAGTCCATATGTCCAATGTTAATCGATCCACCTTACAGTCTCTCATCCCCATCCCTTCTGCAGTGCCCACCTCCGAACAATGGTAAATTCTTGAACTGGGCGTCAACTCTGCCATGAGGTATTCTAACTTCTAATGCAGTGCTTCACTCTTGCCTCAGCCTCTGCGTCATCTCCAGTCCTATAACTTCCATGCTCTGTGGCATGCCGGCATTTAACAATAACCAAACAACACCGTGGTTGCCGGCCTGCTCCTAACTTCTTGTAGTGCCAACAAGGCACTACTGCAAACACCAATAAATGCCACAAAGCCTCCCCACAATAAGAAGGGACAAACCACTGAAAGATGAGAGATGTTTCTTGTTTATTGTTGCAGATTACGTGAGGCGTTTCGGCTGTAAACAGCCTTCCTCAGAAGCTCAGTTTTTCCCTCATTTGAATACAAATGGTATCAGACAAACATGAAGAAAATAGTGTGTCTTAGTTCTCTTATCAAATATAAATGAGCATCATATCGGTGTTGAAAGCTTAAAACAGATAATGTTAAAACATTTGGGTGATGCAAGGTAATAATGTAACAAACACCGCAATACATCCATTCACATTACTTTCCAGGGTCTCTACAAATACACCATGAGCAATGTGTAAAGTACCAGGACTTGACGGCAATTAACATTCTAGTTCCGCAGGGCATGGCTGCTCGGATCTGGGCACATAGAATTGGTGGGGATGAGAAACTGTAAAGTGGATTGATTAACATCAGACTTATGGACTTGGCAGCCAGTATGTTGCTATAATTAGGTAGTTAGGACCGACTTTTACCATAGACAAAGCATTTTTAGTTTTGCTAATAACGTTGGCTCTGTTTGACTAATCTTCCTGAAATGTTCTCAAAAATGTGTCCTACATTGCCTATTAGTGCATGGAAAGTTTCGAGGTGATTCATCAAATATGGGCTGGGAAAAAGGGGGGTAAAAGAATGTGCCTTTCCTATTCAATTCCCCGTAGAGATTTTAAACATGGCTTCAGTCCGGATCACTGACCGGAATTACACCAAATTTGGCAGAAAGCTAATTCTTGATCCAGAAAGAGCCCTTTTAGTCATATGGATTTAAATCTGGTCAGTAGTTTTGGAGTTAATAAAAAAAGGTAAGAGATATCCAGGGCCGCAAATCCTCCGCAGATCTGACAGGTCTTGTCCTGAAATTTGATTGGCTGTCAACACTTCAACCAGGAACTGTTGACAGCCATCTTGGGACTTGGACTCAGCTGAGTACCAAGAAAAAAGAGCATAAGGGGCAAGGTAGGAATACCCTGAACCAGCGTAAAATACTATGTCCAGGTGCTCATATTTTTGTTGGAGGCCACACCCACTTGCCCCGGCTCCACCCACTTCCTCCACAGGCTCTCCCCACTTCATATGTTGACCCCACCAACATCCTCAACTGACACAGCTGAAAACCAGATGAAATACCCGATCTAAATTTCAGCAAGGGAGCTTTCCTCAAGTAAGGTTTTGATTGGAGGCCTAGGACACAGGGCCTGCCTGACCATGTATTTCTGACTCGGGCTGGATGGAGAGATCATCTCGGGCGATTTCGATATCAGGGATCCAATTTTGTTTTTATGCACACATGTATCATTGCGTACATCAACATCAATATTAACTATACAATTATTGGTGTAGTGTTATTCAGATATCTCGGTTTCTGTTTCAAATACTAATGAAGACCTCAATACCAACTTTTGAGCTGTGCTTGCATTTTAGTACAACCTTGTTTGTGATAATTTGTGTAATACATATATTAATATATTTTAGTGAATTCTTCAAGTGCACTATAAAGCATAGAAGCAGGAAACATTTGACAGCCCGCTCGTAACCCATAACCAGCAGCCACTGCTCATCAAGGCCCACAAGGGTCCTTATCCCAGCTAACAAATTCCAAAGCTGTACAGCTGAGTGGGCAGAGATGTAGATGGCCATGGGGTACCAGAGCGGCTAAGCGATAAGTTCATAGTCACTTGGCAGTAACCTGTGGGGGCAGAGGCTGTGGACCCTAGCTTGGTGTGGCTTGTTCTCAGGGTGGAGTTTGCTAATATACTGCCTGCTCCTTGCTCGTTTGTCAAACTGCTGGCATGCCTGCAGTTCCACTCCAGAACTATCTATCCCTGCCCAGTACTGCCACATTATTTCCACTGCACCCCTGCTTGCACCTTGTGGCTCGTATCCTCACTGTGTCCCTGCATTGGTGCACCATACAAGGTGAGGATCTGGGATACCCGTTGTATGTGTCTCACAGCCCAAAGTCTTGTGCTTCTATATTTGAAGCAACAAAAGCATAATACCAACCCCCTCATTCATCTGTCCTGCGTGGGGTTACATACTCAAACTTCAGCCATCTTGATATCCTCCTATGAAGGCGCCAATCTAGGTCAGTGCTGTGCTTGTGTTCTCTGCAGTAGATTCCTTGTAGTGAAGACCTTAACACCACATGAATTGAAATTCAGGATCAGCTTCTCAAATCTAGGCTGTGATGACACTGTCCACTAAAGAAACAAGAAAAGTCAAACCAAAACACACAAGGGGCCACATTCCACAATAAGAGCATTTTCATTGTTTGTTCCGGTGTAACTTTCTAAAGGTGTGCTTGGTGTAAACAATGAAAATCCACCCTTATATGGTGAATGTGCTGGCCCCAGGGCAGCCACGAACTGGTGCTGCCCTCAGGGCAGCACATTCAGTTGAAAAATGGAACGACTGCTTTACTTCCGCTACCTATTTACACAGTTGAGACGGCAACCTGCCTGCACTTTTGAAGGTGATTAGAGATCCGCTTGCAGGCAGGAGCAGACAGTGACAACACATGCTTGCAAGTGGAAGTCTTGGGGGCCATAGTACCCCCTTCTCCCCCTACCCTGGGGCTACTATCAGGGTGCGCACTGCCAGTGCCCCGGTTACACACAAATCAGGTACAAATACCCGTTGCACTCCCCGGGACACTTTCAGTAATACGGCCCAAAGTGTGGATACCATGGCTGGAGATTTTTGAATATCATAACTCAAATATCCATAATGCAGCACAAACAAACTGGACCCGTTAAAAAAGCAGAGCCACCAAAAGTAACACAGTACTGCAGGGAACTCTGAACCTACTAAGAAAGATGGCAAAACAACCGCTCCTCTAGAAATAGTAGTAATATCATGGTCCTAAAAACCAATACTGTTCCAAGTGAACAATACATTGTGAAACATTATCTGGAAACTGGGAACCACCGAAAAATAGGACTGATAGATGCGTGTCTAAACCCCATCGTAGTGACACGAACCACTAGCACCGTCCGACTCAAGAAATACGTTTTCAGTAGACAAAAGAAGCAAACTGGGCAACTGGGAAAAAGGCGATTCAGATATATTAGAACTGTCTTCAAAAACTGAATTTATTCCTCCTCCACCTCCTCTACCTAATAATCCGCTGCCTCCTATTAATCACAATCATATAGAATTAGTGTAGCAAAATCACAGAAATGGTGGTGCAGGTAACCAGATGTAGTTCTGGTAAATGACACAGCTACCACAACAAACTCAAAGGGCCTTTACTTAAGAGAGCCTGGAAGCATTCTATTAAATGAATCGGATTCTAAAATGTTTGAAGTGATAGAACAATCTCCACCATTTTTAACCACTGAGACAAACATCAGGAGGTCTAATCCAAAAAATGATGGCGACTCCACTACTGATGCTATTCTCCTACCAATCAACTCATCTCTGCTGGTCGCAACAAACCCGTGTACATGGCAATCATACAAACTTGAACTTCAGATCGACCTAATGCAGTCAGTAACTAACTCCATATCAAACATAGATTCAAAGATCACTAATCTTGAAACTAAAATCCATGCAACCAAACAAAACTGTAATAGCATAAGCTGTGCCTGCTCCCCTTATGTAGACAAACAGTAGACCCACTCGGAGCTACTTTCATTTCTTGTGGATAACATTAAGGTGACAAACCATAATAAACCCATATATGGACCCAAAATACCAACCACAGAACTGCCCACTGACACTGAACTCAGGAAAGCAGGAGGGCTGATTCCTAGCCCAGACACTACAAGTCACTGCTGGCCCCTAATGCCCCAATGACACAAGAAAACCTGAATGAATGGCCGAACTTATGGTCTAGAATGGGTGCACGAAATTAACAGTCTAGTACAGTACTAAGACATCCAATACAGCCAATAACCAAAAAAAATGAATCTGCTCACTAGGAGGAAGAAAAAAAAGCTGAAGAAAAATCCACCTTAAATGTTAGGCAAGTTACATATACAAAAGCCCAATAATATATTCAGCCATAAGGACCAAGCCCAATTAATATATTTTCCAATCTTTTGTAATCTGGAAATACAGGTCGGACACACACATCTAACCACTCTGAGGGTTAGCACTATAAACCAATTAGTCAATAGTAATCTAGGACCTAATGGGAGCACGACACCCTGCAGACTTTGAATGACTATGACTCAGACCCCTGAAATACCGCAAAAAAGTGAGAAACACAAAGCACAAAAGGGTACTTGAACATCTAACAAAAACGCACATGTTTGACAACATGCCCACTTCTGGATAGGCAATCTAGGGAAAAACCAAATTGCAACAACACAGAAAATTTCACAAGAAGAAGAACTATCAGTTACCACAAAATTTAAGAACATCGCCAGTGGTATTGACATCAACAAGTGGGCCCACTCAGTCACTCACTCGAGGAACAATCAGGAACACTTGTCTAAGCAGGTATCAAGAGACATTAGCAGAAGTATGCAAGTTAGGGTGAGATCACTGACAGATGACAACACTCATAATTTGCCTGGGTCAGTCACCAAGAGGGACCCTGACGGTGCTATGACTCAACTCATTCCTTGACCGCTATATATACCTCGAAGGGGAAAAAGATATATTAAACAGAGCAAACATCGTGTGCTTACTACAGCACATTCCCTCTTTAACACATATTCACTCTGACGACATAAATAGAATTCAGTTTATGTATTCCTGCTGCTCTCCACATCAAGTTGAGACAATCATGACCTGGGGCTCTGAGTTGCATGCAGTGCAAGTCTGGAAGGAATGGGAAAATGGAATCTCATGGGGAAATGGATTAAGCATGTAGAAGGCTTGCATAAAGAACATGGAGGTATGGATAGGATGACGGGGCCCTGTGATTTAGACGGAGTAAATTAAATCAGTGGATTACACGTTCCATCTCCAGCGTTCATGAGTGGAAGTAATGAAAGAGTGACAGTACTAATCAAATTCTTTATTGCTTGTTTTACAAAAACACATTGCAATTAAAACACCTTAAGAACAAAACAGTTTATAAAACATTATCACATTCCTATAGATAGTAGTCACCTTTAAAACAAAACTATAATTACCTGCCATACCATCATCATAGAACCATTTGTAAACTTCTATGTAAAAGAACCATACAAGTATCCTCAAAAATGTGTAATTACATGCATAGTTATACATTAAAAACCAATTAACCTTATGAATCAATATTTTAAGCAACTATAAAATCTATTAAAACATGGACTGGCTCATTATACATGAGAGTGTAGAAGTGTGGTAAACATTTATTACATTGTGCAAACAAGCTATAAAAGTGCTACAGTATCTTCCATTGTGAGAACAGGCTATAAAGGTGCATCAGTATCTTTATTATTTGAGTTTCTAATAGATTGCCATAGCAGCGTAGGCAATACATCTTTCTAGAGGCCGAAATGTGCAAGATAAGCAGTTAAAATTCATTCATGTTTTCAATATTTCTATTAAAATCATTTAATGTAATTATGAAATGCCTTAAGCAATTAAAACTTAAACATTTTTCAACAGTAGCTAAACACGCTATCAATTGACATAGAAGCGGAATCTACTCGCCAGACAGATAAGATAAGAGCCTGACGTGCCGATCTTTCCCCAAGCTTCAAGAATAAAAGCTTTTAGAATATGCAACGTATTTTAAGCAAATTTGGGCACACACATACAATATGCAGTAAAGATTTGTGTGGCCATCCACAAAATTGACAGCTGGTACTAAACCACTGCTAAATCCAAGTCAGTGTGCACTCCTTGGTTGGGTTTAATCCTAATTTAATTTTTAAATACTTTTTTTATTGAAGCAGAAAAGTGAGCATTGAGGTATGGCTGAATACCCAAAGACTGATATGAGTTGATTACAGTCCATGCATTAGTTCTTGCCGCTAAGACAGTTTTATCCACATTAAAAAAATTGATTTTGATTTGGTTTTTTTAGGATTCATTTAAAATTGGGCATAATCAATTCATTAAGCCCGATCTGTAAGCCAATTTCATGTAAACAAGTTGAAATATAGGCTCTCCAGGTAGCAGTATAAACAGATTTAGATTTTTCAAGCCAGCAATTATTCGCTAAAGGGGCTGGGTCGGATGTAAACATAGAATTCATGCATTTCAAAAATGCTCCTTGTGACTCCATTCACTGTGTTTGGAGACCACACTCTCATCTTCTTTCAGCTTGTCCCACTGACCTGGGAATCCCAAATGTTGCTTTATAAGCCTTGATTACTAATAGGTCCAATAACTTTACATCTTTGACCCTGGTAATCGGTGAGCCATAGTAGGCTGGAGCTTTGCTCTCATGACTTTCAGAAAATGTTCATGTGATTGGCAGATCAGCAATTTATGCAGGCCTTTAAAAGCATGAAGTAAGGTTACAGTTTTACGCCCTTAGATCTTTAAAATTATTCTTAAACAACACTGAATTATCAAATAAAATACCTAAATATCTATAGGTTTTTACAACTTCAATCAGCCCACCTCTGCCCTTCCATGAGTTAGTCTTTAATTTTGCTGGACCAATTTTCATAATTTTAGTTTTATTCACATTCAATTCCAGGACATCCATAAATATATATTCGTCAAAGGCATCTATCAATCTTTGAAGACCTACAGGAGTTTGACTCAACAGAATAGTATAATCCGCATATTGAAGATGACTAATTTACACCTCACATAATTTTGGAAAATGGGCATTAACCCTTTAGGTGCTGCCGTCGGCCAACGGTCGTCACGGGCACTACCTCCCCAGTGCTGCGTGCGACCGCTGGACGTCCAGTTCAGCACTGGATAATGGACAGCGCAGCACTGGGGAGGTTTGTTTACTAGCTCCTAAGGTGTTAACAGAATCCAAGTGCTGCAGAAGTTCCGATAAAAATAAATTATAAATGCAAAGTGCGAGTACACAACCTTGCTTTAAACCATTATAGGTTTTAATTTATTGTGATAAAGTGCCACCGTCATCCAGCCTACCCTGAACCCAAGTAATGGTATATAACAAAATTATGGCCTCTATCAAGTTCCGTGGAATGCCTCAGCCAACCTGATTTTTCCATAATAAATCATTTGGAACTGAATCAAAACTGCCTTTAAATCTATAAAGGCAATGTAGAGATTTTGTTTTTTTATAACTGCCCGCTCAGCTAATAGAGTTTGGGCCTGGTTATAGTAGATTGACCCTTACAAAAACCGGTCTGATTGAGTGGAATTATACGTTGCTGCGATGCTCATTTTTCCAGGTCTCTCAATAGACGTGAGACAAAGACCTTAGCATCGACATCAGTTAAGGAAATCAACCTGTAATTAGCAGGGTTGTTTACCGGTCCACTTTTATAAATGGGCTGCAGAATTCTACTTTGCGATGATTCAGGCACAGTTTCCATTTTCCCAACCTGATTGAATAATGGGGTTAATATTTCAGCCCACATATCAATATCTGCACAGAACAAGCCATTAGCAAGACCATTAGGACCGGGAGCACCATTTGAACGAAAGCCACGTAAAAGAGTAGTTATTTCACTACAACCTAGATGATCCAGATCATGCTTCAAGTCAGGGCTACTATTGCAAAATGTACCAATATTGTTCATAGCCTGGCTCACACCATTCTCTATCTCAGTAGTTTGTTTACAAATGTTTTCATAGATAAAACACATATCGTCCTTTTTCACAACTGGGTAAACTATGCCATACAGATTGGTGATAACATTCACCCATTCAGTTTTCGTGATGTTAATACAATAGGCCCTACTGCCTCCTCTTTCTAGATTGTTGATTGTTTCCCAAAACATTTTTGACAATATTTTGTTCGGAGGCATGTAGTAAACTATTCAAAAGCCCAGTTTGGTAATATAATTTAGCCACAAAACTTCTCACCTATAAGATCTTCTTAGTGTCTTCTTTTTGCGATGTTATTCAACAGACATAATAATTGTTCCAACTACAGTGTGAACACGTTCAAGAAATCAGCTGTCTGCAAGGTTCTAAAAACGATCATGGAAAACAGGGCACTAGGCCCCAAAGGTCTGCCATGGTCTGTTTTTAGGGCTGACACAGACTGGACTCATATTTTCTCTCCGCTTTACCACCACTGTTTTCAATCAGGTCAAATTCCATACACATGGAGAGGATCTATACTGCACCCAAGTCACAAAGAAGGTTCTAACACTGGTCCATCTAACTACCAATCTATAGCCTTGCTAGATGTAGAGGCTAAAACCTATGCCAATATCCTATTGTACAAACTAAAGACTTGGATAACTGAGGAAACCATAATCCCATACTATCAAACTGAATTTAGAACTAAAGCATCCACAATATGCAATACAGTTGCATTATCATCTTCACCTCACTGGACTTCAGTCCCCCACTCTTCATCTCTGCACATGCTTTATAGATTATACTGCCACATATAACAGTGTGGACCAGAACATACTATGGTCAGAGCTAGCTCAGCTAGGCATTTCTCATTCTCTTTTGAAGGCATTTACTTATCTGTATTCACAATTACGAATGCACAGGTCTGTGTCAAGCTAGGAAATGGAAATAAAACTACACAAGAAATACCATGAATATCCCGTGGCTTGAAACAGGGTTGCGTGTTGGCTACCTTCTTGTTTAACCTCTACACAACTGACTAGGGTCGGGCCATATCCAAAGCCAAAACAGTTCCACCACAGATTGGCATATAAAGATCATTCTGGAGCCTACCAGTAATGGTTTGCAGTGAGCACTGGATCAACTCAATCTTTACGACAGAAACAAGCTCAAAGCCAGCGCCAGGAAAACAAAGATCCTGATATTTGGTAACTATAAGCATAAATCCAAATAGACATGAAGGATGGGGAATTTGCAATTTTATAATACTGCCAAATACAATTACTTGATTGTATGTGTTTTGGACACTCGTAAGACCAACTTACACCTACAGTCTTTGGTAAAGAGAGCTTAAGCACTGATGTTCACCCTTTGCAAACTATATACACAATAGCTAAGACCGGATCCCTCTATCTCGGGGTCATGGATCTTACATCAGCTTTTGACTGTGTGCAGAGGAGGAGATTTTGGGAAAAATGCTGGATTTGGGCATTGATCCATCTTTAGTCTAGTTCTTAGCCCAGAATCATCAGGATGTGACTGGGAGGGTCAGGTACGGAGCGCGCGGGGAACTTACAGCTCCCACTGAAATGAACCGTGGGGTTCGTCAAGGGTGTGTCCTTGCCCCTTTTTATTTTGTCTCTATATTATTGACATGAAAGTTACATTAATCAAGGGCATGTTGATGCCCCTAAGTTAGGTACCACAAATCTTCCGACATTACTTTATGCCGATGACTGTGTCCTAATGTCCAGAACCAGTGTGGGCCTACAAAAGCTTGTCACTAGATTCAATGATTTTATGACTGAACTGGGCTTAAAGACTAACACAGCCAAGTCCTACACCATGGTGACAAGTAAGCCTTCCCCTCTTTTAAAATCCTGTTTTATTAAAAACAAAAGGCTGTCCTATGTCCCATCCTTTTCATACCTGGGAATCCCTTTTGACCAGAAAAGCACTTGGCACCATCTAGTTGAAATAAGGGTCAGTAGCTTTAATCAAAACCTGGAGGTATTATTAAGGTTCAGAAATTAGGCTCAAGGCCGATCAACTCAATAATGAATATTTATAAGGCCCGCTCGTGTTCTGTTATCTTGTATGGGGCTGGAGTATGGGACTTCTGCATTCCGGCTCACCTCCAAGTAGCGGAGAATAATTTCATGACGCTTGTTGACAGTCCTTAGTAGTCTCCCCAATACCATCTGTCACAATGAACTTGGTTTCATCCCTTTGTCCCAGCACATACAAACTGCACCAATTTTATTGTGGCATTCAATTTTGGCAAAGGAGGAGCCACGTGGACTGTATTCATAACCCAGCGCACATTGTAAAGATCCCAAAAATCAAGTTGAAAAAGGACCTGTCTAAAGTTGTCTAGTGAGCACCTCGAGATGGTGAAAAAGAGTCTCTGAACACTTGCTTCTAGTAAGTTCTCCAAGTGCTGAGCCTTATCTCTCTTTATTTCTGTCACACCAAATTGTTTTATTTCATTAGATTCAGGTTTGGCATTTCGCACCTTTTGGTTTCTTATTCTCGTAAAGCCTACTGTGATGCTAAACTGGATATTTGCCCATGTGATTCTAAACACGCTGCACTTCCTGTTTTTTTGCCAAATTTATTCAAAACCAAGGCACAATTTTATCACCCCCCTTTAAAAAAAGTTTAAATATCAGGAAGTGTCGGCCAGCCTACATCACCTTCAGCACTTGAATGATGAATTTACTTGTTTATAGGTCTACAGAAATATCTCTACAGCTGTCTGTTTATTCAATGTTGTTGGTAAATGATTCTTTTTCACTTGGGTTTTAATGAATTACTTCTGGATTTTATGGTTTGTGGGACAGGGGCTTGCCACCAAGTTCATCATATGCTGTTTGTATGTCATGCTGCTATTTTGTAGACATATCAACTTAAACACCACTGTTACAATTTGATTATGAATTACCACGGTCATGAAGTGCACCATAAATTGTCTGTATCATATTTTGTTTTATCTGTTTTTAAATACTTTATGATGTATTCTTTTATGGCTGCAAGTCAGCCGAATAAAGATATTTGACTGACTGAAACATCTAGATAGTCATTCGGAGAAAGCAATCTTATCTGTGGTTTATGCAAAGCTACTATCCACCACCTCCTATGGTCATTTAGCTTACCCTGGGAAACTGTCAGGAGCATTAGTTAAAAGCCAATGCACAGCTTAGAGGTGAATTTTTAATTTACCAAACTATACAAGACAATTGCTGCTCCAGCTTGAGTTTGCTTTAAACAGGCATGACCTAGAATTCAATTCGTCCTACATCAAACTCTTCCATGCCATTCCCAAAGTAGACTCAGGATCTTACAGGAGATTTTTCACGGCCTCAAACAATCCTTGGGGAGCATATCAAAGAAAGGCTGCCAACGACCTATCGGTCAGCCTCGAGACAGTAGTACACCGTAGATCAGTACCTAGGCTATTAAATCAACGCTAAAAAAACAGGGACTGGTCGTTTCTTGAAAGGCTCACCTGGATTAAATTTGAGTTGCACCATAATATAATTGCACACACTTGTGAGACAACTGAGATGCAGCCTTATTTAAAAGAGGCATTGAGAAGATGGTGCCAAACCTTAATACTCTGTGCATGATTAATGGTATTGCCCATTCAAGAGAACAGGATTAATTGGGCATCCCCGGTAAGTCGGCATGGCTGCAGGTTTTCGGACAACAGTATAGAATCCATACTTCACCTCTTATGCTGTTGCCCTGCATTCCTAAAGGCTTGCCGCTCCTTGGTCCAGATGTAGGTCGCCCAATACCGGTCGGTAATGGCCGAAATTACAGAATTTCGCCCTTTACTGACCGGTATTTGGCATTTGGAATGTAGGTGGCATGATTGTAGGATTCGGTATTTTACCGAATCGGTAACTTAAGGAATTGGTAAATTACCGAATTCTTAACATACCGATTCGGTAAATTACCGAATCCTTAATGTACGAAGCACTCAAGTGAGTGCTTCTCACATTTAAGGATTTGTTATTTACCACCAACTACAAGTTGGTGGTAAATAACGAAAACCGTTAAAAAAGCAATGTTGTGCTTTTTTAACAGTGCCATGTGGCAGACATACATGCCCTTAGGTCATGTATGTGTGCCACATGTGCACCCATGCACTATTCAGGGGTCCAACAGGGTGTCAATGTGACACCCTGCCACCCTTGTAAGTCTACCCCCTATTACCGATTCGGTATTTATGTGGTGGTGAATGTCCTCCACCATCCTTCTTTCCACAAACCATAGGTTACAGTGGGTACTTTTTGCGAACGTCAAACAACTTATTGAAAAACATAACATAACACTACCATATGTAACCGCATGCATCAAAGTTCACTCTAAACAAAACCATTTAGCCCTGTACAATTGAAAAGAAGTGAGAAAATAAGCTAGAAAGTGGAGTTTAAGGAAGGGGCGGCCTCAACGTGCCATGGCTGAGTAATTCAGATATTATTTTTTTTGCAGAGTTTTATATAGCGCGAACTAGACCCGAACCGAATCAGGTATCAGAGCGCTTTACATAGCACCAGTTACGTTACATGAGGACGGACACACATTCATTTTAGGCACGGGGAGATTAAGTGATTTGCCCAGAATCACAGGAGGTTTTGGCGTCGTTACCGAGACTCGAACCCAGATCCCCAGGTCCGAGGTCGAACGCCCTAGCCGTTAGGCCAACTCCTCTCCCCAGATATGGTCTGCATTTATGGGGGGCGGTGCAACAGGCCTCGATGGGTTACTAGGGTAGAGGGGCTAGAAAGAACAGCTATTCAGAGCCCATCTTCCGATTTCATGCAGTGATAGGGAGGCAGCGGGAAGCCGAGTATGGACAATTACCAGGCCAGGCTGCACTGGAGAATCTAAGGGCAACAAGACTGACATAATACTATATCTGCATTCTAGCAATGTCATCATATTGTTTTAGTGCCTACAATAAGTAGTGCCTCGAGCTGGAACAGAGGTCAGTAGTGGAGATTCCATGCAGGTACAACTGCATGCAGCAAGGTCTCCCGTTTGAAGACTCTAATAAACCTGGGCCCCCTCTCAGGAGGGAGTAAACTGATCTCACCTGAACAGCATGTGCAGTATCCCACTCCCTGGCTTGTGACAATTGAAGGATGGTACACTTCTCTTTTTGTTGCATGTCCAAGGCGTGTGACGAGTCAGGAGGGCACATTTGCACAACCAAATATGCGCTTATCGACGAGCATATGGAGGGGGTCTGGGTGCAGGCTGACATTTTCCCCACTGTTTCTGTGAATTGAAGAGAACCCAAAAGTCCAAGACACATACATTCATTGAGATGGTTCATCCTTCCAAACTGAGTGCGTTTGCTTTCCAACTGCTCCACAACAGAACAAGTTCCGTTTTGCCCGATTAATCATTGTGGAATTATGACATAACGCAAATACAACAAAAAAGGGTATAACGCCCATTCCCAACTAGCCTCCGCCCTCTGATCATTTGGGCAAAACTATAACCCGCGAGGGACTCCAGCATCCCAGTGTGTGTACAGACGGCTGCGGGCACAATACGGAGAGGGGGCAAGGTCGATCAGCAGAACGCACTTACTGGCACTGAGATTTCTCGGTTCTAACCAGAATGCTTTGAAAAGAAAAAAGAAAAAAATGCCGAGGCAGCATGGCCGCTGGAGAGGGAGGGAGGGGTGGGGGCCCGGGGAGCAGCAGAGGGAAGGGGGAGAGGCGAATCGAGAGCGGGATGGAGGAGAACTGCGGCAGAGGGAAGGGGGGAGGCAAGAGCGGGACGGAGGAGAGCTGCGCAGTCTTGATTAAATGGAAACCCTACCTCAGCAGAAGGGAAGGGGGGAGGCGAGCGGAGCCGAGCAGCTCCGGAAACACCACCACGTTTCTCCGAGGCATTAGCAGGAATGCCTCGGAGAAAGCACGGTAATTTTCGCATTCGGGGGCGTGGTTTTCTTTCGCTCCTCTTCCCATTGGCTGGAAGGTAAAATTCCAGCCAATGGGAAGAGGAGAGAAAGAAAGTAAAAAACACCCCCCCGAATCCGAAAAAGACCAGGCTTGAGCGGAGTGACGCCCCTCTCCTCCAATGGCTGGCCTCCGTTTAGGAAGCCAGCCAATGGAGAAGAGGGGCTGGTTCAAGCCCCTACTAAGAAACATTAAATCTCGGAGCTCCGCCCACACTGCTACGCAGTGCGACGCAGTCCTCGACCTAAAAACAACCGGACATCGAATGCATCCAGGGCGGGGAGAGGCCTATGACACAATCCTTGTCTGACTTTGTTTCATTTATCATGACTGTATAGGTTTTAAGTGCATTTAAATAATTGTTTTAGAATTGTTAAAGCCCTTTACCCTGGCGATTTTATTGGAATGTTGTACGAATTTTAACCTATTGACACAAAGATTTCATTAATTCCAAGCGAGGTCTGATATTAAGATTAAGTGGGTTATTTTGTTAATGAATATAGAAAATAACTAGAGCGCTCTACAAGCCTCTTAGAGTGTACTGACATTAAGATTGATATTTGCATTATAAGTGGCGAATGAGCTACTGAGAATGCCGAATCTCACCTTTGCATTTATAGCTTTCCATGATTGAGCTACATGGACTTTACTACTCAGGGTGCGACCAAAGCCAGGCTATCTTTTCATAACCACATCGCCTGACTGAAAGTCTTGTGAAACAGGCACTGTGGCGACGAAGGGTGGTTTAGGGGTGCAGCCCATGCTAGTGCAGGCTGTAACGTATGACGCAAGTAGCAAGGTGCGATAAGGTGTGAGGGTAGTGAAAATGGACACCGTTCATAGCCAAAGGCTCTCCCTTTATCTACGTACACAGCACTCCACCGAAAGAACACTCATCGGGTCTGGAAAAGGTAATATACAAAATTTTGTAAAATAAACAATTTTAAACTGCTTCAAAGCAACTTTACAGTTCTTTACAGTTAGGTAAATTCTAACACTCGAAGTATACAAAGTATACAAAGTACATTGCCGCGTAACTGTACATGCATATCACTCACTTGGGTCTCTATTATGATGGCGACACCGCAACGGCTAAAAGGAGCACCCGCCATAGGTACGGCGGTCCCGCCGTATGCATTAGGATGCCTCCGCCACACTGGCAGGAGCATCCCGAATTTCTAACATTGCGGTGGGCGGTGCTGTCAGCAGCAGCTGCCGCAATGTCAGAAATGCATATCATGCATTTGCATGCACAACGTGACTTACAGCGCGGTGCCTGCCACCTTGTGCATGCAAATGCAGGGGGATACCATAGGTACCCCACATGTGCACCCCCATCCCCAACAGATCACTGCGTTCAAACTCCCAGTTTCTCCTAGTCACTCCCAGGTTTAAGCGAACCCGAAAGGGAGGAAAAACTTTTGAAGTCTCCGCTTCTCAGCAATGGAATAAACTCCCTTTGTCCCTCCGAGTATGTCCATCTGAATCTCTCTTCCGTAAGGCCCTCAAAACTCATCTTTTTGATTTATAATTCCTAATATCTGCCCATTGCTTCCAGATTCATTAGCGACGGGACGCCCCGTCCCGTCGCTTTATAAAATACACAAATAAATAAATAAACAACCTGTGGGCCCGCAACGGGCCCCCAGAAGCAAAGACCGCATGCCGTTCCATGGCGGCAACACCGCCATGGAAAGGCTGATCTCCGCCAACATCCTTATATGGATGGCAGTGTCACCCTATTAAACATGTTTTCCACCCGGTCAACGAGTCGACTGGCGGAAAAGCCATTTTAAAGGGCCCCTAAATATTTGATATGGAAGATGTGGCTGCATACAGTTCTTCTCAAGGACGCCGTGTTTCTTAAAGCTTTTGTTTGCAGGTTCAGATAATATTTTTTTATAAATAAAAATCCTCAAAATTAGGAATACTCAGAAATGGATTAAAAAAACACAAATATTCCCAGCAGGGGAAGGTGGTAACAAAGAACAACACTATTTCGGTTTATAAGTCCTGTATTATTCCTTTGTCATGGTGTATTAATTGCCGATATTACACTTACCAACAGATATTTCCTAGAAACTAGTGCACACCTGACAAACATTTGGAGTATGGGTAAGCTGAGCTTGTCTGTGCTAAGATGCAAAAAGTTAGGGAGATTTAGCGATTGCCTGCAAGATAGATATCCCTTTGCAAAAGACACTGATGTCCCTGTGTTTGCTGTTTTCTTCTTGAAGACTCCCTAAGGTCATAGGTACCTCATTTGGATGTTTCAGGCCAAGATGCTGTTGAGGATAGAATGTTGGACATCAGGTTTCTCATTAAACACCTTTCCGTTGTTCAGTGTATAGAGAACTGTTGGTATTCTAAATTTGGCTGTCCCATCATACATCATCCACAATAAGGAGCACAAAAGGGAATAATACAGTCAGGTCGCCCTCCACTCAATCGTAAACAGATGACTAAATAGACCTGACTGTTATGGACATTCAACAACTTTACTGGAATCCTGGTGGCGGGATACTCATATCTCCAACCTAACACTGGTTTATAACAAATACCAGTTGCCTGCAGTCCTACATGTCCAAATACAATGGTTACTTTTATTTATTGTTTATCATGCAAGAACAGCAACACAATTTCAGGGATCTGAAGTGGACGCTGCTGGAAAGAGTAAAGTTGTTGAATGTCCATACCAGTCAGGTCAATTTAGTGGTCTGTCCCATCATACAGCCATGATTTTGAATAAAAAAAGCCTCTAATAAGTCCACTGTATCATCATCTTGAGACTCGTGGTGAATGAGGTCTAGTCACAGCAAGTGATGTGAACAGGAACTGAGGAACTACTTTCTTGTGAACCATAGGTGTAATTGAGCTGGCAAATGGACCGATCTTTCCTGAAAGTGTGTAGCTCACAGAATGAGATGTGTTATCTATGCACATGGAGTGCAAAATGAACTTTCCAATGGAATAAGTAGAATTTCAGTAGAATTTTAATCTACAATACTCAAAAGTGCATGCACCTTTGAGAACCACCATCAAAATTTGAAAATCACACACTGGTGTATGTGTGTTTGCAAGTCTATGTCTGCCATTCTGGAAAGTGCAGGCACCCGCTGGACCACAACATTTCAGAAATCCTCACATGAGCTTGAGAACTGTTATTATTAACTCGTATGTGGTGGCTCCTTGATTGCAAAAGAGTTCTCAAATATGCATGTGTATTTTATGATCGCTGTTTTGAACTGCATAGGTGCAGACATCAACCATAAGTGTGAATGGAACATTTAAACTTGAATGCCTATTACTTGTTGCACCAGCAGCAGTAATCGTATTGGCGGATTTCTCTTTCCTTTCAACCTCCTCTTAAGTTTAAACTTGAAGCTAACAGTATTAAGTGCTGCAATATGTTGGCTTACTGACAGCTCTTCTATCTTAGGGTCAAGACAGAAAAAATATTTGGAATAACTTTGATAAACATTTAATATACCCAAACAGAGACCCTGGGATTTCATTGAATGTTGTAAACCAAGAAAAATATTGGTCAATTTCCACATTTACTCACTTAAGGAGACCATTCTCAATCTGGCCCTAAAGCAGAAATCTGTGAGTGGTAAGGGATTCCATTTTCAGATTCGATCTGACCTGTCTAGGACCATACTGTGTCTTAGTTCTCTTATCAAATATAAATGAGCACTATATCGGTGTTGAAAGCTCAAAACAGATAATGTGAAAACATTTGGGTGATGCAAGGTAATAATGTAACAAACACCGCAATACATCCATTCACATTACCTTCCAGGATCTCTACAAATACACCATGAGCAATGTGTAAAGTACAAAGACATGACGGCAATTAACATTGTAGTTCTGCAGGGCATGGCTGCTTGGATCTGGGCACACAGAAGTGGTGAGAATGACAAACTGTAAAGTGGATTGATTAACATCAGACTTATGGACTTGGCAGCCAGTATGTCGCTATAATTAGGTAGTTAGAACCAACTTTTACCATAGACAAAGCATTTTTAGTTTTGCTAATAACTTTGGCTCTGTTTGACTAATCTTCCCGAAATGTTCTAAAACAATGTGTTCTACATTGCCTCGTAGGCCATGGAAAGTTTCGAGGTGATTCATCAAATGTGGGCTGAGAAAAAGGGGGGTAGAAAAATGTGCATTTCCTATTCAATGCACTGTAGAGATTTTAAACATGGCTTCAGCCCGGACCACTGAATGGAATTACACCAAATTTATTTGGCAGAAAGCTAATTCTTGATCCAGAAAGAGCCCTTTTAGTCATATGGATTTAAATCTGGTCAGTAGATTTGGAGTTAATAAAAAAAAGGTAAGAGATATCTAGGCCCACAAATCCTCCGCAGATCTGACAGGTCTTGTCCTGAGATTTGATTGGCTTTCAACACTTCAACCAGGAACTGTTGACAGCCATCTTGGTACTTGGACACAGCCGAGTACCAAGAAAAAGAGCATAAGGGTCAAGGTAGGCATCGCCTGAACCAGCGTAAAATATTAGGTCCAGGTGCTCATATTTTTGTTGGAGGCCACACCCACTTGCCCCAGCTCCACCCACTTCCTCCACAGGCTCTCCCTACTTCATCTGTGGACCCCACCAACATCCTCAACTGACACTGCTGAAAACCAGATGACATACCCAATCTAAATTTCAGCAAGGGAGCTTTTCTCAAATAAGGTTTTGATTGAAGGCCTAGGACATACCATGTATTTCTGACTCGGGCTGAATGGAGAGGTCATCTCGGGTGATTTCCATATAAGTGATCCAATTTTGTTTTTATGCACACATGTATCATTGCGTACATCAACATCAATATTAACTATACAATTATTTGTTTAGTGTTATTAACCCCTTCCATGCCCATGACGAGCTCAGCTCGTCATGCAGTACACTACTTGTGTGCTCATGACAAGCTGAGCTCGTCATGAACAATGGGACTCTGGGATCTGCAGCACAGAGGATGAATTGCTGTAGCATTCATGTTGTTAAGATATCTCGGTTTCTGTTTCAAATACTATTGAAGACCTCAATACCAACTTTTGAGCTGTGCTTGCATTTTAGTACAACCTTGTTGGTGATAATTTTTATAATACATATATTAATATATTTTAGTGATTTCTCCAAGTGCAGTATAAAGTATCAAAGCAGGAAACATTTGACTGTCCGCTCGCAACCCATAACCAGCAGCCACTGCTCATCAAGGCCCACAAGGGTCCTTATCCCAGCTGTCAAATCCCAAAGCTGTACATCTGAGTGGGAAGAAAGGGTAGATGGCCATGGGGTACCAGAGCGGCTAAGCGATAAGTTCATAGACACTTGGCAGTAACCTGTGGGGGGCAGAAGCTGTGGACCCTTGCTCGGTGTTGCTTGTTCACATGGTGGAGATTGCAAATATACTGCCTGCTCCTTGCTTGTTTGTCAATCTGCTGGCATGCCTGCAGCCCCACTCCAGAACTATCTATCCCTACCCAGTACTGCCACATTATTTCCACTGCCCCCTGTTTGCACCTTGTGGCTCGTATGCTCACTGTGTCCCTGCATTGGTACACCATATGAGGTGAGGATCTGTGAGACCTGTTGTATGTGTCTCGCAGCCTACAACTCTTGTGCTTCTATATTTGAACAAAAGCATAATACCAAGCCCTCATTCATCCATCCTGCGTGGGGTTACATACTCAAACTTCAGCCATCTTGATATGCTCCTCTGAAGGCGCCATCTAGCTCAGTGTTGTGCTTGTGTTCTCTGCAGTAGATTCCTTGTAGTGAAGGCTCAACACCACATGAATTGAAATTCAGGATCAGCTTCTCAAATCTAGGCTGTGATGGCAATGTCCACTAAGGAAACAAGAAAACATCAAACCAAAGCACACAAGGGGCCACATTACACAATAAGTGCATTTTCATCCCCTTTCATCCATCCTAG
The DNA here is from genome assembly GCF_964261635.1 of Lissotriton helveticus. Lineage (NCBI taxonomy): Eukaryota > Metazoa > Chordata > Amphibia > Caudata > Salamandridae > Lissotriton > Lissotriton helveticus. The sequence continues at coordinate 258,277,115 of NC_136072.1, forward strand.
CAGGCGGATGCAGACAGTGACTGCATCTGCTTGCAAGTGGATGTCTGGGGTACCATGGGACCCCCTTTTCCCCCTACCCTTTGGCAACTATCAAGGTGCGCACTGACAGTGCCCCGGTTACACGCAAAGCAGGTACAAATGCCTGTTGCACCCCGTGGGACACTTTCAGTAATACGTCCCAAGGTGTGGATACCATGGCTGGAGACTCTTGGAATATCATAACTCGAATATCCATAATGCAGCACAAACAAACAGGACCTGTTAAAAAATCTAGAGCCACCAAAAGTAACACAGTACTGCAGGGAACTCTTAACCTACTAGGAAAGATGGCAAAACAGCAAATACAGAAATCCCAGGTGGCCCGCTCCTCTAGAAATAGTAGTAATAGCATGGTCCTTAAAACCAATACTGTTCCAAGTGAACAACACATTGTGAAACATTATCTGGAAACTGGGAACCCGCAAAAAATGGGACTGATAGATGCAACCAGTTCCTAAGCCTCCTTGCAGTGACAAGAATCACTAGCACCATCCAACTCAAGAAATTTTCAGTAGACAAAAGAAGGATACTGGGCGACTGGGAAAAAGTCAATTCAGATACATTAGAACTGTCTTCAAAACTGAATGTATTCCTCCTTCACCTCCTCTACCTAATAATCTGCCGCCTCCTATTAATCGCAATCATATAGAATTAGTGTAGCAAAATCACAGAAGTGGTGGCGCAGGTAACCAGATGTAGTTCTGGTAAATGACACAGCTACCACAACAAGCTCAAAGGGCCTTTACATAAGAACGCTTGTAAGCTTTCTATTGAATGAATCGGATTCTAAAATGTTTGAAGTGATAGAACAATCTCCACCATTTTTAACCACTGAGACAAATATCAAGAGGTCTACTCCCAAAAATTACAGCGACTCCACTACTGATGCTATTCTCCTACCAATCAACTCATCTCTGCTGGTCGCAACAAAACCCACTTACATGGCAATCACACAAACTTGAACTTCAGATTGACCTAATGCAGTCAGTAACTAACTCCATATCAAACATAGATTCAAAGATCACTAATCTTAAAACTAAAATCAATGCAACCAAACAAACCTATGATAGCATGAGCTGTACCTACTCCCCTAATGCAGACAAACAGTAGACCCTCCCGGAGCTACTTTCATTTCTTGTGGATAACATTAAAGTGACAAACCATAATAAACCCAAATATGGACCCACAACTGCAACCACAGGACTGCCCACTGACACTCAACTCAGGAAAGCAGGAGGGCTGATTCCTAGCCCAGACACTACAAGTTACTGCTGGCCCCTAATCCCCCAATGACACAAGAAAACCTAAATGAATGGCGGAACTAATGGTCTAGAATGGGTGCACAAAATCAAGAGTCTAGTACAGTACTAAGACATCCAATACAGCCAATAACTAAAACAATTAACCTGATCGCTAGGAATAAGAAAAAAAACTAAAGAAAAATCCACCTTAAATGTTAGGCAAGTTACATCTACAAAAGCCCAATAATATACCCAGCCATAGGGACCAAGCCCAATTAATAACTTTTCCAATATTTTGCAATCTGGAAATACAGGTCGAACACACACATCTAACCCCTCTGAGTAGTCAATAGTAATCTAGGACCTAATGGGAGCACGACACCCTGCAGACTTTGAATGACTATGACTCAGACCCTTAAAATACCGCAAAAGAGTGAGAAACACGAAGCACAAAAGGGTACTTGAACATCTAACAAAAACGCACATGTTTGACAACATGCCCACTTCTGGATAGGCAACCTAGGGAAAAACCAACTTGCAAGAACACAGAAAATTTCTAAAGGAGAAGAACTATCAGTTACCACAAAATTTAAGAACATCGCCAGTGGTATTGACATCAACAAGTGGGCCCACTCAGTCACTCACTCGAGGAACAATCAGGAACACTTGTCTAAGCAGGTATCAAGAGACATTAGCAGAAGTATTCAAGTTAGGGTGAGATAACTGACAGATGACAACACTCATAATTTGCCTGGGTCAGTCACCAAGAGGGACCCTGACGGTGCTATGACTCAACTCATTCCTTGACCGCTATATATACCTCGAAGGGGAAAAAGATATATTAAACAGAGCAAACATCTTGTGCTTACTACAGCACATTCCCTCTTTAACACATATTTACTCTGACGACATAAATAGAATTCAGTTTATGTATTCCTGCTGCTCTCCACATCAAGTTGAGACAATCATGACCTGGGGCTCTGAGTTGCACGCAGTGCAAGTCTGGAAGGAATTGGAGAATGGAATCTCATGGGGAAATGGATTAAGCATGTAGAAGGCTTTCATAAAGAACATGGAGGTATGGATAGGATGACGGGGCCCTGTGATTTAGACGGAGTAAATTAAATCAGTGGATTACACGTTCCATCTCCAGCGTTCATGAGTGGAAGTAATGAAAGAGTGACAGTACTTATCAAATTCTTTATTGCTTGTTTTACAAAAACACATTGCAATTAAAACACCTTAAGAACAAAACAGTTTATAAAACATTATCACATTCGTATAGATAGTAGTCACCTATAAAACAAAACTATAATTACTGGCCATACCATCATCATAGAACCATTTGTAAACTTCTATGTAAAAGAACCATACAAGTATCCTCAAAAATGTGTAATTACATGCATAGTTATAAATTAAAAATCAATTAACCTTATGATCAATATTTTAAGCAACTATAAAATCTATTAAAACATGGACTGGCTCATTATACATGAGAGTGTAGAAGTGCGGTAAACATTTATTCCATTGTGCAAACAAGCTATAAAAGTGCATCAGTATCTTCCATTGTGAGAACAGGCTATAAAGGTGCATCAGTATCTTTATTATTTGAGTTTCTAATAGATTGCCATAGCAGCGTAGGCAATAAATCTTTCTAGAGGCCGAAATGTACAAGTTAAGCAGTTAAAATTCATTCATGTTTTCAATAATTCTATTAAAATCATTTAATTTAATTATGAAATGCCTTAAGCAATTAAAACTCAAACATTTTTCAACAGTAGCTAAAAACGCTATCAATTGACATAGAAGCGGAATCGACTCGCCAGACAGATAAGATAAGAGCCTGACGTGTCGATCTTTCCCCAAGTTCAAGAATAAAGGCTTTTAGAATATGCAACCTATTTTAAGCAAATTTAAGCACACACATACAATATGCAGTAAAGATTTATGTGGCCAACCACAAAATTGACAGCTGGTACTAAACCACTGCTAAATCCAAGTCAGTGTGCACTCCTTGGTTGGGTTTAATCCTAATCTAATTTTTAAATACTTTTTTTATTGAAGCAGAAAAGTGAGCATTGAGGTATGGCTGAATACCCAAAGACTGATATGAGTTGATCACAGTCCATGCATGAGTTCTTGCCGCTAAGACAGTTTTATCCAAATTAAAAGAATTGATTTTGATTTGTTTTTTGTAGGATTCATTTATAATTGGGCATAATCAATTTATTAAGCCCGATCTGTAAGCCAATTTCATGTAAACAAGTTGAAACATAGGCTCTCCAGGTAGCAGTATAAAAAGATTTAGATTTTTCAAGCCAGCAATTATTCGCTAAAGGAGTCGGGTCGGATGTAAACATAGAATTCATGCATTTCAAAAATGCTCCTTGTGACTCCATTCGCTGTGTTTGGAGACCACACTCTAATCTTATTTCAGCTTGTCCCACTGACCTGGGAATCCCAAATGTAGCTTTATAAGCCTTGATTACTAATAAGTCCAATAACTTTGCATCTTTGACCCTGGTAATCGGTGAGCCATAGTAGGCTGGAGCTTTGCTCTCATGACTTTAAGAAAATGTTCATATGGTTGGCAGATCAGCAATTTATGCAGGCCTTTAAAAGCATGAATTAAGGTTACATTTTTACGCCCTTAGATCTTTAAAATTATTCTTAAACAACACTGAATTATCAAATAAAATGCCTAAATATCTATAGGTTTTTACAACTTCAACCAGCCCACCTCTGCCCTTCCATGAGTTAGTCTTTAATTTTGCTGGACCAGTTTTCATAATTTTAGTTTTATTCACGTTCAATTCCAGGACATCCATAAACATATATTCGTCAAAGGCATCTATCAATCTTTGAAGACCTATAGGAGTTTGACTCAACAGAATAGTATTATCCGCATATTGAAGATGACTAATTTACACCTCACATAATTTTGGAAAATGGGCATTAACAGAATCCAAGTGCTGTAGAAGATCCGATAAAAATAAATTATAAATGCAAGGTGCGAGTACACAACCTTGCTTTAAACCATTATAGGTTTTACTTTATTGTGATAAAGTGCTACCGTCATCCAGCCTACCCTGAACCCAAGTAATGGTATATAACAAAATTATGGCCTCTATCAAGTTCCGTGGAATGCCTCAGCCAACCTGTTTTTTCCATAATAAATCATTTGGAACTGAATAAAAACTGCCTTTAAATCTATAAAGGCAATGTAGAGATTTTGTTTTTTTATAACTGCCCGCTCAGCTAATAGAGTTTGGGCCTGGTTATAGTAGATTGACCCTTACAAAAACCGGTTCGATTGAGTGGAATTATACGTTGCTGTGATGCTCATTTTTCCAGGTCTCTAAATAGACGTGAGACAAAGACCTTAGCATCGACATCAGTTAAGGAAATCAACCTGTAATTAGCAGGGTTGTTTACCGGTCCACTTTATAAATGGGCTGCAGAATACTACTTTGCGATGATACAGGCACAGTTTCCATTTTCCAATACCTCATTGAATAATGGGGTTAATATTTCAGCCCACATATCAATATCTGCACAGAACAAGGCATTGGGAAGACCATTAGGACTGGAAGCACCATTTGAACGAAAGCCACGTAAAAGAGTAGTTATTTCACTACAACCTAGATGATCCAGTTCATGCTTCAAGTCAGGGCTACTTTTGCAAAATTTACCAATATTGTTCATAGCCTGGCTCACATCATTCTCTATCTCAGTAGTTTGTTTACAAATGTTTTCATAGATAAAACACATATCGTGCTTTTTCACAACTGGGTAAACTATGCCATACAGATTGGTGATAATATTTACCCATTCAGTTTCCGTGATGTTAATACAATAGGCCCTACTGCCTCTCCTTTCTAGATTGTTGATTATTTCCCAAAACTTTTTAGCCACCCAAACTTCTCACCTATAAGATCTTCTTAGTGTCTTCATTTTGCGATGTTATTCAATCAACATAATAATTGTTCCAACTACAGTGTGAACACCTTTAAGAAATCAGCTGTCTGCAAGGTTCTAAAAACGATCATGGAAAACAGGGCACCAGGTCCCAAAGGTCTGCCAGGGTCCATTTTTAGGGCTGACACAGACTGGACTCTCCGCTTTACCACCACTGTTTTCAATCAGGTCAAATTCCATACACATGGAGAGGATCTATACTGCACGCAAGTCACAAAGAAGGTTCTAACACTAGTCCATCTAACTACCAATCCATAGCCTTGCTAGATGTAGAGGCTAGAGCCTATGCCAAGATCCTATTGTACAAACTAGAGACTTGGATAACTGAGGAAAACATAATCCTATACTATCAAACTGAATTTAGAACTAAAGCATCCACAATATGCAATACAGTTGCATTATCATCTTCACCTCACTTGCCTTCAGTCCCCCACTCTTCATCTCTGCACGTGCTTTATAGATTATTCTGCCACATATAACAGTGTGGACCAGAACATACTTTGGTCAAAGCTAGCTCAGCTAGGCATTCCTCATTCTCTTTTGAAGGCATTTATTTATCTGTATTCAAAATTACGAATACACAGGTCTGTGTCAAGCTAGGAAATGGAAATAAAACTACACAAGAAATACCATGAATATCCCGTGGCTTGAAACAGGGTTGCGTGTTGGCTACCGCCTTGTTTAACCTCTACACAACTGACTAGGGTCGGGCCATATCCAAAGCCAAAACAGTTTCACCACAGATTGGCATATAAAGATCATTCTGGACCCTACCAGTAATGGTTTGCAGTGAGCACTGGATCAACTCAATCTTTATGACAGAAACAAGCTCAAAGCCAGCGCCAGGAAAACAAAGGTCATGATATTTGGTAACTATAAGCATAAATCCAAACAGACATGGAGGTTGGGGAATTTGCAATTTTATAATACTGCCAAGTACAATTACTTGATTGTATGTGTTTTGGACACTCGTAAGACAAACACACACCTACAGTCTTTGGTAAAGAAAGCTTTAGCACTAATGTTCACCCATTGCAAACTATATACACAATAGCTAAGACCGGATCCCTCTATCTCGGGGTCATGGATCTTACATCAGCTTTTAACTGTGTGCAGAGGGGGAGATTTTGGGAAAAATGCTGGATTTGGGCATTGATCCATCTTCAGTCTAGTTCTTAGCCCAGATGCATCAGGATGTGACTGGGAGGGTCAGGTACGGAGCGCGCGGGGAACTTACAAGCTCCCACTGAAATGAACCGTGGGGTTCGTCAAGGGTGTGTCCTTGCCCCCTTTTTATTTTGTCTCTATATTATTGACATAGAAAGTTACATTAATCAAGGGCATGTTGATGCCCCTAACTTAGGTACCAGAAATCTTCCAGCATTACTTTATGCCGACGACTGTGTCCTAATGTCCAGAACCAGTGTGGGCCTACAGAAGCTTGTCACTAGATTCAACGATTTTATGACTGAACCGGGCCTAAAGACTAACACAGCCAAGTCCTAAACCATGGTGACAAGTTAGCCTTCCCCTCTTTAAAAATCCTGCTTTCTTAAAAAAAAAAAAAGGCTGTCCTATGTCCCATCTTTTTCATACCTGGGAATCCCTTTTGACCAGAAAAGCACATGGCACCATCTAGCTGAAACAAGGGTCAGTAGCTTTAATCAAAACCTGGAGGTATTATTAAGGTTCAAAAATTAGGCTCAAGACCGATCAACTCAATAATGAATATTTATAAGGCCCGCTTGTGTTCTGTTATCTTGTATGGGGCTGGAGTATGGGACTTCTGCATTCCGGCTCACCTCCAAGCAGCGGAGAATAATTTCATGACGCTTGTTGACAGTCCTTAGTAGTCTTCCCAATACCATCTGTCACAGTGAACTTGGTTTCATCCCTTTGTCCCAGCGCATACAAACTGCACCAATTTCATTGTGACATTCAATTTGGGCAAAGGAGGAGCCACGTGGACTATTTTCATAACCCAGCGCATATTGTAAAGGTCTAAAAAATGAAGTTGAAAAAGGACTTCATGACCTGTCTAAAGTTGTCTAGTGAGCACCTAAAGATGGTGAAAAAGAGAGTCTCTGAACACTTGCTTCTAGTAAGTTCTCCAAGTGCTGAGCCTTATCTCTCTTTATTTCTGTCACACCAAATTGTTTTGTTTTATTAGATTCAGGTTTGGCATTTCGCACCTTTTGGTTTCTTATTCTCGTAAAGCTTACTGTGATGCTAAACTGGATATTTGCCCATGTGATTCTAAATCTACACAGAACACACTGCACTTCCTGTTTTTTTGCCAAATTGATTCAAAACCAAGGCGCAATTTTATCATCCCCCTTTTAAAAAATTTAAATATCAGGAAGTGTCGGCGAGCCCTACATCACCTTCAGCACTTGAATGATGAATTTACCTGTTTAAAGGTCTACAGAAATATCTCTACAGCTGTCTGTTTATGCAATGTTGTTGGGAAATGATTCTTTTTCACTTGGGTTTTAATGAATTACTTCTGGATTTTATGGTTTGTGGGACAGGGGCTTGCCACCAAGTTCATCATATGCTGTTTGTATGTCATGCTGCTATTTTGTAGACATATCAACTTAAACACCACTGTTACAATTTGATTATGAATTACCACGGTCATGAAGTGCACCAAAAATTGTCTGTATCATTATTTGTTTTATCTGTTTTTAAATACTTTATGATGTATTCTTTTATGGCTGCAAGTCAGCCGAATAAAGATATTTGACTGACTGAAACATCTAGATAGTCATTCGGAGAAAGCAATCTTATCTGTGGTTTATGCAAAGCTACTATCCACCACCTCCTATGGTCATTTAGCTTACCCTGGGAAACTGTCAGCAGCATTAGTTAAAAGCCAATGCACAGCTTAGTGTTGAATTTTTAATTTACCAAACCATACAAGACAATTGCTGCTCCAGCTTGAGTTTGCTTTAAACAGGCATGACCTAGAATTCAATTCGTCCTACATCAAACTCTTCCATGCCATTCCCAAAGTAGACTCAGGATCTTACAGGAGATTTTTCACGGCCTCAAACAATCCTTGGGGAGCATATCAAAGAAAGGCTGCCAACGACCCATCGGTCGTTTCTCGAAAGGATCACCTGGATTAAATTTGAGATGCACCATAATATAATTGCACGCACTTGTGAGACAACTGAGATGCAGCCTTATTTAAAAGAGGCATTGAGAAGATGGTGCCGACCCTTAATACTCTGTGCATGATTAATGGTATTGCAAATTCAAGAGAACAGGATTAATTGGGCAACCCAGGTAAGTCGGCATGGCTGAAGGTTTTCCGACAACAGTATAGAATCCATACTTCACCTCTTATGCTGTTGCCCTGCATTCCTAAAGGCTTGCCACTCCTTGGTCCAGATGTAGGTCGCCCAATACCGGTCGGTAACGGCCGAAATTACAGAATTTCGCCCTTTACTGACCGGTATTCGGCATTTGGAATGTAGGTGGCATGATTGTAGGATTCGGTATTTTACCGAATCGGTAACTTAAGGAATCGGTAAATTACCAACTTCTTAACATACCAATTCGGTAAATTACTGAATCCTTATTGTAGGAAGCACTCAAGTGAGTGCTTCTCACATTTAAGGATTCGTTATTTACCACCAACTACAAGTTGGTGGTAAATAACGAAAACCGTTAAAAAAGCTATTTTGTGCTTTTTTAACAGTGCCATGTGGCAGACATACATGCCCTTAGGGCATGTATGTGTGCCACATGTGCACCCATGCACTATTCAGGGGTACAACAGGGTGTCAATGTGACCCACTGCCACCCTTGTAAATCTACCCCCTATTACCGATTCGGTATTTACTGAATCGGTAATTCTCATGTATTCCTATGGGCCTCCAGGCCCATAGGAATGAATGGGGAATACCGAATCGGTAAATACCGAATCGGTATTTACCGAATTGTACCGATCCGGTAAAATTTACTGAATTATTTGCTACACACCATTTACCGATTCTAAAATACCGAATCGGTAAAATTCTGTATTTTAGAATCGGTAAATGATATTTACCTACATCTGCCCCCTTATGTTTTTAACCGAGGAGATCTCCTGTTGTAAAGACACATGACCTTTCTATCTAAACACAACCCTAGGACTTCGTTCGATCTGGGAAATCCATTAACATCCTTCACATTGCAATAAAAACAACCGGACATCGAATGCATCCAGGGCGGGGAGAGGCCCATGACACCATCCTTGTCTGACTTTGTTTCATTTATCATGACTGTATAGGTTTTAAGTGCATTTAAATAATTGTTTTAGAATTGTTAAAGCCCTTTACCCTGGCGATTTTATTGGAATGTTGTACGAATTTTAACCTATTGACACAAAGATTTAATTCATTCCAAGCGTGGTCTGATATTAAGTTTAAGTGGGCTATTTTGTTAATGAATATAGAAAATAACTAGAGCGCACTACAAGCCTCTTAGAGTGTACTGACATTAAGATTGATATTTGCATTATAAATGGCAAATGAGCTACTGAGAATGCCGAATCTCACGTTTGCATTTATTGCTTTCCATGATTGAGCTACATGGACTTTACTCAGGGTGCGACCAAAGTCAGGCTATCTTTCCATAACCACGTCGCCTGACTGAAAGTCTTGTGAAACAGGCACTGTGGCGACGAAGGGTGGTTTAGGGGCGCAGCCCATGATACATCCTGCAAGCAGTGAATGCCGTGACGTATGACGCCAGTAGCAACGTGCATTAAGGTGTGAGGGTAGTGAAAATGGACACCGTTCATGGCCAAAGGCTCTCCCTTTATCTAAGTACACAGCACTCCACCGAAAGAACACTCATCGGGTCTGGAAAAGGTCATATACAAAATTTTGTAAAACGAACAATTTTAAACTGCTTCAAAGCAACTTTACAGTTCTTTACAGATAGGTAAATTCTAACACTCGAAGTACACAAAGTACATTGCCGCGTAACTGTACATGCATATCACTCACTTAGGTCTCTAGTACGATGGCGGAACCACAACGGCTAAAAGGACCACCCACCATAGGTGCGGCGGTCCTGCCGTATGCATTAGGATGCCTCCGCCACACTGGCAGGAGCATCCCAAATTTCTAACATTGCGGTGGGCGGTGCTGTCAGCAGCACCTGCCGCAATGTCAGAAATGCATATCATGCATGTGCATGCACAACGTGACAGGCACAGCGCGGTGTCTGCCACCTTGTGCATGCAAATGCAGGGGGGTACCATAGGTACCTCCCATGTTCACCCCCATGCCCCAACAACCTGGGGGCCCGCAACAGGCCCTCAGAAGCAAAGACCGCATGCCGTTCCGAAAGGTGTGGCATCCTGGCCATTGGTGATATGTAGAACCATTGGCCAGGGCTGATCTCCGCCAACATCCTAATATGGATGGCGGTGTCACCATATTAAACATGTTTTCCGCCCGGTCGACGAGTCGACTGGCGGAAAAGCCATTTTAAAGGGCCCCTAAATATTTGATATGGGAGATGTGGCTGCGTACAGATCTTCTCAAGGACGCCGTGTTTCTTAAAGCGTTTGTTTGCAGGTTTAGATAATATATTGTTTTATAAATAAAAATCCTCAAAATTAGGAATACTCAGAAATGGATGAACAAAACCACAAATATTCCCAGCAGGGGAAGGTGGTAACAAAGAACAAAACTATTTCGGTTTATAAGTCCTGTATTATTCCTTTGTCATGGTGTATTAATTGCTGATATTACACTTACCAACAGATATTTCCTAGAAACTAGTGCACACCTGACAAACATTTGGAGTATGGGTAAGCTGAGCTTGTCTGTACTAAGATGCATAAAGTTAGGGAGCTTCAGCAATTGCCTGCAAGATAGATAGCCCTTTGTAAAAGACACTGATGTCCCTGTATTTGCTGTTTTCTTCTTGAAGACTCCCTAAGGTCATGGGTACCTCATTTGGATGTTTCAGGCCAAGATGCTGTTGAGGATAGACTGTTGGACATCAGGTTTCTCATTAAACACCTTTCTGTTGTGCAGGGTATAGAGAACTGTTGGGATTCTAAATGTGACTGTCCCATCATACATCATTCACAATAAGGAGCACAAGAGGTAATAATACAGTCAGGACGCCCTCCACTCAAACGTAAACAGATCACTAAATAGACCTGACTGTTATGGACACTCAACAACTTTACTGGAATCCTGGTGGCAGGATACTCATATCTCCAACGTAACACTGGTTTATAACAAATACGAGTTGCCTCCAGGCCCACATGTCCAAATAAAATGGTTACTTGTATTTATTGTTTATCATGCAAGAACAGCAACACAACTTCAGGGATCTGAAGTGGACAGTGCTGAAAAGAGTAAAGTTGTTGAATGTCCATACCAGGCAGGTCTATTTAGTGGTCTGTTCCATCATATAGCCATGATTTTGAAAAAAAAGCCTCTAATAAGTCCACTATATCATCATCTTGAGACTCGTGGTGGATGAGGTCCAGTCACAGCAAGTGATGTGAACAGGAACTGAGGAAGTACTTTCTTGTGAACCATAGGTGTAATTGAGCTGGCAAATGGACTGATCTTTCCTGAAAGTGTGTAGCTCACAGAGGGCCATATGTATCAAGCCGTTTTTGAATCGCAAAGGCCGAAATTCGCAGAATTTTGGCCTTTGCGACTCGCAAATGGCCGTTTAGCCTGTTTCGGAATGTATGAAACATTCCCAAAATAAGGAATTGCAAAGTTGTGCGATTCCTTATTTTTCCATAGCATTTAGGGAATCGCAATTTTGCGAATCCTTAAATGCTATGTATGTAGCATTTTTGGCTTGAGAATTTTGGTTAAGAATTCGCAAATTACCACCAACTTGTAGTTGATGGTAACTTGCGAATTCTTCCAAAAATGCACAATTTGTAATTTTTAAAGGTGGCATGTGATGCACAAACATGCCCATAGGGCATGTATGTGCGCCATATGCACACTCATGTTCTTTTCAGGGGTGCAGCAGGGTGTCTTTGAGACACCCCTGCACCCCTGCAATAATTCTCAAATTGCGATTAGCAAATTGCGAATTCGCAATTTGAGAATTATTTAGCATTCATTCCTATGGGCCTACTGGCCCATAGGAAGGCATTGGAAATTATTCCTTAATTGCAAATTTGCAAAATGCAAATTCGCAAATAAGGAAGCTTAAGGAATCGCAAATAAAAAGTGATTTTTTTCATACATACCATTTTGCATTTCCTAAATAGCGATTCCTTAATATTCGCTATTTAGGAAATGCAAAATAGTTTGGTGATACATATGGCCCAGAATGAGATGTGTTATTTATGCACCTGGCGTGCTAAATGAACTTTCCAATGGAATATGTAGAATTTCAACAGAATTCTTATCTATAACACTCAAATGTCCATGCACCTTTGAAAATCACCATCAACATTTGAAAATCACACATTGTTGTATGTGTGTTTGCAAGTCAATGTCTGCCATTCTGGAAAGTGCATAATTTCAAAAAAGGGGGTGGTGATGGACAGAGTATCTGAGTTAATCAGAACACTCCTACCCAGTCAACAGATCAGGGCTTGATCCATCACCGTTTTTTAGCTCACTGCACCATTCCAGTTCAGAACGTGGCTATATCCCCGGAAGCTTGTTTCCTTTCCAGTAAAGAATTGGCTTGGTAGTTTGGTCTGCCCTGTTCCCATGATGCACTGGGCCAGGGTCAGACTAATTTGCATGTAGCCAGGTTCTGAGCTGGGATGGTGCAGTGAGCTAAAAAACGGTGATGGATCTAGCCCTGATCTTTTGACTGGGTAGGAGTGTTCTGCTTAATTCAGATACTCTGTCCATCACCACCCCCTTTATGAATCGTTTTGGCCACCACAAGTGTGGAAGGGTATGCTCAGATGTGAGTCTCTTGCTCACTGCACCATCAGGATTCAAGCAAGCCGGGCCGAAGACGGCTGTAATGCCAGAAACCGGTCCCCGGAAGCTTGTTTCCTTTCCAGTAAAGAATTGGCTTGGTAATTTGGTCTGCCCTGTTCCCATGATGCACTGGGCCAGGGTCAGACTAATTTGCATGTAGCCAGGTTCTGCGCTGGGATGGTGCAGTGAGCTAAAAAATGGTGATGGATCAAGCCCTGATCTTTTGACTGGGTAGGATTGTTCTGCTTAATTCAGATACTCTGTCCATCACCACCCCATTTATGAATCGTTTTGGCCACCACAAGTGTGGAAGGGTAGGCTCAGATGTGAGTCCCTTGCTCACTGCACCATCGGGATTCAAGCAAGCCGGGCCGAAGACGGCTGTAATGCCAGAAACCGGTCCCCGGAAGCTTGTTTCCTTTCCAGTAAAGAATTGGCTTGGTAGTTTGGTCTGCCCTGTTCCCATGATGCACTGGGCCAGGGTCAGACTAATTTGCATGTAGCCAGGTTCTGAGCTGGGATGGTGCAGTGAGCTAAAAAACGGTGATGGATCAAGCCCTGATCTTTTGACTGGGTAGGAGTGTTCTGCTTAATTCAGATACTCTGTCCATCACCACCCCCTTTATGAATCATTCTGGAAAGTGCAGGCACCCTCTGGACCACAACATTTCAAAAATCCTCATATGAGCTTGAGAACTGTTATTATTAACTCGTATGCATCGGCTCCTTGGTTGCAAAAGAGTTCTGAAACATGCATGTGTATTTTATGATCGCTGTTTTGAACTGCATAGGTGCAGACATCAACCATAAGTGTGAATTGAACATTTAAACTTGAATGCCTAATACCTGTTGCACCAGCAGCAGTAATCCTATTGGCGGATTTCTCTTTCCTTTCAACCTCCTCTTAGGTTTAAACTTGAAGCTAACAGTATTACTTGCTGCAATATGTTGGCTTACTGACAGCTCTTCTATCTTAGGGTCAAGACAGAAAAAATATTTGGAATAACTTTGATAAACATTTAATATAACCAAAACAGAGACCCTGTGATTTCAGTGAATGTTGTAGCACTATTGCCTGATCACCCATTCCAATATGTAACAGATACACAAAGGGGGAATTGTGAAAGGTTTTGATCAACTTCTGGGCTACTGATACCTGTGGCTGAGGTGCTTGTACCACCACCGGGGTGATAGTAGTGGGATTTGTCAAGACAAAGTATTTCATTAGCACTCCGAAAATTGTTTGTGCGGTCAATAGGTTTTCAACTCACTAGTATTTTAAGATACGCTGTAACTCTGGAGTGAAGATTATATCCTTCTCCTGGCCCTTGAAAGTCTAGACAGAATTTCCACCACTTCCAATATTTTGTTTATCTTACCAAATTCATTTGTGCAGATGTGCAAGATGAAATCCATTGTCTCTAGTAATATTCTTTCAGTACACGAAGATATCTGATGTAGTACTTAAATGCTTTTAGGCATATTATTGTACCTCTGTTTGGCACCAGTTGCTTATTTCCCATATTTTTATTGAGAGGTGCAAAGAAATCAGGGATACAGGGGCAGATGTACAACCATGCCAATCTGCAAAATGCAAATTGTGTCGTATTGCGACTCGCAAATAGGAATTTACAACAGTGTTTCAGACACTGTTTGTGATTCCTAATGGGATTGCAAATTGTCTGACTCATTCATATTCATGAGGTAGGTGCAATTTGCGACCCCATTGGGAATGGCTAGCACTCCCAGGGATGGTGGCCTGCTGGGGTCAGCAGACCACCATGTCTGTAACTGCTTTTTAAATAAAGCAGTTTTTTTTTAATGCAGCCGTTTTCCTTAAAGAAAAACGGGATGCAGTTAATAAAACAAAAATAAAACGCTATTGTTTCATTTTTTAAGAGTAGGCAGTGTTCCTTGGGACAACTGCTTGCTCTTAATAAATATTTTAAATGCCAGTCACAAGGGGGAAGTGGTCCCCTGGGGACCCTTCCTGTTTGCGAATGGGTTACCACCCATTTGAAATGGGTGGTAAATCGAGAGTGTTTTGCGGCCGCCAAACAATCTTACTTTGAAGGGAGACTCGCTATTAGGAATGGACTCCCTCGGTAAACCCCTACCTAATAACGATTAGCAAACCCGATTTTGCGAATCAGTAATAGGTTACCGACTAGCAAAATAGGGTTTGCACGTAAGGCAGACTGATTTTGCGGTCGCAAACGAGACGATTTCCTGTTTGCGACTGCAAAAAATTAGCGTACATCTGGCCCACAATAGCTATTCTTAGACAAAAAGAACTGTTCGTAAATAAAGAACTTTTACACCAACCCCATAAACCATTCAAAAATACTTCTCCATCTTACATAACACATATCACCAGTCCCTTCCCCAATTCTCTACCTTACCACCCCAGAAAGTGATTTATTCTTAAAGATGGTAACACAACATCTTCAACTAATCTCAGTGTGGGAAGGGCTAGGTTAGTTGAGAATATCCACAAATTCTTGAGTACAAAAAATGATAGTTTGCTGTTACAAAACTTTAACAAGAATCCCTCAAACAAGATGTCACCTCACATCAAAATATTTTATCATTTCACCAAAAAATACTCATCCACCTCTTCCCCTTTACCTTTCTGTGCTCCGTCCCCTATTGTGAATTCCTTCTACTGAAGAATCCAACCATTTCAGACAGATTTACATGAGCAGATGGCTCTGTGAATCGGCACAGTAAGTGACCTTCCACCATCAATAAAGAGAAATTGTTGAAAATGGACCATTTTGTACAAGGTTGGCTCTTATATCCCTAAAACTCTTTTCTTATGCGAACAAGTGATGTTCAAGTTACACATTGCCTTTATTTAGGAACACAGACATGATCATTAGGGGTGGGTGAAAAATGATGCTCCTCTGGCAGATTTTGCTTAGTTTTGCCCACTCCGTGCAAACCCCGGAATTCCTAAATGTCCACGAAGTGATGCAGAGTTTTTTTTTTCTCAAGCAGCTCACTAACATATAAATTGCACGCAAGACCCCCTCCAGGTGAGATTTCTCAATGAGGACCTTTGCGGCAGGTCACGACCGTTCGATTGAGAAATCTGCTGCTTACATTGAGGGAACTGCCACTCAAGTAGAATGTCTACTCGAGCGGCAGAGAGGAGCAGCACCCTCTGGTGTAAAGCATAGTGCTGTTCACGCTTATTTTACAAGGCAGGACAAACTCCCGGAGCTAAAAATCAGTGCGAGCAGCATGACTTAACAGACTCTGCCATTGGTGGAATTCCACGCAGCGCAGTAGAGTTTTTACTGCACTTCGTAAAGTTCCGTGAAGTAAAACTCAGCGAACTCCACCCAGGCCAAATTATTACTCATAATGTGTACAGAGTAAATTAATATAATACACCCACTGTAGAACCAAGCTGCATTCTCACGGTGCATTCTTCAAGACAGGACAAACTCCTGGAGCTAAAAATCAGTGTGAGCAGCATGAATTAACAGAATCTGCCATTGGTGGAATTCCACGAAGCCCAGTATAGTTTTTACTGCACTCCCCAGAGTTCCGTGGAGTAAAACTCAGCGAACTCCACCCAGGCCAAATTATTACTCATAATGTGTATAGAGTTGATTTATATAATACACCCACTGTAGCACGAAGCTGTCTTCTCACAGTGCATTCTTCATCATTCAAAAAGGTGCATTTGTTCAACTTCTTGGTAATAGTTCGAGGTAGGTGATGCTGAGCTGCTGGAGATAACAGTTTTCAGCCCTCTACAATGTGCAGTGATTATCAACACGAGAAAGAAAAGCATGGGATAAAGTTTTACACTCGCACCACCAGGTAGAATTTTTTGGGTGGCACAAGTAAATGTGGACACACTTTTGACATTCCCAAATAAATTTAAGAACATTTTTGAACAAAAAGGCAAAAATGCGTTTTGAACATACCCTCGTTATAGGACAAGCCTTCCAAAATTGAATGTCTGGGTTCGACAGTCAACATTCTCCGAAAAACAACTGGGGTAATGCTCCTACAATGAAGAGAACATTTTTCTATTTTGTCATCTATTTGGAATAATTGATTGTAATTTGCAACAAAAGACAAAGACTCAAAATGGATCAATGAATATAACTTTCAGGGCCAGATGTAGGTAGGCAAATACCGGTCGGTAACGGCCGAAATTCGGTAATTTCGGCCGTTACCGACCGGTATTTGGAAAATGAGATGTAGAAGCATGTTAAAATACAGATTTGGTAATTTTACCGAATCAGTAAAATACCGAGTCGGTATAATTACCGAATCTGTATTTTGGCATGTAGGTAGCACTGTAATCAGTGCTACAGGGGTTTTAGAATTCTTAATTTACCACCAACTAGAAGTTGGTGGTAAATTAAGAAAACCCTTTAAAAAACATTACTTTTGCTTTTTAAACAGTGCCCTGTTGCAGACATACATGCCCTAAGGGCATGTATGTCTGCAACATGTGCACCCATGCACAATTGAGGGGTGCAACAGGGTGTCAAAGTGACACCCTGTCCCCCTTGTAAATTCGGTAAATTTACCGAATCGGTATTTACCGATTCGGTAATTGACAGTGATTCCTATGGGCCTCAAGGCCCATAGGAGTCAATGGCAATTACAGAATCGGTAAATACCGATTCATTAATTACCAAATCATACCATTCGGTAATTAATTCGGTAATAATACCTACATCCCGATTGCTAGTTCTTAAATACAGAATCGGTATGATTCGGTATTTAAGAATCGGTAATCTGGGATTACCTACATCGGGCCCTAAGTCTGTAGTAAAAGCTGTAGAAACAAGTTTGATCATTTTCTAATTAAGGCTCCAGGTTTCTGTTTTTACTAATTTTTTCAGATAAATACAGAAAGCAAATCATTATGTTCCTGTTTCTATATCATTGTAAATATGGAAAATAAGTTTTATTTTGGATGATTCTCACTACTGTCAATCACGAGTGCTAGGCCAATAGTTGTGAAGGCTGACAGGCACGGGTGTTAAAACATGTAAAAAAAATTCTTGATGAAGCTTAAATTACTGTAGCAGTACAGTGGTTCAAGCTGTTGTACAATGCAAATAGTTTCAACTCACTGTATTATAGTGTAACTGACTAAAGCCCATTGAACAGTCAAATAAGAGTAAATATTTCTTGGTTAACCCCTTCCACGCTGATGACGAGCTGGGCTCGTCATGAGGTAGCCTCCTCGCACGCTGATGACGAGCCCAGCTCATCACGTAAAGTGCGCTTTTAAAAATCTCAGCGTACGAGCGGAATTCCGCCCGCACGCATGCGGTTAAATGTGGAAATATATCCAATGAGGCTTCATTTTTTAGACAGCGCAGAGTGAATACAGATAAAATTTGAAAAAACTAGATATGGATACATAAAGACGAAAATGTGAAAAAAATACCATAAAGCCGGAAGCCCTATTTGTAACTGATTGGTACTTATCGGTTTAGCATTTGTAGGAGAACGGTTGAAGGTAGCCTACTTTCAACACACAAAGTGACTAATGAAAAACAAAACACACCTATTTTTCTACCGAAGAAACGTATTTCATTATTACTAAAAAGTCAATATTGGTGGGTAAATTTGCTTTAACACACCCATGAGTAACTAAATGCCTTAAGAGAAATTGTTCATATAGGATGAAAGGTCAATGAGCTATAATGGGAAAGAGTGACAGAAATATGAACGTTTCTAGGGCATTGAGCAGGCTGAGGACTCATATGCTGCACTGAGAGTTTAATGGTTTTATATTTATCATTGTGTTGCTTTCTTGTCCAGGGTCAACATATCAGAAGTGATTCAAGATGTAATCATGGACTCTAAAGAGGTTTATGAAACTGTGTAACACACAAAGGGCCATATCACCAAAAGTGACCACAGTCTTCTACAGTTTTGGTATGACTGGTATTTTAAGAAGTTGAAGGCATGGAGCAGAGCTATTTTACCACCTTAGACAGTGGTAAATGATTGCTTGTTACATGAGCTTTCAAAGCATGTGATGGTTTTGGCTGGAAATGTAGCAACATTTATTGACATATCTAAAGTGAAAACAGAACATAACACAATAACATATGCAAAAACATAACAATACAATTGAAACGTAAAAGGGGGAACCTCAAAACATAACATTCAAGACTGAATGCAATACAATACCTGCAGTACAACATATCAAAATCACAGCACAGCACAAAAACACAGCCACACCAAAAATATCAAAACAAACTATAGGGAGTCGATGTGGTGTAGTGGTAATAGCTGTGGAGCTTGGAACCTGAAAACCGAAGTTTGAATACTGGTCTTGGCATTTTACTCAACATGGTGTGATTCTCTGTTAATCACTTCACTTCCCTGTGCTAAAAAGTATGAATTGTATTTGTATAATCCATAGTTAGGGTGTGTAAGCTTGTAGACTGTCTTCAGTTCCCCCAACTGATATACAGCACTCTGTTGCTTCCTCGATATGGTTGTGCTATATAAATGGCAATACATTCGATGACCAAAATATATGTTCTTGTGACACATTACACCTCCAGAGTCCTGTTTTCATAATATAGTGTGAAAAGGAGTTTGGCGCAAACCTTGCCTTAACTTACCACCAAGGACACGGAACAACACCAGTCAAAACTGTTCTGTGATTTAACTCCTTACACTATTAAAAATAAGTATCAGAAGTTCACAACTGTGTATATTTTATAGAAAAGCTTGATGACACTCTCAGGAAGCATTAGAAGTATCTCACTGGGTGGTTGTCTGCTGTCTGGAATTGTTATGACACATTTATATTTCTCCTGTCTCTTTGGATCAGTGAAGGGATGACTGAGTTTGCAGAAAACATATGACCTTTTTAGTGTAGCTTGAAAAAACGGTGACAAACCTATAGAACTGCACCCACTTTTAAATGACCTCTGCGCCTAGTGGCACACTACAAATATTAACTGCTTGAATTGCAGATGTGAAAATCAAACTAAATGTTCCTGTAAAGACTAAAACTATTGGTGTTTTGAATTCAAAAGAATGCTAAGGCTAAATGCAAAAAAGTATTATTGTGCATTTTCAAAGATATCAGATCATATTTCAAGTGAGTGCTTCTTTCAAATGTGCATCCCTTGCTTGTTTATATTTTAATGCATGCAATTTATTTATTGTCTTGCCCTCATTATATTTGAGAGTTCAGTGTTCAGTCCCTTTTTTAAATTCCAGACCCTAGACCTTGTCTAAGTACACAGAGAAATGACTTACGGTCTGTGAAAATAGATGGATATGGGAAGCCAACAGCATAGCTAATGGTTCGAATATTTTTTTAATCAATAATTGTTATTGATTTTTGTTTTAACATACTTGGACAAGAGAGCAGAGGTGGATATACATGAGGACAAGTATAACATTTAGCACAGAGATACAAAGTTTTGCATTCACAGCACATATGCAGATATTGACTACGTATTATGAAACTGTTTACAAATTAGAAAGCAACTTTGCTTGTTAACAATGAATGCTCTATTGTTCTGTTGAACGGACCCTTAGCATAGGATACCCGCAAGTGCGTGTTTCGTGTCGGTGTACTGTGTGGCAAATTGTCTGTCAAAGACACTGGCATTTATATGTGAGAGGCTGAGCTATGATTTATCTTATCCTGTTAGGGGGTGTACAATTTCCGGGCTATAATTTCTGTGGGTGTGCTTGGGGGGAGAGCATGCGGGGCAGGGGGCAGGGGGCGACAGAGTGTCAAAACACATCGGCCCCGGTTGGGGGCTGGTAGTGGAAAGCTCTTTAGCAGGTATGACCATGGGATAAAGTCTTCTTGAAGATGTTGTTGCGTAACATATTGATGGAGTTTCGATTCTATGTAAGCTAAGTATTTCTGACAGTCGGGGGGAGCTAATGGTTTGAATATAACTGTTGAATAGTCTGTATTAGAAACATTTGAACAAACTTGATCTCCACTGTCAATCATTCTCCATTTCCAATTTGGTCCTCTTGGTCAAAAGAACATTATGTTGCTTGCCTTCCCTTTATGGCCCTTGGGTTTTGACAGTGTGTGTGTGTATACATGAGGCAGACTACTTCTGATAGTGTGTGTCTAGTGTCTATTGCTCACAGAAAGCATTCTGAAAAGTATTGTTGCTCTTCTCCACAGGAGGAAGATGGAAAGAGGAAGGACCTTTGGGATACTTCCTTCAACATGGTCTAGAAGTTCTGGCACTAACTCTAATGTGTCACCCTGACTCTAAGCCCTGACTGTATGTCTCAGGGACAGGCTGCATTTGTCACTGCAGATGTGCAATACTCTAAGGAGTCTGGTGTTAATGCTAAGCAGCATGGATCTCCTTGACCACACCCTTTTTTGGCATTCTTTGCTGTGTCTTCTACTTGCACCATCTCTTTGTGAGTTTCCCTGCAGTATAATGAGGACAAGTGGTTTGGAGGAAGGGGGCTAAGGGGGAAAAAGTTCAGCATTCCTGCATTTATGTATTATTTACACTAATAATTCCTCAGTGGTTGACCAGTCGTGGATCAATGGTACTGTGTTTCAGCAGTTCTGTGTATTGCACCCTATTAGACAGCATGTTGTTAGCCATGGTGTGAAGGAGTGTTGTTAAATGGATGATAGGATCCTCAGGTGCTGACCAGGCTATGGATTTTGACAAAGCGGTCTCACTTCACTAAGAGGCAGCTGGCGCTTCGTCACTCACTGGTGTTGGTCTTATGCTCTAGTCTGCCTAACTGTCCCCTATGATCCTGGAAAATGTAATGATTACTGATCCTGCCAACAAGACGGTTGAATCTATTGTGAAGAAGTATTAAGCAGTAGTTACTCTTGCCACTCACAGTGGCATGTTTCTATAAATACTTTTTAGTTAGTTCTAGTGAGGCTTTGTGATGTGCAATCTTGGCTCACAAACATTGTCCACACCTGGTGGGGATGGCGATGCAGGTGAAGTTCCTGGTGACCACTTATTGTGATTCTCACAAGCTACCTGTTTACTTCAGTTAGTACTGCGGTTGCTAGCTCTGTAACAGGTTCTCTACTTCTTTGACTGAGACATTCAAGCATACCAAGTGTATTGCTTCTCTTAAATGAGAATATACTCGTGAATGCCTACCTCAAACAGTAGTTGGGTGCAGGCTCCATGTCTCTGGCTGACTTGACTTTCCAGTTTGGAAGATGGGTTCTCTCTTCAGATTCCATTTGGGATTAGAACATATACAGATAAACCAATGAGGAGGGGTTTACCCCCATCCAGAAATTATCTTCTGTCTGTTCTGTTTTACAGCGATCTGCTAGAGCGCCAAATTCCCTTAGGTTGACCACTTTAACAGATAGGTCCAGGATCATGTGCCTTGTTTAGTTTTGATGTTCTCCGAGGAGGGGCCTGGAGTGTAGATGCCCTGATATCCCCTTTGTCTGCTCTCCTGCTCTATGCACTCTCACTGTTTCCTATGATCTCAAGTTTATTGGTCTGGATTTTCCTGGACTCTTAGGGGTCCCTTCTAGTTTTTTCCTTCTAGCGTCATTTGTTTAACATTCTTTGTCTTCTAGCATAATAATGAATATTACCTGTAAGTAATCAGGCTATTTGTGCACAGCACATAAATGGCTCAGTGTGAAGGACTGTATCAAGATATCTTGTTTGACTCGTGAATGTTTCCATCACTTGGGGCCATGCTGTCTGCAAATCAGGATCCCAGTCAGTGTACCATGTAGACGTCTGTGTTCCCTTAATTAAGGTCTGACTTTTGTCCCACGGTTTGAGCCAGTGTTGAAAGGATGATGTCAATGCTTTTCTGTCCAATGTCTCCTCATTTGGAATAACCTCTTTCTTCCTCTCCAGTCTTTGTGTGCTTTCTTTAGCTTGCCGAAGGTACAGTTGTTCTGGGGTTTAGATTGTGGTGTGGGTAGCACAGGTTCATGTTGCAATGTCTTACTGTGGAACACACTGCATGGAATGGTATTCTAAGAGTCTTTGTCACTGGATTCCATGCTTGTTTATCTTAGAACTATATTTGCCAGTTGCAGCTGTGGGGCCTGGCCTGAAGGCTCAAGATTCATTTGTTCATAACAAAGTTTGGCGAGGAGTTGGCCAGGTACACCCTCAGGAAAAAAGCCCCGATGAAAATGCTCTCAAGCAAGCAAGTAATGGTAGGAATAGCTCTTTTCTACCCTGCTCCAGGTAAATTAATTTAAATCCAGCTTTCAGAGCCTCTTTTCACCACACCTTCCTGGTTTGTCAATTTACAAACATTGTTTTACTTTCGCTGCCAGTTTCCTAGAAACATTCTACTCTAAAACTGCACATTGTTTAGCTTCCACCAGTGTTGCGCTCTTCATTGTGCCTTTCAAACATTCTTCATGCTTCAGAGACTCTGTGATGTTTACATCATAAAACCGAGTTCAAGGCTGTCACCAAACGCCCTAATATTGACGCCCATCTGTTGTTTATCTCTTACATCCAAGGCTACACTCACGCAGTTCTGGTCTTCGCACTTAAGGTTCACGTTTGTTGCCCAATAAACTACTTCTGCACACCGGAGGAAGGTTCAAGCGCTATCTGTTCAAAACAGTGAGAAATCCTGGAGTCTGTTAGGCCTGTTTAGTTACCTAAGTAGTGGTTTCACTTAGTCACAGCCGGAAAAGAGGAACTCGAGGGATCTCAAAATTGTTGTTCCTTTCTTGAGAGGTTAAAAGAAAACAGAAAGAGCGCCTCCATATGTTAGAAAATACCTAACCATATACCTAAGTTTTTTCGGTAAATTTCTTTTGGCCTTAGAATTAATGTGTTTAGAAATGGCAGACGGAAAAATAGTTATATACAAGGACACACGCAGATTGCCCATATCCCAGGGGTCTCCGGCTAAGACTCTGTAATAAGAGAAGGAATGTGGCGTTGCAGGACTTTGGCGGAGTAAGGATGTTGGAGGAGGAAAAGGAATGCAACAATAAAGATAGTATCACAGTAACAGTTTCTTTCAGTCCCTTGAGCAAGCGTTTCAGTCTGCAGGCCACACCCCTCTCATGAAAACAAGTTAATAACTTTCAATCATTTAAACTCCCTCCACCGTCCCCTTCATCTTGAGTGATTGCTGCTAATGCTGGGAAATTGAAACCGTCCTTTTCTATTGAATTAAGTATCAATTTAGAATCCTGGTTTACGGTTTCGAGCGTTATCGTGTGTTCTAGTCCTAAATCGGGTACATAAAAAAGGGATTCGTGAAACATGGCCTATCTGATATAGTCTTGTCGTGATGTGGCCCCAAATTGCTAGGTAGTTTGTAACAGAGTCTGCTACTTCCTCAATTTTCAGAATTTCCTGGAGTGTTGAAAGAGGGGCTGAGGATGGATGCTTCATACAAAAGTATGTGTTTCAAGTTGAGGGCAGACTCGAGCATTAACAGCTTCGTAGCCTGGTTTAGAGATAGCTTTAGATGTCTTGCAGCCTAATGTAATACAATAAAACCTAAATAAAAAAAAAATACATACATAGAGGGGGTTCGGGTCAAATTCTTTATCCATCTGAATATTTAACTGTATGCAATTTATGTTATTTTCTGATCACGTGCACATCCGCCTCAAATGATGTCGACATCAGTGCCAGGGCTGGTGGGACATTTTTTTAAGTTGCAACACATGTTGTATGCAGCAATTGTATTGTGAAAACCTAGTCAAAAGGCATCAGAGCGTTGTACCTTGACAAATGAAAACATGCAGTCAACAAGGGGTAGCTTGGTTCTAAGAGCAGAAGGAGACTGTTACTGCAACATATTGCAGTGATCTTTGAAGGGGTGCTTTTTACATATTTTATCCTTTTCTAGTTGTTACAGGCAACCTTGTGTGTTTACACTATGCCTTAAGGTTACAGTAAATTGAAAACCAATAGTACATTTTATCTGCACTAATACATATCAGAAGTTCTGTGATATGCATTAAAACTAAAATGGGTTTTTTATACTATTCTAAGTACACCTGCTTACTAGGGTACACAATAAAGACCCTATTCACAAAGGTACATTTTCATGTGCACATTTTCTCACGTCTAAATGTACTCTTTCTTTTAGGTGTCCGCACTTTTTGCTGTTCACTATTTCCAAGTGTAGATGTACTGCTAAGTTCAGACTTACATGTCTTCATCCCCTCCATCTCAGGCCGAATTTATGAGTGTAATCTTACTATAGTATCTGTTCACATGTAAGCAGAGATCTCCGCCACCGGGCAGAAATATGCCTATGAGACTGTACAGGGAAAAAGTTTATTAATTCTAGAAATATTTGAATGCAAAATATGATTATTATTATTACTATAATAGGGTCTTATATATCGCATAGCTACAAAAAAGGGTTTCAAAGTGCCGGACAGATGTAGTTACTAGCCAGAAAATTAGGTGAATCAGAACAGCCAGTTTTTAAGACCTTTACGGAGGAGGTCAGAGATTGGCAACTTCTCAGAGGCTCAGACAGTGCATTCCAGAGCTTAGGGCCCAAGTAAGAAAATAAGTGACCACAATACGGGCTTGCTTGCCTCTCAGGACCTTGCAGATAGAGTGGTTGCTTGACCAAAATGACCAATTTGGGAGGTACGGATCCACTAGCTGCTGCAGGTAGCATGGTCAAGCATTTGACCTAGCTTTTTGGACATAGAATGAGGCCTTAAACTGTATATGTTCGTTCACCGACAGCAAGCAGAGATCACACAGGAAACAAGACAAAGAGGCCCTTAGGAAGACAAAATAAGAGTCTAGCGGCAGAGTTGTGAACCACTTGAAGTCACTTAATGAAGGACATGCCAGCCCCTGGATAGAGAAAGTCCCATAGTCCAGTCTCAATAGAATCAAGGCCTGGATAATTGTCCACTGTGCCTAAAAGGGTAGTATCCACATGATTTATTTTAGCTACTTTAGAACTGTGAAGCAGGAGGAAGCTACCTTGGAGATTTGAAATCTCATGTATAGATTGTCGTCTAGCCTGAAAAAGATGTTCTTGGCCTTGGAGGCTGGCAAGGGGAGGTCTCCTAAGGTATCAGGCAACTGTTGGGGACCCCACAGAAGAGAGTTCTTATCCATCAACATCCTTGGTTAGACTGCAATTGACTTCAATGGAGGCCTGTGTTCTGAGCGACAACACAGGCTCCAATTGAAAAAAGGAGTGCTTGCGGAAAACCTTGCACCCTGTGGTACCTGCCACACCATGCATGGTTGGAAAGAGGGGACTCATGGGTACCCCACACGCCCCATCCGGAGGTCTCCGGGTGAAGGGGGGCCTGCTGTGGGCCCCCAAAGTTGGATTTCGATGGCCGATCCATGTCGGACAAACCAATTTAAGAAGGCTGTCTCAATCCAACATCATAATGCATCGGTCGGAAACAGGGTCCACAGACCTGTACGATTCGGCTCCGACCGAACTCGGTTTCTGAGAATTCCGATCGGAATCGAGTCGAAATGACCGAATGGTTTCCGACTATCATAAATCGGTCTGTCGAGTGTGTTTCTGAGTCTGTCGGAAAAACGGGTTCCGAATCGGATTCTGGCAAACCGAATTCCGTTTTGGAGCCTTTCAAATTTACATCCTAATCGGCCCCTTTGTGTTGTGCATTCTTTTAAATTAATTTTTAAAAACCAATAAAAGTTTAAATGATTAATTTATTATTTTTATATGAGTTCATTATTACATTTTAAAATATGAAGTAAGTAATGTTGAATGTATTCTACCTTTAGAACACTAAAACTTATTATTAACACATAAAAAATAAAAGTCAAAATATTTTTATTTATTTAATATTATTTCCTAAGGGGTGTTAAGATTATTTTCAAGGGATTACATTGCAGTACCTGTGAGTGGCCATTTGTCATGCTTGACTTACTCCAAGGCTGGGCTCGAGTACATATACTACTGTTTTGTAACCTTGTAGAAGTTTGTGAATAGCAACGATCTTACTCATTTTTGGGTGGGTGTTTGTGTTATCACATACATCCCTAAATGCATCTTTACCCTGCAACAAAAACATCTCTTATGTAAAAGTAACCATTCCCTATGTTCCAGCCACCTCTAAGAACCTCCCATGTTTATTAGACAAACATATATCTATATGTTCAGAGATCTCTCTCAGTTTGGCAGAGATCTCAGATTAGATGAGATTGGGGAGGCTGAGGACTCTGCACTTAGGTCTGTGAACAGCATTTTGTTTTACGTGACCAGTACAACTGTAGTAGTACTTTACATATGATACAAAGCAGTTTCTTAATAGGCACCTTTGTGTTCTATTAAATTTATATGCAATTGTTATCTTTTTTTACCTGTAAAATTTTCATTGCATGTAGACAATGTCATGTTTTCTTGTTTTTGCTTCCTTTTAGTTTCGCAGCATATGATTGCAAATTTTTTTCTAAAAAGAAATCAAACATTGTACTAGCATTTCAAGGTCAAATCAATTGGCTTTTCCAAAGCTTATTGTGTATTATTATCCTACAATTTTGAGGATTGTGATTGGAGTGTTTTAGTGTGAAAGTAAAAATGATTTTTTATAAAGACAATAACAGATCTGATTTGGATAAATAACTCATCTATTCTAAATAGCACTTCAAAAATACAGTTGGTTGATACAAACCAGGATGATATCTGTTAGAGATAAAGGACTGCACAAAGCGGAACAGTTTCAAAAAAGTGCTTTTGAAAACAAGATAATGATTGAGGTGTAAGCTGGTGTGATTTCCAGTTCCTGATTACTTACAGAGATATGTGATGCAAAATGAAGCCCCATCTACCTTTATGCCTGTCACTATTTGGTGAAACCCTAGTAACAGTTCTGATTATCTGGGTGCGGTTATACATTGTATTTTCTAAAGCATGATATTCTAGGTTGGCTGTTTAATTTTTTACAGTGAGAATATGAAAATCTGTAACCTTAGTATATATTAACCAAGTGAGAGGCACTCTCTTTATTCACTGTATATTAATCACCAAGGCCCAGATGTATAAAGCTTTTTTGCTTTCGCAAATGGGCCGATTCGCAGAATCGCCACGTTTGCAAACACAAAAAAGCATTTTAGTATGTATGAAACCCGAACTGCGATTTAGTAACACTTTACCTAATTGCACTTTGAGTTTGCAACCAAATACTGACTCGATATTTGGAAGGGGTGTTCCATCCAAATACTGAAACGGAATGATATGTAATAATGTTTTACGACGAAATTCGGGTTGCACAACATTAATAATTTACAGACTACTAACATGTAGTGGTAAAACTTTTGAAAATCCCTCTATGTTAATGTAAAAAAAAGTGTATTAAAGAGGAGTCAGTGCGGGGCGTGGCTTGCGTGCCGCTGCGAGAATGCGGGTAGCGCTTGAGCTCCAGGGAGACTGAGGCTGTCGGGACGATTTTCTGATCCTGTTCCAGAGTGTCTTTTCTCCAGCTGTCCACATGAGGTGTCGGAAGGTGCTGTGAGCGCTTTTCTTTATGCTACAACTGCGCAGGACAAACTGAACTGTCCTTTCTTCAGCTTGCAACCCTCATTACCGGCTCTTCAGTGAGCGGCCGCCATTTTGTTTTTCGGGTGGCGTCGCAGGGTTTGTGGTATCAGACCCTTGCATGCAAGCGCAACATGTTCAGTCAGCTGTACTGAGGTGACATTTATTTCCTTTATGTTTTGATGGTCCTTTGCAGTCGTTCTAAGCATAACTGACGCGATACCTGCTTGCTCTCTGCTATGGATCTCTGACTACCTTTTTTCACCTCACTTGACTCGTTTATAATGCTTCCCTGCCTTACCTGAGGGATTTATGCTATGTAACCTGATTGCTAGGTTGCTTGCTATTTGGCAGAATCTGTTTTTTGGCGCTCTAGGGTCTTTTTGGCTTCTTCTTCTACTTCAACTGCTTTTGTCCGCCATTTTGTGCGCTGGTGTCCCGGGCATACTCTGCGCCTATGGTGCTTCCTGTCAGTGGCCCTTGGTGAATTATTTTTGTGTAATTTTTGGCCCTTGATCATTTATTCTACGTCAAGTACCTTTGGTGGTGGTGTTTTTTGAGCTGTCTACTGTGGCCTGTTCCTATGGCGGACACCATGGGGCCTTCCCCTATTGCGAAGGATTCTAAAGGGGCTTTAAAACGATCTAAGCAGCAGTCCCCCTCTCCTGAGTCCTCTCAGAAGGATACTACCTCCACTTTGGATGCTATTCTGACGCGTCTAAATGCCGTCCATGATATTGCGCAGTCTACTAAAACTAATACCGACTTATTGCAAGTTGAGGTGGCTGCTATCAGGAATGACTTTAAAGCCTTATCTGTCAGGGTTACGAATACTGAATCTTGTATTAGTGTGGTGGAAGATAATACACACCAGCATTCGAGATCTCTTCTCCAGCTAGAACTTTCAATGGCGGCCTTACGGAGAGCCCTTACAGAGCAGGAGGATCGTAATCGGAGGAGTAACCTGCGTATTTTTGGTCTTCCTGAAGATGCAGAGCAGTCAGCCCCCTCAATGATTGATTTCCTCTCCAAATGTATCCCTTCTACCCTACAAATCTCCTTTCAAAGAGACTTTGAAATTGAGAGAGCTCATCGGGTACCTGCGTTCAAACCTAAAACCTCCACTTATCCCAGAGCAGTAATCCTTAAACCACTGCGTCATCAGCATTCAGAACAGATTTTGGCTCATATGAGGAAAGTCAAATCGGTGTCTTGGGAAGGCCATCGGATTACTATCTCCCAGGATTTTGCCAGAGACACTGTAATTCGAAGGAAGGGATTTCTTATTCTGCGAAAACGTCTGCTGGACATGCATATTCCCTTTTCCTTTGCTGGGCCATCCAAGTTTCGTATAACTTTCAAGGGCCGCTATCGGATTTTTGATGAACCTGCTGATCTTTCCTCTTTTTTGGATAACCAACTTGAATCTCAGATGGATTCTTCGCCGGCTCCTGGCTCTTCTGGGACTTGAATTTCTGTCTTTGTTGTTTCATGTGGTTTAGTGCGTCTTGCTGTTTGACATATGTCATTGTTTTTTCGCGTCATATGTTGGTCGCTGGTTACTATTCGTTTTCCAGATGATTTGTCTGTCACTTGTCGGCTTTAGCTTGACTTGTTTTTGGTATTTATCCAATTATTTGCCCTTTTTTCTGTTTTTTCTCTTTCTTGTTTGATATTCCCGATATCTCTTTGTAGCCATTTCGTCTTTCTTGATTATCCTTATTGTTGTGGGCGATTTTTGGTTCTTTGTTCATGCGTCTCATATTTTCCAATACTTGTTTCCTGTGGTATCTTTCCTCACTCATTGGTATCTTTCGCTTTTGTTTTGTTGTGACTTGCTCTTCCCTTTATTTGGCGTAGGTTTATATGTCTGCCTTTGTCAGCCGTTCGGTCCGATGTGTCAGTTTTTCTCTTTGTGCTTATTCATATGGTTTGTTTCTCTATATTTGCCTATCTTGTAACTATTTTATGGCTCCCTTCCTAGTATTTCTTTTTGTCACTTAGTGATATTTTGTTTATATTTTCGCATTGTTTTTAACCTCGCAAGTTTTATTACTGCTGATATATGATACTGCTTACCATTTTGTCTGCTTCATTTTTCAATTTTTCACATTTATTGTTTCTCCTCTCTCTAACTACTTACCATGTACTACTGCTTTTTATTTATATATTTGCTAGTTACTGATTGGCACCTTTTTCTGCTTTTCAGATATACTTTTCTTGTTCTTTATATGGCATTTATAGTTTATTGCCACATAATTGTTGACATATAGATATGATTCTTCTATCTCACTTTAGCTTATATTCATGAGCTTGTTATTTGATATGCCTCATAATGTATTTTTCTGTCTTTTTTTGGTCATGGTCCGGGTTTGATTATTTTGTGCCTATTTCTCGTAGCTTTTCTTTCCCCGATTTCAAATTTATTATAGGTCCACTTTTATTGTTCTAGGACCGTTGCTGGTCGCTTCCTTTTCTCTAGTCTGGGATGTATCACTTTCTCTACTGTTTTTTCCTGACGGTCCTTTGTTTCCCTCTCCATGTTCCCCCTGGTATGAGATGGGTCTCTCATAGACCTACCCTGGCGGGTCTCTTTTTCTCTCTTTTTCTATTCTTCTTTCTTTTTTTCTCTCCTACTCTTTCCCTTTCTTCTTCTTTTTCTTCTTTCTCTTTCCTCTTGGATCTCCTGGTGGTGCCTTTTTATTTTTTGTCGGATGGTGGTGTTTTGTTTTTCTGTCCATCTGTATTTCTTAATTTGTTTGTTTTTGTTGTACGCCTATGCCTGGCTTAAATGTAGTTTCCCTTAATGTTAAGGGTTTAAACCATCAGGTTAAGAGGGCTAACATTTTGGATTATTGAAAATCTTTGTCTTCGGATCTGGTATTTTAGCAGGAGACGAAATTATCCCATAAAGAGACTCGCTGGTTGCGGAAAGTCTGGGTTATGGATGTGGTATGCTCTGATGCTCTTGGTAAACGTAATGGCGTGATCACCCTTATTTCTAAAAAGTATGTTTTTTCAGTTCTTTCTTCTGACCATGACTCTGAGGGGCGTTGGGTGTTGTCAAGATTATCTGATGGTATTCATGATCTTTATGCTTTGAATATTTATGCTCCAAATAATGATGATCCTCTTTTTAGGCAAAATATCACTAAATTACTTTCCCGAACGCCACATAAGGGTAATCTAATAGTGGGTGATGATTTTAATCTGCCGTTGGATCCTCTGCTAGACAGAAATTCTGCTTTTTCTTTTCGCCCTCCCAGAGCTCACAAGCAGTTGTTAAATATGTGCTCTTCTGCTCATCTTCATGATATATGGCGTCTTCTTAACCCTACTGGCAATACATTTTTTTTTCCCTCTCCTCATTCTAGTTTTCCTCGCATTGATTACCTCTTGGTCCATTCGTCTCTGCTCCAATCTTCGTCTTCGCCGTACATTCATCCTATTCTTGTTTCAGACCATGCTGCGGTTTCCTTCTCCCTCTTGGGGCTTGCTCCTAAGAAATCTTCCCCTACGTGGAAATTAAATACGGAAATTCTTTATGATGACGCAGCGGTCAGTGCCCTGCAGGCCGAAATTGAACAGTTTTTCTCTGTTAATGAAGGCTCCGTTGATTCTCCAGTGGTTTAGTGGGACGCCTTTAAATGCACCCTTCACGGTTACATCATTAAAGTGATGGCGCAGAGGAATGCTGCCATTAAAAAGGAACTTTCTGATTTAGCGGATAGTATTAAACACAATGAACTCCTTTTTCGTCAAACGAGAGAATCACAAGTTTTCCAGTCTATTAAAAATTTAAAATACTCTTATAATGCTCTTGTCACTAAGAGGGCTCATATTGGTGTTCAAGCACAAAAGTCAAAACGGTTGCTATTGAAGAATCGTGCTGGTAAGGTCTTAGCGGCCACGTTAAAGTTTCAAGAGTCTAGTTTTAAGTCGTCTCAAAATTCTTCTATGTCTGGTAGATCTGGCATTAAAAAATTTCAGATTAAGGAGATCCTTGAGGTCTTTCGTGATTTTTATGATACTTTGTATACTCCTACTAATCCATCGTCCTTGGAGACTTGCCAAGAATTTTTAAGCACTATTCCTATTCATTCTGTTTCTGAGACAGATGGGGAGAAGCTAGGTGCCTCAATTACAATTGAAGAAATTACTCTTGCTATCAAGGCTACTCGATCTGGCAAAGCTCCGGGACCTGATGGCTTTCCCATCTTGTTTTTATAAAACTTTTCTCCCTTTCGTGGTCCCTCGTTTAAAGACCCTTTTTGATGTCTTCATTCAACAAAGTGCGGTTTCCGGTACAGCGGTGGATGCTACTATTGTGGTCATCCCAAAGGAGGGGAAGGATATCACGGACCCTAAAAACGTTCGTCCTATTTCCCTTCTGAATATGGAGGCGAAAATATTTGCCAAAATTCTGGCTAAACATTTGGAGGCCTATATTCCCTCTCTGCTTCATCCATCACAGACTGGGTTTGTCAAAGGTAGGCTTGCTAGGGACAACATTTGTACCTTTTGCCATATTTTGGGGGCAGCTAAACGATCTACGCTTCCTGCTGCAGCTCTAGCCCTTGACGCCGAGAAGGCTTTTGACAAAGTCTCTTGGCCTTTTTTGTAAGCCGTTCTTTGTGCTCATAATCTTGGGGATTCCTTGGTTAATATGGTGATGTCTCTTTATGCCCAACCCGAGCGAATATGGGGCTACCTCTGAGTTTTTTAGTCTTTGTCAGGGTACCCGTCAGGGTTGCCCCCTGCCCCCGCTTTTGTTTTTACTAGCTATTGATCCGCTCTTGAGGCTCATTGATCTTCATGCAGACATTAAATGGTTTACGTTTGGTTCACAGTGCATAAAGTCAGCGGCGTACGCAGATTATTTCCTTATTTTTTCTGAAGATATTGTTTCGGCTATTCCTGCGATCACAGATATAATTGCTCTTTTTTCTACGGTCTCTGGTTATACTTTAAACAGAGACAAGACGGAGATGTTTCCCCTCAATGCTTATTGTTTTCCGGCCCATATGGGATCTGCTGGTTTCAAATGGCAATCTGAACAACTCAAATACTTAGGGGTCTGGTTTTGTAGTACTTTATCTGATACAGTGGCTTATAATGAGACACAGACCTTAATTAAAGTTCGTCATCTTTTGGATACTTGGTCTCCTAAACACATTTCTTGGTGGGGCCGGGTCCAAACTTTAAAAATGATGGTTACTCCTATTATTAACTTTATTTCGTCTATGCTCCCTTTGAATCTATCTACTTCCTTTTTTCGTAAGATTGATTCCATTACTTCCTCATTTCTTTGGAATGATAAGAGGGCTTGAATCGCAAATAAATCCTTGAGGAAACCTTATGATATGGGTGGCTGTAATTTTCCATATTGGGGGAA
Organism: Lissotriton helveticus; assembly: GCF_964261635.1. Classification (NCBI taxonomy): domain Eukaryota; kingdom Metazoa; phylum Chordata; class Amphibia; order Caudata; family Salamandridae; genus Lissotriton; species Lissotriton helveticus. The sequence goes on from NC_136072.1 coordinate 258,311,182, forward strand.
ATATCAAATCGCTTTTTTAGCCTCTCAAGGTGCGTTGTGGTTTTCCTCACTTCCTGGTCATACACCTTCTTGGATGTGCATTGAGCAGACTCTCTCTTTTCCTCTTCCGGTTTCTTTTTTTTAACTACGTCCTCACTATCTATCCTTTTTTCTCGTGCTATTATATTGGACACCGTTGCAGCAGTTAAATTGGTTGATCGGAAAATGACAACTCCGATTCATAAATCTAGGTGGTCGTCTTTGTGGCATAATCCCCGAATAAAGGTTCTTATTGACCTCCCACTAATTCAATATTGGCCTACCAAAGGTATTACGCTGGTCCGTCATCTTTATGACTTCAATGATGACCCGTTACCTTTTTCTTCTTTAGCTCGACAATTTTCACTATCTAACTTGGATTTTTACACTTTTTTGAAAATTAAAGTCGATCTTGCCAAAGTGCGTCTTGTTCCCAACTCCCCTTTGCTTACTTTATTTTCTTTGTGGCTTAAGTCTGGCCACGTTGCTTCACGCATTTATACATTTTTTACTTCAACGTCTTCAGATTCATGTACCATTGCACAGCAAAAATGGCCTTGTCACTTTGGTACGGAGATAACTGATCATGTGTCGGCGGACACTTGGCATTTGATAGGTACGTTCTCTTTGCGCAATAAACTTGCTCCTTCTTTGTTTCAATCCAAATTCTTCTCCATCAAACTTCTTCATTGGACTCCTAAGCGACTTTGTTCTCTTCATTTAGAAGAGGATGATTTATGTTGGAGTTGCGGCTTGGCGGTTGGTGACTATCCACACATGTTCTATCATTGTTCCCTTCTACAACCCTTTTGGGATCTTATTCATAAACATCTTATGTTAATTTTTCGAATTAAATTTTCTCTTTCCTTTCCTATGATCTTATTGGGACCCTTGGCTTCCCGGGAGCCTCTGCCGTTAGATACCTTAGATATGCAATTGTTGGATCTCTTACTTATTGTGGCAGTTAAGGTCATTCTTATGGATTGGAAGTCTTTCGCTTCCGTGTCTTATCACACTTGGTGGGCTTGGGTCTCCTTCTTGAGAAGTGCACACACTTTGGTGGATAGAGCTAGTCTCACTCCCACTATTTCTTTTCATGTATGGAGAACTTTAGATAATTATATGGATTTGGCCTCAAGGGGGTTGGTCGACCAATATCCCTTTGTGACGTCTGACTGACTGTTGTTTGTAGTGTTTTATTTTGCTGAGCCATCCAGAGAGATCCTTCCTTTTCCTCTTTCTTAGTTCTTCTTTTCTTTTTCCTTCTTTCTTTTCTTCTGTCCTGTTCCCTTTTCTTTTTTCTTCTTTCTTTCTGTTCTGTAATAATGATGCCGTTCATGGGTTCCTATGAGTGTACTACTGCCACTCTGCTCCTTTACCTTCATTTTGCTCTTGAAGGCATGAGTTGTGGCCATTTATCTGTTGTTAATGATGTATTCTACCGAACTTGTGGATCTTTCCTTATCTTTTATTTTGGTGTCATTATGAACTGTACCTAACTGTTCTTATCTTTTTAAAATCTTAATAAAATTATTGAACATAAAAAAAAGAGGAGTCAGTGGTCCACAAGACAACTGCGTCTTCTTAAACAAACAGAAAAAAGCAAAGAATTGTTTCTTTTCAAACACAATCCCGGTTCTTTATGAGAACAGGATGCATTTATTTAAAAAAGGTTGCTTTATTAAAAAGCAATCACAGACATGGTGATCTACTGACCCAAGCAGAACGCCATCCTTGTGATGGCAGCAATTCCAAGTGGCTCACAAATTGTGGCCTATCTCATTAATTACTAATTTCAAATGAAAACTTTCATACATTAGGATTTTCGATATCTACATTGCGATTTAGTAAAAATCGCAAATTTGGAAATCCCAATCACTAATCTTGATACATATGGTCCCATATTACTAAGCACTCCAGACACACAATTTTTCTTTCAGTAGGTGCATTTTAGTGTGCGTGATTTAGAGCAAGACTCTAATGGGTAAATCATCTGACTTAAACAGTAATTATTAGTACCAGAAGAAAATTCACTCTAGAATTTCCTTTACAAATCAAGTAATAATGAGGCCCATCCTCCTGACTTTGGCTCCAAATTAGTGAAGGAGATAGCATGTAATCTTTTGAAAAGCATTGCTAACATAATTTCCTTCAAAAGACCTTGATTACGAGAAGCTACTAAGTTCCAATGCGGTGTGCAATGGGATTTAGCAGCTCCATTAAAATTACAAGGAGTACTGAAACAAGTATGAACTGGTGTCTTTCACCCAGGGAAAGCAGCTAAAATTTCTGGGTAAAATAATGGGTGTGAAATTAGGATTAACCAGGAGATTCGGAATTGGAATTAGTACTTCCCTGGTAATTCCTCATTTCTAAGGAGACCACGAGAGTCTGCTGCTAATCCCTCTTAACCCCACTACCTAGAGTGACCAAAGCCCTGATTTCAGTAACTTTAGGGTAGAGGTTAAGAAGCAGGCTACTGAAGATTTCAGAATGAATGACTGAGTGTTATCACCGTTATGGACTCAATCAGTGTTTGTCTTGCACAGCCTAGGATGATATATAGTGCCACCACAAACCTTACACTAGGAACTTGAACACTTTACAAAGATTATAAAGATCTAGAGATAAGTTATCTCTTACCATCTCTGGGGTGCTACCGGCGATTCTTTCCCGAATGCCTTTATCGCTTTTTCCAATTTCCAGGTCTCACCGGCATTTGCCGTTTTCGTTTATCTACTAGTTTTAATGAATCACAGGCACACATTGTGCTCCAACCCTAAGGACAAATACAGGATGCTGCATACATAATTACCAACCTCCACAAATAATGCCCACTAACAGGTGTGTACCTATCAATATAGTTTTTTTCCTTGAGCTCTCGAGAGGTCGTTCTGCTGTCAACCTTCAGACACTCCTACTTATAGGTTTTAGATAAACTAATTGATTTTTTATTGTCCTCCCACTTCCCTGATAGCAACTTTCACTTCTTTGTATTTGGTGACCTGACCTGTACTTGAGCGAGGGTTCTAGACTTTCTCTACAAGAACCAGCCTTCTGTGTGGAAAGTATCCTACCCCATATACTGGATGTAAGTTATTCATTATTACAATACGCAGCCATTACTAGTTAGATGAGCACATCTTCTCTCGTGTTTGCTTTTTGTCAACAAGCTACTTTTCTTAACTAGTTGAGTTCATTTCTTTATACCTCACATTTCTCAGAAGTGCGGTTCTTGAGAGCATTACAATCTATACCCACTATTCCTTGTAGGTCAACATACATGGAACATATGACCTCATCTACACCTTATAGGAGGTTGGTCAATTACTATAGTTTGAGTCTTTACTTTGAGCATTTCTTCTTTTGCCGTGGGTTTAGATTTTCTTCATACTCTGGTCACTGAATGTGCTTATTTTCAGCCTCTAGCTCTAACACGTACATGCTTTTTAGCACTTTGTATCTTACAACTGGTGGCAAACATGTTCTTCCACTACCAGACCAATGCATTGGAGAATTCACTCTTGGTGGAGAATTTTCTGCTTCACTTTCTTCAATCACTTATGCTTCTTATTTTCCCACCTAGGTTATTTTATCAAAACATGGCTCTTAAGGTTTTTTATATTCAGATTAGACAGTCACCGAACATGTTTGTCCCTGTTTTTCTAGAAATGTTTTGACTTGAACTTTATTTACAATGCGTCACAGCCGTGATAAAGTCACTGTGTGACGACACACATGTCAGCCATTGTCCAGCTTGGGAGGATGAATATGTGAATGTGAATATAACAATGATCATAACATTCTCTATATCTTTAATAAAGGTTTTGTTCAACACAAATCCTCACTATTTGGACCTTATGACATATTTTTGACTAATGACTGAGTGCTATGGTTTCCCTCTTTGAAATTGTTCTGATAACCTCACATCTTCATGTAGCCCATAACCATGGTACACTTAAGTCTGGAAGGATGGATTTAACTGGGAGGATAAATAGCGGCCCTGAGTGTCCCCTTAGAAGTTGAGAAATTTATAAGAGGAATTAGTATTTCTAGCTCTGAATCACCCAGTAATTTCTCTTTACCTCCCCATCCGTCTTTCACATTCCAGTCCTAACTAGGGGATTTTTGCCTCAATCTGGAGACAGAATTGCCTACCCCAGTCTATGAATAAACATTTTTGAAGAATATTTTTAAGTCTCTATACCACCCTGGATATCCTTCCCTTTATGCCTTTATAGAAGGCTTCTTCTGCTTCTCCATCTTCTGAATTTTGCTGTCTCTTTAAGACGAGAATATTTTCTATATCCATGAAATATGATTATATTATAAAATAGTGACATTGAGAATATTGACATGCAAGATTATCGAGGCCAGAACATCGAGGGACGAAATATCGAAAGGTAAGTCCATATGCGGAAGTATAGATTTACTATTTCTAACTCCACATCTAGGTACTTTGAAGATATATGTACAGTGTAGGTACACAGATGGGGAGTTAGGTATAGAAAATTTAGACTTACTTACCTGACAATATTATTTTTGATATTTTGTACTCTATATTTAGTACCATCGATAATGTGACTTCAATATTTTAGATGTGCACTGGTTCTGCATGAATTGTTTACATGTGATGGGCACAGCATTGCTCTGTTTTTAGCAGTGTTTGTTTATTTGTGCTATTGATTGGCATTCATAGTTCTGGTAATTATAGCTGTTTAGAGAAAAGTAAATGAAATTCTGATGCATAAGATGATAATTCTCAGGTTGAAAATAGCAATGTGATTCAAAGGCTTTAGTGCTTAACTTTCATCAAGAGTTACCTATAGGTGGGTCGAATCTCACCTGAAATTTCCTTGCAGCTTTGTTCAGCCGATGTGTGAAATTCAGCTCCAGTACGTTTTAGTCAGGTTCAGGGGTATGGCTTCCATTTATGCATCAGGTCCAGTGACACTGGGGCACGGAGACCTGAGTTGCCCACTGAACCCTGATAATTGCTGTGTTTTATAATTCAAACAGCGGTCAAGGGAGGGCATTACCTTCCTTGCACTAGGGCCCATGACACACTGGTTTTGTTACTGATCAAGTTATTGGAAAGTGTGCTAAATTGAGGCTATGGTCTGATTCGTGGTCTTTTAATTACTAGTACGGTATCTGCTGGGGAGTGGCTTCTGTTGTTGCAGTGTAATACGCGACAGAGTGAGTTTTTTGGATATAATTCTAGACAAAGGAGCCATATGTTAAAGGAACAACATAGTGCCTTTGTTCTTATAGATACCTGCCGTACAGGGGTTAAAATTTCGCAAACAGAGCCTAAGTGGATCTTGATGCTTGCTCGTGGAGAAGCTATATTATTGTGAAGAGATTTTCATTATGTTATTTCTCATTTTTCTGCCAGATATTTTCTTTTTTCACCTCCCCTTACTCTGGTCTTTAAGGAGCCTTTTTTTCTCTAAAATCAATGTTGACATGTCAGATTTGAATACCCAATGGTGCTCAAATTGTTAAGGGTCACCTGTAATAATCCGTCTCTAGTAACATTAGGTGAGCTCTATTGTCTGTCCAATATTTCCTGTTCTTAATTCTTCTTTCATTATCTGGATCCTCCCAGCTGTCTGTGCCAGGTATGATTTCCCTTTAGACTTACAGTAAGCCAAGATTCTTCATGGATCAATACTGAAGGTACTGGCAAGGCTCACACTCTAGAGAGAAAATAATTTATGGGAGATGTTTCAAAGAGGGAAAGCAATAAGCTCCATAATGCTATTCTGGCTAAACAAAAGGGTGAATAAAACATAAAGATATGTAGGGTCTGATATAAAGTTTGTCACAAAGATGCTCTGAACATATAATACGGTGGACGGGATATCTGTCATGTTTGCCATGCAGTAGTAACCCATCCACCAAACTCAAAATCACGCTAATATTACTTTATATTTACTTTAAGTTTGCAGGCTCTTTGATTTTTCCTATCTCTGATTCTCATTTTGGGAGTGCAGTGCAGGGGATAGAATTGAAGGACTATTAAGAGTCTGTTTTGCTTCTCACTCTATTCATGCAGACAGTAACTCAGGGCTTACTGTTTAAGGGTTTGGTCTTATCAAGTTGGGATAAAAAAATCAGCTCCTACTGTTTCTAAGGTATTTTGTCTAACTGGAGTCCTGCTTTATCTCAAATATGATTATCTGGCCATTATTTTTTGCTATTTCTATACACATCCCATACTTAATTCTAGCTGGGATTTGAATTCAGCATGAGGTTGTACTTTCTCAAGAAGCCAGATGTATGTAGCTGTTTGTTTTAATTGATTATGGACAGGCTTGTTTTCTTAAAAAGGACCTTCATTTCTCACTAAATTTTTAGGTCCGGTGTTAGCCAAGATCATTTGATTTAAATAAACAATATATGAGTACTAGGTATTTACAGGGGCGTTCAGCCAGTTGCCTTCATCCATTTGTCTGTGTTTATGTCATTCATAGATTGCGTCTGCCCACAACAAGATACAGCATGGGAAGGGGGTCAGTCCACTTCAGTCACTGGCTAACTTCACTTTGATGAACTGCATTTTGCTCCTTTGCAGCTAGCAAATCCACACATAAGGTAGTTCAATGTCAGTGTTTTTGTTTTTACTTTATTACTTTGGTTTTGCTTTTGTATTTAGAGTTTGATGTGAAAGAAGACCGCTTCTACCAGATCTTCCTTGTTGTGCACAGGGCACATTCCAGTGTTATCAGTTCCTGGCTCCTGCTAATGGGGCTGTAAATTCCTTTTGGAGTGTCCTTTGTTTGTCTGACTTCTGCTATTTCACAACATGCCAGACTGTGCCCATTTGAAACTGTTCCTGTGAAGCTGTCATTTTTAGGCCTCGCCTGAGCCAGTAAGCATGTGCTACTCTGCGAGGCTTTTTGTAAGGGCTTCAAACTGGAACCACAAGCTTAGGCATGTGTTTTTTGGGGGGCTCCCACATTATTGGCCTTTGCGTGTGTCTTTCTAAGAAAGACCTTACGCAATTGGCCAAAGGCGGGTGCATGTCCCACCTTGCCTGGAATTGTAGCCGCCTACGGCTTGCTGTTACGAGCAGCCTGCCACACAGCGCCATCTGTTTTCAATTATCGCGCCCGTGTCTTGCGCTCGCGTTAATTGTAAACAGATGGTGGTCGAGCAGCATCTTTCCTCCTTTGTTTCTAAATCCTCCCTTTACATGCCTGTCTGTGTCATGGCTTGGAATTTTAGACTAAATTTGTACAGTTTGCAATTTTTAACAATGCCTTGGCAGTATGTCAAGTCAAAAATACTAAAATTTGCTTTAAAAACAACATATTTAACATTTAACAACTGCACTGCAGCAAAAACAATTTAAATTGGTGACCGTAGCCTCGCAAATTCTCATGCGAGACTACGTCATCTGCAGACACTAATCTTCAGTTTACTTTCATTTTTACGTGTTACACGATGGGAAAAAGGCAGCCTAGACTCAGCTACTCTCAGTCACAGGAAAAGAGTTTGCATCCCTCAACTCATTTTACATGAGAGTGCGAAGAGCAGGGAGGCTGCATTGTTTATTATGCTGACTGGCAGCCCAACCTTGGAGCGCTCTCTTTTCCCGATGCCGGGTGATGAGTGGCAGCACATCGGGGCGATCTGCGCTCGCCATGGGGATCCACGGTGAGTGCCTGGGGCAGGGAGGCCACATAGTTTATGCTAACATGAGGTAGACTTCGCTTGACAACCGTCCATGGAGATCTCTCTATACCCGATACCGAGTGATACGCAGCCAGGGAGCGGGGAGAGCTGAGCTCGTCATGAAACTCTGCGGTTCCTGGTGCTGGGCCACTGTGACTGCGGCCCCAGGTAAAAAAAAATCTAGGCCCTTGCTATCCTCTTACTTCTCTTCTGGTTAAAAAAATGTCTATACTCTTTCCCACCACCCCCCCTGGGATTACGTACATTATTGGTTCCTGTTTTACGGCAATAGCCCTGTGCCCCTTTCTTCCAAATCGTTATCTCCACACTTTTGCTTTTATATCTCCTCCTGCCCAAAGTCCCTTACCCTCAAATATGTACTTTTCTTTGCTACAGTCCTTTCTAATCCTGCTTATAGCTCACGACCACTCCCCCAGTTTATACCTTAGTACGTCTACCCCAACTTCTTCCCTAGTACAACCACCGCACCCATTACCTTCATACCTCTCCTACTGCTTAAACTCACCCCCTCAAGATCTACCGTATCACTACTGTTTCTGCCTGTACCCTAAAGCCTTTACCCATGTCTGTACCCTGTGCCTTTGCTACAGCTTATAACCTACTGCCTCTACTCCTGCCGACACCCTTTTACCTGTAATGCTGCCTTATACTGTTGTACCTGTACCCCTACTCTAGTACCACTACTACTCTCAATACAGTACCACCTACCCCAATGCTCATATCCTAGTACCTCCGCCCATATCTATCCACCAGTGCATTTTCCCAGCTTCGTTGCTGCTTCCTCTCTGTGCTTTTGCCCTAGCGCATCTGTCCCTACATTTAACCCTAGAACCTTTACTTGTACCCTCATACCTCTACTTTCTACCACACCATCTATACCTATACCTCACCTTTACCCAGGTACATATACCCACTCACTTTTCATGGTACCCCTCCCCAAGTGTCCCTCTCTATTCCCAAACTCCTCTACAGCTGCTTGTTCAAAGGGCAGCGACTTTCAGATTTTGGCTGCTGGCAGAGAGCTGAAACCCTCAAAGCCTGGGTGATTGCTTGAACGCAAAGCCCGGTGAGCGAAGGCTGACCACGCGAGAGAGAGGGGAGCCCAATCTGTTTTGACATCTAATAGCATTTAATATCAGTGTTTCTTGTAGCAGATTAGACCGCTCTAAAAGTACAGCAATAATGAGAAATTTATTTTTATCTATACTGGGCTTTGTTTAAAGTGGGTCACACCGAAAAGCGCTTCTGCATTTGCTCTGGCCCAATTTATCACTTGATTAGCTACGGTAGACAAAACAACGTACGGTGAGTTAACAGTCCTGGAAACACCTCCTTCATTGCTTTAACGCACTGTCGGATAATAATAATAATCCACATTTGTAAGGGTATAAGTGACAGCCACGATATGCTGCAAATGCGATTAAATAAATAACGCAAGCCTGACAAAAGGAACATTATAAATTAGTGTCAAGGTACAGGAAAAGGGAAATCCTGTATCAACATAAACCAAATCAAAGCTTGTGGAGAGTAGCTCATTTCTTCATTTGTGCCACCGGCATCCCAGTGACTGAAGCAGAGCAATGAACCATCCAAAATGCCCTTCATTCTCCACTCCAGTTCTCTCTGCCAAGTGCCCCGGACCTGCTTGCCCATACTATGCCCCAACTCACTTCACAGCACTACATATTCAACTGAACGTCTGCTCTCACCTACTGCTCAGTTGCTGAAAGCACTGCCCTACCCTCCCTAAACTTCATTACCCGCCCCCATATTATTTACAAGTGCTTATCTACAATCAGACCCACTCAGACTCACTCTTTAGCTTGCTCTGTCACTGGAATGCCCAGTCTATTTACAATAAGCCAACCTTCTTCACCAATCACCAGGCCCGGACTGGCCGTTGCGGGCACCGGGCAATCCCCCGGTCGGCCGCGAGGGTGGGGGCCGTTTTTGGGCCCTGGGGGCCGTTTTTGTTACAGGGCCGTTTTGACGTCACCTCGAAATTCAGTGGCCAAAACAATGCGGACACACCTACGGATCCCTCTCCCATAACCTCTCCAAAAATCACACCATTACTCAAACAAGCATTTGAAAAGAGAACAGCTCTGTAGTTGCGGCCAGCCTTTTATCTTGGTCAGTGATTGTTTTTTTGTTTTATTTTTTTCATGTTTTAGCAAAACATTATTGCTTGGTAGTTACTGGTACCTCGCCATTATTTTTTTTTAAAAATGCCAAAAAGTAAAAATACGTTTTTGGACTCAAAAAGCATGCATTGTCATAGTAGTGCCAGGCACTGAAGAGAACCTCTTTGTGGGTGAATGTGATTCTTGTGAAAGAGCAGTACGCCCCACTCACAGTTAATTTAATCATCGCTGAAGAGGACTAACCATTTACCCTATGCTATCTGCTGTAGAGGTGGAAGAAAAATGTGAATGACACACAACAGACCAATGGATGAAGAGGGCTGCATGAATGCACCTGTAAAGAAGTATATATATATATATATAACAAGCATTGGCATAGCCAATAGGTCTCGCTTTTGGGACCTTATAAGTACTTAGTTATGCAGCTCAATATCCTTGGTGCAACAACTTCAACTGTTGCATGGCTAAACCCTTATAAGGTCACAAAGGCGAGACCTATTGGCTATGCCAATGATTGTTTAAGTATGTGGGCAATGAAGGGCATTTATAACTGCATTCCCTTAGATCATGATGGTATGTATTTTAATGAGCGTTACAATTATATTTGTAAACTAATCTGCGCGTGAAACATTTTAGTGTGCTCTCAGTGCTTCTGCATGTCAATGTATTTATAAATGGATTTAGGTCCCCATTACAAGTTTGGTGGTTTGGGAGCGGCCGCTATGCCACTGCCCGCTCCCATATGCCAAACAGGACTGCCACCCACCAGATTACAAGTATTTTTGTGGTCTGCTGGGAGGCGTACCAGTCCAGTGGTGGAGCAGTACAAAGGCTCCTAAGTGAGCCTTAGAACTGCATGGCCACAGGACTGCCAATGCAAGTTCCTGAACCGCATGGACTGTGAAGTCCATGACGTGAGAATGATCGAGGGTGCATGCCCACAGGTGGGCCCTGCATGCACCCCATGCACCACCACCAGTTTCATGGTGTGAAAACAGCCATTAGACCACTGGCAGTGAGGATACTCGTAATATGCTTGGCAGTGCTGCAGAGGCAGACCAAGCATATTGCGCCCTCAAGACTGCCGCTCCAATGCCAGGGATTGTGGATCCCTGGCGGTTGTGGCAGTTCTCTGGAGGTCTGACTGCCATACTCATATTACAGCAGTCCCTGAATGCCACCGGGAGTTTGCCACCCCATGGACCGCCATTCTCATAATACGACCCTTAGTCTGTATATCCTGCTTGTATGAGTTTCTCGTGTTTTCATGTATGTCGTGCCTCTATAAATATATAGCTAATATATTACAAACTGATGCTCTGCTATTTATCTCAATTTCCTCTCGTATCTATGTCTATTTTTGAAAATCTGTCTACACAACCCTATCTAACTGAACAAACCCATCTATCTATACAACTGTTAAAAACCAGCGTTCCCGCGCGCACCGTTGTTGTCAATTGCGCAACCAGGACTCCCCTGCTCCCACGTTAGGCCAAGAAAAGACACCATCCGAGACAACCATGCTCAGCCCCTTAGTAGCTTGACACGAGAGATAGACTTGACTTTCCCCCACCCATGGATTCCAGGAGGTAGTTAGACCGTGAAACAGAGACTTTCAACAGGTCACACCAAGACTGTCTTCAGTGGATCCAGCATCACCATCATCCAGCATTCACAATGGACTCCACCCATACTCCTGATGTACCAAGTTTGAACTGTAAATCACCAACTGCACCACAACAAAAGCACGCTGAACTGATCAACATCACATAGGTGGACTCTCACCCAACTGACATGATCCCAAGAGGTCCAGACTACATTAGCACTGTGTTCTTGTCCAGAGGTACCTGGTTAAATCATGGATGCATGCCATGATGCCCGGGTGCTCCCAGCTGCACCTGTCCACCGCTGTCCTGCGGACTGCCTCTAGAAGCTGAGAGACTTAAGTTGTCTTTAGCTGTTTTTACTTTTTCTTTCCACAGGTTGGACTTTGTTTTTGTTTTAATAAAATGTGGGAGGAATGTTGTGCTCTTCTGTACACAGTCTAGTGTTTTACAAGTCTCTCCCATGAGGGCTGGCCCATACATTCACCCCACCCAAGTGCACAAGCCTGAGGCATGTTATGAGTCCATTAAATATGCATCTGTGTGCATTATTTGTGTAGCATGTGGGCCTAGAGCCCACAAGTCAACAGCGTTATGCCCCGGTCTGGATCCTTTTTTCACAAAGAAGTTGTTTCCTTATTGTTGTTTTAATTGTAAATGTTAGATGCATAAAAACAAAATTTGAATAGCCTGGATATTCAGTGTAGTTTCATACCAGATTTCTTATTTATTAACACTATGCAAACTACCACGTTGGTCCTGATTAGGTGGGCTATTAGATTTTGTTCCCTGTGAAAAGTGTTGGATGTGCAGTATTGACCCAGTGGTGAAATTCAGAAAGTCAAACCAGCCCAATTTACCTAAGGAAAATGGACATTAAGATCTGATCACCATAGAATTTGGTGCAGAAAGTACCACGTTCTGCACGTAGTTCCTCATTTTGAAGGGGCAAATGCTAAATCAGAGCTATTTACTTACTTAGTGGAATAAATACCTCAACCTCATCTGGCCCAGTCATTAAATGTGGAGGGGACTTAGTTTGATTGGATATATATTAATCTTCATTCAATATCATGAAAATCTGGCATGTATCCAACCATCTTGGACCTACAGTGGACAAAGCAAAATCCTGTTAAAACTTAAGATGTCATCCTAGTTTATGCATCCTCTATGCTGCAATGCACATCTGTGAACAGTGTGTTGCTAAGTAAGACCAATCACTGCTTATCACTATTTTGAAAATCAATCATTATATCCAAAGCAATAACATGTGTGGATTCAAATTATCATTAGTCAACGAGTGGTGTGGTGTTGATATTGACAAAAATGATGCTTATAATGGTACACTCACGTACATGAACGAAAGTGAATCATTATTATCAAATCATGAAATCTCCATCAACCCCGACTCACAAATACGTGATCAGGCAGGTTCTGCAACCTAGGCCTGCGGTAAATGATTGACAGGTCACAGGTGGGATGACACGTAGTCGGCAGGCAAATGAGCAAACAGGAAACACAGGTCCATCTCCCACATAAGAGCAGTGACACCAAAATGGTCACCGGAAATTGGCCCCAATAAAGCACACCTGGCAAGAGGGGTGCATGCATTCCCAAAACTCCATAAAGTCAGATATCACATGGAGTTAGGAATACGCAGCCAGTCAGAACACAGTACACGCAGTGATCACGTGCCTCTCATGCCGGACATCTGGACACAGTACTCACTGGTCTATGTTGTGTCCACAGACAAGGCCCACATACAGATTATAGTTCCAAACAACGGCAGACAGAGTAACCGCACTATCCTGTAATGTTCCCTTATTACGTATAGAAAAACAGTCAATCTAATTTGAGTGTGCACAGGCCCACATACCTTTATAAAACAAGGATCAATAAATCAATGATAAGTCATTAAGAGGGAAATGACGGGGGGCGTGGTTTGGCCACCCAGGAATATGGCCGCCTGAAGTTCGAGCTCCGTCGTGGGATGGACCCCTGAAGAGCTGCATTTCTACATGTGGGCTGCTGGACCTACCTTTGTGTGCCCCGTTGGCGTCGGAGGGCATGCGGACGGCCCTGGTGGTCCCATTACTGCTGGAGCAGCACTGCCTCCTCTCTAAGACCTGCCGGTGAGGTGACCGCCCGTTCTGCTGCCGCGTCCCGACTATGTGCATCATTTGAGGCCGCGCCTCCTCGCACAGCAGGGCCGCGCCTCTCTTAACTCCAGGGCAGCGCTTCCTCACGCTTCAGAGGCCGCGCCTCCTCAAGACCTGCGCATGAGCCTGCCTTGAAGGGAGTTTCACTACGTAATAGCACAGAGCTCTTGTTTCTTTACCGGCAAGGTCTTTATTCACACAAGCAGGGGAAAAAATAACAAACATGACGAAATAGAGGCGGAATATATAACAAAGGCACAAGGAGGGAAATAGTATTCAACCATAATTTTCCCTTTTACAGACCCCTCTATTCGACGTTGACTTTCAGCTCACTCCCTGCCTCTTCATGTGCTGTGGCTTTTTTTTTTTTTTGGATAGAGGCGAATATCATTCCTAACTATCATTTAACTTTTCCTCACACATTTTGCCATGTGCTATCTCTTCATGATTTTTGGAAAGACTAATTAACTTTACTGTTGGCTGCGTGCTTCTATTTTTTAAAGTCAATTCTTCCTGTGCTACTTGTACTTTTATTCCATATCTACCGGCTCCAGCCTAATACTTTCTGACACAACCTTATGGGGAAAATGACTCTTTAATACAAATTGCTCTCATGGAATATTCTGTCATGGACTGATTGGTTTTCCTTTCCTCACACAAGAGCGCTCCCTTATTGTTTGCAGGCTTTCATGCTCATTTTGCGCTTCTCCCTGACGGCGTTTCCTTCTTTCTGCAGGATTCCCGCTAATCTCCTCATTTGTCCGGCGCATGTTATTTCCTAATTAATTTAGCTATATCTGCTCTCACTCATAATACTTTCGTTACTCTAATGAGCCTGTATCTTTGAGGGGGCCAGTTTTCTTATCATACAGTTAAGGTGTTCACCCATTTTGTCAGATATGGGGTTACATTCTTTCCTATATTGCAACGTTTCTTTTATTTTAAGCTTGTTATTTCTTAGCTATGCATCTTTTATATGTACGTTATGAATTACAACACCATTCCTACTGCTATATGATGCTTGTTGTTGATGTTAACCCTTCTTTTATTACAGGTCCTTTTCTTTAACTGATCTATTACAATTTTCATGTGATTATTTGTTACACAAAGACATATTTGCTGATTTGATGTGGCTTCTTTCTCCTCAGTATGGCATTTTATTTTTGCTTTCTTGCGTGATCTGCACGTAGCTTTACGTCACTGTGCTTCATATTGTGCTACTCTTTCTGCCTCCTGTCATTCATTCAGACGTTGTTCTCATCATTGCTTCATACAGAGCTACAACATCAATTCGCTTCTGTAGAACACCTGCGAAGCGGAAAGTGACGATGTCTAACCACAGGAATGGCAGTAAAATACCTAAGCAACCACTTTTTACTGAGGTTGTGAAACAGTCCGTTACTTTGCCATCGAAAGGGGCCTTGTCTTCGCCATCACCTCCTACCCAAGCTTCACCGCCTCACAGTGACCAGGCATTATCCGACACCATGCAAAGAATATTACAAGAGCTTTCTGGGGTCAATCGCCCATTGGAGGGGCTGGACATCACCATTACATCCTTGGCTGAAGAAACCAAATCGATTAGGGCAGATCTCACCACTTTTCAATCAAGAATTGAATCTCTAGACTCTAAAATATTGGCCATGGAGAATCGTTTGGATTCAGTTCACACTTCAGATCAAGACCTTCTCTTTCTTCATAGTAAAATTATTGATCTAGAAGATCACAGATGAAGAGACAATGTCCGTTTCTTTGGATTTCCGGAGAACATTGAAATTCAACGCGCCCACAGACTCGGCCCTTCACGTCCAGATCCTCCCGCGCGTCCGAGACCAATTATTGCTTGTTTTCTTAGGCATGAACAAACCAGACAACTCTTGTCAGCGGCTCGCTCACAAGGTCACTTTCTCTTTCAGGGTCATACTATTCATATTGCCGCAGATTTTTCCAAAGAAACGAATGACCGACGGAGGGCATTCCTTTCAATACGACCTCAATTACGTCAGTTGGACATCAAGTATGGCTTATTTGAACCTGCACGCTTCCGTATTACCAGGAATGGAGAATCCAAAGAATTTTATGATCCTGCTCTTCTACAACAATTCTTAGATGACATTACAACTCAAGACATGGAAACACACTCTTCTCAATGTGACCAGTCTCAGTCGTCTCCTTCTCCTTCCTCACATAAGTCACTACAACATCCACGCAATGTTAGTACTTCCAGGCAGAGGGGTAGAGATCTAAGTCGTCTTCCTCGCTCTCAGGATGATAGATTGTCAGCCCTGCACTCTGTTTCTACTCTTACTAAGGACCCGCAGCGAGACAAATCTAGATCGCCTCTTAAAACTCCTTCAGATGCTGACTGAATTCTTCTTTATTGTTCAATTGTTTATTTTTGTACTTTTTATCTCTTCACTACTATCCTAATTCCAATTCTATTTCCCTTTGTCACGTTTCATTCTCTGCTCTGATGTTTTTCTTTCTTCTTCACCTATGTATTTATATGATTTCTAGATACGGATGCTGATTATTCCAGATGTTGATTGGGTTCTTCCTTATTGTTCACTTGTTTATTTTGTTCTTTCTTATCTTTTCACTCCTATCCTGACTTTAACTCTATTTTCCTTTTCATGTTGCATTCTCTGCTCCGATGTTCCTCTTATTCTTTCATGTATTTCTCTGATCTCTTGATATGGATGCTGATTTTGAAATTCAATTGTTTATTTTGTTGATCTGTTGTATTATATAATATATTTATTTTTCTTCATATTTCATATTGCAGTATTCACTCCAATTTCATTGTGCAATTTCTGCATGTTTAGATCATGGTAATTCATATGTTGTATTTCTTTTCTACTTTGTTGATTTTATCCATTTGGAGATACTAGTATTATTCAATTTACCTATGCATATTTCATTTACTTAGTTCTTCACAGGAAGTTTTTTACACTGCTATTTATTTGTTCTATGTGTCGGTAGGTCAATCTTATTATCTCCTTTATTTTTTATCATACACGTTATCCATTCTTTCTCATTTTCCTTCTTCTTCTTGCTTTATAAACTATATCCTACAATTTTTCCTATCTCCTCGTACTCGTTTGTTCTTTTTCACATTCCTTATGTTCTATATTATGTCTTTCTTCCTTCTCAACATTTTCTGTCTTCATTTATTGCAATCTTATCTTAATCTCTTCTTATACTTATGGCATATTGTTGATGTCAATGTTCTTATTTTATGGCTTTATATTACGTAGTAATGTGTTAGGGTTTATTATGATTCTGATAATGTTACACTTAATATTTTGCATGTTGACATTTTCCATATATTCCATATTATCCTTTATTAATTTGCTTCACATTTTTCTTTCCTCGGATGGGGTCCTGTCCCACAGCGTTGCTTTAGTGTGCCCAGACCCGCGGTTAACAGTCTTGGTTCCTTCTTTATTTTATTTTTTCTCCACTTCCTCTATCTCCTTTATCCTATTTATTCGGTTTTTTCTTTATTTTTCTATTTTCTTCTTTCTCCTTTACTACCTTATTTCTCTGTTTCTATTTACTTTTTTTATTTATTATTTTTTTTTATTCCGTATACTTACTCTGCTTTTCTAATCCTTTTCGCATTCCCCCTTTTATTTTATTTTTCTTTATTTTTCTTTTTACCTCCAGAGTAACATCCTTGTATCTTTCTCTCTGTATACTTCTTTCTTTTCTTCTTCTTTATCTGATTCTTAACTTTTTCCGTTATGCCTTCTGCTCATCCATTATCAGTGATTTCTTGGAATGTTCATGGTCTCACCCATTATATTAAACGGAAGAAAGTCGTTTCCTATTTGCACTCTAAACATGTGGACATTGCTTTATTGCAGGAAACACATTTGGATGATGTTGAATCTAGTAAACTCAGCAGAGATTGGGTCGGGAAAGTTATTCATAGTAGTGTTTCTAAACCTGATCCCACTAATCCTAATCCTTTCTGTAAATATGGTGTAGCCATTCTTTTCCGGAAGTCACTTCCCTTCACAGTTTCCATACATGGTCTGATCCGGAGGGTCGATATGTTTTTGTTAAACTGAAATTTGGGAACTCTTTTATTTGTCTCGGCTCTATCTATGCTCCACTTGGTACCTAAAAACAATTTTTCCTTCGATTAAATCGCCTTCTCACAGAAATAAATGCCTCTCAATTTCTCATTGGAGGAGATTGGAATTTGGCTCCAGATCCTGTCCTTGATAAAACAGGATGTCTTGATACTGTTAACGCTTCAGATAGAGCTATCATGCGTGATGTTCTCGTTGACAATGGTCTTGTTGATCATTGGAGACTTAGTCACCCACAAGATAAAGAATATACGTTCTTTTCTTCTACTCATGGCACATTTTCTCGTCTCGACTATTTCCTTCTTTCGCAAAAGGCGGTTCAGTTGGTTACAGAGTCGAGGATTTTGGAAGCGGCCATATCCGATCACTCTCCTGTTCTTCTGTCTCTTGACTTAGGTCTCTCTAGTCAGGATGCAAACCATGGCGGTTGAACATAAACAAATATAAAACACCTGCAGGTAAACTTCTTCTACAATCACACCTTCAGGATTATCTCACTATTAATGAGGATTCAATTTCCTCTAAGAGAACGGTCTGGGAAGCTGCTAAGGCGACTATCAGAGGTCAATTAATGTGCGATGCTGCTCTTATCAACAAGAACAACGTTGCCAAACAAATAGATCTTGAGCAAGACATTCAACGGCTTTCTCACTCATATATCTCAAATCCTACCCTCCAGAATCGTAAATTGTTAGAACAGGCACGAATGTCTCTCAACAGTCTTTTTACTTCTAAGGCCGAGTATGCCTTGCAAAAAATTAAAGGGCGACACTATGAACAGGGGGAAAAAGCTGGTCGGTTACTGGCTGCGCAACTGCGCCAGAAGGAGGCCGCCATGGCGATTCCGGCCATTAAATCCAGTTGAGGCACGGTACTTACTAGACCTCAAGAAATTGTTGAAGAATTTGCTTCCTTTTATAGATCTCTTTATTCTCCAAGTGCTCATATAGATAAACTCCAAATGTCCAATTTTTTAGATGCAATACAACTTCCACGGCTTTCAGATGACGGTAGAGCTTTGCTTGATGGTATCATTACAAAAGATGAGATTTCCTCTGCTATAACTGCCTTACCTTACCATAAAGCTCAAGGAGACGATGGTTTTCCTCCTGAATTTTATAAATGGACTGGCCAGAGCATGATTGACACCTTACATGCCGCATTCAAAGAGGCCGTTGAGGAATCCTCTTGTGGATCGCTTTCTAACAAAGCAATTATAGCTGTTTTACCAAAACCTGGTAAAGATCCCTTGTTGTGTGGCAGTTATCGGCCTATATCTCTCTTGAATTCTGATATTAAAATACTGGCTAGCATTCTTGCATCACGTCTTCGTAAAGTTTTACCTTCTTTAATTCATAATTCACAAGTAGGTTTTGTTCCAGGTCGATCATCTCGGAATCATCTCCGTACTTTATCTCATGCTCTATGGTCAGCTAAACATCTTGCAGACGATGCATTACTTCTTTCTCTTGATGCTGAAAAAGCATTTGATCGCATTGAATGGGACTATCTTTTTACAGTCATGCAGAGGTTCGGCTTAGGGGATCAATTTATAGATAAAGTACGTCTGCTTTATCATAGCCCATTAGCTCAAGTTAACTGCGGCGGTTTTCTGTCTACCTCATTTCCAATTCAACGAGGCACTTGTCAAGGTTGTCTGCTCTCCCCTCTCCTTTTCCTCCTAGCAATGGAACCTCTGGCTGCAGCAATCCGGCAATCTGCTGAAGTAGTAGGCGTCCCTCTTCCAATTGGCCATTCTAAAATGTATTTATATGCAGATGACATTCTCCTTACCCTTACTGATCTACCCTGTTCTCTTCACGCTCTCCTTCAAATTATCACCAATTTCTCTTCTTTCTCAGGTTACAAGATAAACTGGGATAAAAGTGAAGCATTACCCATGTCCATTGGTACTACAAAAGCAGCAATCTCTGGCTTTCTCTTTCATTGGCAACCGTCCGGGCTTAAGTACTTAGGAATATTAATTAACAGAGGTTTGGATAATATGGTTGCAGATAATTTGGCTCCTCTAATCACGCAAATGCAAAGAGACTTTGATAAATGGAAATCTCTGGGATTATCTCTATGGGGATGAGTCCAGGCGGTTAAGATGGTTACTCTACCACGGTTTCTCTATGTTCTAGGCATGCTTCCTCTACACATTCCCCTAACTACCCTTTGATCCATTGACTCCAAAATAAAACTTTTTATTTGGGGTACGGTTAAACCACGCCTCGCTTTGGCCAAATTAAAGGCTCATCAACAGCATGGGGGTTTAGGTCTTCCCTCCATTGAACATTATTTACTTGCCCTTCATATCTCACAACTTACTTTTTTTCTGCCCAAATCTAAAGATATACCTCAATGGGTTCCACTTGAACGTCACCTTTTGGCTCCTGGTTTAGGTTTGTCCCTTCTATATGGTAAGGGGACCAGTTCTTCTGATCCTAAAAATCCTGTCTTGTCTGCAATGCATAAATCTTGGCAGAGAGGTCATCGTATTCTTAAATCTAATTCGCGAGTTCACGTTAAAGCTCCATTATGGCTTAATTCAGCCATTCGTATCCGTGGTCGCACTTTGTCCTGGCCTTTATGGCAAGAAGCTGGCATCAATTTTATAGATCAACTTTTTCATGATGGAATTTTTAAACCCTTTTCCCAACCTAGCGAGGAATTCCATTTGCCTCCTACGCAATCCTATAAATATACACAACTTCAACAAGCTATCACGAAGCACTTAGGCCACCCACCAGACTTACTCTCCGTGTCTCCTAT
Source organism: Lissotriton helveticus (assembly GCF_964261635.1). Lineage (NCBI taxonomy): Eukaryota > Metazoa > Chordata > Amphibia > Caudata > Salamandridae > Lissotriton > Lissotriton helveticus. The sequence goes on from NC_136072.1 coordinate 258,331,686, forward strand.
TCTGTCTTATTTGCAGTTGTGGGGAAATCTTAAAGGTGTGACTTCTGGTCTTTATAAGACATTCCTTCATCCTCTATTTTCGCAGCCCCTCTCCCAAACTCTCCAGTTGAAAGGGCAAGCCCGTTTATCAGTAGCCTATTCCAATACTCAATGAGATCGACGTTTAGAAGCACTACATAAGGGGATCCGGGAAGCTCGTTTCAAATTCTGTATTTTCAAAATTATTCATGAATGGCATTGGTCTCCTGTTAAATTACACCAAGCTAAGTTGTTATCACACACTTCCTGCTGGAGATGTTCTGCTTCCGGATGTGATATCACACATATCATTTGCGAATGTCCTCGTACTAGATCCTTTTGGCTCTTTGTAAGAAAGACATTGGCTTCTACAATGTCATTACCTCTACCTTTTACACCTGCCAACATTATTTTACACGATTTTTGTGGTCTCCCAACACTTTCCAAACCGCAAATTCGTCTTCTTCATACTGCTTTGGCTACGGCCAAAATGTGTATCCTGCGTCACTGGAAATCCCCCTTGCCTCCTTCTCAGAAAGAGTGGTTGGTGGCAATGATGCAAACAGCCTTACATGAACGCACAATTTACAATTTACAAGATCAGGCTTCCATTTTTCTCCAAATGTGGTCCCCTTTCCTGGAAGCCACGGTGGATGATGATTCTGCTCCTACTCCTTCTTCTTCTACATGTACTGTTTCTGCTTAATTTTCCTCTGTCCATAATTCTTTCCCTGCTACTTTACTATTGTTGCCTTTTCCCACTCCTTCGTACCGATTCTCTTCTTAGCTATTCTTGTTACGCTGGTATTCTTTTGCTTTCTTTTCTTTCTTTCTTTCTCTTCCCCTCTCTTTTCCTTTTCTTTCTTTTCTTTATCCCTCCCTTTATAATATTATTTACCTACTTCTCTTCCTATTATTACCACATATAGGATAATGGAATATATGTTGTGCTTATTTCCTCATATTTGTTATACCTTATGTGAGATCTTTTTTCACTTATATTTTCTTGCATTTACCAGTAAATTATTCTGATGTATTAATACATTTGTATTTGTATTTTCATCTGCGAACTTTAATAAAAAATTTCAACACAAAAAAAAGAGGGCAATGACACCTAGTGATCTGCAAGAAGAAAGTAAATCAGATAAAGCATGCATTGTTGACCAACCCTAACACTTTAACTTGAGTTGCAAACATCCTCATACAATAATCAAAGTCTAATAATCAGGTTTGTACAATCGTGTTAGAACTGGGGGTCTCTAGTTGGCTGAAGTAGGTACCTTAGTCCAAATAGGGACCCTTGCTTCTATTCAGGGAAAGGGGGGGCTCCCTCTTAAATAACCCCTGCTCACTTCCCGGTAGCTTGGCACGAGCAGCCCCGCTTATCTCTAAGGCACTGTGTAAAGTATTTGCAACCACACTCCCAGTAACACAGTGATAACACCTCAAAGGGACACCACACTGACGTAGGAAAATAGCGGTATCTTTATCAAAAAGAAATACGATGAGCCCAAACTATAAAAATATCCAGCATATGCGTATTCGTAATGTTTCACTGGACCAGGTTTTAGGCCAACAACCACTTGTAGGTTCTTGCTGTATTAATGAGCAGCTCACAATGGTCTAATGCAGTCCTAATGCAATGCTATGCAGTTCGTAATGCAGTTCGTAATGTAGAAATAAGACAGTCCTTAATGCAAGTACTAATTCAGATTGTAAAAGCAAGTAATAGTGCAATTTATAGTGCAAGTACTGATGCGGATCGTAAAAGCAAGTAATAATGCAGTTCATAATGCAAGTACTAACGTAGATCGTAAAAGCAAGTAATAATGCAGTTTGGCACCGACCGCGGTGCTAGAAAAGATCTCTATGCCACTCTTAGCTAACTCGCGGTCAGCGACTGCCAAAATATGCCCCCAAAACTGTTACGAAGGAAACAAAGTGCAGCTCCACAATCCGACCCCAGTACTGCCCCTCCTCGGCAAGTATGGGCCGGAATACTGACTTGAGTGGAGGCTCGAGCTGCAAAGATGGGAAGGGCCGAGACTGGTCTCACGCACGCACGCACGCAGAGCGTTAGCTGGGGGGTGCAGCCTCTCTCTCGCTCTCCTCTCCTCGCAGCTTGGGCGTCACGCAATGCGGCTTCAGGTTGGCGGCACTGCTCCTTGCAGGGAGAGTCGGGCTATCAGGGTACGGCCTTGCAGCTGATCAGCTCCCAGCGCGACTCCGTTGATCTTGGGCAAAGGACCTCGGACCCACGATGGTGAAGGTTCACAGGTCTCTCCTTGGCAAAGGCAGGCTGGGGCCGGCAGTAGTGATTTCTCACGGCTCCCCCTTGGGACGATGGTCCGGGGCGATGGCGATAATGTTCACAGTACATCTGGTCACCATGTCGATCGAAGCAGAGCGCAAGACTGCTCCGGGCCACACGGTCACGGTGCAATTCTCACAAAGGTCTCAGGCTGCAAAAAGGACACGCACACAGCATAGCTGATACACACTTGGAAACTTTTATGTTCCTTAGTTTCCACAACAAGGAGTCAGGTCCTCTCGGGCCCTTGGAGACAAGATACTTCAGGACACAGCACACAGCAAAGTCCTTTTAAGCAGAGGGACACAACAAAGTCCCTTGTCCTCTCCTTAGTCAAATCAGCAAACTGCAGGCCAGCCCCAGAACACTAAGCAAGGGCAGTCCTTCTCTTCAGTGTCTTCAGTTGTTCTTCCTTGGCAGAGGTTCCTCTTGATCACAAAGTAGTTTCAATCCGTTTTTCAGGCTTGAGTTCAGTTTCTTGGACAGAAAAAATATGAACAGCATTTATGTTGTGTTATAGTAAGGAGTTCCAGTAGAAGTGGTTAGGTTACAGATGAATACGTTTATTGTTCTTAGATGTTAAGTATGTTTTCCAGTAAAGATGTAAATAAGGCCAAATCCTTAGGTAGGTTCTTTTTAAGTAAAATCTTGAATAAAAGTTCCTTCTGAAGCTTGAAGTAAATCCTTACACGCAGTTTTAATCCAACTTGTCGCCAATTTATGTTGTGTTGTAGTAAGGAGTTCCAGTAGACGTGGTTAGGTTACAGATGAATAAGTTTATTGTTGTTAGATTTTAAGTATGTTTCCCAGTAAAAATGTAATTAAGGTCCCACCAGGAGCAGCCTCCCTGTTGCTCAGCCCAGGATCCAACTAACGCTCCACCTCAGAGCAATCCACGCATTCCAATGGCATCACCAGCCGCACCAACATTCTACCCAACACATTCACACTGGCTGAGAAGCAGAGGCAGAGAAACAGGGAAGATGCATAGTATAAAACCTTAGCTATAACAATTTGCCCTCAGCCTTTCTAAAGGATTGGGGTCTTAGAATGATGTACAAAAAGTATAAATGTTAAAATGACACCCGAATGAATATGGAGAGTTGGCAAAATGTATGACATCCGTTTTCAGGGCAGATTATAAAACAATGAAAATGCATTGACTAGATGTCATGTCATGTCAATGGTTCTTATATAGCGCCTTATACCGCAAGGTCTCAAGGCGCTTGCTTTGGGAACCCGTCCTGGCTTTTCCCTGTGAGATAACCCCTACTGGGCATCCCCAAGGTGAAAGCCAGGCATCCCGCCGCGGATGATCAGAACTATGGGGACCTTCCCCTACCAGTAAACTTGCAAGGGCGATTGATCACCTTACATGCTGACATAGTAAGGTACTTCCCCGATTACTTTCTAGTAATCTTAATTGTTCTTCCAAAACTACATGCAGCTGACATTCAAAGATTCAAGTGGGGTGAGTGCTTGTGACAAGATGGAGAAAAACAGAGGGAACATTCACTGTGCTAATTATTCACACATATTACATAGAGAGCCTGGAAATTGCTAACATTGGGTATGAGGCGCTATATTAAAATTATATTACACATGGCGAATACGAAATGGATAGAAAATGACTTGTGCTGAACCAGTTAGAAATATGAGAAATCGCATGGGGGCAGAGTTATTATGCACTGGGCTAAGGTTACAGGCCCGCGTGACAACGCGAAGATAATTATCCGATATCTCGTCACCAAACCATTCAAGCGTGCCACCCTTTCACTGGCGTGTTCGCCCCTAAGAGTTGCCGGAAAGACGTGGGTTTTGGATCGGGCTAACTGATCGGGGTAAACGCCGTGACATCTCCCCGGGGGCGCACAGGGAGCAAGTGTTTGTTTGCAGTCAGTCGTAAACTCTTCGAGGCGAGCTAGCTGCAAGTGCATGTTTGTTGACTGGCGAGATGGGCGGGTCACGACTCATGAGGTTTCACTCACCGGTCACCTAGGTTCCTCCTTGCGCTTAGAGAGGGAGGGAGTCGGCTTTACCAGTCGCCTCCCACTTAAAAGGCATAGCCTCGGGTGACGGGCGGTTCACACGCTTCCCCGCGCAGCCTGACTCAGGTGAGTGTCCTCCGCTCCTGACAAGCATCTAAACTTGGGGCCTCTGAAACAGAGAGAGACTTTCCCAGGGGGAACGGGCGAGCTCAAGTTTAACGGGTGTAGGGTTCTGCAAGTGTTTTTCTGCTTTGTTGCGAGTCCTGAGATTGCTTCTACCTGTCAGTCCACACCCCAGTTCCTGCTAAAGCGTTTTCCAGCGGCTCCACACTCTTTGTTGGCGGTCACTGCTCCGCTAAACCTTTCCCCTCTCCAGGGTCTGTTCAAGTTGGCTCCGCGGCTGTCAGTGAACGTGCTCTCCGCCTCACCCTTCCAAGGCTGCGGTTGTCGAATCTCACGGTGTTAGTGTGCGGGGTGCGGCCTCGAGGTTCACTTCAGTGAGGCCCAGGGCTTAAAGTGGGCCGGGTCCCGTAGGTGCTTAGCACCGGCAGTTCTAAAAAGCAGGAGCTCAAACGGGTACCTCATTTTAACTATCACCCTCAGGAAAAAAAATAATACATGTTTAACTCTGCAGCAGTGCCATCCTTCACTGCCTGTGTTGTAACTTATAAGAAACTCGTTATAGTTGATTCACGGTCTCCTCATTTCAGAACTGAAGCATTTTCAATTTTCTATACAAGGAAGCCGTAGTTGTTTTTTTATCTTCTGCAACTAACAATCACTGACAAAGCCAATAGTCCTGGCTTGATGTAGGTGTAATGCTACTTGTTGTATTATATATTTGGATGCAATGACAGAACCAGCAACACATCATTGAGTGGCACACTATGCTAAGCACACATTTTTAGCTTAGGTGTTTTTAAGTCACCCCCTTAATTACATCGGTCACACCCATTTGAGACTCCCCCCCCCCCCCCCCTCCACCCCGAAGATTGGTCATTCCACTTTAAACCCTGGTGAGGGCTTAAAAGTGTGGCTCGTGATTATTCTCTTCCACTCAGTGTGTGAGCAGCACGTCACCTGCTCTGTGCAATGTCCCTGGAAAGTTCCCGTTACCCGGGTGGAAAGGAGCTTGGTCTTTTCTCGGGTTGTGAATATGGAGAGCGCCTGCGGTCGTGGAAAGGAAATCGCTCCAGGTTACCCAAGTCCTGTTACAAAAAAAACGACAGTGTATGTAACTCCAGTGGAGCAAGCTTCTGCCACTGTTTCCTAATTGTCTCTTTCGCTTTAATTCACCAGCTTCTCTTTTCTTTATTTGCTCTTCTTTTTCATGTACTCTCTCTTGGATGTACCACTCAAGGTATTTTGTCTTTTACCGTATTTTGTTCTTCCGCGTCTTCTCATCTGTCGTGTATATATATTTTTTTTAACCTATTTTCATAATATTTGTGTATAGTGCCTGCACTCAGAAACGCATTGTGGAAAAGCCACTGAAAGCTCCAGCCAGGTAGCTGGCTGTGGCTCAGCTCTGGGTATTCTTGGGCCCTCGAGGCCAAAACATGCTGAGCTTTAATGTTTGCCACTTTAAAAAAAAAATGCTTTGTAAATCTGGTCCCAACTTCACTAATTAACTTAGAGTTGAAGGGGGGAGTTGGACGCAATTGTTTTTAAATTCACGTTTAAATGCAATCACTTTTATTAAATACTTTTCAATGCAGCAATGTATTTGGATGTACCTTGGCTAACCGCTTTCAGGTGTTAAATGAATACTTTTCTTTTTGACTTTTGAAGAGACTTCATCATATTTGTATGTTTTCCAGGATTTACATGTCAAATATTTTCAAGGCTCGCTTGTGCATGGAGCCATGTTACACTACTCAGGTTCGCCTCTGTGTTCATTCTCGTACCCTACAACAGGATTTGATTGAGGTAGAAAATGGCTTTGGCAGCAAAATATAAGTGGCCCTATTAGTAAATTAGATAAAATAAGTGGTCTATTTCTGCAAACTGGGGCAGTTTGGAATCTGTAAAGAAACACTGCATAGGTGATTTGCAAGGAATGGAAGGCTGCATGGATGCGAGCTTTCTGCAGACAATTTTTGTTTTAATACACTGCCTGTTTGCCTGTAGGCCAGTCCAACCTGTCCGCGCGGTGTTTAAAAACGGGGCTAACAGAGCCCCTGACCACCTAGAAAATATTTTCTAGAACCCCTGAAATGGGCAGCTTTGTTTCGGTGCGTGTGGGAGGGTCGACGTGGGAGTAAATAGGAACCGAGAAGGGAAATCATAATATAACTTTCTTTGTGCGTACCTGCTGCCCGTTTGCTGGTGGAACAGCTTCCTTCTTGTGGACCCAGGCTACCCCTCGCCGGACCCGCTCCGCGGGTCCCGCTTCGTGTCTGGGAGCAGAGGAACTTCGGGAGTGCGTGCAGACGCCAAGGGTGCCGGTAAGCCTTGCAGGGCTGCGAGCAGCGTGGTCAGGGACTCCATATCCCAGGAGTCCCTGATAGCCCGCCTGCAATCACCTGGGCCGCTCTCCCTGCAAGCCCCGCCCCTTCACCTACGAGCTAAAAGCTACTGTTCCCACTACCTCCTTGGGACTTTCTTTGTGCGTACCTGCTGCCCGTTTGCTGGTGGAACAGCTTCCTTCTTGTGGACCCAGGCTACCCCTCGCCGGACCCGCTCCGCGGGTCCCGCTTCGTGTCTGGGAGCAGAGGAACTTCGGGAGTGCGTGCAGACGCCAAGGGTGCCGGTAAGCCTTGCAGGGCTGCGAGCAGCGTGGTCAGGGACTCCATATCCCAGGAGTCCCTGATAGCCCGCCTGCAATCACCTGGGCCGCTCTCCCTGCAAGCCCCGCCCCTTCACCTACGAGCTAAAAGCCACTGTTCCCACTACCTCCTTGGGACTTTCTTTGTGCGTACCTGCTGCCCGTTTGCTGGTGGAACAGCTTCCTTCTTGTGGACCCAGGCTACCCCTCGCCGGACCCGCTCCGCGGGTCCCGCTTCGTGTCTGGGAGCAGAGGAACTTCGGGAGTGCGTGCAGACGCCAAGGGTGCCGGTAAGCCTTGCAGGGCTGCGAGCAGCGTGGTCAGGGACTCCATATCCCAGGAGTCCCTGATAGCCCGCCTGCAATCACCTGGGCTGCTCTCCCTGCAAGCCCCGCCCCTTCACCTACGAGCTAAAAGCCACTGTTCCCACTACCTCCTTGGGACTTTCTTTGTGCGTACCTGCTGCCCGTTTGCTGGTGGAACAGCTTCCTTCTTGTGGACCCAGGCTACCCCTCGCCGGACCCGCTCCGCGGGTCCCGCTTCGTGTCTGGGAGCAGAGGAACTTCGGGAGTGCGTGCAGACGCCAAGGGTGCCGGTAAGCCTTGCAGGGCTGCGAGCAGCGTGGTCAGGGACTCCATATCCCAGGAGTCCCTGATAGCCCGCCTGCAATCACCTGGGCCGCTCTCCCTGCAAGCCCCGCCCCTTCACCTACGAGCTAAAAGCCACTGTTCCCACTACCTCCTTGGGACTTTCTTTGTGCGTACCTGCTGCCCGTTTGCTGGTGGAACAGCTTCCTTCTTGTGGACCCAGGCTACCCCTCGCCGGACCCGCTCCGCGGGTCCCGCTTCGTGTCTGGGAGCAGAGGAACTTCGGGAGTGCGTGCAGACGCCAAGGGTGCCGGTAAGCCTTGCAGGGCTGCGAGCAGCGTGGTCAGGGACTCCATATCCCAGGAGTCCCTGATAGCCCGCCTGCAATCACCTGGGCTGCTCTCCCTGCAAGCCCCGCCCCTTCACCTACGAGCTAAAAGCCACTGTTCCCACTACCTCCTTGGGACTTTCTTTGTGCGTACCTGCTGCCCGTTTGCTGGTGGAACAGCTTCCTTCTTGTGGACCCAGGCTACCCCTCGCCGGACCCGCTCCGCGGGTCCCGCTTCGTGTCTGGGAGCAGAGGAACTTCGGGAGTGCGTGCAGACGCCAAGGGTGCCGGTAAGCCTTGCAGGGCTGCGAGCAGCGTGGTCAGGGACTCCATATCCCAGGAGTCCCTGATAGCCCGCCTGCAATCACCTGGGCCGCTCTCCCTGCAAGCCCCGCCCCTTCACCAATCACACCATCTATTTACAGACGCTTGCTCTACCGCTACGCGGGAGCGAGCGGGAGCGCGCCGGGAGAAGCCCGGGACAAGGGCGGGACCGTCTGTGGCCGTCCGGGGCCAGAGGAGGCCGGGCTGGGCCACATCCCTTGGCCCCACAAAGCGGACTTCCAGCCACCAGGAATATGGCTTCAGGAACCCGGTCTTGTAAGACAAAGAAATCTGCTGGAGACGTTGTTATAGGCACTATGGACCAGTTCATAACCCGTGCTGTTTCCATAGTTGAGAAGGAGATAATCTTGGCTGAGCGAAGGTTGTCTCGGGACTCCTTTAGCACGTCTAATAAGCGCTCTTCTTTGGGCGCCATTGCCCTAGCTGATAGCCCTGGTCATATTCCATCAACTCCCTTAGTAATAGTTGATTCCCCCACCATTGATGAGAGAGTGAGTCGGATTAGGGCTAGCCTAGAAAGGGTAACCACCACAGCTCCAAGTATTGTGCTCGACCCGACACACTCCACTTCCTCTCTTTTTAGTGTTCCATCACCAGAGAGGCAGATTCCAGATTGCACTCTCAATACCCCTGATGATTCGAGCCCCCATGTGTTTGTTAATACAGCTGTGAATTCCCCATCCACTGCAGGCCATTCTGATACTAACACTCCTAGAGTGGTAGTCCCCGAAACTGTACCTGTAGGGAATCTAACCCTAGGCATCGTCCCTCGAAAGAAGAGAAAGCGCCCCATTAGTCCCCGTAGGGGAGGCTCTCTAAAACCTCATAGTAAGGTTAGTAGGAACATCACACCAAAAGGGGGTATTACCCCGAATCAGGTTCTTCGCTCAAAACCCCAAGCGCCCCATATTGGAGACGCTGCTGTCGAGGGCACTCCTGGGCAACTGGCCCCTATAGATGCTAGCATATTCCTCCAAGTTGAGAGCATCATTAAGTCTGTGGTGATGCCACTCGTAGATAAGATCGATGGCCTCACACGCAAACTAGCCTCACTCGAGCAGTCAATGCTGGACAATTTTTATGCAGTGAAATCGTTAGTTAAATTTCACGCTAAAACTCAGGCTGAAGAAAACGGTGGGCTAAGGAGCGGTGCCGCTCCAACAGTTCCGTCTAATCCGACAGCCCTCCCTGATCCCTCACCTAGTTCAAAAACGCCTGCCTCGGCTAAGGCTCCCAAACCTATTACTGGAACCATACCCCCCCCACCGACCCCTACCCCTGAGCCTAGTTTGGCATGTCCAATGAACAAATCCAGCACCCATGTACCAAAGGCACCCAAGGTCAAATTTGCTGCAAATCCCAAGCCTATTACTTCCCAAACTAAGGCAACTGGAGATATAGTGACCGTAAGCAAGGGCGCCGCAATTATAATCACATCCCCTTCTACTTCTGCTTCGCATGTAGCGCCCAAATCCCCAGCAAAAACTACAAGAAAATCCCCAGCCAAAGACAGGATAAAACGGCGTACGCCAAATGCTAGCCTTCCGCCTGGCTGCAAGCCCTATGTGGTTATTCTAACAGGGGTACCTGAGCTTGACGAGGGCTCTTGTGAGTCCTATTCTGAACTCAAACACAAGACGCTCTCCTGGCTAAAAGCTAATAGACCCCTCCCAGGGCACATTGATGGTAGAATAGCCTTCGTCCGAAGGGTGGGTTGGATCGGTAACAGACGCAAGGCTATTACCGGGGACTGTGTGTTGATTAATTTCAATGATCCCAGAGCTGCTGGTATGATTTGTAACCAACAGTCGCAGCACAACTTTTGCGACATACAAACTAGGGATTTGGGGTATTTTTATCACCCTCCCCCCTTAATGGGGCTCAATAATAATAATAATAAGTTCTTTCAAGATGGGGGTAGAGGTGTATGGTTCTCTCATTACCCGACCTTGGATCCTAGAGCAAGGGCATGGACCCCCTCCCAACCAACCACTCCACAGGGTTGGGGCTGGTGACTTAACACCTTAGAGGTAACAAATGTCTCCCCCCAAAGGGCTGACACAACTTCTCTGGTAGGGGAGGTACCGCTGACCAACATTGTTGTGCCCGATCCCTCGCCTATCCCAATCCTACCCTTTCCTTCAGGTGATGGGACAGATAAACTTGAACTAGGGGATAGTCCTCAAACTTCGGGTCCTCAGGGTGGGAATAGCGGTTATAATGAGCCCCAGCATCCTGCCCCTTTGAAAATCATTAGTTGGAATGTGGCAGGCTTAAGCAGCAAGCTAGATGTCCCAGACTGGGTGGCGCTCGTTGAACCCCACTCAGTTTGCGCATTTCAAGAGACATGGTGCGTAGAACCAAGGCACCGAGTAGGTAATGCCACCTTTTTTGTCCCGGCAGAAATTCCAGCCTCGGGAAGAGGTCGCCCCTTCGGAGGTCTCTTGGTTTGGATAAACATTACTTTGGGATGGAGGGTACACCATCACCCCCCAAAAACTCCAGATTTGATGCATCTCACTGTAACTTGCCCAAGGAGAGCAGAAAAACTGGAGATTTTTAATATCTATACACGAGGGGCCACCGGGAGAGCTTTGTCACCAACGCTCTTGGACCTGGAGGTAGCCCTGGGTGAGTGCTGTAGCGATTCCCTAATTTTGGTCATGGGGGACTTCAATTGCACATTTGAGCCTTTGTTACCCGATGAATCCCTGGATCTAAATGATGAAGATTCTAGGAGAGGTGTCCCGTCACTTGACTTGCCCATCATAAATAGTTGGACACCCAGAATCATCCAACTAAATTCCCTCACTTTAGAGCATGGTCTAAGGGCAGTCAATGGGAGGACACCATCAGACCTAGTGGGGGCTCATACATATAATAGGGTCGGCCATTCTTCCCGGATCGATTATATCCTTCTAAACTTTTCTTTGTGGGCTCACATGAAGGATATGGTAGTCCTACCCTCCCTGGACAGTGACCATAACGCCCTTTCTTTGACACTATCAACCTGGTGGAAAGAGAACTTCCCTGGAAATGGAAACCATGACGCTCTCGCAACAGGGCCACTGGGAGGAGTGGTCCCAACAAACTGCTTAAGACGCTTGAAATGGGACAAAGTGGCAATAGATGAGGAGAAAATGGCATGTATCAGAACTGTTACTTCCACAGCCTGTGCCATTTTAAAAAGTCAGCCTATTTGCCCTAATCAGATTACAGCATTGTTCTGTGAGGTCTCACTCTCAATTGGGGACCTTTTCAAGGCCAAAGTAAAAAATGGGAACCCTAATCGTAAAAACCAACAAGGCAAGTCAGGATGGTACACGAAGGAGTGTCGTGCCAAGAAGAGAGCCCTGATACTGGCGGTGAAAAGTGGTAATGCCACCCTAATATCCACTGAACGGAAGGGCTATAAATTGGAGCTCAAAACAGCAAAGAGAGACTGGGAAGACAAGTTTTGGCAGGATCTCCGAGCTGCCAGCGGCGGAAAAAACGCAAAAGCTTTCTGGGACTTAGTTCACAAGAAGAACAGACCCCTTGATACAGTTATCACCTGTAATATAAGCGAGGACTTATGGTTTACACATTTTTCGAAATTGTATACGGCATCCGCAGTTGAAGCGTTGGATTTTGTTTTCCCACAGCCCCTAAGAGTGATGGAAAGATTCGAGGAATGTCTGTTTACTAAGATAGAAGCGGAAAGTGCAATAAAATCTTTGGTTCCACGCAAGGCGGCTGGCCCCGATGGTCTTCCGGGTGACTTGCTCCGAGCTGACATAGATGATTGGAGCACACTGATCTCTTCGGTTTTGAATGCTGCTTTGGAAGGCGCACCTTTGCCTGCCTCTTGGATGGCCGCTGAAGTGGTTCCCCTTCACAAAAAAGGCTCGAGAGATGACCCAGGGAACTACAGGCCAATCAGCCTGATCGACTGCTCACAAAAAGTTGCAGGCAAGGTTCTTTTAACAAGAATACAGCAATGGGCAGATGAGAACAGGATCCTTTCGGATTTTCAGGCAGGGTTCCGTGCTGGCACTGGAACAATTGAACAATCGCTAAGGCTTCTTATGATCCACTGGAAGGTCGTCACAATTGGGAAGGGTACATTATATCTGGCCTTCATCGACCTCCGGACGGCCTTCGATTTGGTCCCCAGAAATAAACTCTGGAAGGTTCTTAACGATCTTGGCCTGCCACCTTACCTGCTCCACCTGGTCATGAAGTTCCATGAAACCAACTACGCCCAAATTCGCTGGGGTCCCAATGGCCAAAAAACCCGAAGAATAGATGTGAACAGAGGAGTGCGGCAAGGGTGCGTTCTTGCCCCAACACTCTTTTCGCTCTATGTTAATGGGGTGGTGGACCACTTGTCAAGGATTCCAGCAGATGCCCCTCGTCTGGCAGGTCGCTCCATCCCCACCCTGCTTTTTGCGGACGATACTTTGCTCCTTTCAAAATCGCCAATGGGCCTACAACAGCTTCTCTCAGGCTTTGACGATTTTTGTAAACAAAGAGGACTCTGTATAAATACAGATAAAACAAAGTACCTTATTTTGAACCCTCCGCAAAAACTGGGCCCTCCGCCAACATTGGGCTCCGTGGCATTGGACAGGACTAAAACCTTCGATTATCTGGGCATCAGGTTGGTGGATTCCATGAAATGGGACCAGCATCTGCTCAAAATGTTGCTAAACCTAAAAAGAATAACCGGGACCCTGCTTAAAGAGCAGAGAGCAGCCTCAACTAAACCTATAGCTGCAGTATTGGACATCTACGCGGCCAGAGGAGTAAGTGCTGCCTTGTATGGGGCGGAATTATGGGGAATGTCGAACTTGAAAGACCTTACTCGAGCTGAGAATTCCTTCTTGAGAAGCTTGATGTCCCTTGGCCCGTCTGTCCCCATCTTGCCTCTGCAATTGGACATGGGCTGTCGGGCTATAGAAGATCTAGCGAAGTTACGCCCTTTGCTTCTGTGGGCTCGCATCTGGAGAGTTCCTGAACTCTCAAGTTATGCGGATGGTCTACGGGAGTTACTAAGTTCGGCAGGGTGGGCGAAAATAAAGTGGCTAACGGATATCAAAGCCTTACTTACCAATCTGGGGCTGGAAGAAGCTTGGCACCAACAGTCAGCCCCCCCCAAATCCACAATAAAACAACTTTATTGGAATTGGGTGACAAACAGAAGGAATTCCTCCACCTCGATATGCAAATCGACTAGAAACTTCATGGAGTCCAAAGATACCCCCTATAGAGAACTGTATCTGGACACCATCTCAGCCTCTTGGGAAAGGTCCCTGTACTTTAAATTCAGAATTGGTCTTCTCCCCGTAATGGAATTTACTTGCCACTGGAAAATCCCATACCAGACTGCTCCGTGGTGTCCCTTTTGCCCACAGCGCAGAGAATCTGTCCCCCACTTTTTATTCGAGTGTCCTGCATATATAGTTCCACGGTCAAAATGGCTCAAACCCATGTGTCGTACTCTGGGCACTAGGCATTGCAACGTGGCCTTAAGAATTCTTTATTCGGACACTCGTACTTTTTACGCATGTGCCACCTCGAAGTACCTTGGGTGGGCATGGCGAATCCGGTCAAAAAGACTTAGGCAAATTGTTTAATTACACTTTTTACCATGGTCTGTTTTAAACTAAATGCTTATTTTTAAAACCTATAGATCCATTTTCTGATAGCAGAAAGTTACGGTTTATTTTAAATGTACTGAAAAGTATTTTTTTATTGATTGTATGCTTTTTAAGATATTGTTATATGTCGAAATAAAGCCTTTTTGACTGACTGACTGATAATATAATTTGTATTTAATTGGCATCTCCTACCGCATTTTACTCCATGTAGAGGTGAAAAATACTATTGCTCAATCTCTTGGTGCTTCCTTTACTGACCCTAGAAGGATGTCACGCTGTGTCATCCCTCTTTGTAATTTCTTAGTCTAGTTTCGGTTTAATGTCCTGGTTCACCCCAAGTGGGAGTTTTCATAATAACATGCAAAGCTCTCTCTGCTGTCACAAACCTCCCATAATCCTCTTTGTGTTAAGTAACAGATGGCTTGTGCGGGGGGGGGTTGTTGACTTTAGAGTCTTGGGACTTAAAGTGGCACATGTTAGAATATTGTTTGTCCTGGACTATGAATTTTGACGGTCAAGGGCGAGGTGGTGGTTATAACAAAGGCTATTGAAAATATGAGTTGGGAAATGCCACGTTTTGCACCAGGGTTGAGTAAATGTTGCACCAACAGATGTCCTGTTATGTGGTATAATGTGGCATTTGTATTTCAATATTTTGACAGTTTAATTCAGTATGTGCAAAGATTTCGTCTAATTAGTATAAATTTAAAACCTCATTACACATTTCACAACAAATAGGCAAGATGTTCTACCATTTCACTTCCCCATGAGCTATGCTTATTAGTAACTTTTGATCAATTTGAACTAGAAACATATTACTTTTATGGGGTTTGAAATGTCCAGATTATGTAGCAAAGGTGGATTGTGCATTAAGTCCATAATGAGGCATAAAATGTCACAATTGAATAAGTCTATCGATGCTTTCTAATATTAACGTCTACGTAAACTCCTCAACTGTCTCTACTGAATTGGATAACATTAAAAAAATATATATATATTTTCAGCTTTTCTGAATTATACGTTGAGAACATGTCTCAGAATCACTGCCTTTGAACACATCTCGTGCAACAACAAGGTGATGGAAGGAATGCTTGAATTAATCTCGTCCATTGGCAATCGCTTGGTCCACATTCCAATCCATCGTTTCTCGCCCACCCTGCCACTTCACTTTGGACCCAACCATATGTAAAACAGATTTGACCCTGATCTAATGGGGATGGCCCAGCCTGTTATGCCAAGTCCTTCCTGAACCGCATTAAAAGCGGGCCGGACTGAGAATCGAAACCGGCCTTGGCAAACTGCTTGGCCAGCTCCCATGGGGTAGGTGTGGAGGTGTGGTAGAGCGGTTTGCTAGGGCCGGTTTTGGCTGATTTTGTTACAGGCGGCCGTTATTGCCGGCCCAGTAACAAAAATGCCCCCCACCCCCCAGGGGCCCCAAACTAGCCCCCACCATGGTGGGCCAGCAGGGAAATGCTTGGTGACCGCTACGGCCAGTCTGGCCCGGATTACAAGCAACCTAGGACCGATTTCACTCTGCTAAGGGCTCACCAGCCACCTTGATTCCAGTGGCACAGTGAGCATGGAACCCAAGCCTGGGCATACCCATCTCACTTAGGGCATCATCTGTAAAAACAACAAGGCAATGGATGGTATGCTTGAATTAATATCACTGATTTGCACTTGGCAGGGTCTAATCTGAGGTGGCATGGTCGGCAAAAGAACAATGGTTTGGAATGCTGCCCTGAGCAATTGCCATTGGTTAGACCTATTGCTCTTAATAGGGAGAAACGTTGATAGGTTGCTTGTATTCTGGCTCGGGTGTGGGGAGGGGTGAGCTGGTTAGGGAGTTCAGGCTTAAAAGTTCCTATTGGAGCAGGGGTATGGCTGGGTCCAAACTAGTGACATAATGGGTAAAATACTATGGTTTGGGATCGGGCCCAAGCGATTGCCGGTGGGTGAGATTAATTCAAGAATTCCTCCATCTCTTTGTTATTTCTGTACACGTCTCAAGCATCAATAACTTTCTGCATTTACAATTTGCACCAACCATTATTTGATCTTCTAAGCATTATCATCGAGTATTACTCTTTAATATACACAATATTTGTATTTGGTCTCTTCCACATTTTACTTCTGTACATTATGGGAAACTGGGCAACATTGGCTGGCCATATTCCCTTTAATCCATCCTCATTCCCACAGATCCCCACCAATGTCCTCCCACACACATCACCTCATATCTGCTTTCGTAGCCATGCATGTGTATATATGTGTGCATGTATGCATGGTTGTGTGTGTGTGTGTGTGTGTGTGTGTGTGTGTGTGTGTGTGTATATGTATGTATGTATGTATGTGTATATATTATATAATTCTACAAACTTGTCTTGTTTCCCGAGACCTCTCCAAGATTTGAGGTCGACAACATTGCTGGGAATTCTGTCTAGATGTCCCTCTCTGTTCTAGTTAGTTTAGCAAATTGGAATTCCTCTCTTGCCTGCTTGAAAGTGATGCATCTGAACCCAGGTTACAGATCCCCTACTGTTTGGCATCCCAACTCTAGCCACATGTTATGGTTATTGCCTGGTTTATTTGTCAGAATGTTTGTAGCCACCCAATCTGTAGTGATCTCTTACACGTGGGTCATCTCACTCCTTTCCTGCCTGCTGTTCCCCATGCCATCGCCACCTGGCACAGCATATATTGCCTGTCCTCCTCCAAGTAATACCCAGTCATCAGGCAAATTAATAGCCTATCTTCTCCCAACGGTCCCCAGAGCAGTCTTTCTCCCAATTCAAGTCAAGTCAAAAAGGCTTTATTTCGATAAAAGTTATCATAAGCTTCACAATAAAAATACATAAATTCATTTGATTAAAAAAGGGGAGGGAAAATATAACAATTTGATTAGTCAGTTTTAAAAGGTTTCGATTTTCATATAAAAGAAGCATTTCATAAATGATTGATTAAAAAGGAATTAAACAATTACTTTAAGCCTTTTACTTCTAATAGACCAGGCCCATGATAAAAATTTAGAAAGAGTACAAACCTACAAGGTGCGACAGTCTGACATTAATATGCGTGGTGCCTCCTCGTGGCGCCTGGTCCCCCACAGGCGGCACAGATGCTTAAGCCATTTTTTCCCTTGGTAGGGCATACTCCCGGCATTCAAACAAAGTGCGCCACTGACTCTAGTCTAGATATGCACACTGGGCAGAACTCTGTAGTTTGAGCTGGCGGTTTCCACCTGGATGTGAAAGCATGCAAAGGAAGAGTTCCTGTTCTAAATTTGAAGTAAAGGGCCCTATCAAATGGTTTCTCAATGATGTCTAAATAGAGTTCCCGAATTGGTAGGTCCTTAAATTTCAGAAAATCCTCCGTGAGTCTACCCAATGAGCAGTTGGTACTCCGTAGGGTCAGAATCCAGTTCCAATAGAGGTTCTTGAGCGTTGCCTTTGGGGGAGAAGATCTATTTACCCAGGCTTCGCTTAGGCCCAAGTTGAACAAAAGGGATTTCATATCTCTTAACCATTTGATTCTGTGCCACCCTGGTGATGCCATAATTTCTAAAATCCCTTGTGCATATTTAGCAAGCTCCGGAACTCGCCACAGACTGGCCCATAACAGAAGGGGCCGGAACTTAGCTAGATCTTCAATGGGTCGGCATCCTAGATCAAGCATTAGTGGAACCATGGGAGTGCCTTGGGAAAGTGACATGATAGCCCTGCAGAACTTCCTCTCGGATCTTGGCAGTTCGTTGGTAATACATGAGCCCCATAGTTCTGCCCCATATAGAGCAGAGCTGACCCCCTTTGCTGTGTAGATTTCAACGACAGGGGCTATAGGTCTAATTACACAGGAGCGCTGTTCTTTCAGGAGAGCTCCTGTTACCCTCTTGTGGGCTAGCAGCATTTTATCTAGATGAGGGGCCCACTGCATATTATGCGACAAACGGATGCCTAGGTAATCAAATACTTCTACCCTCCCCAAAGGTACAGCATTCAATTTCGGGGGGCATACAGATTTTTTGGGGGGATTCATCACAAGGTATTTCGTTTTGTCGGTATTGATTACCAGGCCCCGTTCTGAACAAAAGGACTGAAAGTTATTAAGAAGTTTTTGGAGGCCCATTGGGGTTTTGGATATCAAAAGCGTATCATCGGCAAAGAGAAGGGTGGGTATACGCTCCCCCGCCAGGGATGGTTCATCTGAAGGATCTTTCCGGAGGTGCTCAACCACTCCGTTGATATATAAAGAAAAAAGGGTGGGAGCTAAAACACATCCCTGGCGGACCCCTCTCTCGACCGGGATACTACTTGTTTTTTCGCCTTCTGTGCCCCATCTTATCTGTGCGAAGCTGTTTTCGTGGAGCCTTATGAGTAGCGAAAGGATGTAGTGTGGCATCCCCATATCAGCAAGAACTCTCCAAAGGGTCTCCCTGGGTACAAGGTCAAAGGCAGTCTTTAAATCGATAGAAGCGAGATAAAGACTGCCCTTGCCTATGTCCACCACCTTCCAGTACACCAGCATCAATCTGAAGGCTTGTTAGATTGTGCCAGTGCCTGCTCTGAATCCTGCCTGGTAATCAGAAAGGATATTATTATCATTAATCTAATCCAATCCAATATTCTAACCAGTAGGACCTTGCCGACTACATTTTGGCTAATGTCCAACAAGCTTATAGGTCTATAGTTGGACGGGTCATCCCTAGCACCTTTTTTAAAAATGGGGACGACCTCCGCCCCTTTCCAAGATGTGGGAATCGAAGCACCCCTGCAGATGGCAATAAGCAGGCAGTGGATACATTTCCCCCGTTTCGGAATATCTGACCGCAGCAGGTCCCCGGGAATGCCATCCGGACCAGCCGCTTTTTGGGGCATGATGGTACTTATGGCATACTCCTCCTTTTATTGTGAAGTCAGACTCTACAGAATGAGCCTCCCAAACCGTTTGGATCATAGTTAGGGCCGTCTCCCATCCCTGATCTTCATTGGGTGCATCTATGGTATTAAGGCCTGATTGACGAGTGTATAGTTTTGAGAAATGGTTAACCCACGCTTGGCTGGAAATGTTACATGTAATGCGGTCACTATCCGGTCTATTTCTGGCTCTAATTGTGTCCCAGAAGCACTTTGGATCTTTTTTTGAGCTAGCCTCTTTTAAAGTACGCCAGTACTCTTCTTCCCACTCTTTTTTTGCACGTGCCAATATTCGCTTGTGCTCTTTCCTGGCTATCTGTATCAGTCTGGGATTTGCCTTTAACAGCCTTGATCAGAAGAGACTTTGCCTGTCTACATGTAGATGTATACCAGTCGTGCTTACCCCTAGAGTTCCGGGGTGCCATATTCCTCCCCACACACCCCTTATTCAGGAATACATCCCTTATAGACCTGAGTGTTGCCTCAAAAATGGGTGTTGCCAATTCAGTTAGCGAAGCCGGATTGGTAGTATCCAGTTCCGTTTGAGAGGCCATGAGTAATTAATTAATAATAGCAAGTTTAGCGTCATCAGTAGAGATTTTATTCCACTTCAGGCGTCTTCCACAGGAGGACACAGAGATTTTATGAATGTGTTTAAGGGGTGCTACAGATGATTTATTGGGCCAGGGATCTGTTAGGGATAGAGAAAGCGAATTATGATCGCTTTCCACAGTGGGTAAAACTGCCATATCCTGCACTAATCCCCATAGTTTAAAATCCAACAGAATATAGTCAATCCTTGAAGTATGATTAACTCTGTTAAATGTGGCAGCACCTAAGCGGTCTGAAGTTGTGTGGCCATTTGTGGCTCTTAAGCCAAACTCCAGTGTCAGAGCATTTAACTGAATTGCACTACGAGTCCATCTTTTAATCGGGGGAATGGTTAAAGCTGGAATACCCCATCTAGCGTCCTCCTCACCTAAGTCCATGATGTCATCCGTAGGGAGTGGCTCATAAGTACAATTAAAAGCTCCCGCAACCAAAATTTGAGCACCCTCAACATTTTCTCTAAGTTCTGCTTCAAGGGTAGTTACTATCGGGGACATAGACCCATGTTTGGTACCTCTGACATAAACATTATACAGAGCGAGGGTTAGCCCCCTACAAGAACCTCTCAAGGAGATTCCTAGGATGTCTAGGCTATTAACCTGCTTAGGTGTTATACAGCAGTTAAGGGAAATGCTTACCCAGATGAGCAGGCCCCCCCGAGGGGCGTCCCTTCCCGTTTTTGGCTTTTTCTGCAGTCACAAAGTATGTGACGTATCCCACCCGATGGAGTGGTTCTAGGCTCCAGTTCTCCTGGAACAACCAGATTTTGTGCGCCTCCACTAGATCATTCCACTCGGGTGAGACCATTTTCCTATGAATACCTGCAAGGTTCCAGCTAAGAATCTTTAGTGAGCCCTTGAGGTCATAACCATTAATATTATAATTATTTTGGGGGCCCAGACAATCAACTAACTGCAAGGGAGCAGTTAAAGGTGTTGCCTGGATTTTTCTGGACTCTGCAACAGAGGCAGGGTAGGGGCGCAAGATTGAAGTTTCCTTCATGTGCCCTTCCTCCCCCTGTCTCGTGTCCAATGGCGGGATGGTAAGTTTCCTCAAATATGAGTCAGTCCACCTCGTCCAGAGCACAGAACCTATTCCAGTGTGCAAACTGAGATGTAAAAGGATCAAACTCAAGGGTGCCTTGCCAGGGTAATTGCCATTGCTGGAAGCTCTGCTGGGGTACTTGTTGATAAGCCCTGCTTATAGGTATTCTATTTCTCGCGATTTGTCTTTGGGGTATGGACTGGTAGAAGTATGAGATGGAAAGGGTGGATTTGTGTATTGGTTCCACTAGGGGGTGCATTACATGCGTAGTTCACTGCCGCTGTGTCTCTAAAATTGATGGTTATGATGTCCCCTGCTATTGTTTGTGTATTTCTGCCTATCCATTCCCCCCTTCTGACCGCAAGTATTTCCCCAGAGATATTTGGAGGTAGGGGTCTATTTAGCTGTAGCCATTGAGCACATTTGTTTCTTAGCTCAATTTGGGTTTCCCTTTTTCCCTCCTTCAAAGGTGGCACTCCTGTCAGTACGACCACAAAGGGCGAGGCTTCAGGCGGCAAGTTGATTGTCTTAAAGCGTGCCGGTCTTGCCTTTGCCTCTTGGTTTTTTGTTTGGGGAGTGGCTGTACTTGTACTTTTTTTTTTTTTTTTTTTTTTTTGATGCTTTGGCCATCTTTATCTACTGAATTTGGGGGATTTCCATTTCCTGAATTCTGATGGACCTGCCGAATGGTACTAGCAGTATTAGGATTCGAGGCTGCAGCGGCTTTCTTCCCATTTTGGGCCGGATGTTGCATAGCTTTATTGGCTGGGGACAGGTTGGAGTGTGGGATTGTCTTTTGGTGGGTTGCTGGTGGTTTCCCCTTTTGACCCCCCTTTACACCCCCCTTGAGATAGTGTGCCCTCATTACCCACTTGCTTGTTGGAACCCATCCCTTTGGTGTTTATTAGGGGTGTCAATCTGTCAATTTTTGACATAAGTGGCTTAATGTGGGCAATAATTGTGGCCTTGAGGTCAGCTACCATGTTTGCTACCCAACAAGGTATACCTGGTGAGGAATTGGTGATTGGGGCCACTAAGTTGTGATTTAGCGTGTTGTGTTTGGCCTTTTTCTTCTTCTTATGTGCACTAGCTACACTACCTTTTTCTGACACTGTATTACTTGGGTTCACCATTCCGCTATCCCGTGCAGGACTTAAATCTGGCTGGATGTTTTCTGAATCCCCTATTACCTCGGTAGGAGGCTGAGCACACGGGAGCTCAGCAAAGGAGGCAGTAACACAGAGACTTAGATCTAACTCATCAGTGGCGTCTAAAGTTGTTACCAAAGGGTCATCTGCTGCATCCTGGATGTCACGCACAGGTGTTATCGGTGGTAAGGACATCCTCCTTTCTGTATTGGCTATGGCAGTGGATACCGCCCCTATGGTCTGTTGCAGCATGATGTCAATTGCTATAAGAGTGGGGACAGGTTGAGGGGTAACCTCCTTTTGTTTGGTATTCGACAGTAGGGTAGGCATCCTAACAGTTTTTGGTCCCTTCCTCATGCTGCGTCGAGACAGGGTAATATAAATGGCACTAAAAAAAGTGTCTAATCGTGGTTGGTTCTTGAAGTTGCCCACTCACATGGAATAAGAGAAGATCAGTACATGCGATATATGATTACCTGCTCAGTTGTAAGAGTGAAGTTAAGGGGGTGGCCCAGCCCAGCCTCCTCCTGGCCTCTAAAGGCCGTAGAGGGCCCGCCCTTTGCCCGGGCTTCGCCCGGCGCTCCCGAGACGCGGGTGTGGAGGCTTGTTTTTAAGCGCTGCCTGGCGCGCTGGTTCTCAGTCACCCTTTCGGTCCCGGTGCAAGGGCAGCTGGGAGATGTAGTTTTGCGCCCTCTCGCTCTCCCTCACTCGGCGGCTGCTGATGGACTGCAGCGGTGGAGGGGGAGCGGAAAGCACACACAGGTCCGGATTCGAAAAACAGGTTCTGCAGGGCAATACGGCAATTCGGTGAGTCAGTAGAAGGATATGGGCAGAATGCGTCCCTCCCAATTCTTTCATTAAGCTTTCCATCATGTTGCTTGTCACAGTTATGATGCTATATAATACCGTTCAAGGTTTGGGAGACCTAGCCCCCTTTTTTTTTTTTAATCGCCACCTCCTTCAGCTTTAGTGGATCTACGCATAATAAAATCAATTTTCCAACCCCCACCCGTGAGACAAAAATCCATTTATCTCTCTGAATGTGGATTTATCGCATTTGGCGCTTAGTGTTTTGCATGGTATACAAGCATCTAGGGAGGGTCATCTATTATTTCTGCATGTAATGCCCTCCCCATCAGGATGGGGTCAATGTGATGCAGAATTGGGCGGAAACCCTTTAGCTCTGAAGCACTCTTACCATGTTATAAGCATTTCAGTGCTCTACCGAGTGGTGGATTCCCGTATAATGAAATGTGTCCCTCTCTCCCTGTAAACACATCGCAAGTGCTCTTATTTTGAGTTTTTCCTGCGAGGCCAGCAAGGGGATGCATGACCATCTTGTGTCTTTTAACACACATGGACTGGAGCCCCCTGCAAAACTATCTAGTTCCTGCAGCAGCCCAGAGAACATGCCTGTGGGCTTTCCAAGTAGAACACCTTAACCTCTGTATACATGGGCACCATATTTATTGCATCCCCATCCCGGATTCCCCCAGGTCTGAATCATTTCTCTTAATCTGATTGGCAGTGCCAGGATGTTCAGCAGAGGGACAACAGGCAGTCCTCTCCTGTTCTTTTCTCTCTGGGCCATCTGTCTAATTTCAGACCCCTCCGACCTAACCCACACTGCCGGCTTCTGATAGATCAACCTTACACATTGCAGACTGTTTGGTCTAAAGCCTATCTTGGTGTGAACCTCAAACGTGCACCTAATCTGGGCTATGAAATGCTTTTTTCATGTTGACCACCAGGGTGCTCTGCAAGTCCATCTTCTCTGCTGCAAGCTTCCCTTTCTGTTGTGTTGTAGTCTCCTCCTCCCACACATTTTAGTCATACACACGCCCCTTATCGCAAGCGGCAGCGCCTTATACACCTTGGCAATAGTGTTCTGTGTTCCCCATTTATGTTCTAGAGCACTTTCTAAGGCCACTGGTATGTAGGTGAGAAATACACTATCTTTCGAGGCCTCTGTTTTAATCTCCAGGTGTAGATTCTGTTGGGTTATATATCTTTTTTTACTTTGACCAGGAGCAGGATCGGACTGGAAACAGCAACCAACGTTGGCACATTGCTGCTCGACCAGCCATGGGGGCGGGGTGCTAGCAAGAAGCACCGCTCCCTCTTTTGCTCTTTTGTTACAGGGGTCCGATATACAGCACTGCTGCAAAACCGGCCCCCAGTGACAACCAGCCCCATGGGCACAAAACAGCACACACCTCTCCGGCCCACCAGGGAAATGCCTGGTGCCTACTACGGCCAGTCCGTCCCTGCCCTGACCAGGAGTTTTGAATGGTGAATGAGAAGCTTATTCAGATACTGAGCAATCTGAACTCATGCACTGAAGCCTTGTGATATTAAAAGTCGTTGCAGCCTGCTCCTTGTGTGATGAAACGCAGAATAGCAGGAGTATTCTCTATAATCTGGATGTTATGGCCTTAAAATGTCTATAGTGTATATCTTATCAGTTGAGGAGTATAGTTGGCCTCTTTTTTTTTTTTTTTTTTTCCCCTAACTGTAGTCTCTTTTGCACCTGAAAGGTGTCTCCTGGAGAAAGGCGACTCCTATGATGTGTCCTGTAATCATTTTTATTGGTCAATTCATGAGTTACGTCATCTGACCTGCCATGTATGAGTGTGTCATGGGAGTCCAAATGTAATCTGTATATGGTGGTTCTCACATATATGGACCTCAACCCTTCCCATTGTGGAATGTCTTGACCTGTAAGCTGCAGTATTTGGTCCATGGTGTATTTGTCCCTGAAGCTGTGTTAATAGGAGACTTGTCCCCCCCAGCAGCCCTATGATTAATATTTTAGCTCTTGGATTTTAAAGAAACCACTAGATTCCCTGTTCTCTCCCCGGAGTGTGTGTCTAGGCGTCCTACCCACCAACTCAGACCCCCACGTTGTGAATCTGTGTTTATCATACGAGTATCGTTGCTTGACATGAAAGTGGCCTACTGATCATCCCACATTTGCACATTTCCTCCTTCAAAACCCAAATGCATCAAATCCTGAATAACACTCATCAGCACTGGTAGCAATCCCTTATTAAGCACCACAGTTTGTGTGGAATGGGATTTCTTAACATTGTTTACACGAGTGAGTCCAGTCCCAGCCTGGTCAGCCATTTTACTAATTTATGCTCTGGGAACTGGTTCTGAATGCCATTAGGCATTTGCAGGTCAGTCTGTCCCTCAATACCCAGTGTACTTTCATGCTGGTCTAATATGTTTCTCACCAGATTACGATTGTTTCAGCTCTTACAGTTCACAGAGGGAATCTACCAGATCAGTAAGTGTTTCTTCAAGGTCTTTCTAACCTTCTAGACATTTGTATCATTTCAGTTTAGCTATCAAATTACAGGCATTATCATACATTGTAAGGGTAATGAGTCTTTCCTTCATGTATGATTTTCAAATTTGGCAGAAAAGAAGAGAATGTAGGTTGCCCTTAATGTGTATTTTACCCCCATGAATGATTGGCGGATTCTCTGCACTTATTGGAGAAGTGCAGAAATATTATTAGCTTGGGTCACATTGTTGTCTAGTTGTGTGCGGGATGATGTTGTTTTGGTGACTGAGAATTTTAGCATATTCTTTATACATTGCTTTAGAAATAGCTTTCTCTGGAAACCTTAACAAGTCTTTTTTGTTGAAATCTGCCCTCACCCTCTTAAACTCTATTGTGAGAAGCTTGCCTGGTATATGATGTCCACTAATGTAAGGGGGCACCTTGTACCAGTCCAGACAAACCTTATGATGACTTAAGAGTTCTCAGACAACCTTAGAAAACTATTCAAGTGGTAGATGTGAAGAGCAGGCTTACACTTTTTTTAACTTTAAAGAGCTTTATTGAAGCATCTAGAAACATGGTACGTTTTATACCAATAATTATATATAAAATAGCAAACAGAATATACATTGTAGAGGAATGAACAACTCAAGATAACTACCAATGATGAAATAAATCCAAAAGATGAAAGCAATAATAAACAATAGTACCTTGAAACAAAGTAGAATTTTAAATTTTTCTGAAAAAGGGGAAAGCAAGAAAAAGGAAGAAAGGAGGAGAAAGAAGGAAAGAAAAGAAGATAAATGAATACCCTTATCTAATGTCCTATTTAAGATTACCTCAATGCAGTTATCATATTATTTTTTCCTGGAAACCGGGTCAGAACTAAACATTGACTTATAGGAGCTACATAAGAAAAATAAATAAATAGGATACTCATTGTGGTTGATAAACAAAGGAACAGTCCTTATTCCGAAGTGCAGGTGTGGATAAATAATTGGTGAGTGGAGACCAAAAAGCTTCCTTTCGGATATGTTGCTGAGACGTGCTGGCGAATTACTTTAAGATTAAGTCCCAAAGATCTAGAATAGTCAAAATTATTGATGAATGTGGTGTTCATCAGTTTAAGGATAAAGAGATATTGAAATGTTTTACAGATATTTATAAGACCCTATATACCCCTCAATCCTCTCTTTCTGACGCTGCACTGGATTCCTTTTTTGATTAATTACCTCCTCGCTCTTCCCCTCTTCCTGATTGCTCTATTTTGGATACCCATGCATCCCTTTCTGAGATCAAATCCGCCCTGTCTAAGTTACCCAAGGATAATGCCCCTGGCCCAAATGGCCTTACTGCTGAATTTTATTCTTGCTTTTCTAGTATCCTTTTGCCTCATCTTCTATCTCTTTTTCAACATTTTGTTTACCACAGTGAGGCTCGGGACTCTTTTATTGAGGCTATGATTTTGTTTAATTTAAAAAATAGATAAAGATCCTTCCTTATGTGCTTATTATCGCCCCAGATCATTGATCAATTTAGATTGTAAAATATTTGCCACGGTAATAGCCCTTCGTATTAATCAGGTACTTCCAGAACTGATCGGTCCCGAGCAGACCGGGTTTGTCAAGGGGAGGACTATAGCTGATAATTCTAGAACTTTTCTTAATATTATTCATCTAGCATCTAAGATCTCCTTTCCTGTTGCAGCCATAACTATTGACGCGGAGAAAGCTTTTGATCGTGTTCACTGGCCTTTTATGATGCGCGCCCTTAAGTGGCATGGATTTGGCCCCTCTATTCTGTCGCTTATTCTTTTGTTATATTCTTCCCCTACTACCTCTGTTTTTGCTAACGGCTCTCAATCTTAAGGCTTAGTCTTGAAGGAGTATAAAGCAGCTTGTTTTACCAGAATGCAATCTTGTAGTATAGATTAAATGAAAAGGTACCACACAAAGTATTTATAAAAATATGTATTTATTATATAATCCTATCTAGTACATTGCAGCATCTCCCACGCGGAGATGCACACAATACTTTAGCAAATAAATCACAGTAAATAGCACTAATACACAGTGGGCCCCGGAGGAGGGGAGGGGAGGGGGCAAACGATATTCTAAGAAAGTGGTATAAGTACCACGACTCTAGTCGGGACATTGTCGAGAGGATGTAGAATTGATGGGGACCCACAGAGCCACCTAAGGTTAGTAGATAGGGACCCCATGGAGAGCGTGTGCAGTGTGTGAACACAAACTCGTGCTTTGTACAAGTCCATGTTCAAGTTGGGGTTCGAATTTTAAAGATAAGGGACTCTTCCCAGTGGACCTTGAAGAAACCCTGTGGATGACAGAAGGTTGGAGAGCCACCCCACTCGTAGATACCATGGTACCCAAGTTACCTATCCCAGAGAAGCCGGGTGCAGAGGTGTGAAGTGGAGTCGGAAACCGCTGTCAAACCCAATGTAGGACTCCAGGAAAGTGCTGCTGCTGGAAAAGAAGAAAGTGTCTGTGGGAATCCAAATGTCGATTCTTGGTGAAGAGTACCTGAGAGCAGAGGGGACAGTCTGTCACCCGGGAGTGACAAGGAGACTTGGAAGATGACTGCCCTCCAATGTCTGGTGCTTTAGGCATGATGTTGATGACCTTGACTCTGCAGCTGTGGGGGACCAGGTTATGCTGAGGACAATCAGGAGCTGAATATGAGCTGTCCCACGAAGGATGTCGAGTGCTGAGGGGTCGTGGCCGGTGGGAACTCCAACAAGCCTAGGCAAAGGCAAAGGTAACCCACACAGGAAGTCTAGAAGGTGCATGGTTAGGACCAGCAAGGTCCAGGACACTCGCCACAAGCAGGGAAACCAGGATAGGCCCTGAGAAATAAGGAGAGCCAAAGGAAAACAAAGGTGACCCTCAAGTGGACCCACCGGCCGGAGGCACAGGAGTTGCGAGAGCACCTCTAGCAGCTTTCCAAAAGGAGCCAGCCACGGTGCCCATGAGGTGATGAGGCTAAATATCTTGGTGGAAGAAGTTGCCGTAGGTTAGGGATACTTGGAGGCCAAAGCACTTGTTGCAAAGTGGCCAACAAGCATATGCACTTGCAAAAGTATGTGGTGCACAGAGGTTCTATTAATGTAGCCTCCATAAGGGATTCTGATCTCAATCTCGGGGAGAGGACAGCTTGGGCCTTGGGAGAGGTAGATAACCACCACCTGTGTTGAACCCTCACGAGTCTGCAGGAGCTCATGATCAGCATGCCGGTCAGCAGTGTTGAGTGGCCTGCGAATGCAGGGGAGTGACTCTCCTTCAGCCCAAGGCAGATTACTTTGATTGTCCTTGATGCTTCACAGGCCTCGGAAGGTTCCTGTATGATGCACAGGCGTAGACAATGCAGCAGACTGGAAGAAAGAGTAAGTCAGGCCCAAACAAAGTCCAGAGTGCCCAAGCAGTAGAAGTGCAGTGGTTTCTGTTCTGAATCTTATCCACGACAAATCTAGGGACCTCCCAAGGGAGGGTCTGGCAAGGGGGGAGGTTACTCCCATGTCCTTTGTCCAGTTTCGTGCCACAGCAGGAGCCAACAGCTCCCAGAACTGGTTTGAGCTGGACTATGCACAGGGGCACCAAATGTGTCCCTCATGCAGAATTACTGGCGCTGCCAAGTGTACCCACCCAGCCCAATACACAAAATCCTATCTGGGAGGTGGTCACACCTCCCTATGGCAGGATGCCTATTGTTCCACCTTACTCTACTCGAGCTTGGCTCAGCAGCAGGAGGGCAGAAATGTGCCTCTGGTCGGCAGCAACTATTATGTGCTGTCCGGGTCAGGAAGTGTAACTGCAACAAATGATGAACGGAATGCTGAATGATTCAAACATTTTCCCCCAGTCAAGAGATCAAGAGTAAATCCATTGTTCTTTTGTCCACTATGCCACCCCAGTTTGGACCCAGCCATATGCAGGTTTGTCTTGACCCTGTGCCTCAGGGGAACAGTCCAGACTGAACTGCCAAGCCAGGTCCTCCCTGGGACCGGTTTAGGTGGATGTCACCCTTCATCAGCCAGGCTAGCTTAATGTGGAAAAATTGTATGGATAGGGTATTTTGGAACATGAGAAGCACTCGCCCTTGAATCAATTCAAGATATTGAAGAGCCCAGCCAGGTTTTTAAATCTAGTGCAGAATCTGCATTATCTAGGAGGTACAACGTCCAGGCACTCTTGTACTGGAAGCTACCAGGCAATTACATGCTTGATGCAACACAAAGAAGTACCTGATCATCTGGTGGGAAGGCATATTCTTTAATCACACCTGGGGTCTGACCCTTGTCACTCTGGCAGAGAAACTCAAAAATAAAAGCAAACTCCTCACGTTGTTGGATCTAGCTTGTAGTTCTGAATGTATGAGGCCTAATTTGAAGTGGCTCAGGTTAAAGTTGCTCACTCTGCAATTTTCCTTATCACAGGGTTGGAAATTCCATGTTACAGGAATTACGCCTATTTAATAGTTTTCCTAAGGATAGGATAAATATTTATAAAGCGCACTAAAACCAGACGGTGTCAAGGCGCTGGACGAGGCGGTAGAGAGACTAGCACCAGCCAGCTAGGAGGCAAAGAGCCAGGTCTTTAAAAGCTTCCTGAAGGTCTGGAGTGAATCTGCTGTGGTGATAGAAGGGGGCAAAGAGTTCCAAAGTTTAGCAGCCACCACGGAAAATGAGCGGCCACCCCATTTAGACCTACGATATCCAGGAAAGACAAGTTTTTTTCTGAGTGGAGGATTTCAAGGCTCTGCCAGGAGTGTACCAATGGAACAAGGTTTTGAGATGTGATGAGCCTATGCAATGCATAGCTTTGCACACCTAGTTCAGAGCCTTGAATGTGATGTGCTTCCTAATCTGAAGCCAATGCAAGGCACAGATTCCTTCCCTGGTGGACTGGTGTTTAGGGACATTAAGAAGTCTTTCTGCAAGGTTTTGCACCACCTGAAGCTTAGTCAGAGAGAATATACTAGTATTGAGGTATAATGTATTGCATTAGTCTAACCGGGAGGTAACTAGTGCAATGATCGTGGCCCAACGTAGTTCCGAGGGAATGTACGGTAACCCCTTCTTCTGAGTTTTAAGAATATAGAAGCAGGTACTAACCATGCAATTCACCTGGGCATCTAAACACAGGCCCTCATCAAAAAGGTCTCCCAGATTTTTGGGCATTTTTACTGGAACAGGTAGGGGACTGCAGATTTTTGGCCACCAAGCGGCAGACCAAATCAAGGTTTGGGGGTCGTAAACCAACACTTCAGTTTTGTCCGTGTTGATTTTAAGAGTTGTCCTTCATCCATCGAATAATGCTGGTCATACATTGATTGAACCTTTGGGCAACCAGCTGCAGATCATTGGAGATGGAAATTAAGATCTGCATGTCATCTGCATAACAGTGGACCTAAGGAGGGAATAACTAAAGGAATCTGTTCAAGATTCCTGTATGTTATTGTCAACAGTTGGCCATCTGAACATTTTGCCTGCTTTGAGCTCATCAGGAATTCGGGCCACATGTATGAGGGGCTTTTGTTTTGATTTGCTGTAAGCACTTGACCTTGGAATATGATTTATCTACTGGTACTTATGAGTAAAAGAGCTAAAACAAATCTTATTTATCCCTGAAGCTAAAGTCTGCTTGGACAATGGGGTTATTTTATCCTCTGCAACCAGTATTCTTTTTTAAATATTAGGGTTACACATTGTGTGTAACTGATTTTGCTCTTTAATGTCCTCCTGTGGTTGCTGATTTGTATTTTCATGAAAGGTGATGTATGCGCCACGTCTCACACAGGTAAAAAGCTATGATCTTTCCCTACTCTGATTTTTTGAGGCTGGTTGTCAGTCTGTACGTAACCTGCACCTGGGGATGTTATACAGATACAGTGACCCATGAAAGATCCACCTGCTCCCCTGTAGCACTGACACCGAGCTTGATCAGGGAGTAGGGCTTGAACTAGGGACCCCATGTCTACTGGAGCTTCTGCTTGCAACTGGGTATCCTGTCGCACCATAGTACCCAGGTGCACACGCATCATAATCACAGTTCATATTCAGTTTCTTTTCTGCCACTCAAATTCTGTATTGTTGCTTATATTATTTGTTGGCTCCTATTCATTGTTGGAGTTTCTTTGCATGCTTCTCCCATGCGCTTTAAAAAAAAAAAAATTCTTGTTGTAATTCTTTATTGAAAATCGTGATATTGAATCGTGGGTACAATGCGGTGTACACATCGCAAAAGAAGGAAAGGAAAAAGGAGGGAAGAAGGCAAGGTGTAGGGAGGTTCGAACATTGCATACAATACAGATGGTAAACTCCGAGATGATAAACCTCGACAATGAGAGACGGAACCCAACTTCTCCACTGGGAGGAGAAACTCAAGAAAAACATCCGGCAAGGAAGGGCGTGCAATCCCAGTGTTGGTGGGTGGGAGAGGGATAGAGTGAAGATAGAGGGATATGACAAGGAAGGGAGGTGTAAAAACATCCCTTGGCATAGGTGAGAAGAGGTCATAGCGGAACGAGGAGGTGGTGCTTGGATCCGCAGAACAGGACGGGGCCTATGCTGTAACTAGACTTATACAGGTGGGGGAAAGGGAGGAAAACCAAGAGCAGGAAAGAACGAGGGATATAATGAGGAAGCTAAAGGACAAGAAAAGTGGTGGGGAGGACAGGAATCTGTGACCCCACTGATGTTGCCATCTGGGTTAGGTGACACAAGCTGCATAAATACCTAGGCCTGGTCTTGAAGATTATAAATGACGCATTCACGTGCCGCCTTTTGAATCATTGCCACTAGCCAGTCCTCCTGAGAAGGCGGTATGGGGGGAGCACCATTGGCGCACAATAGAGTTTGGCTGTTGTCTGGGCCCTGTGAAGGAGGTTGTGTTGGAATAGGTCCAGGGAGCCTCCACATCATGCAGGAGAATCAGAGGGGGGGGGAGAGAGGGGTCCCAAGTATCATGGAGTCCCCTAGCACAGTCCCAACTGCTTTCCAAAAGGGCTGGATTCAGGGACATTCACAGAGAATGTGCACAAGGTGTCAGTGGGCAGCCAGGCACCGCCAACAATTTGCATTAGGTAGTATGCCTGTCCTGTCTAGTTTTGCTGGAGGCCAGTACAAATCGTGCAGTGTCTTGAATAGACAATTTCAGGCCGGCCTCCCACGTGTCACTGTCTAGATCCTCTAGGATGTCAGCACAGTCTTCCTCTTCATATTCTGCTTGTAGCCATTTGGTGCAAAGACTGTTCAGAAGAGGGTTTGAAAACAGGTGGCGCATAATGTCATACAGCCCCGATTACACTCCCCGGAAACGGCCCCAAGTTCTAAGGGGGGGTAATGGGTGAGGTCTGTAGGACCCAGGGCCGGGCTCAAAACCGCGCCAGAGGCAGTGCTTCAACTCCCCTGTTGGGATGGGAGGCCCAACTGCTCACAGTCATCTGAGTGACTTGAGGTCTCCGTCCTCCAAGATCTGATCCCGGCTGTGGATGCCCACCACACCCCACTGTAACTAGTGAAGGGCCTACCCACCGATACACACGCTGTCATTGCCCCACAGGGGTGCATGTGCGTGCAGGCGGGGTGCCGAAGACCTTTGTCCGTTGCCAGTTGCCAGGCTATTTGCAGAGCCTGTTGCAATGGATTGGCTGGGCTAGGCTGGAGAGTGCTACCCCTGTACAATGGGTCAAGCCCATGATGACTGGAAAGTTGTGATAATTCCGTAGCGTCTCGTGGAGCATAAACGCCAATTGAAAAAGATGGACAGCCTGGGTATAATTTTCTACTAACGGTAGGCCCAGGTCCCCGCATGAGGGGCGCACCTGGAGCTTGGTTGCCTAACGAGTACGGCTAGAATCCCAGTCAAAGGCATGATTCCCTGCATCCACAAGGTGTAAGGTTGATAGGGGCATCCGGAAAGGAGGCCTACTTAGCATGTACATAAACCGCAGGAGTGTAACCATCCGTACTACCTGCACTCTGCCCCACATGGAGAGCACCAGGTCTGAACATTTTTCAAAGTCCAACCTCAAGCTAGAAAAAAATCAGGATTGTCACCAACCAAGCGCTCCAGGCTCAGTTGACCAAGATCCCCAGGTACTTGAGGCGTGACAGCGTCCAACGCTAAGGATAGCCACTTATTGCCGCTCTCATGGTTACGGTTGAGAGGGGCAGTACCTCACTCTTATCTCAGTTCACCCGTTAGCCAGAGAGGTCTGCAAAGTCATCCGTGATTACCAACCGGGCTGATAGAGAGCAGTGAAGGTCCATTAGGTGAGTAGGACATCGTCCGCATATAAATAGACCTTGGACATCACCTCCAGGAGGGGTGTCCCTGCAGAGAGAGGCTATTGGCGGATGGTGACTGCCAAGGGTTACATTGCCAGCAGGAATAAAAGGGGTGAAAGCGGGCAACCAAGGCCAGTTCCCCTCTGGATCGAGAGAGCCTGACCGGAAGCAGCGGCAGTTGACCTGAGCTGTAGGACAGTCGTATAAACATCGGACTTTGGTAATGAATTGTTCTCCATGTCCGAACCTACGCAAGGCAGCAAAAAGATACCCCAGTCCATTCTATTGAATGCCTTCTCTGTGTTGATCAAGAGGTCTAAGGCTTCTTCTGGCAAATCCCTCACCCTTCAGGTATGGGCACAAAGGTGATTCCTGGAAGTGTGCTCAGGGGCAAATCCTACCTGTGTGTGGCGTACCAGGGACTGGATTGCCTTGACGAGGTGACCCACCAAGACATTGGTGAGGTTTTTAATATCTCCGTTTAGTAGGGAGATGGGCCTATAGCTGCCACACAGGAGTGGGTCCCTCCCACCAGATTGCGGAGGACTGCTATCACTGCTCTGTTAGAGATGGAACCCAACTGTTCTGATTCCTTGAAGGCGGTATGGAGGGATTAGATCTCACTCCTGCTCACATGTTGAACTCCACCAGGAAACTGTGTAGTGATGAGGGTCCACGCAGGTAAGGTGAAGTTCAAGATGATTTATTGAAGATGGTTATATGCAGTGGCAGTGGGGGGGGGGGTGAGGGTGAGGTTGTGACGGTGAGGTTGGGGGGAGTGGGTGAGGGTGAGTTTGGGAGGGGGTTAATTGAAAGATAATAAAACTTACTGCACCGCCTCAGCTCCTGGCTGGTCCTGACTCCCGCATTTTCCTGCTGCTCTCGGCTCTCCTCAGGAAAGCCACCCACAGTCGGCCTCCCTCCCCTCCACTAATCACGACGCTGCAATGGGAGCATTGTGATGGTGCGGTGCAGGCACACAGCGTCCCAGCCAGGCGCCTAATGGGAGGCCCTTTTCTCTATGTAGGAGTATGTCCACAACCAGGCACTTCTGCTTTTTCACAGTGCGAGAAGCAGAAACATAAAATGGTAGTTTTACCACTTTATGTTCCTGCTTCTCGCACTGCATGAAAGCAGTGAGGCGATGCCCCCATGGAGGAGCTGCCACTGGTTACATGTAAATGAGTTTCTGAGAAGCAGCACTACCAGGTGTAGCCTGCCTGCTGCTCAGCCCATTCTCCAACTGCCACACTTGACCTCACAGGCACCCAACATTCCAATAAGCATCACTCCAACATTCCATGCAGCACATTCACACTGGCTGAGCAGGTGGTGAAAATGTCAGAACATTAACATGAGCAGAATACTACATATCCCCCTTTCATATACAACAGAAACCGAAGTCATGTACCTTAACCCCTTCCATGCTGGGCCGATTCCGTCGCTGTGCGGTAAACAAAAGAGCGGGGCCGTGACGAACCCCGCCGTCATCAGCATGGAAGGGGTTAAAAAAGATATAACAATAACCTGCAGAAGGGATAAATGAGAGGAACACTAATGCAACAGAATGAATGTAATAAAAATTAACAAATGGGAAAGAGCAAAGAGATAGGTGGAAGAAAATTAAGAAAATGATGGATAGGTATACACAAATGAATATGAACCATCCTCTCTATCTAAGTTTCAAACAGGTAGAATAAAGTGAAAAGACAAAAGAAACCACATATAAGCAGATGGACAAAAACGCACCAAAGGCAACCCCCCAAAACACTCACTGGCCAGGAAGGCATGCAGGGAAGGAAGACCTAGCACAATATGAATTGAAGACGGGCTCTACACCCAGACACACAAAGCTGAGGAGAAGGGTTCTCCTCTAGAACATAGGAGAAAGCGAGATGCACAACAATGAGGGAAAGGCCATGGACCAAGGAAGACCAACAATTAAAATATAGTCAGGTTCTATGGATGAAAAGAAAATTAACATCAAAAGGAGAACTGAACAAGTGGTAAAACAGAGAAGTGAAGGAAATACAAATCGTATAACTCCTCCTCCCCCATTTTCTAAATTAAAAAGAATACAGTGGTAGCCTAACGTTATAAGTAAATGAACAGCAAAGTCTAGGAATAGACTAAAACAAAACTGTACCCCAAACGGGGGTAGGTAATGTAAAGGTTAGTGAGGTGAATACTGTAAAAGGTGCCTACAGTGTCCTTCAGACGTCGAGATGATCCGCATGGTTCTCTGCATGAGGTAAGCAGTACGAGCAGCGGCACACTGACTAGCAACCGGAATAAGGGTTAAAACTGTTGCCGTAACGGCCGAACATTGAGTTGTGAGAAACAAATAAGGCACTAACCGCTAACCATATGTAAAGGGTGATGTAACTCTGACAAGCGTGGATTGACAGTGCAAAAGCAACCCGACTCCTACTAAACACTCTTTCGAGATTTCAGTTCCCCAGAGAGGTGAAGAGACTGCACAAGAGCACACAATACGGTGTGTGAACGAACATGCCACACAATGGTAATTTGCACAATCCTGTATGTCAGCCACAATGTACCCAAGACATGCACTGCCAGACAATCCAAACACCGAACCGATAGTTTAATGGGGTGTGACCTCCATTCAAGTGCACATGCCAAACTTGATTTGGTGCTTGCCATGCGTCACGAAGAGGACGTGAAGACATGCACTGCGTTATCCCCGTCATGATGTAGACTGAAATGAATATCCATGCGTTCAGTGCAACACGTAATAACAATACTTGCGCAATGTAGTAATCATCAAAATCCTCCACAGAAACGTTTTCTTCTCACCGGCGGATAAACATGTTGATTTGACAACTGCCAGTAAGTTGTAGTGAGGTTACCACAGACTGATCAGGAAAAACCATACTCCTTTCAAAAATGTCATTGAGCGCAGCATGCTTACACTTGGGCTGTCTGATAGAAAGACACTGGTGGGGCTGTAGGGCGTTGCGCTTAATTTCCTCTTGTTGACATCTTTGGTATTCTGAAAGGAACAACTTGGTTTCTTTCTGCCGTCTTTGTTGTATTGTGAAGATCATCTTGGTTTCTCGCTTTTGCTTTTCTGTTTATGCCTCCTCTTTGTAATATATGTTACATTGCCAGCATCTGTAGATGCGTTCCTGTGAAGCAGCCCCACCAGGAGCGGCTTGCCTGCTGCTTAGCCCATTCTCCAACTGTCACACTTCAACTCATAGGTACCTAGCATTTACAATACGCTTCATCACTCCAACATTCCATGTAGCACACTGCACATTCGCACTGGCTGTGCAGGTGGTGAGAATGACAGAACATTAACATGAGCAGGATACTACAAACTGTTCCCCAGGGGCTTTGCGGTATGGGAGCCTGGAGCATGTGCAATCTCAGTCTTAATGATTTACCCGTCCAATAGGACCTGGCCCACATCTGTAAGGCATGAGAGCCATACACCCTCAAGCAAAGTCTCCAATTGCACAGTGCTAGCCGTAGCCTCCGGGATGTGCAGTGCCCAATAGAACATCACCAATGTATTAACTATTTTGCTTCTTTCTCTCGCTCCACTTTCTGCCCCGTTTTCACCCTTTAGCTTCTTTAGCGTTTCCACCCTTTCGCTCTTTATACCATTTTTCTTCTGCTTTCTGCTCTGTTTACACCCTTCATTCTTTTCACCCTTTCACTCTTTATCTTGTTTCTACTTTTTTCACCCATTCTCTCTACTTTTTTCCTCTTCTTTGTTTGCATCCCCCATTTTTTTTTTCCGCAACCAGCCAGAGCCAGTTCCCCTTCCCACTCCTGCCTCCCAGCTGTAGCATCATCAGCTGACACCGGCGGTCCCTTCAGCTATCACCGCTGCCGGCACACCTGCAGGACCGCCAGGTACACTGACCCAGCACAACACGCCCGCTAGAACACAACCAAACCAAAGACCCTGCAATGCATCCTCCTCAACGTCCAATCACCCCACAAACATGCCACCGAAACCTGGAACAACATCCGCTCAGGACCAGACATCGGCATCGCCATTCCCCAAGGATACAAGATCTCCTGGACGAACCGCCCCATCCATCTGGGAAGAGGAATTGCCATCGCCCACAAATCCACCCTCCGGATGAGCACACTCCCCGACAAGCCCACAGACCTGATGGAACACCTACATTTCAAGATACAGGCCAGCCCTACCACCACCCTCCACGGAACTCTCATATACCGACCTGCCAGAACTTTCACACACCATCACAGACCTCCTCTCCCTGCAAGCCATTGCATCCACCAACTACACCCTGCTGGGAGACCTCACCATCCACCTCGACAAACCGCTAGAGCCCAACACCCATCCCTCCTGGACAACCTCCACAACATTGGACTCTGCCAGATCATGACCAAACCCTTGCACTCAGCAGGACACACCCTCGACCCCCATCTTCACTACAGGAAACTCTATCACTTTCAGCCACACCACGGAACTCCCGTGGACAGACCATCAATGCATCCACTTCACCTTCATAAAACCGACCATCCACCGACACCAGCACCTGCTCCCACAAAAACAGGACCAAAATCACAGACGACCAGCTCACCTCACGCAGCAACTCCACCCCAACAACCGCGGAAGACGACCCCAACATCACAGCCCGGACTCTGCACCGATAGATCTCTGACAGTGCTAACATCATAGCCCCCTCAAGAAGACCAACCACACACACCCCAAGAAAGCTAGATGGTTTACCACTCAACTTCGAGAGTCCAGATGCACATGCCGCCGCCTCAAAGGCCTGGAGGAACTCCAAATCCACAGAAGTCCACAACTTCAGAGCTGCCACCACCAACTCATCAGAAATACGAGAAAAACAGCGATAGACAGAATCTCCACACTCTCGCACAACAGCAAAGAACTCTTCAGCATCATCAAGGAGTTTGCCAAACCCACCAGCTAGTCTACTGACATTCCTCCCTCACAAGGCCTCTACAATAAACTCCGCACCTTCTTCCACCACAAAATCAAGAACATCTACGACTACTTCGACGAAGACAACCAACACACTGAACCCTCACCAGCCACCCCGGACACACCAAAGCCAATGATTGACAGCTGGACATCCCTCACCACCAAAGATGCACTGAAGATGATGTAATCAATCCAATCCGGGGCCCCCACGGACCCCTGCCCCCACCGCATCTTCAACAGAGCTGCCAATATCGCACCCATGCCTCACTACACCATCAACCACTCCCTGGTGAACGCCTCCTTCCCTGACGACTGCTAACACGCTGGGATTAACCTCCTCCTGAAAAACCCCTCAGTGGACCCCACCGGCCTCAAACTACAGACCCATCTCCCTGCTCCCGTTCACAGTGAAAGTCATTGAGAAAGCGATTAACAGCCAACTCGCCACCTTCATTGAAGAGCACAACATCCTCGACTCCTCCCAATCCGGCTTCAGAAAAAAACACAACACAGCAACCGACCTCTTCGCTGCAGCAGACTACATCCGCTCCCTCCTGGACACAGGCAGAAACAGTGGCCCTTATCTGCCACCTTCAACACAGTCTCCCACTGCACCCTAACACGCAGACTCCACAATTCCGGGACAAGGCCCTCGACTAAATCCACTCTTTCCTCCCCGGCAGAACGCAGCAGGTCAGACTCCCTCCTTTCCTCTCGGACCCTACACCAACCACCTGTTGAGTCTCCCAGGGGCCCTCCCTCAGCCCCATGCTCTTCAACATCTACATGGCTCCGCTCCATCCTCCGAACCCACAGACTCAACAATGTTTCATACGCAGAGGACACCCCACTCATCCTTTCCCTATCCAACGAACCCAACGCAGCAAAACACAACTTTCAAATAGGCATGGAAGCCGTCGCCAAATGGATGAAAAGCAGCTGCCTACAACTCAACAATGACAAAACAGAAGTACTCCTCATGGGCCAACACCCCGACACCTGGAATGACACCTGGTGGCCCCCGCCCTCGGAAACCCACCAACCCCAACGGACCACACATTCAACCTTGGAATCCTCCTGGACTCTGGCCTCAAAATGGACAGTCAGATCAACTGTCACATCCTCCTGCTTCCAAACCCTCCGCTTCCTATGTAAGACGTTCAAATGGATCCCCCCTCGAGCACAGAAAGACCATAACTTACACCCTTGTCACCAGCAGACTCTACTACTGCAATGCACTCTACCCCAGAATAAACAAAAACCTCACCCGCAAGCTACAAAACATCCAGAACGCCACCACAAGACTGGTCCTCAACCGGCCAAGACACTGTCATAGCTCCTAGCACCTGCGCACATTCCACTGGCTCGCCATCGAGGCTAGAATAACATTCAAGATTCTCACCCATGCACACAAAGCCCTCCACAACCCGGACCAGCATACCTGAACCGCTGACTCAAATTACAAGCCCCCAAAAGGACCCTGCGATCAGCCCAGCTCTCCTATGCTGTGGTCCCCCACACCAGAAAGACCAGATCAGAAGGCTGTTTTTTCTCCTTCCTCGCGGCCAGAGCAGGGAACTCCCTACCGCCCCATCTCAGGCAGACCTCAATCCCCCCTCTTCACGAGAAACCTCAAACTTGGCTCTTCCACAGACCCCCCTCCTTGATGGACTGGAACCTGCACCACCCAGCAACTTGAGACCCTTACTGGTGAGTAGTTGCGCTTAAACGCATGATTGATTTTATATCCTGCGGGCTGAGGACCTCGCTGCATGTGGAATTAATGGCAGGGATAGCCAGAGTAGCTTCCTGTTGGAGCAATTGGGCAACCATGAGTCTGCCTGCCTTCTCCCTCTGTTCATAGTGACTACCTTTAAGCCGTTGCAATGTGGTGTTGGCCTTATACGTATACATCTAATGGAGATCCATGCAAGCCTTTTTCAGACTGCGGCATGCTTGAGGTGAAGGGCACGTGGTATACAGGCGTGGGAGGGACACAATCTTGCCCTCCAGTTCTCTCTTTCGAGTTATCTTCTGCATTTTGCCAGGGCCGCACCATGCATAAGTTGACCACATGTAGTTGCTTTAGCCGCTGCCAACAGGACCCTATGAGAGTCTACCAAGCCATTATTGTCTTCCAAATAAGTGGAGATGTGTGCCCACAATTTGCATTTTGCCTGGATGGTGTGGTAGCTTTACATGTTTGAGGCCCAAGGATAACCGGACCGGAGCCGTGTCGGAGAGCGCGGCTTCCAGAATCTGGGATTCCCTAGCGAGGGCCTCCACTCTGCAAAACTAGGTAGTAATCCAGTCTGAATTGGGTGCTATGCACCGAAGAGAGAAAAGTGTACTCGCTGTCCATCGGATGGGAGAGTCGCCAATGGTCCACCAAACTATAAGCGGAGAACATGTCCTACAATAGGGCCCTATCTTCGTTGTTTCCCAAGTCTAAGAGGCTGGTTCTGTCTAGCAACATGTCCTGTGCAAGGTTGCAATCTCCCTCCTTTTATGTAGTGAGGCCACAACCTCCTGTGAGGAGGTGGGTGAGTTAGAGGAAGTAAGGCCTCTTAGTGCCTGTAGGAGCTTGGCAAGAACATACCTGCCGTCCAGGTCAGGATTTTATGACCATGATCG
The DNA here is from genome assembly GCF_964261635.1 of Lissotriton helveticus. Classification (NCBI taxonomy): domain Eukaryota; kingdom Metazoa; phylum Chordata; class Amphibia; order Caudata; family Salamandridae; genus Lissotriton; species Lissotriton helveticus. The sequence goes on from NC_136072.1 coordinate 258,372,571, forward strand.
GTAGCGATTTGCGGAGAAGTATCCTGACTCTACATTTCTTGGATGGCCCGCCTCCCGGTGGCACTGGGCAGCTACTATGGATCATCCTCCCCAACAAGTCCCGTCACAGTTTTTCACACAATAGGCTGTCACGGTTAGCAGAGCCACATCCGTCCACTTTGATTGCAAATACGAGAGTACCTTATGTTTTACGTAGTGCATTAGCCCATTAATGTTCCACGAGAGAACGCGGAGAGGGTAGAGGGCAAGTAATGCAGAGCCAGCCTTAAATGTGGAGCAAGAGTGTGGTGGCAGCCTAAGAGGCCGTGAATCAAAGTGTATGGGCTGGAAGGTGCAGTACGAGAGTGTGGGGGAGGGTCCTCTGGTCTTGAAGAGGGGGGGTAGAGAGATAGGTAAAGAAAGAAGAAGAGAGGCGATGAGCAAAAGAGGATGGAATAGGAGGGACAGGACCGGTGGCGGGTGGGCTGTCGGATACATACATACATTAAAAAGGTGGAACACAGGGTGGTGGGATATGGGGAGGACAAGTAAGGGCAACTGTGTAGCTGGAGCAGGGCCTCCAGGGGATGGAGATCTGTAGCATTTAAGTATAAAGGTGGCCCCCTATTTAGTTAAGACCTAAGAGGAGGGGGAAGGAAATAAATACAAGAAGAACCTCCTATCTGGCCTGTATTACTTCTCAACTGGTAATGACTTTACACATGTCATTTATGTTACAGCATAGAAACTATACACAAACTGATCATATATTGAGTTTTGTTTATTTATCAAAAAGTATATTTAACTTTTTTTGTGTGTATATATTGATGTTTTTTTTACACTTTTTTGGGGTATTTATTGCAAACATTGTGATACAAAAAACGAATTTCCATGATTCTTTCAAATTGGAAAAGAGGATCTTTAAACTTTTATAAACCGTAATTTGTGTATGAACAAACCCCAAATTTTCTCCATCATTCTTCCATTCGCACCTTTCTTTCATTCCAACTGATGTACCATACAAACAAAATCACAGTAAAAACACATCTGAATCAAAATGCCTACTCCTTGTTCCTGTCAGTTCTTTGTCCTAGAATTCCACAATTCAAAAGGCCAAGCAAGTCAATCAATTTAATATTAGCTAGTTCTTCTTTTTGGCTTAAACCTTGAGTAGGACCTTCAGATGCGCATTTGGTGTATAGTTTCTATGCTGTAATATAAATGTCTTGTGTAGAGTCATTCCCAGATGGAGATCTGTAGACCACGGGTCCAAACTTGCAGAACCAGCAAGCCCACGGGGGAGGGAAGACAGGGCAAAAAAATGGAGGGAAATTACAAAAAATCAGGCCTAACCAGATAAACCAGTAAAAGAGCAATGTACCGCAATATGTCGGCCAGCAAAGCACTGTTAAACACTCCAGCACTGTGATTAGGACAGGAGGGTGCCACAGGAGCATAAAAAGCAAAATGGTACATCATATATATAGGAGTTCCTTTTTCCAGTTTCTATTTTTGGTAAATTCTGATGGGGTTTTTTCAGTGTTTTCAAGTGATTTCAATATCTTAAACTGTGGTTATTAGTGGTTACACATTTTCATGCCATTAAAAACAAAGTGTTTTTCTGGTGTTTATGGAATGTTTTCCTTTTATTGCTTGCTTTCTACACTGATCGCACATGGTACATAGACAGTGTACGTATAGTGTATGAGGTCCAAATAGATTTTTGATAATTATACTTTATTGTGGTACACCATACAATACTTATTCAGTGAGTCTTTGGTCATCTGTGCTCGCTCTTTCCTTCCCATGTAAACTTCTGTGAAAAGGCCCTCTCAACATTGGCACTTGAGAAAGGCAGCCCCAAAGCAGCCAGGTCACAATTTGTTAACTCTGGCCACTAACATAGCTTTCCATGCCAATACTGGTGTACATGAAGATTGTGATTCTCATGGCTGGTACTGCAACATTTGTGTTGAGCTTGGCGCTTATGCCCTCCGATATTGAAGTGGTAAAAAATGAAGCCGCACTTTTGAAACTACAGAGGAGATTCCCTTTATGGAAGGGATCTAGAACTTGTACAGAGTACCTCAGTGAGGTTTCATTGACTTCAAATGCCAATGTTGGTGAAGGGACATTTCTATGCATCATTGCAAGCCATTTCTAATACATTGTAAAATAAAAGTTCCTGAATTGCTCTTCAACATTGCTTTGCTTACCAAGTGGCAAGTACTCGAACATGATGCAGTACCAAAGTCACAGTGTTGCCCAGCCTTCTCTCAAGGAGATGTTTCACATCTACACCAATTATGCTGAACACGTGGCAGACAAGGGTGTTTTCAGACTCTAGTTTTTTTATGTCCACTACAGCAGTTATGTTTTCCTGTAAAGAATGCAGTAGAGTGTACTCTTTCACATTACTATCCATATGCGACCAAAGATCCTCACATTTCTACATTTGGAAACTGTTGCCACATGGATACTATAGCATTGATAGCCCCTTGGACTGAGAACCATCAGCTAAGGAAAACAGTTTGGATAACTCTTTGTTTGATGCCACACAGAGCACGAAATGAGGAATATTTGCGTTTCCTGTGCATAAGAAAACGGTGCACTAGAATGGAATAAAAAGTCAATAGCATTCCTCATTAACCCTGAAGATTGTAAGGATGCTTTCAGCATACCATCCAACAAGTGTGCAAGGATCTCTTACAGGGAAGCACTTTGGCTCCGGTATCCATTCTGACAGGTCATCACACAACTTTTTCATATACGTAGCTGAATCACTGCAGATACAAACAATATAACTCCAATCTTTGAACATGGAAAGAACCTTTTTTGCAGAGCATTCCAAGTGACACTGCGTTCCATGTTTTCCAAAAGTCTGGTGCCATGTTTTTACCACTATCCCAGATGCTTGGCGATAGCGCTCTTTTCACTACACCTTGCATTGAATGTTTAAAACCTCAGGTGTTGGCAATTCACCTACTATCAATACTGACTCACTAGAAACTAGTGGATGATGTATTAAGGGTTACCCATTCTCTGAGGGTAAATGTGATGACACATATTAGGGAAGATTCTTATGAAACCAGCCATTTTACCTCTCAGTGAAAGAATCAAACGTAGCCAAAATATCAAATGTGGTTTTGATATTTCCTGATTCTCTACAGTTTATAAAATAACTAAACAGGACCTAAACATGCTTCTAACCCCTGCATCTTTAGACCAAAGACCACAAAACTGAAAAAAAACAATATTTGAGTGGCAGCCCTTAACAACAAAACTCAGGCAGAATAATGTTAGCCCAGTCTTTCTTATTGCTAGCTTGTATAACAAAGTTACATTGTATTGGCCCCTTCAGGAAGAAAACAAAATTACTGTCACTCTTTTTTTCCTTTATTTGAATGGCATTTTGTTTGTGGTTGTGCAGGTGTATTTTCAGTGTTCATATGTTTTCACTGGTGAGGGCTATTTCTCTTTCAGTGGGTTTTTATCAGTTCTTATAGCTTTAAACATAAAACCGGACAGCTTAATCATATAACAAAGCAGAACACAACCACAGAAGGCGAATTGGCCTAAAGCAATGCACATCATACAATATCCAGAATAAACACAAACATGTAGCAGGATACTCAACTGCCCATTGTTGGATGGACTCTGTTCTCAATCTTCTGCACCTACGCCCGTGGTTGAGTGAGATGCAATATTCTGCAGCAGCCTCCGCTTTCTGTGGAGGTGGGCTTCAAAGTGTACCAGGATTTATCCCTTGTCCTTCTTGATAATTACCACTGCTTTCAGTGCCAGGTCCCTGTGGGCCACCCTCTCGAAGTCTCTGCCTCTGTTGTGATTTCCATCATTGTTGCGCCAGTGCTCGCCCGAGGGAGCAGGGAAACGTGGGGTGGCAGAAGAGTGGCAATCTGTTTGCGGGGAGTTGATGTCCATGGTAAGGGCAGTAAGGCCATCCAAGAAGAGGTGCAGATTCTCCAGCTCAAAAAAATCTGTAGGCCTGCCGTCTTTGGTTATCCACATTCAAGCAGGCCATATTTGGTGTCTGGCTCTAGGGACAAGAATGCGTTACGACTATCCTTAGTCTCCAGGAAAAAAATCTGTGGCAATGCTGATCTCATGCTCCTCATGATCATGGGGCCAGGAGAGTGGACAGCGGTTAGGATCTGATGCACCGCCTTGTGCCGCAAGATGCAGGCGATGATGTAGTGAGGTCGCCCCGTTTGGTCCTGGCACACCGGGCCCATGCAGTGTGCTCATTGGAGCTCTAATGATAAAGTAAAGGTAGCGCAGGTGAGGGCAAGGAGGATACTCTTGAGGAAGTGTCTGACATCAACCCACTCCATGCATTCCGGGAACCTAAGGTGGACATAGTCCCTGCGGCTTCTGTCTTCCAAGTATATGGCCTTTGCTCAGGAGGAATAAAAGTTTATGGTCCCCCTCCAGGAAGGTATTGAGCCGATCCTCCATAGCTGCTACCTGGTGCAACCAGTCCCGGCCGTTATGTCCTGGAAGCTCGCAATGTCAGAGTGAATGGATTTTTGTCTTGACTGTCAGATGGGATATTTTAGAGTCCATCCCTTCCAGTCAGTGACTAGTTACAGTGACTTCATAGAGAATACGCTCCATTGGTGTGTCCTGCTGTGAGCCCGTAGAGACCAGAGGCTGTCCTGTCATTTGTGAGTGACCCCGTGCTGTGGCCATGGTGCTCGGCTGACTGATTGCACCGAGAAGAGGATCTCTTGCGGGCTTGCAGGTGGACATGCTGGGGGACCTCGCTAGACCTTGTGCCCAAGGCGTGAACAGGGAGGGGCCCTCAAGCCATGGTCACTACCAGAGTTTTGCTGTCCCAGCTATCCATACTCTACAGGGCCCCTGAATCTTGAGCAGCCTCCAGGGCAGGAGATGGCGATACGGGACTAGAGGGACCAACAGGTATACATGGTCTTTAGTCACTGGGCAATTGACCCCAACCATGAAGGGGCAGGAGGGTGAAATGCCAGGTGTCCAGGCTCACTCCTAGGCAGTGATGAACCAGTGTTAATGCATCGAAACCGGTGCTTCTACCCAGCAGGGTTTAGAGGGGGCAAAACCAGAGGATGAGTCAGGGGCCTGCACCCTACAGCAACGGCTGCATGTCAAGAATGCTGAGGCCACATTGGCCTAACTATTCGGCGGCCCCACTGCACTCCCCACCACTGTGAGTTGGAGGGTGGGTTATCATCTAGGAGGCTCCCAGCTGCACTCATCTGAGAAAGTAGCAGGAAGTGAAAAGGAAGCCCACCCCTTCATTCTGGGCTGCCCTGGCCAGTTGCAGATTAAACCAAAGTCTCACACCCTTTGCTCCAGTCAATCGGTCACCGTGGTGTAGCAGAAGTGTGGTGCCTGTGGCCAACAGACCATCACATGTTTTCGGGGGGGGGTGTCATAGAACTAAGTAGAGAGAAAGAGGTCCCCTTAGTTCATTGCAGAGCTGCTGCCGGCCTCAACTGTAACCTGTCAGTATGGTGATTGGTCCACATGGCCTGCCTCCAGGGTTGCCCATCATGGCGCCGCAAGCAGAATCTGCACATCTGGCTGGAGGGGGGGGGGGAGGGGCTGAGGGCCTGAGGTCACTGGAAATTTGATCTGCCCAAGTGTTGCACACACCTTGCAGCCTCAGTATCCTGCAGTGAGGCAGAGACTACCGGTCTTGTTAGTGAGGCCTCAGGACTGTGCGCAGGGAAGCGCCACTGGTGGGAGCTGTGGGCCAAAATCACTCAAAAGTACCCCTGAACCCCCCACAGATCTTGTTGAGGTGTCGTCAAGTGGTCCGCAGTACCGATCCCAGGGAAAGTAGACTTATCCGTGGGGTCCTGGGGCGGCAGGGAGAAGCCTCGTAGTGATGTTGGTGTGTAATTAGAGTTGTAGCATGCTGGTGAGCAGAGTAGAGTGCAGCTGGTCAGCCAACAGGAAGCATCCTGGGGACAGTGGGCGAGGTGGTGCCAGTGCTCCACACGCACCTGCAGGCCCGTCTCAGCTGGCAAGTGCCAAGTGGGCCGGGTGCCTTAATGTTGCTGAACGCTTATGGATCAGGTCCGCGACCACCCCCACCCACTTGTAGAGGTGTCGGCATGTAATTAGTGCTGCAGTGTATTGGTGAAGCAGAGTAGTGTGGCTGGCCCAACAGGACACATCCTGGGTGACTGCAGGAGAGAAGGCACCTGCACTGCTCACGGTGGGCTGCTGCTCTGCACGCACCTGCAAGCCTGTCTCAGTTTGCGAGGGCTGAAGTGGACCGGGTGCTGTAACATTGCTGCATGCTCATGGATCAGGACAGACAGCGACTCGACGCCAGCCTGCATCACCAGTCTGGCTAATTGTCTCAGGGGTCCCAACTGCCCCCCCCCCCCCCCACTGCACACTTGAGCTGCTGTTACCCTTGAGGGCCTGCCGCCACTCGGCTCTCCCTTGCTAAAGCGGCCGTCTTCACTCGTGGCCACGACGCCTCCTCCCCATGCTTCTTGTGTCTCGGTTCCTCATCTAATATGTTTTGTTCTCCTACGGATTCTTCCCATTGCAGCAGACTGGGCAGCTGCAGCAGGCAGTCCTCCCTATTCTCACTGCAATGAGTTTGTTGACTTGGGTTCCTTTGTGCTTCAGCTGCCTTAACACATGCTACAGCTCCTGCACTTTATCTCGCTTAATGTGCACATGAAACTGGGCTCACCTACTCTTCTTGGAGGATCCCACGTAAACAAAATAAATATACTTTCACATTTTTTTCTTTTTCTTGAGGCTCTCCATGAGTGTGTGGGTTTCTAGCCGTCTCCCTTTCTCTTGTATGCTAGCTCATGGATCACCCGCTGCAACTCATGGGTTGAAATAAATGTACTGCGCTTGTTAAAAATAGGTTTTAACAATGTGTTGCTACAATTTTGGTGAACTACCACTCATGTATAAACAGAGATTCTATCAATGTGCGGTGGTTTTAAATTTTTTAATTTTTGTTTTGACATGTGGGTGGTGAAAAAGATAAACTCTCTCTTCGGATGGTAAAGATGAGCGCACAATGTGCTTGTTAAAATACCCCTCACACACTAACATGTAGACCAGGTAGCTAGCTAATTGCTCTACCTCAAAACCCCCTTCTTAACGTCCCCAGCTAGGGAAGTGAATAAATGGTTTTTTTCCACTAGCCAGGGGATTTTTTGTTCTTTTAATACCCACACATAAATAGGTCCCTACACTTCACTGACATCACTCACCTTGCACTGTCACATAGCCTCTGTCACCTTCAAAGTGCTCCCGCGTAGTTCGTTAGGTCGTAGCACGCCCCGCCCCGTAGAGGGACAGGAAGACCCCAATGATGAAGCATGACACTAAAGGATTTTTTTTAGTGTGTGAGGGGAATTTTAACAAGCACATTGTGCTCTCATCTTTACCATCCGAAGAGAGAGTTTCTTTTTCACCACCCACATGTCAAAACAGAAATTAAAAAATTTAAAACCACCGCACATTGATAGAATCTCTTTGTTTATACATATTTATACATAATTGGAGGGTGATTCTGTCAATACCTCTACACTTCCTCTATTGTTTTGGAACTACCACTCATTGCAGGCCACGTCAAGCTTCTGTCCTATTATTCTTTATGGCTGTGTTCAAGATGTTCGCTTTTACTCTGAGAAACCGCTTTCTGTGTGACTGTTTTCCACTTATCTCCAGTACTATGAGTTCATCAATCGCACACACCGGTTAGGAACGGTGCCCCCCCCCCCCCCCCCCCCAAGAGCCTGTTTATTTTAGACCTATCGCTTTAACAGTAGCATGACTTCAAAAATCCTCCTTCAATTTCACGCAAGTACCTATTGTGAAATGTAAATTGCGCAAGAGCCTTTACTGGTACACTACTTTTCAAGAATCCTATTTCTGTTCAAGTCTCGACATATGCAAAAAGCAGGAATTTAAATAGTATTTGCTCAAATATAATGCACTTTTTTTTACTATACTAACATGTGACCAAAAACAGAAAATTATTCATAAATATTTTATTTTGTTTATTTTTATCAGCTTTTACTTCAGTATTGGGTGTTGGCACACAAGTGGTGAAAGACTAGTCTTCAATGAAGCATTACATACAAGTTACTGTTTTAGCATCTGTAATTCACATCAAAACATAACCGATTCTAAAAACAGTGCATAGACGCACTCGGCGAATTTATTACGAATCTAAAAACTCACAGTATTCTACTCAAAAGCAACAAAGAAATGTGTGCATGGACATTACAACCGATAATTGGAAGAAGAATCCCCAATATGCTCCTTTACCAGCAATACTTATAAGACAAGTATTGACAAAGTGAGAAGTCTTATTCAAATATTTCTTTTAAAGCAGCACTCGCTACCTCCACTTATCCTGTTTCTAAGCATTCCTATTATTTACAAGTGAGAGACTAAATTAATAAGGATATTGTGAGGCCTTAGGTCTATTTCTTTACCATTCCATGATCAATTTACTTCGTTTGTACGCTTGTCTCTCCAAAGGTAGCAAGCAGAGCAGGCTTATCGCAGGGTGCGATAGTGGGACAGCGATTCCGATGCATGATCCAAGATCGGACCTGGGGTATATGTAAATTAACAACAATGGTTCAGTGGGACTTTTTATTTATTTTTATTTTTTTACTGTATATTTACACAACCAAAATCTCATTTTAAGTCTTCAATCTAAATTGCTCGGTTTATTCTTAAACATACATATACATGTAAGCAAAAACAAATAGTGCAGACGACGCAGTGCTCGAAAGGTGCAGTATTTATAATGATGAATCTATGCACTGGAATGTCTAAGAATTTTTTTTGTAAAACATGGAACAGTCCAAGACACAATCACAGGTTCCTGCCCACCATTTAATTTTGATAAGACAATCCCAATAAAATTGTTGACATTTCGACCCTCTTAATTCATAGGGGTCTCTTCAGGACAAATGAGCCATCTGCCATTTTTCCTTCACAAGACAAAGTGTAGAGAGAGGTTGGTATAATATACTTTGAATTAGTCAATTCTGTACTAATAAAGATCCACTGAATGAGCTAAAACATACCTACAATCACTATGCGTTTACCGTATGCTGGGTGTTGTCAGCCGAAGTCTGCATCATTGCTGGAAAAAATGTAATGGAATGTATGGGGAAACAGTTTCCTTGTACTTTAGGATGTTTGTAAAGCACATGGCTGCCACAGCAGTGGGACGTCCCAGTGCTAGCCTTAGAAAGGACGGCAAGAGGAAGATGGAGGAATTAAGTGAAGAAAAGCCAGATCTTCAAGTCTTTACTGAAACGCAAGTGATTCTGAGTGATCCTGCTTGACAGTGGTAATGCATTCCAGAGGGCAAGGGCTCTGGCACGGAAAGAGCACCCTTTGGCATGTGCTCTTATACTTGCGGGACATGGACCAAATGCAGGTTGGATGAATGAAGGGCTTGCACAGGAACATAAGGGTGGAGCTGCTTGGGAAGATGGCCCCTGAGATTTCAAAATGTTATGAGCCAGACATAGAACCATAGATTCTCTTGCCCACAGGGAGCCAGTGCAGCCTGTGGATGAAGCTGAAAACCGAGCAAATCTTAGGGATAGCAAATGGTATCCATGCTGTGCATTTTGGGCCATCTGTAGTCTTTTGGTTGCTGTCTTGTTGGATCCAAAATATAGCGCATTTCAGTAGTCCAGCCTAGAGAGTATGGTTGACTGGATAATAACCTGGCGAGCCTGGGAATCAAAAAATGAGATGGTTTTTAACCCTCGTAGGAGTACAAAACATACACCCACCACCAATTTTGCCTGTACCTCCAAAAGTAGGAGTGCTGGCAATCCAGACTCCCACATTTCCTACCACTGCTTTAGGCTGGGGGGAGGCTCTAAAGTAGAGGGCTCACCGTAGGAGAAGAATTTCCGATTTGCCTGGATTTAACTGTAGGCATCTGTTATCCCTCCCAATGTGTGGCTTAATATATACGCCCACACACTCGCTAACCCTTACTGGATAACGTCATGCAAGAGTACTGCTAGAGTGCCAACAAAACTACTCCTGCTGTCAGTCCTCCCCCCCCCCCCCCCACCCCATTGTGGATAGTCTCCTTCAGGGCTCAACTGGCCTTAATGGGCACCAGGCATTTCCCCGGTGGCCCGCCAGGGTTGGGGGCCGATATTGTTACAGGGCCAGAATGTGCAGGGAAGAGCATGCACTCTTCTTCCACGGTCTCAAAATAAGGCTAGACTTCTCACTCTGGCAGCCATATTGGATATATACTAGTTATACACCATACATGGATGTGTTAGACTATTAAAAAAACGGACAAAGTTACATGTGTAATTAATCAAGGGGGCATTAACCACATTTGTCACATTCCAATTGTCAGTGGCCACTAGTGTAATGCTGTACAAGGGGTCCTATCCATAATAAAGCTGCACATAGACATGATGCATAAGCATATCTCGTAAAACTATATTTTATGAATTATTCACCCAAAATAGGTGTTATTTACAAGATATTAAAACAATGATGTATAATGTCATGCAGTAACACATTATATAATTAAGACAAAGTAGCCATAATCAATCTGAGTTCACACACATCATTTAGCCCCTTCCTTTATTCAGTGCTTTTCAGTCCTTCCGCCTGCATTTGTGAGCTGCTAAAAGGTCTCCCAGGTTTCCACCTCGTGTCCAAACCTTCTTAGACATTACAATGTGTAGGTGTATTGTAGTAAATAGGCGGGAGATATGATGATTATAAATGAGTTCCTTTATTGTAGTTAAGTAGTCAAGAAAGAGCAGAGCAGACCCTCCAGTGCGGCAGCAAATGGTCAACTGCCACAAAGTAGAATCTACTAAGTCAGCATACAAAGAATACAGAATGCAGAACACTAAGAATAGCTATTCTATGAAAGACTAGAACGATAACTTATTATGTACTACACATTCTCCTTTTCTCTCTCTTTTTTTTTTTTTTTTTTTACTAAACAATGAAGATAAAAGGGAAAATTTGTTTTTTTTAAAAAAAATTTTTTAACACAAAGTCTTGCAAATAGGTTGGAGGTTTTCTAGACCTAGGGGGGCGTGTTGAAATTAAACCACCTTGAACAGGAGCAAAGGTCTGTAAAAAAACAGGAGCATCACCTCCTCCAGAGGTGCTAACTCTATTTTGAACTGTAGGTTCAATGGGTCTATCATTTGCCAACACATAGCCACTATTAGGAGAAGTATGAACATCAGGAATGTGAGGAGTAGAAGCATTTACAATCTGGGAAGGCAAGGAAGTAACAGTTTTCTCTCTTTTGTAGAGGGCAACCCTCCTAAAGTTCCAACACTCTCCATTGTTAAGTATAACGCAGTGATTGAGAACTTTCTTAACTTTGAATGGCCCCTTAAATTTGGATAAACCCTTCTGTATCCTTCCCAACTTAATTTTGACCAAATCTCCTACAGAGAAAGGAGAACTCTTGACGTTGCTCTGTGGAAGAATTTGCTCAATATCCTTCTGCTGGACACTTACTGAATCACCGTGAGACTGCAAGGTGACAACATTCCTCATCCATGACGGTAACAATTTCACTCCAGGGTCACGTCCCCTCATTAATTGAAACGGGGATAAATCACCCACAGCCAAGGGAGTGGTACGATAAGCCCACAACATTTCATTTACCATTTTCCTGACTATATGTCCACCACTGAAAGCCATTTGGATTATTCCTTTCACAATTTTATTTGCTCTCTCACAGACAGCATTGCCCTGTGGGTTATATAAGGACGTGCGATGGTGGGAAATTCCACATTCTTTTAAGTATTCTTGCATGTCTCTGGATGTGAGCTGGGGACCATTATCAGTGATTATGACAGAAGGCAACCCTTCTTCCTTGAAAAGATTTCCCAAAAATCTGATAGTGTTGGATGTAGTGATGTCATTCGTGAAATGGACCACCAACCACTTAGTGAAAATGTCAACAACTACAATGGCAAATCTATCATTCTCTCTCAACTCACCCATGGGGCCAATAAAGTCAAGACTGATTGTGTGCCAGGGTAAGTTAGGACTTGTAATATGTGCATCAGGAACAACCTTAGGTCCAGTTTTTAAACGTTTCTCACCTTCTGTGCATAGAGGACAATTCTCGATCCAATCAACAACCTGGGAGTCTACTCCGGGCCACCAAAAGTGTTCCTTAATGCGCCTCTGAGTTAGGGTTTGGCCCATGTGTCCCTCATGTGCTAATGCAAGTAATTTATTTCTCAATCCAAAGGGTGGAATGAATTTTTCCCCTTTAAAAAGTATGTTTCCATCAACAGAAAGGTCGTCTAAGACTTTGACATAAGGTCTAACTGAAACAGAAATGGAACTTTCACGCCTAGATCCTAATCTAACTAGTTTGATGACCTCTTGAAGAGTGGTATCTATGTTCATCTCTCTAGACCAATCATTAGAGGAAAAAACACCTTCTCCCACAAAGACAGCATCTTCGACTGACGCCACAGCAACATCATCCAAGTTCAAAGGCTTCACCATACTATCAGAAGAACGCCAATCTAGAGACCACCTTGAAAGGCAGTCTGCTTGGACATTCCTCCAGCCAGGAATATACTCTAACGTGTATTGAAACTCTTGTAACCTGGCTGCAAGTCTCATTAGACGAGCAGAGCCTTTTCCTGCTCCACCAGGTGAGAGGACTTTAATGAGTGGTTTGTGATCTGACCTTAAAGTAAACTTCATGCCCCATAGATATGTGCGAAAATATTCCACAGCCCAAGATGCAGCTAATGCTTCCCTTTCGATGACCGCATAATTTTTTTCAGTGTCAGTGAGTGTTCTAGAAGCAAAGGCCACTGTAACTTCTGATGTCCCTTTCATTTGAGATAGCATGGCACCCAAACCATGTGCACTGGCATCTACAGTGACTATTGACTTGTTGTGAACATCGAAGGGAGACAACATTTCAGCATTACAGATTTCATTTTTGATATTTACAAAGCATTCTTGTTCAGTCCCCCAGATGAAACTAACACCACGTTTAAGTAAAGATCTTATGCAGGCAGTTTTGTCAGAAAAACTTTTCACGAATTTTGAGTAGTATTCTATTAACCCCATGAAAGAGCGTAACTGATCCTTATCACAAGGGGCAGGTGCAGAGCGGATGGCTTCACACAAGTCTCTTTTGGGTTTAATGCCAGCAGAGGGGATAGTGTATCCTAAATAATCTACCTCATCCACCCCAAACAAACACTTGTCTTTGCGTAGGGTGAGACCAGCATTAGACAGTTTTTCCAAGACCACTTTGAGAGTGGAATTATGCTGATCTTCAGTGAGTCCATATATCAAGATATCGTCCTGGAAATAAACAACTTTAGGTACCCCTTCAAAGAGATTTGATACTAAACGTTGAAACACGCTAGCTGCTGATTTCAGGCCAAATGGGAGTCTAGTAAATTGATAAGTACCCCAAGGAGTGATGAATGCTGTTAAACTTTTGGAGTCTTTATGTAAATCGATTTGATAAGCACTCCTCAAGTCCAGCTTTGAGAAGTACTTGGCACCATTTAACGTGGTAACTAGTTCAGCTATATTTGGTAAGGGAAAAGTGTCGGCTACGACACAATGATTAAGTGACCTGAGGTCCACACAGAACCGGAGTTTACCGTCAGATTTCTTGGTGACGACAATAGGCGAAACCCACGGGGAGGCTTCTACAGGTTCAATAACACCTGACGCTAACATATCATCAAGTAGAGACTTGACTTCATCTCTAATGACAATTGGAATGCGTCGCACTTTGTGTTGGATAGGAATTGAATCTGGTTTGAGAATTATTTTATGAGAGTAGCCCTTGAGTCGACCCAAATTTTCTCCAAAAACATCTTCAAAATTTGATAGTATGGGAAGTATCTCCGACTACCATGACTTGGGGATTAGCACGGGGATTAACTATTATGTAGAGGTCATATTGATGTACCCAACCTAGTATAGCTGGGCCAGATTCAGAAACATATACTTTTCCAAAAATTTGTCTAGTCAGAAACTTTATGTTCGCTTCAAAATAGCCTAAAATGTTTAGGGGTTCTCCTTGATATCCGCCAGGAGAAATATCTTTTGGAATTAGTGAACCTAAACCCCACGTATCCATATAAAGAGAATTGGGTACAATGGTGTATCGCGAACCAGTGTCAACCATCAATTGTACATTTTTGTCATTAATAATGAAAAGCGCTTTTGGTCTATTTCTTCTCTTGTGGTCTTCATGTTGAGAGTACTCAACATTTTCTACTACTAAAATTTTGTTATTGTCATCATCGTCTGTAATATCATTCACACATGAGACTGAAGGACGAGCTTTGCTCCTACATACTCGAGCATAATGTCCTATCTTACCACATTTCATACATTCTTGTTTGGATGCAAAACAAAATTTTGAGTCAGACGTGTGACCCAAACTACCACATCTAATGCATTGTTTTGAAGGAAAAGGTCTAAAATTATTTTGACTCCTAACATTCAACGTCTTTTTGTTGAATAATTTCTTCTGTTTGACAACAGCAACATCGTCTTGCTCTTCTTCCTCTTGCGTAGAATAATTATGAGAATGGCAAGACACTTCATTAATGTCACTTGAATTAGTTCTCTTTTCTAATTCTCTCATACATCCTTCAGATTGTTCCACAACTTTTGCCAAGTCAATTGCTGTTTGAAGATTAGGGTGTTTTGCTGCCCATAGGCGCTCTTGAATTTTTTTGTTATTACATTGTACTATTAGCTGGTCCCTAATTAGTTCGTCTGTCATATTACCAAATTTGCATTTTACAGACATTTCTCGCAATCTTGAAACAAAGTCATCTATAGTTTCTCCTGTTTTCTGACTCTTGGTATAAAACTTGTATCTGTTCATTACAAGGTTTTCTTCCTTTGCATATCTTACTTCGAGACGAGAAATTGCTTCCTTATATTCGTCAACAGGAGCCTGTGCACCAGCCTGTGGCAGAAACCTAAAAACACGTTGGCCCTCCTTACCCAGTGAACTTAAGAGTAGAGCTTTTTTCCTCTTAGCAGAATATTCTTGTGCATCTAAGGCATCTAAATAATTCTCGAACATGGGGAACCAATCTTCCCATAATATGCTGGGTTGTCCTGGGTTGGATAGGAAGCTGGGTGGTAAGACTACAGCACCACTATGAGGAGCTACTTGCTCCGACATCTTTGAGTAGTAACTGTTATTTAAGAGAGTCAGTTAAAAAAAACGAAATAAGACGAATTTTCAAAGAATTAGTCTGAAAATATTGTCAATATTGAAAACAGTGTATGAGTATTATTCTTCCGCTTTTAAAACTGAATAAAATGAATGTTTACTTGATAGGGACGCGCGAAAGACATGCGCATCGTCGTTGCTTTGCCGGAGATGAATTGGTTACTATGGGGATTCAATGTGGCTTCCTCAGCGTGGAGACGTTAGACGTAGGAGCGTAGCTTGCGGCGCTGGCGTGATTATGCAGAAGAATGCGTCACACTGGCAGGGACTCTGGCACGATTTGAGCGCGCAGACTAGTTTATGTCAGTCAAACAATCGCTTACTCCTTTAGACATTCTAGTACGTCATCATTCTAAGAGAAGGAGCGACAGGAGCTAGGAGTAGGCAGAGCGAGTGGAGATCAACTGAGGTAAGCGGACAAGAGAAGATAGTAACATCAAACACTTAATTTTTTCACTTGCCGTTTAGAGGAGAAGACGAGGTGTCTCAGTTGATGTACTCCGTGTACAGTTGAAATGTTTTAAAATGATGAATTCATCTCTGGTTGGTCAGCTCTGCTTTGTTCTTGACTTGCTGGGCCGGGAAGGTCGATGGGTCCATTGAAAGTTGTCGCCAAAATATTGTAGTAAATAGGCGGGAGATATGATGATTATAAATGAGTTCCTTTATTGTAGTTAAGTAGTCAAGAAAGAGCAGACCCTCCAGTGCGGCAGCAAACAGTCAACTGCCACAAAGTCGAATCTACCAAGTCAGCATACAAAGAATACAGAATGCAGAACACTAAGAATAGGTATTCTATGAAAGACTAGAACGATAACTTATTATGTACTACATGTATCATTGTAAATACTGCACATAGACGGGCGGAGAGGGCCTGGCGTAAGACCTATGGGGCTGATTTAAAAGCTCAATATGCCAGGTCCGTAAAGCTCTACCATCGGGCTATTTGCCGAGCTCGAGCGGCTTTTTATGCTGCAGAATTCAGGAACAGTGCTAATCCGTCGAAGGCCATTTTTAAGGCCGTAAAAGATCTTATGGCAAAGCGGACGACCTCCGTGACTGTAACCTCTCTCTCCCACTGTGAATCCCTTGCTGCATATTTCTTGGGGAAGGTCCAAGCTATATACCGGACATTCTCTAGCATAGGGCCCGGTTGGGAGAGTACCAGTGGGCCACCTCATCAGTCTACTCTGCTTGCCTTCCCCCTTCTTACCACGGATGGGTTTGACAAACTTGCGTTGCAGATCAAATCTGGATCTCCCTCTGATCCAGTAAGGCCTGCTCTCTTCCGAGATCAGGCTTTTATAGGACGCTTGGCTGTGCAGTCCCTTGTCAACCTTTCCTTGGAATCTGGCGTGGTGCCAGTTAGGTGGAAGCAAGCTGTGGTGTCCCCAATTATTAAAAAGTCCTCACTGGACCCGTCTAAGCCTGAAAGTTACCGTCCCATCTCGCTGCTACCCTGGCCGGCAAAGATCGCAGAGGCCCATGTCAACTTAGCCCTGTCTGAACATCTTGTCCGGACCAATGCCCTTGACCCCACACAACGGCTTCCGTGCTGGTCACAGCACGGAGACCGCGTTACTTGTGATGGTGGAACATCTCCGTGCAAGGCTGGATGCTGGTCAAACGGCGGCGCTTATATTGTTAGACCTTAGCGCCGCCTTTGACACGGTATCTCACAGCATCCTCCTGCATCGGCTTGAGGAGTATGGCATTGGTGGCCAGGCGTTGCAATGGTTCCGCTCCTTCCTCGACGACCGCTCCTTCTGTGTTGCCATTCCTCCCTTCAAGTCCAAGATCCAACCACTGGCCATGGGGGTCCCGCAGGGGTCCTCGCTGAGTCTCACGTTGTTCAATCTTTACGTGAGACCGCTGGCTGATGTCGCTAGGCAGTGGGGCCTAACTTTGGTCTCATATGCCGACGACACACAGCTGGCGGTTACTCTCAGCGGGGACGCGGAGACTGAGGCCCCTAGGTTTCAGTCTGGACTGAAGGCGGTGGCTAGCTGGTTGACAGGTAACTGTCTCCAGCTAAATGCCACAAAAACAGAGGTGATGGTGGTCGGCAAGGGAGTGGAGCTGTGGGGCGATCAATGGTGGCCTACAGAGCTGGGACCCACTCCAACCCCGGTGTTGGAGGTGAAAAATTTGGGGGTCTGGCTGGATGCGGGCCTCACTTTTGTAGGGCACACCAAAAAAACTGCTGCCTGCTGCTTCGGTCTGTTAAGAGGTTTGAGACCTGTTCTCAAGTTCTTCGATGCCCCGACCAGGCAGCTGATGATCCAGGCAACCATCATCTCTCGCCTGGATTATGCTAGCTCTCTTCTGGCCGGGGCCAACCAGGCCGAGCTAACTCGTCTGCAGCGGGTTCAGAATGCTGCGGCGAGGGCGATTGTCGGCCTGCCCAGATTCTGTTCGGTGACAAATGTTTTGCGCTCCCTACATTGACTTCCGGTAAGGAAGCTTATCCTCTTTAAGGTGCTGTGTCTTGCTTTCAAGATCTTGAGAGGTATAGGCCCGGAAATTTTATCCAGCTGTCTTTCCTTCTATGTTCCCACCCGCACCCTCCGCTCCCAGGGTCTGGCCCTTGCTGTGGTCCCCAGATTCAGGCTTAGTCGTATGGGTGGCCGCTCTTTCAGTGTAAAAGCTGCAGTAGCGTGGAACTCCCTCCCTGTGGAAATTCGCTTATTGGAGGA
This sequence comes from Lissotriton helveticus, assembly GCF_964261635.1. Classification (NCBI taxonomy): domain Eukaryota; kingdom Metazoa; phylum Chordata; class Amphibia; order Caudata; family Salamandridae; genus Lissotriton; species Lissotriton helveticus. The sequence goes on from NC_136072.1 coordinate 258,390,520, forward strand.
TCTTTTGACCTTTCGGAGGGCTATAAAAACATTCCTGTTTTAAATTGTTTCTTTATGTAATATTATTTTCTCGTGTTATGTACTACCTTGTCTCTGCGCCGGGACGCTCCTTGGCTGGAGTATCTGTGCGCATAAGAAATTAATATAACATAACATAACATAAGTACACCTTTTGAGCAATGCGCTGCCCGTACTTTATTTGATTTTGATGACATTTATATGTATGTTTAAGCATAAACAGGGCAATATTATTTGAAGCCTTAAAGTGAATTGGGTTGTGTAAATCTACAGAAAAGAATCCCACGGAACCAGCAATTTAGATAAAGCATAACATGATTGTTGGACCTGGGGTCACCACTCCACATAGGGTAACCTGGCACAGAATGGGTAGGACTAAACTCCAAAGCAATTGTGCTGTGTTTGCATCACACTTCGTATACTAACTCAGCGCCCATCCACAAAAAGATGACACTACACCAGTTTAGAAAAATACGGTCTACTTTATAAAAACTCTTTTCAGTATTTCATTGTCCTTTAGCAGAATTTAGGTTCAGTACATTAAATAAATCCACATTTAGTTATCAGCAACATCACATTAGCAAATCGCATTGATTACACTTCTCTCCTCTTTCTTATAGGAGGTCTATTTTCACCCTTGCACTTCTTGCGCTCAGTTAACTCTCTACAGTGTCAGTGAAGATATTCAGCAAAGGTAGAACTTCCGTCAATAACACTAAGTCGTTCTTTAGCCTTGGGGTTTTAATACATTTTAAGCTGGGAGATTCAGGTATACAATATGGTTTCATTAACAGCACGTTAGTACCAAGGCTTAGGTGGCTGGAGCAGTGAAAGTAAACAGGTAGGATACTTTAATGTTTACATACCACCCTATAATTCACTCTGACCACAGTGTTTGACCGGAGTTTTCAGTTCTGTTCTTTGGCACAATCTGTGGGGAGTAGCAGAGGTAACTTTCCCCTTTCCCCAATCAGTACCTTCTTTCTTATTACTCCTGGGGCAGTTCTGATACCCCGATCTCCGTGAGCAGCAATTTACCCCTCAATCCGGAGACTGCTCCCTGCAGGATTTTACGAAGCAGGTGCAGGAATCCGGTCAGAGAAAGTCACGCACTTTTAGGAAATGGAAGCAAGGGGCCGAAACAGCTGCGAGGATATCCCCAAACCCGGTGGTTGGTTTTCTGTCCCCTCCGGTGACTGACAAAGTAATTGAGGCCTGTTAGCCCGGGTTCGGCAGACTCTCCCCTCCCACCACAACTCTGCCATTCGCTGCAAGGCCCTTTTTAAACCTAGGGCCGGGCACTCACTCTTTCGGCCTTACCGCGTTGTGAGGGGGGGCGTCTCGGCCTCACACTTGCCCACGCTACCACTCCTGTCCACCACCACGATTCGGCGTGATTCTGGCCCCCGCGCTGCAGGAGTCCAGCAGCTATCTGGGTCTGAGCTCCGCTGCGGCTTCTTCGCCTCTTCAGTTCCGCGTCCCAACCACGCCTCGCTCGTCAGAGGGGCGGGAACTAAGCATGCCGGCCTCCTTTCTTCCGGAATCTCACTCGCCTACTGCTCAGTACTCCACACGGCTGGCTTCCCCAGTTCACCGCCCGGCTGACACTAACAGGCCCTTCCCGCGGGATCTCTACCACAGGGGCCTAAGAATCAGCAACAGAAGTCCGGTGACTGGGTCGCCACTCGCCGACCACTACTAGGTAGGATTGTTTCTCTCTACACTTTGATATGGCCCAAGGTCTCTTTTGGGATGTGGCGCAAATAGATTTACTCCCACACTTTCTGAGAAGGGACAATTCAGACTGGATTGCTTAAAAGGAGGAGACGACAGCTGAACCAACTCTTTTCCAGTCCGGCCCGTTCTCAGGTGATTCCCCAAGCCAGTTATTTACGTCACCTCACAGGATACCTCCCAGGACCAGAGGGCGATAAATAGCGAAGGGATTTCGGGGCTCAGTCAATAGGTAGGGGACCACGTCAGCAGAGCAGCCGGCCCAAGGGACAGTCTAACTCCTATCTGTGCGCCTGTCTCCCCACTCCTTCACTCCTCACTAACTTCACCTAGGTTCTCTCTGGTCACTCTTCAAAATGGCCGCCCTGACACTGGCCCTTGGCTTCCAGAACCAGCTGGAAGGTTCTAGAGCTTTTCCCATACTCTCCTATGGTGCCAGTCCCTGAGGTAAAAATATGTGACAGGTATAGGCCACCATTTTAAGTCTTTGTGTTCACGATTTTGTGTGGCAACTAGGCCTCAAAAAGTTAGAGGGGCAAGGTAGCACCTAACCCCTAGGGCAACGCCAAAAATTCCAGTGGACAAACAAAAAGAAGAGTTAGGAGGCAAAAAGGGAACAAAATAAATAAATAATTAGGAGGGACCACCCAAAGGGCTGACGGGTCTAACAATGATATTGTCAAATCAGTCACTTTTCTACAGACTGGGGGCACAATGTATAAGGCAGTATGTAATGAAACCCTCAAAATAACTCTCAATCCACAATATGAACATTCTTTGCTCCACCTATGCACAACTTACACCCACCTGACACCCATGGTGCTTGTTATCGATACAGCCCTTGGCCACATGACAGACCATACTTTTTGGACCCTAGGAAATGTTTACAAGTACCCACGGCATACATCATCACTAGAAACCATTGGCAAAGCCAACCTGTCCTAAAGGAGAGACCTATTATCTTTGCCAATACTTGTTTTCCTAATACAGTTGTTTGTGCCTGTTGTAATTGTTGTGTGTATGACGCTGGGTGTGTTGTAACTGCCACATTTCTGCTTAATTGCACAGCTGCCTGTATCTACTGTGGCTGTGCGTCTTCTGTTGGTATCAGTGTGCCTTCCCTTTGGTTGATAATTGTCTGCTGAGGGTGTGGAGTTTTTCAAACGGTAAGGGCCTACTTTGTAAAAATCTGACAACTGTTGGTCGGCTTCTCATGATGTTTAGTGGTGTATGACTTCCTTCTATGTTTGCATCCCCTTTCTTGAGGTGTTTACTCTAAATCGGATGTCTTCAACCTTCAGGGTCGGCTTGTCAAGGGTACTAAAATGATCATTCCTTCAAGGGCGGAGGGTCTAAGAGGGAAGGCCGCCAAGCTTTGAGCAAGAGAAGCATTTATTATACTCTTGTGGGAAACGGTCAACATGAAAACAATGAAAGAATTTAGAGTGGCAATAAATAACTCTGAAAAGGGCAATCTGGTTTAGTCTGGCCTTCAACAGGTTGAACTTGTTTCCACTGTATATGCTCTGAGGCTTCTGATTGGCAGTTAGAGAATTAAAAAACAAAACTCTAAAGTAAAACTATTGCAAAGTGAACAGATTTGAAACGTAATACATTTCTGACTGACTTTTGCTCTTTCTCCACTTACCCAATTTGTTCGCATTCATTCTCAAATTGTGCTTGAACGGTGCCTTGGCTAGAGCTCAGACGTTATTCATTTTACCTAAGGGTTTGTAAATGAATTGAGACAGAAAAGTAGCCTTCCTTTTCCACGTGATTATTCAATGTGTGACTCCTGTAGTAGAATTGATTTTCCTGTGTTCCTTTGAAAAAAAAATAATTTAAACTGCTTCTCTTCTGGTTAAAGCTACGACAAGGAAAGGGGTTGGAACAAATTATCTTTATGCAACAGGACTTCACCTTTGAGGATTCTGCCCTCCTGCTGCCTCATCTATAGAGTGCTAAAGAAAGTCTGCACCACGTTTTTTTCCTGGCTTAGTACAGACGGCTTCAGATTTCTCTCACAGACGGATTGAGTACAACAATACAGAGTTAGCTTTGGGTAAGCCTCTTGCTCATGAATGGATGGCTTTGTTGTCTAAGTATGCTTCTCTTTCTTGGATGGTTTCTCTCCCTGTAGCCGTGTTTATCCATCACCTGAAGAATTTCTTCTTTATCCTCACTTTAAATTGGCTTAGTTATATCCTTCCTCCTGGGATTATTAGAATATTTTTTCTCTCCAGTAGCAGTCTGTTGGAGAACATGTCATGCTCCTTGCTCTAGTTCGTTCTGTATCTCCTCAGCTACTTCTCTCACTCCTCTCCACAGGGAAGATCTTGAGCACCCTCCAGTTTTCCTTCATTCACAGATATTGTCTAGTGTTGCACAGCATGCTAGGTGGCGGCTTTGTGATGCCCATGATAGTGGTCCTTCAGCACTTTCTTGTGCCTCAAGAGGCACTCTTCACCCCCCCTCCGTCTTCTCCCCCTTTCCTGTCCCCTCCTGCTGCCCTCTTCCACAATGTTATTTGTTGTGTCAATGCCAGATGTTTTTAAATGTGCATTGGCAACGCCAAAAGTAGCAACACCCATGTTAAAAGCATAGATCATAATATTTTCATACTTTCAGAATGGAAGACATTATGTAACACAGTGGCAAACCTAAGTCTGGAACGTTATTTTCTATATTCTGAAGATGGCCAGCACATTGCATGGCACAATGTACAGCTACCTTGGGTTTTAAAAAAAATACTTTCATGCTTTCTAGGTGGCCATTGTGTTGCATAATCAAATTGCATTTTACACTATGATGACCATCTTGAAAGTATGAACATTTTTTTTTAATGTTTTAAGATGGCGGATTGCCTTTTTTTGTTAAAAGCATCTGGCATTAGCACAGCCAACAATAGCAGCGACCAGAAAGTGACAGCAATGTAAGAGAATTTGGCCTTGCCTAATTATTACAATGGGGCATTGGACATGGCATTCCTTTAGCTGGTGCTAGAGGTGCCAAGTTTTTTTGCTTTCCGAAGCATGTATGTTTGTTACTTATAAAGGAGCACTCCTGGGGCCCCACAATCTTTTTGATGCGCGATCTGCAAAACTTTCCATCAGCCCGTTGTTAATGACTTTACATAATGCTGTACTCTTGACTGAACCAGACTTTCTTATGAATGTATACATCCTCATATGACCAGCTATCAAAATTATCCATGATAATGAATAAATGAGCCACATTCTTTTTCCATTATATGCAAACTCATGTGTTCTAGATTTTTTTTTTTACTGCCTAGTGTACATTTCTATATCTATACATGTAAATGTTATTTTTTTTTTCTTCAGGTATATTTTAAAGAAGGATGGAAATGCATGGTAAGTTAATTAAATGGCAGTTGCAATGTTTAAGTTCACTCCATAGGTAATATTATTTAAAAGTCGATTTATGGTTGTCTGTTGGTTATCACAGTACAAGGAAGCCTTTTCTTCTATATAAAAAAAAAAGTTATGCAAAAATGTCCTAAACATTTTCACAGCCTTGCTTGCTTTCACCCTTTGGGGCTTTGTGTCTGAATGTTATTTGACCTTTCACCCTACCCATGTGGACCCTCATTTAGCAATCCTTAAGTGTCACTTCCAGAAGACAAGGGAGCTTTCCTCATTGTTGGCTCTCACACTTGTGTTCCTGTGAGAATAATTTTCTCACTTGTATGTCTCCACTTAATCTGACCTATTTGGGATGAAAAAGAGGAGCAAGCATGTCAATATAAAAGTATCATTGCTTTCTTTTGTTGCCGGCTGCCACAGTTCACTGTATTTCATGTCAAAGTCCTATATAACCTTGAGTAGCCTTCTTTTCCATTCCCACCCACTAGATGTTTTAATATGTTATTAATTATAATCCTAAAATGTAGGTTTGAAAACTGAGTATGCATGGGACTGATGGACTCAACAGATTGTTGTGGATTGTGGGATCATTCCTGGTTCCATAAGATCCAACAACAAGGATGTCTTCATTATATGTGAATTGGGTTTCCCGGCTCTGCAACAACTGCAACCTATCAAGTATTCCAATCTTCTAATAGCTTTCTATGGTACAATAAGGACACAGTTTTTTTCAGAGGTATACACCATCTGCAGAAGCAATGTCTTATCACCCATGGGTACCTGTATCATGATGAGTTTCCACTCCAAGTCTCCAAGAATTTAGAGGCTTTGCATGGGATTGTTTGAATTTATTTGATTGTGCTTGATTTCTGCACAGTGCTTGCATAGCTATTATCATTTTATCCCACCCCACCCCTTTTTAACTTGCCAGCTTCTACTCCCACCAATGTGTTTCCTGGGACAAGTAGTGTCATCATTTGAAAAGTATGTGACAGACATTACTATATTTGTATAATATTTAAAACCATTGTCACTTATTGAGAATGTTTTTAGGTTTCAAATGTTTGCTTGCACCATCAAGTGGATCCTGGTTCGTTTTTTTTTTGGGGGGGGGGGGGTTAGTAGGATCAGGCAAGTAAATAGAACTAAATGCAGCTGATAAAAAATATTGCCCACTGCACACCTCCAATGCTTAGATAATTCTGTTTGGTATCTATACACTTAGACCTCACTGAGATGATTTTTCATAGCCTATAAATCCTTCCATGATTACACCATAAAACATTAAAAAATGAGTGCAGTAAAAACATTGAAGGTGTATTGCAAAGTACCAGCCAGGTGGTTTAAGCATTAGGCTTCAAGGACAGTAATAGATGATGCCATCCATTAATTTACTTAGAATAGTGCATATTTATATGCACTTACATGTCCATCTCTAATATAATGTAACATGCCTCCTGGGCTCAGGAGGCCTACCTTAGTGGCGACTGGCATGTATTTAAAAAGTGCTTTGACCTTGCACCACATGGTGTGTGCAAAGTCGAGTTTGAGCTGTTTGCATCAAGTAAGGATTGCTTTCATCTGTTTACTTGTGTCACTCAGAGTGGCACAATTAGTGCTTCAGGGTCTGGTGACCCATTTAACTCACATGCCCTAGGTATCACTGGTACCACTTACCAGGGACCTGTAAGGGGATTGAAGAACTTGCCAATTGGGGTTACCAATTTACATGTCTCAGATTTTTAGGAGGGAGCACGGGGGCGGGGGGTCTGGTTAGCAGGCTCCATTGGACTTTCAGAGTCAGAACCATCCACAGTAGGGCAAAATGCGGGGGGCCATAGAAAAGGGGCACTTTCCGACAAAAGGTGCTGGGCCATTCCGACTATTTTTTCCCAAACAACAAGTAAAAAGGATACTGTCCCTCTTGATCATGTCTACTGGTGCTGACAGCAGGTGGTTGCATTCACCTTATTGTTGATGTTGAAGGGGATTGCACAAACTGGATGTACTGTTCCCTGCATCTGTTATCCTATATATTTATCGCAGTCTGAGTGAATACAACAATAGATCATTTATCTGAGGCCATTCTATTACGTATGCGTTCTTTTTTTAAAAAAAAATTTTTTTATGTCCTGTGGAGAATAGGACTGGTCTGGTCACGGTTTCTCTGTGAAATATATGCAGTTATCCCTTAGAGGATTGTCTCTTTGCCATGGAAATCCAAGTATACTACAACTAAGTTCTCACTCCCACTGCAGTCGTCTTATTGTCTACAATGCCGCCATTCATCTTGTGAGCAAGAGCTTGAATTGCACCCGTTTAAATTAGCTGGGGTTGGATATCTATGAAATATATATGAAAATGTTTTGAAGGTGGGATTCTCTTGTAATGATAGCCATACTTTTTCAGTCAATTTGTTTATTAAATAGATGTGAAGGTTATTCTGTCTTTTTGTTTCTTTACTTTATACAAACCATTAGGAAGGCTGTTGAATATAAAGTGTTTTATTTTTTTTTATTGTCGTAGCGGACACGGCAAATGTCAATCTTCATTGGTTAGTGGATGCTCTATACACCAGTTTTAAGGTCCCTTTGTGTCACTTGAACGTCAAAGGATTCTTGTTTTGCCTAGCTGACTAAATGCTTACTGACCTTGCAGTGAGGTATTCTGGCTGAAGATATAATTAAACCACTGGTCTTCTGTATTTTTTTAGCAAGGCAGAGTTCAAGTTCATTTAATAACCTCTTTCATTGTCCACTGTGTTTAATAGCATGGCGGGGTTCCCATTTTCTTGCATTCCTTATAATGGACACCCAGATACTTTGGTTAGAAAAACCTTCCATAACACAAGGCACCCTACCGAACTCGATCTGTACTTGTGCATAGCCAGGAGTCCATTGTAGACCGCCCAGCTAGTCTCAACTTAGGTTGATTTATTGTGTCACTAGGACAACATGCATCGTTCATTCCCTTGTCAATGCGTGTGATCATGAGATGTAGCTTTATGAGCCTGCCCCCTTACTCCTTCCAATCTGTTAATCCATCACAAGATCCTCCTGACTCAGTTCCTTTAAGAAGCAAGGTAATATCTGTAACCATTTACGGTGCTTGTTTTCAGGTATTCGTTATGATACACGGTTGTGAGAAGTTGGCCTGGTATATGATGTCCACAGTTCTGTGGGCACCTTGTATCAGTCCAAACAATCCCTTATGGTGATGGTTGTAAGTCAACCTTATAGACAAGCAATCCTAGGGGTAGCATGGACTAAGCAGCCTTAAAGGCATAATTCAAGAGGGCATGTGAAGCCAGCTGTTTTACCATATGCAATCCTGTAATACCAAATGAAAGGACACCACACAAGTTATATATTATAAAAATATATGTATTTATTCTCAGAATAATCCCCACTACTCTTTATGAGCAATGAAGCACAAGCGTTTAAACAAAAGCACAATATAACATATACAAGTTGCATGTTTTTGGATGAGGCCAGTGTCCACTCAAACCATGTATCAAAAAAGTGGTATAACCATCACTAATCGATCGGGGGTAAGGCCTAGGGCCTTGGGAATTGCTTGGACTACACTGGACTAACCACAGTTAGGACGGGAGTAGCCCACGGGATTCGGGTGCAGTGCAGAAAGCACAAGCTTGCACCAATGTAAAGTTAATGGTGCGTAAAAGTTACTGTTTTACAGTTTTAAGAGTCTTCCGACTGGACTAGAAGGACAAAACTTTAGAGTTGGACACTAGAGGTGTAGTTCTCTACAGAAGCATCGTCGTTCAAGTGTTAACTCACCCACAGGAAGCGGGTGCCCAGGTGCAAAGATGTGTCGGGTTTCGTCACGCAGTTCTAAGGTGCCTGTAGATGAAGATGCTGCAGGCGTCCAGAAGAGAAGTGTCCGGTGTGATCCAAGGGTGGATCGAACTTGAAGGGTACCTGAATGCAGAGGGGGACAGAGTCTGGGTCACTAGCCAGTGACCAGGAAGGAACCAGGCAATGTCTGGCGCAATCAGGTCGATGTCATGTAGCTTCTCTCCGCTGCCACGTGGTGTCTGGGGCACCGAGGATGTGCTGGAGTGAATCGAGAGCTGTCTCACAAAGGTTCTCGCTGTTGGCGGTGTCGGCTTTACGATCGGAGTCAACAAGCCTTGGCAAAGGCAACCCATGCAGGATTCGAAGATGGCTGAACACTCGGACCAGCAAGGTCTCAGCGGGTGCTCCTTTTCAGGGGAGTGAGTGCCAGTCTTGAGCAACCAGACCAGCTGTGTAAATTCTTAAGTTCGTTGGTTCTGGGGCCAATAGCCAACGTGCAAGTGACTGGACCAACGCGTCAAGCAGGAAAATGCAAAAGGGCCCCACGCAGCACTCGTCAAGTGTGGAGGGGTGAGCTTTGGTACAAAAGCTGCTCGGGGCTGGTGCTTCTCAAACTTTAATGCAAAGCATCGAGGAAGCCTCGGGTGCTGCACGGTCAGCGCTTTAAGGTTTATTCAAGATGGCCGCTCCCACGCTTCAGGCCACCTCCACGGGTGCCAGCTCTGCATGGACTGTGGATCGGGCTGTTGGAAGTCAGGATAGCTAGCTCTTGTTGGTCTCTGTTGCACGAGTTTCGGCAGGAACTGTAACAAAGCAAACATCAAGGTGCTGGATGGTGCCTGTTTGCACAGGGTGGTCACTCCTTGACCACAAGGGAGATTCTTCAGTCTTCCACGTCGAGTGGGATGTCGAAGGGTCCAGAGTTTCGTTTCATAAGTTTCAGTCCGGATAATCTGATGTGCATTGGCACTGCTCCCACCTATATTCCAAATCTGGGGGCTGGATTACCTGCTAGGTCCCTCCTATGGGTGGGACCCAGGAAGGGGGTGGTTACACCCCTTTTCCTTTGTGCAGCTTCCCGCCAGGACTGGGGCTGGAAAGTCCCCGAACCGGTTTGGCTGGCATTTGCTTGGGGACACCTTGTGCGCCCCAGGCAGTGTCTAGTTTCTTTCAACCCTCCCTGCTACAATCCACTATCTCCTGTCTGGGGTGGTGTAACACCTCCCTGTGACAGGAGATCCTTTGATAAAGCCTCCTCTGTTGAGTTTCGGTCAGCAGCAGGGGGCCAGACATGTGTCTGTGGCAGCAGCATCCATTTTGTGATGCTGGGGCTCTGGTTAGGATTAACCGCATTTGCAGTAAGTAACATGTCTTCTCCCTCTAGAAGGGTGGAATGCTACCCCCGTCGCCAGAACTGGCGAGGGGGTAGTATTCCAAAGTGTATGACACCAAACACGACATGTTTTGATAAAGCCAAACCAAAGTTAGCATTAACTGCTAGGTTTATAATGCACTTAAGAGTATATGGTATGGCAGTATCACTAGAACAGCTATAAGGAAATGGTTCCGAAAGCTGCAGACAGGCTCAGCTCATGCTAGAGCACCATCTCACATAAAACCAAGCACTCTGCCTCCAGGATTGTTAAGGCCTGCCATAGGAGTGGCTGATGGGTATATATGTGTCCAGATATAGGTTTAGACATAGGTATACTATATCTAAGCAAGGGGTGATTACACCACCTTGCCCCAGCTGAGTGATCAGCCAGTTGTGTCAATTTAAGAACCAGCCAGGGGTGGCAAAAGATATGCTGCAGCCCCTGGTAGGCCTTGGATGCACCTATGCCCTGGGCACCAATAGTGCACTGTACAGGGTCTGATAAGGTGTCCAGTACCAAATTTGGTTATGCACCTAGGGTGCATGGAGTCCATTTTAAGAGAGAGCAGATAGCCTGGGGCCCTGATTAGCAGGATCCCAGGCCAACTAAGTCGAAAACCAGCTAAACACTAGGCAAAAAGTTTGGGGTAACCATAGTCAGATATCCATCCTCCTACAACGGTTCTTGCTCTGGTTATGCTTTGTAAATTTGTTGTATGTTGGTTTTTGGTCGTGGTGGTACTCGAACATCTGTTTATATCAATAACAATTTTACTGGACATCTTAGGCCAACTAACTATGCGCACAAATTCTCCCGGCTTCCTGGCATTGCTAGACGATGCCTCGCACGGCAAAGCCGCCCCAGTAGGGGACACAATGATGCTGATCATGCACACTCATGCTCCCATCCAATTTCGAGCCACGGCCCTCAGAGGGATGCTTTTTTACCCTCCATGGGACCTTTAAATAGTACTACCTAATTTATCAACTCCACTTCCACAATCGAGGATAGTGGTTGTCAACTGAACCGACAACGCACCCGGCACAAGTAAGTGGTACAGGGAGACTACTCGTGGGGTTCTTTGTATTTGTGTGTATGTATGGTCCTTGCAGTGAGAACGCTCAAACAGGTGATTATTCCTCTTTATTGAGGTCGGAAAAGGATAACGGCGCCCGACTTTAAAATACAGTTCATTCCAGCCTGACTGGTTTCGGACACCTCGTCCTTGGTCACAGACAAAGTCAAAGACAGCTACCTTGCAGCACACCTGCTTTAAAACCTGTGCAGTCCCGCCCTTATTCGGGTTCATGTGGCAAGTGCATTATGGTCTTTATCAAAGGGAGGGAGAGTGATCAATTGATCAAAGGACACTAGTTACCACTTTTGAGAGTGGAAGGTCCAGTTACAGCATGTGTCCGTGATTAGCATTCAACAAAGGAGGTGCTGAACTGTTCCTAGAACGAGGGGGAAGTTAAAGTAAAGACTGGCGTGACCGGAGGTGTAAATATTACACCTTGGGGCATCCATTTTGTTGGATGTATTTGCCTCACACACCCCGAGGGATGTCATGCTTCATCATCGGCGGTTGCTCCTCGTCGGGGGGGGCGGTGCAATCCCCGACGGGCACACCTCAAAGAGGGGCACTTTGGCGGAGATCTTTTGTATCCAACTGCCCTATGGTGAAGTGCGGGTGTGTGGGCAAGGGAGCAGGTGAGCCTGGTGTGATAATTAAAATGCAGCACGGGGTGCCGGAAACTATTTTATTCTGGTGGTCCCCCTACTACAATTAAAATCGTGAATACAAGCTCGCTTGGTGTCACCTCGTTAGGTAGAGTGACCCTTGTCGAGCTAAGGAAAATAATAAGTGGTCAACATGTTTCTCGCAATTGGATAAATCTCCTGCGATTCATCAGGACCTCAAAAAAGTGAAAAATTATAAAATAAGGAACTTAAAAACATGCCAGTGTCATGTATGTGGTGTGGGAATATTTTACCTCCGTGGACAGTCCTATGCCTAATGGTCAAGAACTAAGTGCCACATGAGTGGTCGGCGGGTCGGTACATCGAGGTTAAGCCTTCAGATTCAGCTTAATCAGCCCGTGACCGCGTGGGGACACCTACCCATCTCCGCCGAACTCGGATAGATATATCTAGGTAATATATACCCACACCACATACATGACACTGGCATGTTTTTAAGTTCCTTATTTTATAATTTTTCACTTTTTTGAGGTGACACCAAGCGAGCTTGTATTCACGATTTTAATTGTAGTAGGGGGACCACCAGAATAAAATAGTTTCCGGCACCCCGTGCTGCATTTTAATTATCACACCAGGCTCACCTGCTCCCTTGCCCACACACCCGCACTTCACCATAGGGCAGTTGGATACAAAAGATCTCCGCCAAAGTGCCCCTCTTTGAGGTGCGCCCGTCGGGGATTGCACCGCCCCCCCGACGAGGAGCAACCGCCGATGATGAAGCATGACATCCCTCGGGGTGTGTGAGGCAAATGCATGCAACAAAATGGATGCCCCAAGGTGTAATATTTACACCTCCGGTCACGCCAGTCTTTACTTTAACTTCCCCCTCGTTCTAGGAACAGTTCAGCACCTCCTTTGTTAAGTGCATTATGGTATCAGCAGTACTGCAAAGTCCTCAGTATTTCCAACGGATACTGCCGTGACTCCAAACATCAAATAAAAGATTTTTCCCCATGTGGGGTGATTTCAAAGTCACACTTCACTGTTCCATTCCCCATTTTAGACCTGCAATTCGGGCATAAAGGAGGAAATGTGATCCTATGGCCCCGCACTCTGTATATGGAAGAAGCATATGCACAACTTAATGACCATCAATGTTATGGTAAGGCGGGATTTCAACTCTAGAGTCTGCTTACCATTCTCCAGAATCCCGTCTCAGGTCGACTGGACCTTTTTACCTGTCATAGAATGAATTAGGCAATATGGTCATAATTAATTCAATTCCAAAGATTTCCATCTGCTTTCCCCAAAGAACCACTGACTAAGGACTGAGTTTAAAGGTTTATTACATAACCAAAAACAACTGAAGGTACAGACACCTCAGCAAGAGGTTCAAAAGATAAACCGGCACTAATACAAACATAATCCTACGGAAAAGTCTCAAGCAGCTGATGAATAATACGAGAATCCATTCCAGAATCATCAGACTAAACAAGATTGCTATAACCTGTGATCTGGTACTCATTAGGATAATCGACCTAAATTCAGATTAGTCTGTCCCTACACTATACTAAGTGACATCCCTACTCAACAATAGCCCAACCTAACCAAAAGGTGTCAGCCGTGGTGACTTCCCAAAGAAGTTCGCCCACATTCTCTCTTTGACTAGAGACTCCTGCTTCGCAACTAAGCTCTTTGCCCAAAAAAACGCTCTCTCTAGCTCCTCAGCTCGTCTGCTCTGCCTCCACCCTCGGGGTGCTGTCCCTAATACGAAACCCCACAATTTGAATGACACGCCTTCAGGTACGCCCCACTAGAAGGTGTCGACTTTCGAAATCTTCCGTTATGGCGCCTGTCCATCCTCGTCAATGCAGACGTCCTTGGGTCCCAGGCTCTTCATCCCTTCAAGTTGCTTCTTTGAATTCCTGGTCTACTCCTCCATGTCTGAGTCTAGCATTTCTAACACTCATACACAATGGGCCCTTCTACTCTACAGTCTACTTGGAGATGCACCTGCAAAGAAATACACGCAAATAGGCTCACAGTCTAATAATGTTGCAACATTTTCTAAAAGCCTTTCATAAAACACTTCTACAGTTAAATGTTAAGCAAGACATTTTCGAACAGGCCTACATCATTTCTCTGAACTAGGCCTCTGTTTGGTTTATAGGCCCAACATCACACATAAGCAATCCCTCGATTCACTAGGCCGCTAACCTTAACAGCCAAATACATTTTCTACTTTAAGCTAGTTATGGAGTATATAAAAACACCGTTACACATTTCAATAATGCAGCCTCTAGGCACAATAGTTATCATCTAAACATACATCTTATTAGTGAAAGATTTCATTTCAACAACATCTCCATGTTAAACAGCAATGGTAGAATTGCAATTCATCTAATTCTTTATCCCATATTGCATCTAAATATGATTAAAAGTCCTCTATATATGCGGGTGCTGACTACTTGTACATATGATGCACCCCTACAAATCTCACTGTAAATGGCGCTCTGTTATATAACACTGCGACCTTGCCAGAATCAAATCAACTCAACTTGAATTCTATATACTTATTATGGCTTGGAGGAGTGCAGGTCTAATTAGTATTGATGAGTTTAAATTCATGAAAAATGACTTTCCGTTGACCCCAGTAATTTATTTCATCCCTAAGGTCCACAAGGATATAAAGAAACCTCCAGGGAGACAAATTATTTCAGCAAGGAAGAGCTTACTGGAGAATGCCACAATCTATATTGATGCCTTTTTTGCAGGAACATGTTAAATCCTTACCCTCGTATATTCAAGGCACTAGTGACTTTTTGAGAAAGATATCTGATCTCACATGGGTGGAGGATTATTGGTTCATCACCTTAGACATTTCATCCCTATACACTAGCATCCACCATGTGGATGGGTTAAGAGCTGTAAATCATTATTTAGGACGGCGGCCTATTGAGATGGCTGAGCACAACAAAATGCTGATCTCCCTAATATCTTTCTGAACAACAACCTGTTTGTTTTTGAATCAATATTTCCAATAGGTGAGGGGTGTTGGCATGGGGACCTGCTTCTCTCCCAGCTATGCCTGTTTGCACATGGGTTGCTGGGAGGAGCAGGTCCTTTATGGCATCCACCATGATGTGGTCATCAAACATGTTGTACACTGGTATCGATTCATTGACGATATCTTTTTAATTTGGCGTGGTACTGAACTAGAGGCAATTGATTTTATTTCTAAATTGAATGCAAACAAACTCAACCTCAAATTCACATCCAACATTAGTCCTCAGCAGGCATTTTTTCTTGATGTTGAGATCTATGTCAAAGACAAAAAAGTAGAGACCAGACTCCACAGGAAAATCACAGCTGGCAATAAGCTTTTACATGCCACCAGTCACTACCCGGGGCACCTGATACGCAGCATCCTCTATGGGGAAATGCTGCATATAAGACGTGTGTGCAGCTCTGACACTGAACTGAATAGATTCCTGACTCGAGGCTACAAAGCTACAGTAATTGATTCATCTATTACTAGAGCCAACAATGTTCCTAGGAATGACACACACTGTTGATCAAAAAATCCCAAGTATCGAATGTTCCAGATTCTTAACCGGTCAGACTGATTACAACTTATAGTCGGAAACACCAGTCACTTCGCAAAATATTGAATAAAAAGTGGAGTCTGGTGTGTAATGACCTCATGCCAGGCAAGCCTGATGTCGCATTTAGAAAAGCACGTTCCCTTAGCAATGCATTGGTTAAATCAAGCCCAGAACTACGCACCAATACAACTTGGTTAAACAACATCAAGGGCTTTAAGAAATGTGCAACCTGTAAGGCTTGCAAACATGGGGTTAACAGGCCTCCGTACTCCACTCCTTTTAGTGATGTACCATGCCACATCTCTAAACAGTTGACATGTTGCAGTGAATTCGCAATTTATGTGCTGGAGTGTCGGTGTGGCCTGCAATATGTTGGTAGCACCAAGTTGCAGGTTCACAAACGGATACTCCAGCACATTCGGGCAATCCACACCAGCGACCAGACATATCCAGTCGCACGTCACTGTAAGGACTGTCACAATAATAGGAGTGAGTCTCTGAGGTACTTTGTGGTGGATCAAGTTGCCCCCCTACGTAGAGGAGAAAATCGCGAGTCCATACTAAATGCATTCGAAACTAGGTACATTAGAAGTTTAGACACGAAGACTCCACGTGGGTTGAACTCCAGTGAGGATTGCTGTACCTGCCTCTAGCATCCCTTTATTGTATGAACTATGGGTGTTCCCTGTGATGCAGTTTCAATTTTATTCCGTCTTTTTATAATATGTTACTTCAATATTTATATACATATTGAACTGCCCCTCCCTCCATGTATTGATCAGTATACAATGAGTATACTGTTTGAACTTGACATTTTATGACACAATTTTTATTCTAAGATCTTTTATCTGTTTTTTTTTTTATTTTTCTATTTGATATTCACTTGCACTGAGCACATTCTATCCTGTCATATGTTTAAACATTGAATGGAGGCCAAAGTTTGGCATTTTTGGCAAGGTGGGAACTTAACTATTTTTATTGCACTTCACACTATGTAGTGAACAGCTCATGGCACCCCACTGCTATTACATTGAGGAACATATAACTGATTAAGAGGAATTGAAAGGCGCAGGCCCCAAGATATGAAGGGGTTAATCGCTATTCAGCTCTGAGTGGACTGGAAGGAGTCAACTGACGCCCTACCACTGAGGCTGGAAATATTTCTAGCGTGGGGTTAGATATAGTGATAGAACACGCAGCGGCAGCCAGCGAGGGTGACCGACAGCAGGAAATCTCCCCGCAGGAACTGTTGGGGACTTTCTCAAAGAAAGGGCCGAGGTTAGCTTTCTGGAATATTGCAGGCCTTCGCTCAAAAATAAATAACCCTATCTGGTATGATTTTATTAAGGACATAGATATACTATGCCTGCAAGAGACCTGGTCTCTTGATGCCATCCATATTGATGGTTTTAAAACCTATCATGTACCAGCTAGCTCTTCTAAACATGGGAGGTATAAAGGTGGGCTGACTATGTAACAAACTTGATGGAGGTGGTATCACTGAAAACGGTGGGTTTGTGTAGTAACTATCAAATCATTGTAATTCAGATGACCCATCAGTTTTAGGGAATTATCAATAAGTACAATAATATTGAGAAGGGTTAAATTAATGATATGATAAACACCCTTAATAAGGTAGTAAGGAATTGGCATTTGATCCAAAAGATTGAACCACAACTACCAGTACCACGTTTTGCTTTTAAAAGGGCACGTAACTTAAGGGACCATCTGGTAAAAGCATATAAAGAACCGATCGCAAACACCATTCAAAACATCTGGGGCCTACCACCGATAATGGGACATTTTCCCTGTGGTTCATGTACTGCATGTCAAACCACAACAATAACCAAGACGTGCTGTATCGATGGAAAAAACTGGACTCTAAGAAACCACACTAATTGTCTGACAAAAAATGTTATATACTGCATTAAATGTCCTTGCTCACTATATTCTATAGGAAAAACCACACAAGAAGTAAGGAAAAGAATCGCACAACATCAGTCTAGAATCAGATGCAAGATAGAAACAGCCCCTCTAGTGGAACACTATTTACAAAAACAACATTCACCCTGTGATATGCAATGGTTTGTTTTGGAGACTGTTAAACAGTCAAAAAGGAGATGTAACATTGACCGTCTAGTTACACAGAGAAAACAGGTGGATTTGGTCAGCCAACACTGTGTCCAAGGGATTAAATTCCTTTGTAGAATGGCAGGTTTTGGCAACTTTGTGCTGATATCATTTGGATCAAGATTGTATTTCCTAGCCTCTCTTATCTGTGAGTTAGATTACCTCTATAACCCTTGCCATAATTGTATCTGCTACTAATCGCTTTTATGAACTATGATTAGTTGGTGACATTCTATTCGTTATTTCTGACCGATTCAATAGACTACTGATGTTGTGCCTGACCCCTAATAGTGGTTAGAGGCAAAGTCAGGCATGTTATTTATCCCACAATGGCCGCCATTATCTGTCAAACTACACCATGTGACTGAGCTTTCTCGTCTAAACGCCAGGTCCGCTGTCCTGCCTCTTTGCCTGACCTTTGACATTATCCTGTGGCATAGTCAGGCATAATTTTTATCCCAATATGGCCGCCATGACGTGTCACGCTTTATCACGTGACCGCGAGCTTTCCCTTGATACTCTGGGTAAACGCCAGTATCGGCTCGCGTTTTTACCGACCCCGACTGGTTTGGCTGTTGATTCACTCGCTGCCAAGTAAGTATATTCTGACTTTGTGTCGGATATAGTCCTACTTGGGTTGGAATTAGTTGGTATTATGCACATTACTATATAGCTGACTGTGCGCCTGGTTTTATTGTAGATAAAGCGGAGCAGAGCTAGGCGCTCCGACGGGATAGTGACTGATAAGACACTACCAAAGGTAGGAACTTTCTGTTCTCATGATAATTATGTTGGCATGGTCTTGTCCATTTCTACTCGTTCTGGCAAGTTTATACATTGTTGGATATATGTTATGTTTCCAACAGGATTAGACATCATTCCATTTGTTGTCCAGTGAGTATTCATGTATATATTCCCTATCTCTCACGGTGACATTTTGGTGTGGGTGCATGTCGATTTGGGACATGACCACTTTGTATATATGTACATTTATAAATAAGAGATTTTAATCTTTGGACACAGTTGTTGCCACTTTCTTATTTATTATTTTTCCACTAATCGGTTCGGTGTGGGTAGACCTATTAAATTGATGTGGTTTTCAAGATTATGTATAGATTCAGTTATGATTGATATTTATATTGTTTCACTATAGGTCCATTGTGCAACCTATGTCCTGATGATGGTCTCGTTAACTTGTTTTGTATGAGACCGAAACGTCGACGCAACGACACTTCTTTGTAAATAGCATCAACATTGAGTGGTTTATAATTTTGTATATAATCTTTACAAAATTTATGTATATATGGAAGATATGTTAATACTGTCCATATTCTTTACAAAAGTGTCTTGTGGTACTGTGTATATATTGACAAACTGAAAAACAGTATACCTATTTAAGTTGCCATCAATGGATAGAGATATAATGAGTTCATATATCCTCTGGATTTAATAAATACAAATGATTTAAGATTTGTACTGTCTTGA
The DNA here is from genome assembly GCF_964261635.1 of Lissotriton helveticus. Taxonomy (NCBI): domain Eukaryota; kingdom Metazoa; phylum Chordata; class Amphibia; order Caudata; family Salamandridae; genus Lissotriton; species Lissotriton helveticus. Next base: position 258,409,770 of record NC_136072.1, read on the forward strand.
AAAACTTAATTTATGCTCACTATTGTGACAATTGCATAACTGTGAAATTAATGTTAAATAATTCGCCTAAGGAACATTTGTTTTGTTGTTATTGATCATACCCAGTTCCTTGGGAATATTGGGTTGCCCTATTTGTTTGCAAGAGACCTGGTCTCTTGATGCCATCCATATTGTTGGTTTTAAAACCTATCATGTACCAGCTAGCTCTTCTAAACATGGGAGGTATAAAGGTGGGCTGACTATGTAACAAACTTGACGGAGGTGGTATCACTGAAAACGGTGGGTTTGTGTAGTAACTATCAAATCATTGTAATTCAGGTGACCCATACGTTTTAGGGAATTATTATCAATATGTACAATAATATTGAGAAGGGTTAAATTAATGATATGATAAACACCCTTAATAAGGTAGTAAGGAATTTGGTGGATAAATCAACGAGGGTTAGTCTTATCTGGGGAGGTGATTTTAATCATTATCTTTGCAAACCGTACCAGAGCGGTTGTGGCGATCATGTAAAGTATAAATCCGAGAACCAACCTAATTTTTCCCATAATAATGGGGGTGAATCATTAAATTACTTGATGGCCTCATTTGATATGGGCTTCGTTAACATGCAATGTAGGCCGCCAGTGGAGTTTAGCCCCACGTATGTTGGCAGAGGGCACAGCACGCTGATTGATTTTTATCACCATTACCAATTCCCATTCACATTGGTTAACCGACTTTACAACCCATATGATAGGGGTGAGTGACCATCTCCCACTCAGTTTTGGCATCCATCTTCCTGAAAATAAAGATTGTACACTGGCAGAGAGGTTGGCCTGGACAACCAACTGTATTCGAAGTAGACAAAATGGGTACGCTCTTAGTTGGTCCCACAGTAACCCAGAGGTCACCAGCACTAACATAATCAAACCAGCATTAACATCCATTAATAAATGTCTTCAGGATGAGGTATCACATTCAGAAATTTTAAACTATTTTTCTAACATTACAAGGATCATTAAATGGAACCTACAGCGTCCTGTCAGAGATAGGCAACCACGTAGAAACGGGTGGTTTGATTCAACATGCACGAAGACCCACCTACAATTAAAGAGGGCTTTGCGTAAAAACCCGAGAAATTAGGCAGAAATCAAAATGTGTAGACATAAGTATAACTTGGCAAGAAAGTTAAGGAAACGTAATATTAAGAATGATGCGTGGGTGAATCTATACGAGGCCTCTTTAAAAATAGAGTTCCTCCTTCTGGGCAGCTGTCAAGGCACCGTTTTTCAATCTAGGGGGCATGGCAAGAATGGAAGTAGCAATAACAGAAGATTCATGGATAGACTTCTTTGCAGAGGTCTATAATCCAGGCGGGCATTTAAACTGGTAGATATGGGGAGTAAAACCTAGGAGCGACCGGAGGATAATTTTGTTCCAATTGATATAGCAGTTACAGTAACTGAAATTTCAGTTGCTGTCACTCAGAGCAAGGGTAACAAAGCCCCGAGTGCAGATGGCATCCCTATAGATCTATTTAAATATCAGATTGAGCTATGGTCGCCGTTGCTCACCCGTGTACTTGAGGCGAGTTGGGCTTTATTGATACCTGGGTGGATTCTATCATCATCCCCATATTTAAAAAAGGGGATCGTGAAAATCCCTCATGTTCGCCCCATATCCCTCCTGTATTCTTTCATGAAAGTTACAGGGAGGGTAATTCTGAATCGCCTGCAACAATGGGCTGAAGACGTTAACATCTTATCCCCCACACAATATGGATTTAGGGAGGTACTGGGCACACTAGAGCAGGTTCTAAACTTCTCGATGCTCCTAGGTAAATATACCCAGGCCAAGGACGGCAAACTTTACGCAGTGTTTGATGATTTAAGCGCTGCGTTCGATTGTGTTATCCATGACCGTTTGTGGCAGCTTTTGAGGGACATGAAGGTGGAACAAGTGTTAATCACCTTCCTAAGACAACTCTATGCTGGGGCGAGGGCGAAAGTGAGATTTGGCACTAAAGGCGAATGTACTAAACCTTTTCATGTAATGTGGGGAGTGAGACAAGGGTGCGTACTCGCACCATTTCTTTTTAATTTGTACACTAACGATCTGGAAAAGGAATAGGTGGCTGAAGTACGTGATTCCCCGCGGATAAAACGGCAACAAATTGTGTCCCTCTTGTATGCGGATGACGCCGTGATCTTGTCACGGACCCAAAGAGGTCTATAAATAGCACTGGACACATGTTTCGTGGATAACAGGGGTCTAAAACTTAACGTTACCAAAACCTTTGTTATGACTTGCGGCAGACCTAGGAATAAAGTGTCACTTGTTTGCTGGAAAGGAGAAAATTGCGCCAACCAAAACCTTTTCATACCTGGGTATTGTGCTAGAAGAAACAGGGTCCTGGGGGCCAGCCATTCGAAATAGGACTATGATGTTTAAGAGAGCTACAGCTGCACTCATGTCTTTCTCTAAAAAGATGGGGAAGAGGCCTCCAGAAATTTTGCTAAAAATTTACCAGCCTAAGTGCTTAAGCACAGCCATTTACGGGGCAGGTATCTGGGGAATCTCCAATTCTACCCCCATACATAAGGTAGAAAAGGCATTTTTACGATTTATTTTGGCAACGCCTGTTAGTTCCCCTGTATTTAATTGGCATGCAGAATTGGGCATTCGCTATGTGAGCGACCTTATCAGTATTCCACCACTATTGCTCTGGCATAGAGTCTGGACATCGCCTAATCTCTTTTTAAATAGAAACCTCATCAAGGATTGTATGGGGTTGGACAGGGCCACCAGGATACCTTGGCTGATGTACATTTGTAAATTCTCTAGGGACATGGGAAGACCCGAGTTTTACCACCATCCTGATTCATTGAGTAGGATATAGAGGAAGGACTTGAAGCAGTTATGTTGGTATCACGTAGAATCCCTTAGATTAGGAGTGGAGTTAAACAAAAAACTTGTAATACAGCACCAACTCACCCTAGTCTCTTACACTATTCAACCTTATTTAATCTGGTGTCTGGAGGGATTTGACCGTTATTTATTAACAAGATTCAGGTTTGCTGTCTTTTTTTCGTTTAATTAAATTTCCTAAAGTAAACGATTGGGGAAGAAATCTCTGTAAATACCTGTGCGATAACTTGTCAACCCAATCCACGTTGCATGTAATTTGCTTTGGAAAATTTTACACGGCGGAAATATCTAGATGGATTAAACCACTTTTAAAAAAACAAAGTACATGGAGACAATGCCGCCCAGCTTTACTGTTCTTAGTATCTTTAAATGATGTAAATTGTGTGGCCGAAATGCTGGGCTTTTTAAAGTATTTTAAGGAAAAGGAAAAGCCTGGTCACGGGACCCGTGACCAAGGCGAAGGAGTCGCTGAAACGCGTTGGGTTTTTCCATGTTTAATTTTTCATGATGCTGCAACTGAAAGAATAAAATACTTTTGAGATGCACGCACGAGATTGGGATTGAGTAACTTTTGCTGTTGTCAAGGAGAGTGCATGGCGTAGCTGTTGTGGCTACACGCTGTGAATCAGTATGTATATATATATATATATATATATATATATATATATATATATATATATATATATATATATATATATATATATATATATATATATATATTCACTGAAAAAACCATAGGTTTGACACCAGTTATAGTTAGCTGGAAATTTTATTGATATAAATCCAATGAAATTCCACGTTATAGTTAGTTGGACTCACTATAACTTGCGCGTGTAATGCACTGCTGATGACGTCACATATTACATCACTCATGACATCACTCATGACACCATCCAGTGAATGTGTCTTTCTGAAAAATAAATATATGTATATATTATTGAATATCTTAGTGAATACATATATTACTGAGTAATGCTTAAATATTTAAATATATGTATTAGTGTTTCACTTTGTGTATAAGTGGCTGCATGGGTTGATGAGTAAATACATGTGTATGTATATAGGTAATTAGATGTTTTTCTTAGTATCAGTATGAGTGTTTGCATGCTTTGGTGGAGGTATTACTTAGTACATAGATGCAAGAATGACTGAGTCTCTGTATGTGTTTTGAAGACCGCATATGTGCAGGACTGTATGGGTGGATTAGTGTGCATATGTCTGTTAGTGAGTGAATGACTGTCTTTTTAGTGTCTTTATCAGTAACTACATTTGATTTAATGTAGTATATGTGAATATTGATGTATATAAGTGACTATATGTGAGAGTGAAGGATTATAAGAGTTCCTCTTTAAATTAGTATGTGTTTCTATAAGTGATTTTTTAAGAGAGTAAGTATGTGTAAGTTTCCTTAGAAGTAAAGTAATAGTGTGTGTAGCTGTTTATTTTCAATAGTTTATTTGCATGTGTGTGAATAATTTTTGGATGACTTTCGGTGTGTAACAGGATGTGTAGGTGGATCACTACCTATGATTACTGAATATATGTATGAGTGAATATATAGAACTGTTGGTGAATTAGTGCATGTGTATATAGATGGTGGAATTATTGAATTGGTGGTTGTAACTGGTATGGGTATCCATTTTTTTGAATATGCGTTTCAAGGGTTAGATTACAGTGAAAGGAGGTCTGTCACTGTGTCACAAGGATGGTGTCATCAGTGATGTCATGAGTGATGTAATATGTGACGTCATCAGCAGTGCATTACACGCGCAAGTTATAGTGAGTCCAACTAACTATAACGTGGAATTTCATTGGTTTTATATCAATAACATTTCCAGCTAACTATAACTGGTGTCAAACCTATGGTTTTTTCAGTGAATTTCATTGGTTTTTAAAAGGCAAATTCAGAAATATCTCGTGTATACAACCTATACTTTTGTCAAAGTTCTGGCAATATTTTTTTCGAAAACAAGCAGTTTTCTTCACTGTTCAAGTTGCATAGAGACTCCTTGTAAAACGATACAGAATTAGAAAGTATGTACCTTGCCTTTTTTTTTTTTTTTGAACGCATTAAAATTTGTCTGTAAATAAAAATAGCCTTTCTAAACTTTCGTGCGCGACCCGGTGTGCGCGCACTCGGCAACAGTTCTCAATAAAATGGATAGCGCATTTCCAAGCTTTCGTGCGCGACCGACTGCGCGCACCCACCTATATATTTCGTGAAAACTTTGCAATCTGAACTTATTGAATTTCTTCATAGACTCATCAAAGAACTTATAATACGTCAAACAGACTAAACCTAGGCTTCTTTTTTAATATTATGAAAATTTTCATTAAATGGAGCCGAATGTCTTTTTAAACTTTTGTGTGACCGAATGTACACACCTTGGTATTTTTAAAAAAAATATAAAAGGTTTTATACTTTAACAATTGTATGCTTGAATCGAGCTCAAAAGATATATTAAATCCGAATAGGTTTGAATTTACTTCTTTTCACGTTTTGAAACTTCACTGAATTAGACCGCTACTTCCAAATGACGTTTGTGACTAGATACTATCACCGCGTACACGTCCTGAGACGCGCATGTGAAGTCATGTGACTTGAAAACAACACTTCCAATTGGTTCTTAGTAGTTTCTATTCTGCAATTTACACGGAGCACTCCACCCACTTTTCTCACTATCTTCTCTACTCTCAAAAGAGAACAACGTTCAACACCCTTCGGAAGACTTTGTTGAAATGGCTGCCGCCCCGCATTCATCTTCCGAATCTGAAGGAAATGAGCGAATACCTTTAAAAAGAAAAAAGGAATCTTTTATTTGGGAATTTTTTACTTATCCTGAAGAATTAAAGAAAGTAAATGCGCCAAAAGTTACCTGCACGATATGCAATTCGGTTCTCTCAAGAGGAAATCCAAGAAAAAAATATTCCTTTTCCATACATACCATGATGCGGCATGTCAAACAAGTGCACCCTGTGGAATTTGCAAAGGCATCAACAAGAGCCCTGGCCATGCTATTACCATCAGAGGTGGCCAGCACATCTTCTGGTGGACGACCTGTATCTCCATCGAGTGCTGTGATGAACTTGAGACCATATCTTGCAAAGGTGCACATGAAATGCAACAAGTGTGGAGAGATTCTTCTGTACGGAGAGCAGAGCCTCATTCTTACTAAACTAAAAATTGAGTCATAAATGCCCCGAGAAAAGATACATTTCTTCATTTCATTTTGATCCTGTGTCACACTTGAAAATGTTGTTGCAAGTCTAAAAAATAAAAAACAACATAACAGTTGTTTTAAAAAAAAAAAAAAAAAAAAAAAAAAAGGTTCTTCAGAACTAACTCATTGTACCAAAAACAGCTCCAGGAGCATATTATAAAGGGCGTTTATCTCTCGTTTTTTGGCTTTCGATCGTGCGCGACCGTGTGCGCGCACCCGCCTATATATTTCGGGAAAACTTCGCGATTGCAACTTATTAAATTTCTTCATAGACCCATCATAGAACTTATACTACTCAGAAGATATATTAAATCCGGATATGTTTCGATTTACTCCTTTTCACGTTTTGAAACTTCCCTGAATTAGACCGCTACTTCCAACCAGATACTATCACCCCGTACACGTCCTGAGACGCGCATGTGAAGTCATGTGACTTGAAAACAACACTTCCAATTGGTTCCTAGTAGTTTCTATGCTGCGTCAATACTTACGCCTGCTTCAAACACATGCACAGTTTTGAAACCGCATGGGCCTGAAAGTCACTGAGTGAAATATCATACATTACAGTCAGCCACTTTCAAGACGCATTCCTTCAGCGGAACACTTACCGTTTATTAGAGGTAGATCGTCCGACTCCACCGGAAGACACCCCTAATAAAAAAGACATCTATATAAAATGCGGCCTAGCCGCTGTATCGTACTAGCAAACTTTAACTTAAAAATCGTTAGAGAAAACAAAAGGAATCGAACAAAATCAGTAGGCCACTGATAGGATCTCTTTTTGACCTTGCTAAAATAGAAACATTAGGAACAACCCCTCATGAGAAATATGAAACTAGTGAGAGAAACCGAGCTCGACGCCATCTTGCCCCCTTTTAGGCCCCATCACGAACATAGATAGCCCCACGTAGCAAAACGTGATCTTATCGCCTGCCCAACTTCAGATCTGACCCCCCCCCCCCCCCCCCCCCCCCTTTGCTCTCATGTCCTGTCGGAATGTCCGGCTGTAGATTACAATCACATGTTACATTTGGGAGGGGAAACGACATCAGAGCGACAAATATTAGAAATATACCACACGACAGCAAAAAAACAGGTTAAAACGTTTTCATTCTTGAACAAAAATATATTAAAACAACTATGGAGAACCATTACGCGAATAGTCCGGAGGCGACACCACGCGCCAAGGCCTGTCCCCAGGATGAACCAAGGGATCCGTTCCTGGGGCCGTGGCAAAGAGCAGCCGGCCGCCATCGGCCAGAGAAGGCATGGGCCCTACCCGAGATGTAGTTGTCTTCCCATTCTCTTCCTCTTTCGGCGCCTTGCAGGCCACGAGGGGGGGATGTCTTGCATATGCCTCCGACCCCCCCCCCCCTCGCTTCATCGCCTGGTCCGGCCATAACAAATGTCAGCAAGACGCCGTGGGGTGCACTGGGCGGGAGAGGCGGCGCGGACGAGCCTCTCCCGCCTCACCAGGTGGAGGCCCCTCGCTGCACCCCCAACGCCCAACGCTCCACGCACCGAGCAAAGGGTTCCTCCACTCTTGCGGTGCAGCGACGCTCCACGCACCCGGCAAAGGGTTCCTCCACTCTTGCGGTTCAGCGACGCTCCACGCACCCGGCAAAGGACTCGTCCACTCTTGCGGTGCATCGACGCTCCACGCACCCAGCAGGGTCTCGTCCACTGTGGCGGTGCAGCGACGCTTCGCCCGACAGGCTTGAGTCCATCTGCTCCTGCAACCCTGTGACTGCCGGTGGTTGCTGATCTCCTAAAAATGGCGGTCGACTTTGCAGGAATGGGCCTGGCGTGAAAAGTTGGCCTGGTCGCCTGTTAACCAGAAAATGAGCCCCTGTCTTTCCTTTCAAAATGCTGCCAACAATATTATATCAGACTCTGCATCGGTACTTACTTATAAATGCAGAAACAACTCAATTAACACAAGGGCTCTTTTCAGAGCCACCTTATATCAAAGCACTCAAACTTCAGATTTTTCTCCTTTTTCACACTTTTGTAAATAGTTGTGCGCGCCCGAGTGCGCGCACCCCGCAACTTTTTTCGGAAAAAAAAAATATATTTTCGCGTTTAAGGTCCTTACTGAACATCCTGAGAACCTACGCAGCAAAACAATCTCTACCTTCTCCCCTTTCCATGTTCCAACGCTTTGAAATGACAATATATTTACTCGCAGTGACAAAATGGCGGTCAACACTTCCTGATTTCCTTCGAATCGAACGTTAACAGACTTCACGTAGCAACAAAAAAAAACGGCCGCAGCAACAAACCCACAATGCATTTCGCCGTCTTCTTGACGCCGTCCCTGTCCCTCCTTCCCCAAAGTAGCAATGTTGGGCTACTTTTGGGCTGCTTTCTAGTAGGGTTTTTGAGCGTCAGAAAGTCTACAAAAGCCGTCGGCAACGGCCTGGGGTGGAGAACCATTACGTGAATAGTCCGGAGGCGACACCACTCGCCAAGGCCTGTCCCCAGGATGAACCAAGAGATCCGTTCCTGGGGCCGTGGCAAAGAGCGGCATGGGCCCTACCCGAGATGTAGTTGTCTTCCCATTCTCCTTTTTTCGGCGCCTTGCAGGCCACAAGGGGGGAATGTCTTGCATATGCCTCCGACCCCCCCCCCCCCGCTCTTCATCGCCTGGTCCGGCCATAACAAATGTCAGCAAGACGCTGTGGGGTGCACTGGGAGGGAGAGGCGGCGCGGACGAGCCTCTCCCGCCTCCCCAGGTGGAGGCCCCTCAGCTGCACCCCCAATGATCCACGCACCCGGCAAAGGGTTCGTCCACTGTGGCGATTATAGGGACGCTCCACGAGCCCAGCAAAGGGTTCGCATACTGTGGCGGTATAGGGACTCTCCACGAGCCCAGCAAAGGACTCGCCCACTGTTGCGGTACATCGACGCTCCACTCACCCAGCAGGTTCTCGTCCACTGTGACTGTGCAACGATGCTTCGCCCGACAGGCTTGAGTCCATCTGCTCCTGCAACCCAGTGACTATTGGTGGTTGCAGATCTCCTAAAAATGGCGGTCGACTTTGCAGGAATGGGCCTGGCGTGAAAAGTTGGCCTGGTCGCCTGTTAACCAGAAAATGGGCCCCTGTCTTTCCTTTCATAATGCTGCCAACAATATTATATCAGACTCTGCATCGGTACTTACTTATAAATGCAGAAACAACTCAATTAACACAAGGGCTCTTTTCAGAGCCACCTTATATCAAAGCACTCAAACTTCTATCTCCATTTTCACACTTTTGTAAATGGTTGTGCGCGCCCGAGTGCGCGCACCCCGCAACTTTTTTCCGGGAAAAAAATATATATATTTTCGCGTTTAAGGTCCTTACTGCACACCCTGAGAGAACCTACGCCGCAAAACAATCTCTACCTTCACCCCTTTCCATGTTCCAACGCTTTGAAACGAGAATATATTTACTCGCGCGCACCCCGCAACTTAAAAAAAAAATATATATATATATATTTTCGCCTTTAAGGGCCTTACTGCACACCCTGAGAGAACCTACGCAGCAAAACAATCTCTACCTTCTCCCCTTTCCATGTTCTAACGCTTTGAAACGAGAATATATTTACTCGCGCGCACCCCGCAACTTTTTTCGAAAAAAAAAATATATATATTTTCGCCTTTAAGGGCCTTACTGCACACCCTGAGAGAACCTACGCAGAAAAACAATCTCTACCTTCTCCCCTTTCCATGTTCCAACGCTTTGAAATGACAATATATTTACTCGCAGTGACAAAATGGCGGTCAACACTTCCTGATTTCCTTCGAATCGAACGTTAACAGACGTCACGCAGCAAAAAAAAATTCCGCTTGAGTGCGCGCACCCATCCGCGCTTAGATATATAATTGACTTTGACTTTAATTTTCTCAACTACTGAACGGATTTACACCATTCCATAAAAAGTGTAATCTGCGAGCCGGACTCTACAGTTTTGCCAAATTTCTTATAAATCCATTCAGCCGTTTGACCTGTAGCAGTGTCTAAACGTCCTATTGAAAATACCATGGAGAAAACACGTTTTGGGACCCCCCTTTTATCTCAGCCCCCACTTACCAATCCCCCCCAAATTTTCAGGGAAGGAGCGCAGCGGACCGAGCCATCTTCTTTGAGAAATTCGCAAAGATTCATCCACCAGGGCCAAAGTTAATCCAAATAGAATGTCGACGATTTCCTATGGAAACTAGGTCCTAACTATAACTACCTACTGGCGACCGCCAGTAGGATATATATATATATATATATATATTCTCACATATATTCACTGAAAAAACCATAGGTTATAGACCATATATAGTTAGTTGCACTAACTATATATCGCGCACCCGCAATCCACTGCTGATGATGTCACATATTACATCATTCATGACATGGTCAGTGACATCACTGATGACATCACTGATGACATCATCCAGTGACTGTGTTTCTGAAAAGTTTAAATATCTTTTACATATTGAAGAATGAGTAGATGTAGAAGTGTCTGGATGAAGGATTTAGTAGGTGCGTGACTGACTGTATGAGTGAGTGATTAAATGTGTCTCACTGAGTGCATGGGTTAGTGACTAAACTGTCTTAATTTGTGCATCATTATGTCTGTTCTGTAAACTGCTGCATGTGTTGATCAGTAGCTATATGAGTAACTATATGGGTTATTGATTGATTGCCCAAGTATTTGTATGGGAGACTGAGTGTGTGTGTGGCTAGCTGGGAGGTGTGTGACTCTTTGCAGATCAATCTGTACTTGTATCAATGATTGTATAAGAAGGTAAGTATGTGTTAGTATATGTTTGAAAATGTAAAGTGCTCTATGTTTAACTGTATAGACAAGAAAATGGAAGTGTCATTGATTCTTTACAGGACTGACTAGGTGTGTGAGTAACTCCATGGATGAGTGGCAGACTGTGAGTGTCTGTATAGGTGTATGAGTGCATATGATAGTGTTGTAAAGATGAGTGATTGTATGTATGAATGATTGTATGGGTGAATGAGTGAAGGTGTGTGTAGACGTAGCAATCCGTGCGTATGTAGTAACTAGTATTGGTGTGTCAATGGTTTCAAAAATTATACTCTCTTTTAACACTGGGTGAAACAGAGGTTATATTAAAATGTGAGGAGATGCATTGTATTGTCACATGAATGATATCATCAGTGATGTGGTCATTGATGTCAAATGAGATGTCATCAGTGATGTCATCAGTGATGTCATCAGTGATGTCACTGACCATGTCATGAATGATGTAATATGTGACATCATCAGCAGTGGATTGCGGGTGCGCGATATATAGTTAGTGCAACTAACTATATATGGAATTTCATTGGTTTTATGTCAATAAAATGTCCAGCTAACTATATATGGTCTATAACCTATGGTTTTTTCAGTGAATTTTCAAGGTTTTGTAAATGCTAATTCCTAACTATATATGGTCTATAACCTATGGTTTTTTCAGTGAATTTTCAAGGTTTTGTAAATGCTAATTCCTAACTATATATGGTCTATAACCTATGGTTTTTTCAGTGAATTTCAATGGTTTTTTAATAGCAAATATCATAAGCTGTCGAATGTCAAGTACGTGGTAAGTAAAAACATTTTCGTGTTTATGCACACTGATCTGCTTTGAATGCTGCCCCCCACCCCTCATTTCTATTAGGAGTACTCTCTCTTTGCAGATAGTGAAGGGTAGTTAACGCAGCCCTTTGCCCCCTTTGTAATCCGTCGTGCCTGCTTCTCTCTCCATTTGATTGATTGTTCTCTTTGGTTCATTCTCTATTTACAAACAAGCACAGAGTCGCAATACTCTGTTCAGTCTTTGCAGATAGCGAAAAACCGTGTAAAAAAACAAAAGGAATCGAGCAAAATCAGTAGGCCACTAATGGATCTCTTTTTCACCTCGCTAAAATAGAAACATTAGGAACAACCTGTTGAAAATAGCAATGCGTATGTACATAAGTGGCGTTCATTTGTGTTCACAGTACCCCTTGTTGATTGTTTGAATCGAGCATTGAATTGTTCGAAGTTGGTTCTCTTAAGGATCTTCTCTGCCTGCAAACGAGGAAGAATAGGAATATTCTCTCTCCCTTTGCAGATAGTGAAGGGTAGGTAACGCAAGCCTTTAACACGTCGTACCTATTTCATTCCTCATTGATTTATTGTCCGAACATTGACTGTTTGGGAATTAGTTCTTTTTGGAGGTATTCCCTGTTTGCAAATAAACGTAGGAAAATCTTTGCAAGTAGTGAAAGGGTACGTAATGCGGACCTTTCTCCCCCGTTGTAATCTGTCATGCCTATCTACTCCCCACTGATTGATGCACCTGTTTCACGCGGACCATTTACTAGAGATACGTCATCTGGCCCGACCAGAGAGCACCCCTAGTGAAAAGGACATATGCAATAATAACGAAGTGATCACTGTATCCTGTTAACAGAAACTTTAGCATGAAACAACCTGGAAAGAAAAGAATAGGAAAACGAAAATCAGTAGGCCACTGATGAACATGAACTTTTATTAAACAACGAACAAAGAAACGATAACATAACGTAATGATAAAACCTATTAATGTCCTAGAAACAAGAAAACGTTAAAATATGCCATTGGTGAGAGACCAGAAAAACAGTAAGAGAAACCAAATCACCCCTCGCTGTCCCACCGCCTGCCACGCCAAAAAAATCGATAGACTAGGGAAAATGCAAGTCAGTAGAACATCCGCCCCCACTCTGGAAACTTCCAAGGTGGGGCAGGGTTCCGGCTACGCCCAGCCGGGAGCAGCCCATATAAGGCAGGTCCTGCTGCCACGCCTCGGCCAGGAGATCCTAACGTAGGGTGTAGCCGGAGGAGAGGCCGAGACCAGCGGGACCCGGCCAGGGGATTGCCTTTACAACGCTGAACAGTTGCAGGGGGGGGAATGTCTCCTCGACCCTCCCCTCTCTCTCCCAGTCCGGCCGCGGTGGCCCTTGAGAGTTGCAGGTAGTCCCGCCACATGCTCTTCCGGTCCGGCCACCAACGGTCGGGGGGCCGAGGCCGACGGGATCCGGCTGCAGCCGATAATCCAAGAAACCCGTTCATGGGGCCAGAGCCAGGGGCGTCCGGCCGACATCTACCGGAAGCCCGGCCTGAAGACGGACGGGACACTTCTTCTTTCTTGTATAATTGCTGCAACAACCCTGGGGGGGATGTCTTGCACATGCCTCCGACCCCCCCCCCCCCTCGTCCTCATCGCCTGGTCCGGCCATAACAAATATCAAGCGAGACGCCGTGGGGTGCACTGGGAGGGAGAGACGGTGCGAACAGGCCTCTCCCGCCTCCCCAGTGGAGGCTTCCCAGCTGCACCCTCAGCGCTCCAGGCGCCCGGAAAAGAGTTCTTCCACTGTGGCCATGCTGCAACGTCTCGCCCGGCAGGGTGGAGCCCGTCCGCTCATTTGACCCCGCGATCGCCAGTAGCTACCGAACTCTCAAAATGGCGGTCGACCTGGCAAGAGCGGGCCCAGCATAAAGAAATGGCCCGGTCACTGGTTGACTCCACCACCGTAGTCCTCCACGACCTTGAAGATTCTAGAGGAGCCGCGGGAGTCTCCGACCCCCGATGGGGAATGACTGCCATGATCACCCGTGGAGTGACGAAACTGTATCCGCGGGACGTCGGCGCCAGCCTCACTTTCAATTACTAGAATCCTGCAGACCTCACTTCCGGTGAAAGCACAGTGTGACCCGGTAGGAAAAATTGTTGCACCCCCTCCCCTTTTTGACTAATAGTTCAAACCACCGATCCTTTCCTTTGCCCTTTTAACGGAACTTTGGACTGCCTCCCCCTCTTTTACATTTTCTAGAGAAAACAAAACATTAACCACTACATTAGCATAGCAGTTGACACCAGAACTGTTTTCAAATTGAAAACCAACAACATCTTCAACAGAATCCTTTTTGTTTCTGCTGTGACCCTGCTACAGCACAGGCATTGTCCCCAGCAGTAATTCTGTAATGCCGGTAAGAATAGCTGTGGTGCCTACTGGACTCACTCACCCCCGCGGCGCCCCACGCCATTATGTGCTGGGCGGCAACTTGCTAGACATCACTTTTCTGCCATCTAGATTTCAGCGCGTTCTGCTGCCTTGGAACTATTCGCACAACAGACCGCTACTGACAAGAATATTTCATTATTGGTGCTCTCAATTTCAATCAATGTAGTGGAATCATTCAAGTCATCTCCTCCTTGTGACAATATTTCATTATTGGTGCTGTCCATTTCAATCAATCTAATGGAATCATACAAGTCATCTCCTCCTTGTGACTATTTCATTATTGCTGCTCTCAATTTCAATCAACGTAGTGGAATCATTCAAGTCATCTCCTTGTGACAATATTTCATTCTTGGTGCTGTCCATTTCAATCAATCTAATGGAATCATACAAGTCATGTCCTCCTTGTGACAATGTTTCATTATTGGTGCTCTCAATTTCAATCAATGTAGTGGACAATTCAAAAGAAATTGCCACGGTCTCTTCATTGTGAGCCATTTTATTTTGAAATTGCTTGCTGTAAATTGCAGAAAAAAATCACTTTCATTTATCGTTTTTAGTAATACATAATATAAAACTAACTTTATCAAGTATTTAGTATAACAGAAGGACTGCAAATAAATAACAGAAAACATTTTTCAAATTATCTTCACGTGTACAACATAGTTCCCCTTACAAATTAACAACTCACCTTTTTAAAAGTAGGAAAAGTGTTAGTACTGTGTAAATCAAACACCAGAAATTCACCACCAAAAATTCCTCACAAATGTACCTCAGACAGTAGTATCACAAAATGGCTGTGGTTTCCTCTCATTTGACATATATACATAACCAATTAACTTTCATCACACACAAATACAAAACCAAAGTAACATTTTAATTGGTTCTAAATTTCAACACTTTCAAATGTGTTTTCCCCATGCAATTTCCCATAGGACATTTACATACGTCTACAGCCTGAATGGCTGAACGGAATTACACCAAACTTGGCAAAATGGTACATCAAACCTAAGAGGTCAGGAAGGATCTACTATGCCCCCTTATGGTCATTTCCCCCTTCGCTTTGGCCTCCTCTCGTCTCTCAATCCTACCGAGACACAAGATGGCGGCCGCTACGGACTGTTTGGAATGTTGACAGCCGCCGGAGAACCAATCAGCTTCGCAAAGCTCCGTAACGCAAAAAGTACGCGAAGCGGAGCGCTGTTACAGATATATATCTTTTTTTGAACGTTAATTTCTCAAAATCCACTGGAGCACATATATTGAGACCTAGCAAAGGCACATCGGGCTACCAGTCCCTAATATTTTGCCAAGTTTTGTGCAAATCCATTCAGCCGTTTTATTATTATTTTTTTTTTTTTGCCCCGCGGGGCCCTTTTAAAACCTCCACATCAAACCTAGGGGGTCAGCGAGGATCTACTATGCCCCCTTATAGTTATTTCCCCCTTTGTTTTGACCTCCTCTTGTCTCTCGATCCTACCGAGAGACAAGATGGCGGCCGCTACGGACTGTTTGGAATGTTGACAGACGCCGGAGAACCAATCAGCTTCGCTTCACAAAGCTCCGTTGCGCGAAAAGTACGCGTCCTGGGCCGCTGCCCAGTCCGCTGTTACAGATATATATCTTTTTTTAAACGTTAATTTCTCAAAATCCACTGGAGCACATATATTGAGACCTACAAAAGGCACATCGGGCTACCAGTCCCTACAATTTTGCCAAGTTTCGTGCAAATCCATTCAGCCGTTCGGGCTAAAAGTGAGGCCAACCGCCCTATGGAAATTAACATGGGAAAAACGCGTTTTGGGACCCCCCTTTTTTTCTCAGCCCCCCCCTTGACGAACCCCCCCAAAATTTTCAGGGGCTGCTCAGAAACAAAATGTGCCATTTTACTGAGAATTTCAGCCAATTCCGTCCACAAACGCCAAAGTTATTAGACATAGAATTTTCAAAAAACCCATAGAGAAAAAATCCTAACTATATATACCTACTGGCGACCGCCAGTAGGTTATATATATATATATATATATATATATATATATATATATATATATATTCACTGAAAAAACCATAGGTTATAGACCATATATAGTTAGGAATTAGCATTTAAAAAACCTTATTTTACTCACACAAAACCATTGAAATTCCATATATAGTTAGTTGCACTAACTATATATCGCGCACCTGCAATCCACTGCTGATCATGTCACATATTACATCATTCATGACATGGTTGATGACATCACTGATGACATCACTGATGACATCACTGATGACATCACTGATGACATCACTGATGACATCACTGACGACATCCAGTGACTGTATGTTTCTGTAAAGTTAAAATATGTCTTACATATTGAAGAATGAGTGGATGTATAAGTGTCTGGATGAAGGATTTAGTAGGTGCGTGACTGACTGTATGAGTGAGTGATTAAATGTGTCTCACTGAATGCATGGGTTAGTGACTAAACTGTCTTAATTTGTGCATCATTATGTCTGTTCTGTAAACTGCTGCATGTGTTGATCATTAGCTATACGAGAGGCTATATGTGTTATTAATTGGTTGCCCAAGTATTTCTATGGGAGATTGAGTTTGTGTGGGGGTGGCTGGAAGGTGTGTGACTCTATGCATAGATGTGTGAACAGTTTATTCACTAGGTGTATGAGTTCAAGAGTGCATGTGGAAACAGCTACATGGGCAGTTGACTGTGTGCATGAGTGTATTGATGAGTGAATGGATATCTCAATGCTACATGTCATAGTAAGTACATATGTAAAACACAGTACATGTGAGAGTTGGCATATATAAATAACTGTGCATGAGAGCCACTGAATGAGTGAGTGGTTGTATCGATCATTGTGAACTTGTATCAGGGATTGTATAAGAGAGTAAATATGTGTTAGTATATGTTTCAATAAGTAAGGTGTGTTTAACTGTATAGTTGAAGAAATGGAGATGAGATTGTTTCTTTGCATGACTGACTGGGTGTGTGAGTAACTCCATGGATGAGTGGCAGTGTGTGAGTGTCTGTATACACTGAGTGTATCTAAGGTTATATTAGAGTCTGAAGAGGTTTATCGTATTAGCACAAGAATGATGTCAAATGAGATGTCATCAGTGATGTCATCAGTGATGTCATCAGTGATGTCATCAGTGATGTCATTTGAGATGTCATCAGTGATGTCATCAGTGATGTCACTGACCATGTCATGAATGATGTAATATGTGACATGATCAGCAGTGGATTGCAGGTGCGCGATATATAGTTAGTGCAACTAACTATATATGGAATTTCAATGGTTTTGTGTGAGTAAAATAAGGTTTTTTAAATGCTAATTCCTAACTATATATGGTCTATAACCTATGGTTTTTTCAGTGAATTTTCAAGGTTTTGTAAATGCTAATTCCTAACTATATATGGTCTATAACCTATGGTTTTTTCAGTGAATTTCAATGGTTTTTTAATAGCAAATATCATAAGCTGTCGAATGTCAAGTACGTGGTAAGTGAAAACATTTTCGTGTTTATGCACACTGATCTGCTTTGAATGGTGCCCCCCCCTCATTTCTATTAGGAGTACTCTCTCTTTGCAGATAGTGAAAGGTAGTTAACGCAGGTCTTTGCCCCCATTGTAATCCGTCGTGCCTGCTTCTCTCTCCATTTGATTGATTGTTATCCAAGTATTTACTGTTTTAGAATTAGTTCTCTTTGGTTCATTCTCTATTTACAAACAAACACAGAGTCGCAATACTCTGTTTAGTCTTTGCAGATAACGAAAAATCGTGTAAAAAGAAAAGGAATCGAGCAAAATCAGTAGGCCACTAATGGGATCTCTTTTTGACCTCGCTAAAATAGAAACATTAGGAACAACCCCTCATGACAAATACAAAACTAGTGAGATGAACTGAACTCCACACAATGATGGCTGCAAAACAGCTCGGCTCCGCCACCCACCCCGCCCAAAATAACGATAAAGAACGGCTGCCATGATTGGTTGCGGAATGACCACGACGGAGCTACGAAATGGTGCTGCTCTCATGCTAACCCCAGCTTCAGTCTGAAACATCCAGAAACACTGTAGACTACCAATTCGATCAGTTCCGGTAGCGCCCCAATGTAACCCGGTAGAGAAGAACTAGCTCTCCCCTCTTTGACTGATGGTTCTTGTTGCCTGTCCCTTCTGTTGTCATTTAACAGAACTATTTAGCCTGCTGAAAGGGGTTGTGTTCCGACCGCTGGTTGGTGGAGACATTTTGACTATATTCTGTACCTGCGTTGTCGCGTAATGCGTCATATGACGCGCCGCGTTAGCGCATCCGGAAGTCATCCGGGGCGCGCAGCGCGTAACGTAAGCATAACAAGTCATGTGACTTGTTAATAAAACTTTTCATTGGTTCATTTTACTTTTCTTATTGTAATGATGAAAGGCTTGGTCATATGACCTAAAAATTACGCTTTTCATTACTTCCGAACATTATTTTTTCTTAAATATATGTTATAATGTTCCAGGCTAATGTACTTTCCCGGAAATTTTACAACTGTCCTGCAAGTAAAATATATTCTTTTTTCGAGAAAAAGAGCGTTTCTTCGTCCCATGACGGAGCCGTTGAGCAAAAGAGGGTCGACCTGCTGTCTTAGTCGCCGATACGCCTGAATATGAGATTCTTATCGATCACTTTATGTTGCAGGAATAGAAAACACAACAGCCCTTGACCATTTATCTTTACTGCGTTCCTTTGTATTATACCTTTTACCCTTCATGTAATTGGTCTGCTTTATTTCACTTGCCTTTTAATGATTCTAAAACAGTCACTATTATTAAAAACTTTACCAATGTATATACTACTACCATGTTTTCTTTTAAAAACCTTTATTGTGAAAATTTCATTATACAAATACGAGCCTATAACCACGTGGGCCTGCCACAGAGCAAACTGTAATCGTGTATGATGAATAGACATTTACACTGTAGAGGAACGTAACGGGCGGGCCATTAGGTTGCAAGAACTAAGGTGTCTAACAGTTACGGAATCGGTGGACGTACATTTTATAATTAAAATACGACAGGGCCAGTTACAATAAAATTATCTAGATATACATTTGCGGGCAAGTACCATGGGTGACGTTAATTCGAACTTTCAACAGTACAGTAATCAATAACACATCAGAACTTAATATCAATAGGGATGTCGAAATATTCAATCAATTCTCGTCCCCGCCCGCCATGTGCTTCAAAACTGCATACGTATCTCGTGATTTCAAGGTTCTGCAACCAGTACACAACAAGGAGTTACGAGTCCCATTTATTCCGGCGCCATTTTGGGCGAGGACGGGCAGGTCCAGGATATAGTCAAAATGTCTCTACCAACCATCGACTATGATGATGTTCATATGCTGTATTTATTAGAGTAACACTCATCTGTCCACATGAAATTAATTTGCCACAATCTAAACATGTCATTTTAATCTTTCCAAAGTTCTTCTAAATATTTGGGACCGTTTCCCTTGCCTCTGAAGCTCTCAGTGCCACTTCTTTGATGAATGTACTAGCAGGTCAGGGGTTCTCCTCCAAATCTCTCTTTTATGCAGCACTATAATTAATTGGTGCCACCTCTCCATATGACGATGCATGGTATAGTTACCACAACTATATTTTTTTTCGGTTCCTCTGGAGAGTTCATCGTGGCAGATGAAGCGTGTAACGTACCGGGCATTTACCTTTTTTTGCATGTACAGGAAAGGAAAAGAAAATCGAGCGTCCGAGTTCTAAGGTGTCCCAGGGCCATTTTAGTGGACCAGGCCCAAATCCAAAGAACAGGCCGCCATTTTGAGAGTCCTCTTGCAGCCGCCTGTCGCTGTAGCATCAAGAGCAGCCGAAACTCAGCTGAATGGCAACTGAAACGGTAAAGGGGCGCCCCACTACAGCAGACGAGCCTCCACCTAGGAAGGCCCATTCACGCCGGCTCCCCCCCCCTTCGGGCACCCCACGCCGTTATTCGGAGCAGTATTGTAGGATGGCCACACCAGTGCGGCAACTTGCTAGACATCACCTCGGTGGTAACCGAATCTCAACGCCTTGTGGTGTCTCCTATTCAGAAAACATTGTTATGCTGCCTACGACCTATTCGCCGCAAGTGCGCACACAACTCAACTGCATAGCTTGCTAGACACCACCTCGGTGCCATCCGGATCTTGGAATGTCAGCACCTTTTGGTGTCTTCTCTTCAGAAAATATTGTTGCGCTGCCTTTGGCCCCATTCGCACATCGGTCCGCTACTGACGCCATCTCACAGGCTAATGGGGCGCCCCACGCCGAGTTTCAGCATTGTAGAATAACCACACCAGTACAGCAACTTGCTAGACATCACCTCGGTGCCATCCGGATCTCGGCGCCCCACTGCAGATGAAGTGCCTCTCAACTATGAAACCACCACGGTGACATCCGGATCTTGGCGCGTTGTGCTGCCTTTGGCCTATTCGCACATCGGTCCGCTACTGACGCCATCTCACAGGCTAATGGGTCGACCCACGCAGAGTTTCAGCATTGTAGGATGACCACACCAGTACAGCAACTTGCTAGACATCACCTCGGTGCCATCCGGATCTCGGCGCCCCACTGCAGATGAAGTGCCTCTCAACTATGAAACCACCACGGTGACATCCGGATCTTGGCGCGTTGTGCTGCCTTCGGCCTATTCGCACATCGGTCCGCTACTGACGCCATCTCACAGGCTAATGGGGCGACCCACGCCGAGTTTCAGCATTGTAGGATGACCACACCAACTTGCTAGACATCACCTCAGTGCCATCCGAATCTTGGCATCTCAACGCCTAGTGGTATCTTCCATACAAAAAATATTGTTACGCTGCCTTTGGCCCCATTCGCACATCAGTCCGCAACTTAGACATCACCTCGGTGCCATCCGGATCTTGGCATCTCAGCGCCTTGTGGTGTCAGTCAGAAAATATTGTTGCGCTGCCTTTGGCCCCATTCGCACATCGGTCCGCTACTGACGCCATCTCACAGGCCAACGGGGCGCCCCACGCCGACTTTCAACATTGTAGGATGGCCACAGAAGTGCGACAACTTACTAGACACCACCTCGGTGCCATCCGGATCTTGGCGCGTTGTGCTGCCTTCGGCCTATTCGCACATCGGTCCGCTACTGACGCAAACTCACAGGCCAACGGGGCGCCCCACGCCGACTTTCAGCATTGTAGGATGGCCACACCAGTGCTGCAACTTGCTGGACACCACCTCGGTGCCATCCGGATCTTGGCGCGTTGTATTGCCTTCGGCCTATTCGCACATCGGTCCGCTACTGACGCCGCCTCACGTGCCAACGTATTTTCTCCGCATTTTATACCCTATGCCGCATAACAGGTCATGTGACTTGTTTATAAAACTTTTCATTGGTTCATTTTACTTTTGGTTTCCGAATGATGGAAGGCTTGATCATATGACCTAAAAACAACACTTTTCATTGGATGAAAACTTTTTTTTCCCCCCAAACGATGAAAGCCCCACCTTGTTTCTGGATGTTTCAGACTAAACTGGCGTCAGCATGAGAGCACCACCATCTCGTAGCTCCGTCGTGGTCATTCCGCGAGCAATCATGGCAGCCGCTCCCCACCAGAAGCCTGCAGGAGTCGGGGCCCCCAAAACTTTTGATGAATTCTCAAGGCGGAGGGGACGCTTTCGAGAATGGGGTCCAAGACCTAGCAGACAAGCGTCCGATTTCCAAGGTGTCCCAGGGCCATTTCAGTGGACCACGCCCAAAAAGGAAAGAGCCTGCCGCCATTTTGAGAGTCCTGTGGCAGCCGCCTATCGCTGCACCGCAAGAGTGGGCGCAACTCAGCTGAATGGCGGATTTTGACACAGTGGACCAAAAGCGGACGGAATGGCAACTGAAACGGTAAAGGGGCGCCCCACTAAAACAGATGAGACTCCACCTGGAGAGGCCCGTTCACGCCGCCTCCCCCGGGGCGCCCCACGCCGTTATTCGGAGCAGCATTGTAGGATACCAAAACCAGTGCGGCAACTTACTGGACATCACCTTGGTGCCATCGTTCTGCTGCCTTGGAACTATTCGCACAACAGTTTGCTACTGATGACCCACCCCCCCGCGACGCCCCACGCCGTTATTTGCTGGGTGGCAACTTACTAGACATCACTTTCGTGTCATCTAGATTTCGGCGCGTTCTGCTGCCTTGGAACTATTCGCACAACAGTTTGCTACTGATGACCCACCCCCCGCGACGCCCCACGCCGGAAATCTGGACGTTGTGCTGCGTTGGGACTATTCGCACAGCCGACCGCTACTTCGTTGTTTTTCCCTAAAAATGTTTATATGTTATTACTATTTTTGTTTTCTTGTATATATTTATAAATTATTAAAGTTTTATAATCTTACTACTTTGTCGGAGTGCTATATATTTTTAATGTGACACATAATTGTAAAAACTTTGATGTACAAAGAGTCATCCCTGGAATCTTCCGCTTCACGCTCGGTCCCCTCCCCAATCACAATACAGGATGGTTTTCAGATAATAGCAACGCTTCTGCTGTGACGGATCTCATCGAGTGTGGGCCTTGATCTACTATAACTCCTTTGAAGAGGGGTGATTCTTTACAGCTGTGGCCATAAACTACATCTGCAGGGCTAGCTGATAGCCTAGGACCGGCCTGGACAATCGGACACAGAGGAAAAGGAGTGTCAGAGGGTGCGGTAGTGAATAGGGCGAAAGGGAGGTGTCGGGCGGGCACAGGGTGTGATTCTCAGGGAAGAGCAGCGCAGATGGGGGGAGGTTTATTACCCATGCATAAGACAGAGAGCGGGGGTGACCACTGCCTGGGTGAGATGCTTGCGAGGGTGGGGAGCCATGCTAAGGATCGACAGCGTGCACAGAGTGGGTCTGGTCAAGGCATCTAAAATGGCTGCCGTGCACGACAAAAGTGTGGCATTTGAAAAAAGACAAGATGGCGCACACAATGTTTTTCAACAATTCCTGATTTCCTTCGAATCGAACGTTAACAGACGTTGGGGCATATTACCAAAGTTAAGCGATATTTATCCCTAACGATGCATTGCAAAGATTTTTTTACCGTCAGAAATTATCGCAGATAAACCTTGCTATTATCAAGGTTTATCGCAAATACGATAAACGAGCGCAATGCATTAATATCGCTGAAAACTCCGCGATATTCATGCATTACCGAGCTAATGCTCTTAGCCATGTTATCCACCTCCCATTAGATAACATGGCTAAGAACTGCTCAGGGCAGCTGTTACTTTTTGGAGATATTCGCGCTTATCTCGAATATTTCCAAAAGTTGATAATAGGAGATAGCGATGTTAGCGACTGTTTCCAGTCACTAACATCTTGGCATGCCCACTTTGCATGTCATTAGTGATAAATATCACTCACATGCAAAGTGGGACCCAAGATGGTCGCTATCTCCTACTAGCCGTCGCTAACTGGTGTTAGCAACAGCTAGGTAATACAGATATAATTTTATCTCCGCGAAGCGGAGCGCTGTTACAGATATATATCTTGTTTTTGAACGTTAATTTCTCAAAATGCACTGAAGCACATATATTGAGACATAGCAAAGGCACATCGGGCTACCAGTCCCTAATATTTTACCAAGTTTCGTGCAAATCCATTCAGCCGTTTTATTATTATTTATTTTTTTTGCCCCGCGGGGCCCTTTTAAAACCTCCACATCAAACCTAGGGGGTCAGCGAGGATCTACTATGCCCCCTTATGGTCATTTGCCCCTTCGCTTTGGCCTCCTCTTGTCTCTCGATCCTACCGAGAGACAAGATGGCGGCCGCTACGTACTGTTTGGCTCTCCGGTGTCTGTAAACATTCCAATCAGCTTCGCTTCGCAAAGCTCCGTAACGCGAAAAGTACGCGAAGCGGTGCGCTGTTACAGATATATATCTTTTTTTGAACGTTAAATTCTCAAAATCCACTGAAGCACATATATTGAGACCTAGCAAAGGCACATCGGGCTACCAGTCCCTACAATTTTGCCAAGTTTCGTGCAAATCCATTCAGCCGTTTTATTATTATTATTATTTATTTTTTTTTTGCCCCGCGGGGCCCTTTTAAAACCTCCACATCAAACCTAGGGGGTCAGCGAGGATCTACTATTCCCCCTTATGGTCATTTGCCCCTTCGCTTTGGCCTCCTCTTGTCTCTCGATCCTACCGAGAGACAAGATGGCGGCCGCTACGGACTGTTTGGAATGTTGACAGACGCCGGAGAACCAATCAGCTTCGCTTCACAAAGCTCCGTTGCGCGAAAAGTACGCGTCCTGGGCCGCTGCCCGGTCCGCTGTTACAGATATATATCTTTTTTTAAACGTTAATTTCTCAAAATCCACTGGAGCACATATATTGAGACCTACAAAAGGCACATCGGGCTACCAGTCCCTACAATTTTGCCAAGTTTCATGCAAATCCATTCAGCCGTTCAGGCTAAAAGTGAGGCCAACCGCCCTATGGAAAACTCAATGTTAAAAACACGTTTTGGGACCCCCCTTTTTTCTCGGCCCCCACTGGACGAACCCCCCCCCAGATTTTCAAGGGCTGATCAGAAACAAAATGTGCCATTTTCCTGAAAATTTCAGCCAATTCCGTCCACAAACGCCAAAGTTATTAGACATAGAATTTTCAAAAAACCCATAGAGAAAAAATCCTAACTATATATACCTACTGGCGACCGCCAGTAGGTAATATTCACTGAAAAAACCATAGGTTATAGACCATATATAGTTAGGAATTAGCATTTACAAAACCTTAAAAATTCACTGAAAAAACCATAGGTTATAGACCATATATAGTTAGGAATTAGCATTTACAAAACCTTAAAAATTCACTGAAAAAACCATAGGTTATAGACCATATATAGTTAGGGAATAGCATTTAAAAAACCTTATTTTACTCACACAAAACCATTGAAATTCCATATATAGTTAGTTGTACTAACTATATATCACGCACCCGCAATCCACTGCTGATGATGTCACATATTACATCATTCATGACATGGTCAGTGACATCACTGATGACATCACTGATGACATCTCAAATGACATCACTGATGACATCACTGATGACATCACTGATGACATCTCAAATGACATCACTGATGACATCACTGATGACAACATCCAGTGACTGTATTTTTCTGTAAAGTTAAAATATGTCTTACATATTTATGAATGAGTCGATGTATAAGTGTCTGGACGATGGATTTAGTAGGTGCATGACTGAATGTATGAGTGAGTGATTAAATGTGTCTCACTGAGTGCATGGGTTAGTGACTAAACTGTCTTAATTTGTGCATCATTATGTCTGTTCTGTAAACTGCTGCATGTGTTGATCAGTAGCTATATGAGTAACTATATGGGTTATTGATGGTTGCCCAAGCATTTGTATGGGAGACTGAGTGTGTGGGTGGCTGGGAAGTGTATGACTCTGTGCATAGATGTATGGGTTCAAAAGTGCATGTTGGAAACAGCTGTATGGGCGGTTGACTGTGTGCATGACTGTATTGGTGAGTGGATAGATATCTCAGTGCTACATGTCAAATTAAGTACATATGTAAAATACAGTACATGTGAGAGTTGACATATATAAATAACTGTGCATAAGAGCCAGTGAATGTGTGAGTGGCTGTATGGATCATTGTGAACTTGTATCCAGGATTGTATAAGTGAGTAAATATGTTTTAGTATATGTTTGAATAAGTAAGGTGTGTTTAACTGTATAGTTAAGGAAATGGAGGTGTGATTGATTGTTTGCATGACTGTCTAGGTGTGTGTGTAACTTCATGGATGAGTGACAATCTGTGAGTCTGTGTTTACACTGAGTGTATCTAAGGTTATATTAGAGTCTGAAGAGGTTCATCGTATTATCACATGAATGATGTCATCAGTGATGTCATCAGTGATGTCATTTGAGATGTCATCAGTGATGTCATCAGTGATGTCACTGACCATGTCATGAATGATGTAATATGTGACATCATCAGCAGTGGATTGCGGGTGCGTGATATATAGTTAGTACAACTAACTATATATGGAATTTCAATGGTTTTGTGTGAGTAAAATAAGGTTTTTTAAATGCTATTCCCTAACTATATATGGTCTATAACCTATGGTTTTTTCAGTGAATTTTCAAGGTTTTGTAAATGCTAATTCCTTACTATATATGGTCTATAACCTATGGTTTTTTCAGTGAATTTCATTGGTTTTTTAATAGCTAATATCAAAACCTTTACAATGTATTATTCTTTAAAAAGAAAAATATTTTGTACATGTTTTTAATACAATTTTTTTAAATTTTTTTTTTTTGTTTCGCTCCCAGTACGCGTACCGGTTAGCTTCCCGTTAGCTCAATCCGGAGGCGCGACCCGGTACGCGAACCGGTAAACGTTCCTTTTGCGCACCTCTCGCGTTACAAAACAACATCGTGACGTGTCGCGTCAGCATGACGTTTCGCGTTCTCGCGTAATACGTCATATGACGTGCTACATTCGCGTACCCGGAAGCGCACCGGTACGCGAACCGGAAGCGATCCGCGGCGCCGACCGCGTAACGTAAACACAGCAGGTCATGTGACTCGGTAATAACACTTTTCATTGGTTCATTTCACTTTTGGTTTCCTAATGATGTAATACTAGGTCATGTGATCTAAAATGAACACTTTTCATTGGTTTAGAACTTTTGTTTTTCCCAAATGATGAAAACCCCTCCTTCTTTCCTCACTCTGACTTTCATCTTGGTGAGAGAAAGACCCTTTATTGAGACTTTGAGATGGCTTCATTAGTAGCTTCAGCTGGTGCTAACCCACCACCTCCACCAAATCCAAGAAAGAGAGGACCACCTGCAGAAGTAATTTTGCAAGAAGAGGAAGAACAGGAAGAGGAGGAAGAGCCAAGGTTTTTGCCAGAGGAGCCCAGGAGGTACAATCGAAAGGAGAATTACATCTGGCAATTCTACAGAATTCCTGAGGGGCAAAAAAAAGTGAATGCACGCTACGTGTTTTGCCGTATATGCGGTGATAGATTGTCAAGGGGCACTGATAAAAAATACAGTTATGGCAATCATACTATGCATCGGCATATGAGTAGGTGGCACCCAAATAATTATAGTGCTGCCCAGCTACGTGACGAACAACAAAATCCCCTCCCAATGGCAAGAAGATCGGTGGTTCCAGAGGTGTCGGGACCAGAGGCGAGGGAGATGATTGCAAACATCCAAATGTTGTTTGGGCACGTAAAGCAAGTGTGCGTGGAATGTGGCGATTTTATCTGCTACAGAGAAAGTAGCATCACTTTGATTTTGCGAGCAATTCAAAATCATGTTAATGTTTGTACGAAACGCCCCAAAAAATAAATTCTTTTTTTTTTTTTTGCTCCTGTTGAGCCCTTTATAATGGATCGTTTTTGTTTCCCCCCCCCAAAAAAATCAAAAATTTTTTAAAAACGTTCAGAAAATACAAAAAAAGTAAAAAAATGTTCAAAAAATATAAAACAACAAAAACATTAAAAAAAAAGTTCTTTTCAGAACTACCTCCCCATTATAAAAAAATTGGTAGAATATTTGGAACTCTGCCAACCTCTATTTCTCTTAGTTCGCTCCCCGGGGCGCTACCCGGTACGCGTACCGGCAGCTAACCAAAAAAAATATTTTTAAAAAAAAAGAACAGTAAGTATAAGGTAAGCAAACAGACAGTTATGTGAAAAGAAAGACAGCGTTAGGGAGTAAACAAGAGATACTGTTACCTACAATCCACTGCTTATGATGTCACATATTACATCATTCATGACATGGTCAGTAACATCAACAGCAGTGGATTGTAGGTAACAGTATCCTTAGTTTACTCCCTATAGCTGTCTTTCTTTTAACATAACTGTCTGTTTCCTTCCCTTATAGTTACTGTTCTTTTTTAAAAAAAAATTTTTTGATCAGTCATAAACAGTGACATTAATAGAAACAGAGAGAGTGAACAAGAGTGAAGAACTATGGTCCTCCTCAGCCACCCTCAGAAAACCAAGGGGGTCAAGATACATCTACCGTGCCCCCTTCTACCCATTCTGAACATTATTTGCCCTCCATCTTGTATCTTGATTCGACCGAAACACAAAATGGTGGACTCCCATAACGCTGCTGGTTTGCGAACCGGGCAACTTCCCGGGAAGCGGTCCAAAAAAAAAAGTTGGGAAAGTAATTCACAGACACTAAGAGTAATAGAGATGGAGTGAGTGAACAAGACTGAGGAACTATGAGAACAGAGGGACTGAGAAAAAGAGTGGAAGGAGTTGAGTAAGTAGGTAATAGAGAAAGGAATGAGGAAAGTAGCAAAGGCAGGAAACTGAGGATTAAAGAAGTGAAGCAGTGGATCTAATAGTAGGTGAATGTGATAGAAATGTAACGAAAAGAGTACAACTATTTACCTTGTAATTGCCGTTAAATTAATCACATTTTATTTTTATACTTTCAATCTGTGAAAGAGAGAACCAACATTTGAAAAATATTAAAACATGTATTTAAAAATTACAAAAGACAAGGGAAAATATTGAAAGACAAATAGTTTTTCAACAACTTTGACACTGATAGAAGCTTCTGCTTCTCCAGGTCCTCTACACAATCCTAAAGATATACATTTTAAACTAACAGTATCTTGATGCAGATGAAGTGAGGCCTATCTTAAAACATAGTGCATCTTTTGCATTGCTCTTGTTTCAGAAAAGTGTCGCTTCAGGATGCCAATAACATGTCTCCTATCCAGAGATTTGTTTGAGGTGAGGCCTACTCAGAGTTCAAGATGAGATTTACACTTGTTGAAGTGTACAGAGGAGATAATATCTGTGAAAGTCTACCAATGAAGTGAGTCATGTCCACTGCACTCTTCAACAAAGTAGAAACCTCCTATGTTTCCCTGGACAGACCTAAACTTGATCTGCGCAATGTGATTCGTAATGATAGGAAACACAGGTGATGTAATTGAAATATGTGCAATTTATTTTGCTCATTTCACAATCACATCACTTGTGTTTCCTTTGCTTAGGTATCTCATTGTGCAGATGTAGTCCAGCATATGAAAGAATACGTGGAAGTGCAGCACTGCATGCACTAAATTTAACACTTACAGAAAACTCACCTTCTCCATGCCTCCTACACAGTTCTACATAAACATCATAAATGCAAACAGTACAGAATTAATTATACATGTTAAATGGTTTATTTTTGCTGTTCTCAGAATGTATCAAAATTCACTAAAAACAGTGACTTGAAGGTATTCATCATGTAACAGCGGGGAAAAAAAAACACAATCAAAATGATTGTGTTTAAAAAACCCATACAACATCAGAAATTAAAATTCAGAACTCCTTAAAGTTAACTTACTTTCCATGACGTCCAAGGATGTCCTATGAACAGCTTACACTCTTTTGTGCTGTTATTACTTTCAGCCCGCCACTTTCTGAAAGAAAACCTCCATCGTTTTTAAAAACACGTTACATGCAATAAATGACTTCTTGCTCTGTACCACTATTTTCCACAAGGCCAAATCTAGTCAGAGATATTTATAACTCTTGGATTTCTTGTAAGCCAATCCCATCATTTGGCATTTCCGCAACTTTCACAATTAAAATGTTGAAGATCATTTTCACAATCCTGGAATAGTAATATCTTCCCCTTCTTGCTCAGTCATGTTCTACATTTCCTATGACACTGATACTGCTTAATATGAAGCAGACTTACACTACCTCTATGAGTACTACAATTATTTAATTCTCTACATCACTTTTAGTCACAAAGCAATGTAAAACAGTAGACAGCATTGCAGACTTACATTCCCTCTACTCCATGTTTTGATTGGCTGCTTCAATTAGCTTATAAAAAGAAACAGTTTTTCTGAACTCATTCAAAGTGCACATATATCTCCATGATGTTCAGTCCTATGGTTAGAAGTTATGTCTCTGAACTACACTTATCCTCAAGGCCAAATTGTGTAGGAGCCATTAGAACTTCTTGAAATTCCACAGAGCACATCCCGAGATTATTTCCCTAAAATTTTGGTTTTAAAAACACCAGGTAAGAGTTTTTAAGGTCATACGGCAATTTTTTTTTGAAAATTAAAACAGAATCATTGCAGAATGACCAGCCATTTCTAGACTTTAAATAAGCTGTGTAATGTCCTGATGATATTGAAGGGCCGTCATGATATATAATTGCTGTAGTTACAAAAGTCCTTCCTGATATTGACAACTGCGAAGCTACAAATTTTTTTATTAAAGTTGTCAATTTTGTTCCATCAGGCCTACATCGTTGGAACATTAAAATGACGTACTGGCCATATGTTCGTATAAATAATGTGGACATCATTTCAGATTTACATTGGCTACACTCCATGTTGTGATTAGCAGCTTTTACTAGCTTATTAAAGGAGACTGATTTACTGTCTGGCAAAGTTAAATATATAAATCTTTCTGAGTCTACACTAGTAGTACTTGATACCATACAGTTCTCGCAGTCATGCTGCCATTGATAAGAAAGCCCAAACAGCTGATCTACATCTACACCTTCAGCATGTAATACATCAAGCATATACATTAAAAACTCCTGACAATCTTGCTGAATATTTTGAGAGAATTGTGTTTGGCCTGAACATCTATCTAACAGATTTCTAATTTCAGACACACTTTCTATGTTTCTTCTATCAGTGGTACATTTCTCTAACACAGAATTTAACAAACTGCAAAATCTTTGATCAGAATTGACCACAATCTCTTCTTTTACATTTTTTAGAGAAAACAAAACATTAATTACTACATTTGCATAGCAGTTGACACCAGAACTGTTTTCAAACTGAAAACCAACAACATCTTCAACAGAATCCTCTTTGTTTCTGCTTGTAATTTTAGGTTCATCGACTTTTCGTCTTTTTGCTACAACCTCCCCAGTATTGGTCACATTTCTTCGTTTCCGGCCTACCACACGTTTCTCAAACAAAGGATACTGAGGCAAATGTGGCGCATACTCTCTTCTTAACCTATTGTATTCCTTAACACAATCTAGATCCGCACAAATGTTTGTGACATCACACTCAATCAAGTACAATCCCGATAAAGTTCTAACTCGTGACAATGCCACGTATGCCATACCCTCCTTGAACACAGAACTGCCAATATTCACCAATGCACAGTCTACACTTAAACCTTGCGATTTATGGATTGTCACCGCATATGCCAAGCAAACAGGAAACTGCTTACGGCGAACATATAAGTCTTTTACAAGCAAAAATCTAGCAGAGCAACGACCAATTAGCTGTACTTCCTCAATGCCATCAAATTTAATTTTTAAAAATTCAATTCCATCTCTATTTCTGTATTTTACAAAATCAACAACATTACCCATTGACCCATTTACCAGACCTCTTTCAACATGTAAATTCCTTCTTAAAATTATACGGCAGTTCAAGCACACATTCAGAGTCTTTTCAAAACCTGCAGTTTTAGATATAGTCTTCTCTAATGAATCCAATTTTGTTTTCAGATTCTCAGACAAAATAATTGTTGATCCCATATGCTCTACTCTGTCAATAGCTTCCAGTTTCACAATCTCTTGCTTTTCTAAATGCAACATTTTGTTGTTGAATTTGGCACATTCTGCAAGAGTTGGCATCAAACATATTCCAGATTTCTTATCAGTAATTTTCTGAAAAATATTCTCAGGCACAACATCTTGTTCTGGATACAAATTTGACAGTAATCGTGCATGTAAAGCTTCTTTCCCATGCTCGGTCACTTTTCCAATTCTAACATCTTGTAGAATAGTCTTGTAAACTTCATCCTTCGCCTGACGCATATTTTCATGCAGTTCAGCATAATTGAAGTTTAACCATATATTGACGTTGCCAATGCTGCCTAGGCACTTCCTGGTATCTTCATGCGTGAGCATTTTGAACACAGGTTGCCCTTTCACTGGTGTCAGCTGCAGAAGATCTCCGAAAACAATGATGTGTTTGCCACCAAATAACACATCATACTCTGTTTTGAGAACTTCTTGCATCCTCAAATGCACAAAGGCAAGCATGACATTGGAAACCATGCTTACTTCGTCAATGATAAGAAGTTTCATTTTCCTCAAGATTCTTGAAACTTCAAAACAAGCATCTCCAGATAGCTTGTGATATTCTAATTTGTTGTCATGCTCCACTGGCAGCATCAGTAAACGATGTAAAGTAATCCCTTTAATATTATGTGCTGCCAGTCCAGTTGGAGCAGTGACAACACAAGACAGCGATGACTCTGTCCTTTCCTGCAAATAGCATGAAATTGCTTTAATGAGGAAACTTTTTCCAGTTCCCGCTTCTCCACTCACGTACAGTCGGACAGGCTTCAACGACGTACATGAGCACTCTTTCTTATCATGACTTAATCCATGATCAATTTGCATGGTAACTTCGTCATATATTTTCCTCTGCTCAACGTTGAGTTGCCTTTCCAACGCTTCTAAGTTAACCGCATCCTCTTGAGCATGTGCCATGGCTCTTTCCACTTCATTCATAGCAGTGGCAGCTTCATTTTCAATAAGAGGTCCTCCTAGTGGATCCTGACTCAATGAAGCAGAACTCTGACTGTCCTGAGAACTGTCTCTGGCAATCTCGGCTGCAATCGTTGCTTCCTGCTCAATTTCCGCATTCAACATTTCTACATATTTGGGAAAAGCAGGACATTCTATGGTCTCCTTGGCGGCATTGAAAGAGTCTTCGTAACAGAGGAAATCTCCAAGCAGTTCCTCTTCTGCACGCCAAGGCTTGAAAAGTTGCAAAAGTGCTAAATAGAAAAACTCCTTTTTTTCAGGAGATTCGCCACTCAATTTTCGATGGTTTATCAAGTGGCATTTTCTTTGCTTGACCAGACATCCCTCACTTCCTATTACAGCATACACTCCTTTCTCAGTATCTTCTTTGATGTTCCTCTTGAACATGTAATTTTGCAGAACCTCATACAGACAAACATTCTCTAGGTGACTGCTTCGATTTGGATAATATGTATCCAACATGTTTGTCTTCAAAATGTCGGTACTGTTTGGCTCCTTTTCCGCCAAATACTCAATTTCCCGCACAGGTTTGAGAACTCGATTACGCGTTGCAGCAAGACCAAGACTCGCCCAAACGATACTCCTGGACTTGGCATAGAGACTTGCTGAAGACAACCGGTCAGAACATTCGTACGCTCCGATTTCTCGATGCGACAACATCTTCAGACTGAAACTGTACAACTTCTTGCTGAGGCTCTTTTCATGGGAAATGTCCTCCCACATATCCTTCAATTCTGTCTTCTCTTTTTTGGTGATGTAAGACGTCACATACCGAGCCACAGCCATACAGTTATCAGCCACAAACTGTATATCCATGTTAGCATTCCACATGGACAAAATCACCGGGTTGTAGTCGTTGATGTACTTGGACTCTTCGTTCCTCTTCAAATTGTAAGTGTTTTTAGGTGATTTTTTTCATCACATTATGTCGCAGCGAAGACATCAAACTGTTTACTCTTCCTTTAGAAATCACCGGTCGTGGAAAGCCGAAACGACATTTGGTGTAGAACTTGTCTTTGTTTCGGAATTTACGACGGCAGTACTTTCCACATCGATGGCTTTGGAAACGCAGAACTTTTTCTCTTAGGCTTTTCTTCTCCTTTGCGTTTGGAACAGCACACGTAGAATACTGTTGGATGAAACTCATCACTGAGTCTTCTGGATCCGTTCCAAATTTAGGTGCATCCTTGATCCACAGCAACATATGTATATGAGGAGCACCTCTTGCTTGGTACTCCTTTCTCCAGAAGAAATCCAACACCTCTCCAAGAGGTGGATTCTTCTTATTCATGATGAAAGACATCATAGCTTCAAATCTATGATTGAAGTACCTACATACATTGACTGGATCCAAAGAGCACAGTTCTCCGGGTGTCTTGAATTCGATGTTTTCTACGTTAGCATTTGCCTCTCGTAGAAATTGAAGTAAGTCTTCCCAGCCATACTCGGCACAACTCAGAGTGAGGAACCATGTGGGAGTACCTAAGTTCCTCAGCATACATTTTAAATCACCATGACGACGGTACCAGTACTCATTAGTACCACGCTGACACGCCATGAGATTAATCAGGTGAGAATCCAAAATACTATCTTGGACATTCACTTTATCCATAAAATCACTTGCCGAGATGTTTTGCTTGTGTATACCACTTTTCAAGATGTGGTTCACTGCATATGACAGTCCAGACAGATCGCTTTCAAACAGGAGATGAAACAAATAAGGAATGCATTGTCGAAACCTAGCATCTCCTGCATACAATCGCAAAGTCCGGTATTCAGAAGCAGGAATTTGATGAGGTCGCTCATCATATCTTCCTCCCTGACCTGTTGGAAAAAGCTGTGGGAAACACCGAGCTTCCAAACTTTCCTCCCAAACACTAATGGGACTCCCTTTGGCTTGTTTCATTTGAAACAACTCAATAGCATTCCCCATGACTTCCTTCGAATGCAAAGGATGAACACTATAATGTTCATATATTTCCTCACTAGTAGAGGGTTCTACTTTCTCAATTTGACCAGCACACAAATCGCTATCCTCTTCCTCACTTACTTCCTCTTCTGCAACATACATTCTTATAGTATTTATTATTTTTTTCAAATACAATGTTGCCTTTTTAACTTTCCTAACATCTACTAAATCTTGCCATATTTTCTTATTCTTTGTCGGAACCCCATTAACTAAGATAACCAGAGGTTCCTCTTCCACTTTTTCTACTCCAATTGTGTTAATGTTTTTCTTGAAATCTAGAGGCAAATAAACAACTCTTCCCTTTAATCCTCTCTGTAAATCTGATGGAGGCAATTTCCCTGTCTTTGGCTCCATTCTTACAATAGCCTGAAAGGGATGGATACTTTGAATCAAAATAGATTCATAAGTATTTAAGTCCTTCAATTCAGAAGGAATCTCAACCAATTCCAGATTATTATGAACTGCTCTAGCAGGCATCTGGTTTTGTTTTAATTTGTTACAACAATAAGTACACACACGTTGATCCAATCCCAAATCAAAACAATTTTCTACCATCAAGTATGTTGCAAAATCCTTCCATTCACTATTATTTTCCCTTTCACTTTTTGCATATAAATCCACTAACTTAGTCTGATTCTTATAATAAGTGCGTCTACAACACACACAAGTGAAATTAGGCCTCTCACTTGATTTCATGTCAAACGTCGCAATTTCCCTCTGGAAATTATCTGTACTGGAAACATGTACACTATCTTCCAAATGACCCTCTACTTCTTGCTCAATTTCAACATTCTCCTCTTTACTTCCAAAGTAACAAAACTCAATTTCTTCACATATATTCTTCACATCTATTTCAGAACCATGCAAAAGAGCAGCGCATAATTGTTTCAGCATAATTGCTGGACTCTTAGCATAATACAACAGTCTAACTTCCTCACTTTGTTATGATGCACTGCTAGCATCCTGAAATGATGAAAAACACTCTGGCATACTCTCCTGGAAAGACAAGCCAGTGAATGACCATGCAAACCTGTCACTTCTCTTACTCTGCAAGGATCTAATTCTTGCAACAACCTCATTTTCTGCTTCAAACTTTTTTTGTTAAATGACCGTACAAAATCACAAAGCAAATTGATGGAATCCTGTCGCACACTGCAAATACTACTACACTTCCAGGTGTACACAGGACCCTTAGCACGTCTTCCTAAAACCTCATTACCTAACAACTCTTCTGCCTCTGTTGTCACAAGTTTTTCTTTTTCAACTGGACAACCATTTTTCACTTCATAAGCACGACCACTGATGTCAACTGCATGCACCAAATCATTATCCTGGAAATAACTCTCTTCATTAAAAAATGCCTCACAGCTTGAACTATGTATCCATTCTCCAGAAAAAACTTCACAAAAATTACTACGATTAACTATTCTCTTCCATCTACTATTTCTTTTGAAATCATAAATTGCCTTGTTTAGCTTCCTAATTCTATTGATTGTCAAAATAAATAACTTACGTTTAATTTCAAATGCCTGATCAATAACTTTCTCAACTTTTTTTTTTCTCTTATAAAAAACTAGTTTCTGTTGACCTTTCTTAATATTTTTTAACAAATTGCCAATTATCCTGTTACGGAACATTCGTTTACGAATCTCCCTAAACTGTTGTTTCCTTCTACTATCATGCACAGATTTATCTCTTGCTCTAGCAGTAACATTTTCATTTGTCCTTTTCTTTCCATTTGATTTACTTCTCGTGTTATGGATTGAAACATTTTCTGTAGTATTTTTTTTATTACAAATATTTCTTATGAAATATTTAGAGCTCTTACCCGGTGCTTTCTTCGTGGCTTGAGAAATCTTTTTGTTAGAGGACTGCTGCGTTTTTTTTTTCTCCTGCTGTCTTTGACGTTTTGCAGCCTTTATCTGTCTTAGTATTGTAGGCATATTGAAATCTTGAAATGATCTGCAGTTGAATCTGAGGAAAAATATAATAAAAAATGTTAATAAACATTATTATCAAACAGTAAATCAGTAATAGTGATCAAAAACATAACACACTACTTACAATCAGATAGGAGAAAGCTGCGTCAAAACCCTGCGCCTGCTTGAAGCTGGCATAGGTCTTGACGCAGCATTGTAGAGATGGGGCACCCCTGAGCCTTGCTGGAGCTGCATCGCACTTGCGATACAACTCCAGCAATGCGCCACCTTTACGGCACAGATGCGTCACGCATCTGTGCCGTTTTTGCCCCATGCTGCGCCGCATTGTAAATGCAGCACAACATGGGTGGCGGAACAGTGGCGCAGGATGACTGTCACATCCCTGGTGATGCGCCACTCATCATAAATCTATCCCTAAGCTTCTTATCTTGTTACAGATGAACTGCCATATGTATCATCAAAATATTTTACATTTTCTAAATAGCGAATTTTAAGGAATAAATAGCGATTCTTTACCATTCCTAATTTGCGATGAGCAAATTGCTAATTGCAAGTTACCCATTCATTTCCATGGCCTAGGAGGCTAATATGAATGAAGGTTTAATTTGCGATTAGCAATTTGCTCATCACAAAGTAGGAATTTTTCCAAGGGTGCAGGGGTGTCTCAAGAACACCTGCTGCACCCCTGAAAAACAAATTTAGGGGCATATGGCACACATACATGCCTTAAGGGCATGTGTTGGCGTCATATGGCACCTTTTGTTTTTTTGAAAAAAAGCTTTTTGAAAAGAATTCACAAATTACCACTAATTTACCACAATAGTTTCCAAATCCTTAATGTCATTTTTTACATAGTTTTTGTTTGATACATTGCATTTAAGTAGTCACAAAATTTACAAATGCTTCAGTGCAATCGCAAAATAAGGAATAGCAAATTTTGCTACTCCTTATTTTGCATCAAAGTTGTTTGATACATACCATTTGTCTAATTAACATTCGCAAAGGCCGAAATTCATAGAATTTTGATCTTTGCAAATGCTAATTAGCTTGATACATATGGCCCCAAGTGAGGCCTGTCTTGCGACATGGTGCATCTTTTGCATTACTGCTGATTGGGTTTTATGTGGTACGTTTTTTTTTTTACACCATGACATATGTGCCTAAATGCATCAATTTTTAATGTTGTC
The DNA here is from genome assembly GCF_964261635.1 of Lissotriton helveticus. Lineage (NCBI taxonomy): Eukaryota > Metazoa > Chordata > Amphibia > Caudata > Salamandridae > Lissotriton > Lissotriton helveticus. The sequence goes on from NC_136072.1 coordinate 258,447,660, forward strand.
ACCTCATAGCAAATATTATGCACCACCGCTGCATCATAAAAGTGACGCACAGTGGCAGAAAAAAGGCATACACCTATCATAAATCTATCCCTAGCATTTTAAATGATTAATCCAGGATGACAATAAAGTGTGTCCTATCCAGAGGTTTGTTTAAGGTGAGGCCTACTCAGGATTGCAGATTAAAGTTACGCTTGATGAAGAATACAGAGGAGATAATACATATAAAGGACTACCAATGAAGTAAGTAATGTGCACTTTATTGCGCCAGTCATCATAAATGTATCCCTAAGCTTCTTATCTTGTTACAGATGAACCACCATATGTACCATCAAACTATTTTGCATTTCCTAAATAGCAAATTTTAAGGAATAAATAGCAATTCTTTACTATTCCTAATTTGCAATGAGCAAATTGCTAATTGCAAATTACCCATTCATTTCCATGGGCTAGGAGGCTCATAGGAATTAATGTTGCAATTTGTGATTAGCAATTAGCTCATCACAAAATAGGATTTTTTTCAAGCGTGCAGGGGTATCTCAAGAACACCCTGCTGCACCCCTGAAAAAGAAATTTGGGAGCACATGGCACATCTACATGCCCTAATGGCATGTATGGGCGTCATATGGGACCTTTTTTTTTTTTTTGAAAAAAATGCTTTTTGAAAAGAATTCGCAAATTACCACAAACTAGAAGTTGGTGGTAGTTTCCAAATCCTTAATATCATTTTTTACATATTTTTTTTTTGATACATTGCATTTAAGGAATCACAAATTTTGAATTATTGACATTTTAAGTAATTTCCACATGTGCAGTGTTTTCAAAATATAATTTGAAAATCGTTTTTGGGGAAAAGTAATGGTTTGCAAATTTATGACAAGGACATAATGGTGTATGCTTCTCTATAAGGCATTTCAGTATCTCTAATGTCATTTTTCCCATATTACATTATAAGACCTTTCCCCATGAAGCACATTCCTTGTAAATATGCTCCCACCTGTGCATTGCAAATTTAGATTTTGACTGTTTCAGACACATAGCCATGTTGAAAGTGACCCAAAAAAATTGCAAACGTTTTAAAATAACACATTCATGTGTCTTAAGGACATTTTAAGTCATTTCCCCATGGACAATGTTTTCTAAGTGGCACAAAAGAGGTATACACCTATCATAAATCTGTCCCTAGCATTTTAAATGATTAATTCAGGATGACAATAAGATGTGGCCTATCCAGAGGTTTGTTTAAGGTGAGGCCTACTCAGGATTGCAGATTAAAGTTACGCTTGATGAAGAATACAGAGGAGATAATTTATTGTAAAGGCCTACCAATGAAGTAAGTGATTTCTACTTCATTGCACCAGTCATCATAAATGTATCCGTAAGCTTCTTATCTTGTTAGACATCAACCGCCATATGTATCATATAACTATTTTGCATTTCCAAAAAAGCGAATTTTAAGGAATAAATAGCGATTCTTTACCATTCCAAATTTGCTTTGAGAAAATTGCTAATTGCAAATTACCCATTCATTTCCATGGGCTAGGAGGCTCATATAAAAGAAGGTGCAATTTGCGATTAACAATTTGCTCATCACAAATTAGGAATTTATTCCAAAGGTGCAGGGGTGTCTCAAGAACACCCTGCTGCAACCCTAAAAAAGAAATTTGGGGGCATATGGCGCACATAAATTTTAACAACATTCCTTTACCTCAACAACGATTTTCAAATCATAACTTCAAAACACTACACATGGGAAAATTACTTAAATTGTCCTTAAGACACATAAAAGCGTTTGATTGGCTTTCCTGCATGGTAGGGTCACTTTTAACATGGCTATGTAACACAAACATTCAAAATCAAAATTTTCCATGCACAGGTGGGAGCATATTTACAAGCAATTTGCGCCACAAAGAAAGGTCTTACATTAAAATGGGAAAAATAACATCAGGGACAGTCAATTGCCTTATAAAGAACCATACACCATTATGTCCTTCTCATGAATTTAAAAACAATTCCTTTTTCCCAAAAACGATTTTCAAATCATAATTTCAAAACACTGCACATGAGAAAATGACTTAAAATGTCATTGAAACACATGAAAGCGTTTTTTGATTGGCTTTCCTGCATGGTTGGGTCACTTTTATCATGGCTATGTAACACAAACATTCAAAATTAAAATTTTCATGCACATGTAAGAGCATATTTACAAGCAATTTGCGCCACATAAATCATAATTTTCTCCTTAAAGCACACTATTCTCTATCTAAAGTAAAGAAATATTTTCTCACCTTAACAAATACTTTCAGTTTGAAAACAGTCTAAGAAACACACCAATTTGTCTTCAGCAGAGCAAAAGGTATGCACTCCAGAGTCTGCAGCTATCAAAAGCACAGAAATGCTATAATTCTTCACACATTTCTCATGTCACCCAATCAAAACTCTTCCCTCACTTTTTTTCAAATGAAAACCCTTCCCCCTCTGCCCTTTCTGCCTATTTTCCATAGCAACCACCTCTTGGAGAAACTCTGGTGTTTGCAAGTTCACACAACAATGTTGCAATTGAACTCTGAACTCTCAGTGCACCTGCATATCCAGTGCTTTCTTTCATTTAATGATTTTTTATTGACCACTCAAAATACATCTTTCAAACAACACATCTGTACACCCTAACTTTCTGTTTTCATCAATCAAAATCCACCAATCACTGTTACTGCTTCATGAACACAGAAACTCAACAGTTTTTTTCATTTCAAACTCTCATTTTTTCAACTGCCATTTCATTGCCACACTTCATCTGACTGCAGGAGAACCTTCTCTCACCATGTTTTCTGTCTGGATTGTTGGTCATAGTTATATTCACTGGGCTCAAAGGTACGTTGAAAGCAGGAATTTACCTAACCTCAATTTACAAGATGTGGAAACTAAGTGGTTTGGCCACAGAGGATTAAAATGTCACCAATTGATACCATTGGTGAAAACCTTTATGCATTTGCCAAAACCTGACCTGTTAATTGTGCACTGTGGAGGTAATGACTTGGGCACTTTGACTGGTGTAGGTCTGGAAATGCTTTTAAAGGACACCTTTGAGCAATTAATGGCACTTTTTCCTCCGACTGCCTTGGTATATTCAAATATATGCCAAAGACAGAAATGGAGGTGGTCAAACCAATTTTGTCCACAAATTGAGAAGTCGAGGAAGCATGTAAACAAATCTGTTTCAGCTTACATGAGAGACCATGGAATGGGCTCCCTGTACAACAATAACTTGCGATACTACATGCAAGATATCTACAGAGGAGATGGAGTTCACTTCTCAGATGAGGGCAACAGAATTTTCACTCTGAATTTAAAAATGTGCATTGGTACCTACTTATAAGTACCTAAATGTACCATAAACCCAAAAGCTCTTCTCAGAGCTACCCTACATCTAATCACTCACAATTATTATTTTACTCTAACTTTTTTTATTAATTTTCAACAAAGTACACTCCCTGGGGCGCTACCCGGTACGCGTACCGGGAGCTAACCTCGCGAAATTTTTTAAAAAAATGTTTTTTTTTCGCACATATAAACCTCCTCAGCCACCCTCAGAAAACCTAGGGGGTCAAGATAACTCTACCGTGCCCCCTTCTACCCATTCTGAACATTATTTGCCCTCCATCTTGTATCTTAATTCGACCGAAACACAAAATGGTGGACTCCCGGAACGCTTAAGGTACGCGAACCGGGGCGCTCAACGGTTCGCGTACCGGGTCGCTCCCTGGGAAGCGCACCATCAAAAAAGGTGGGAAAGTAGTTCACAGAAAAGCCACTTGAGACAATTTCACCAAATATAGATTAGCTCATACTACATACCAATCCCTACCATTTTCACAAATTTGATTGGAATTCCATTTAGCCATTTAGCCTGTAGACCTCTCTAAATACCGTGAGGTAAATTACTTCACAAAACACATCTGAAATGTTGGAATTGACAACCAATTAAAATGTTACTTTCATTTTCTACTTTTTTTACCTGACATTTGATTGGTTATGTACCCGAATATATATAAAGGAAGAGAAGGAAACACAGCCATTTTGACTACTACTTCCTGGTGTACATTTCAATAGGATTTTCATTAATAACTTCAACTTCTTTTTAAAGGTAAGTTATATTTAAAACTGAAGTATATTGTGCACTTTAAGTTAATATGGCAAACTTTTTCTGTTAGTTATATACTATCCCTCTGTAGTACTTATAAATTTAGATACACTTTTTTATATTCCTACTTCCACTCTGATACTATACACTGCCCAAAGATAAATTCTCTGTTAAAAACTGCCTATCTAAAATTAATCCCAACAGTGCCCTACCTCTACTAATATATATTTTTTTTATGCAAATTTCAGGGAAAATGGAAAGTGAACAAAACATTTCATTTGAAATTGTCCTTCCAGAGTCCAACACATAAATCATTGATCCAAATGAGATTGAATTTATGGATGAAACTTGGGACCAAGAACTACTGCAATGTGTACAAGCAGTAGATAACCTCCTTGCAAATGAGGACATTTTACAACCTCAGAGACTACAATCTATATTCCATGATAATTATGAAATATCTGACAATGAAATGTTAGAAAGTTTAATAAATTATGAAACACAATAAAAAAAGCTTAAAAAATAAAAAAAAATAATCAACAAAACCAACAATCAATTAACATACAGCATTTGAAAAGTCTATCATTCATTTTTCATTGTGGTACGCTCCCCAGAACGCTTCCCGGTTCGCGTACCGGGCGCTAACCACGAAAAAAAACAAAAAAAATTTTTTTTTTTTTGCTTCGCGGGGCCCCTTTAAAACCTCCACATTAAACCTAGGGGGTCAGCGAGGATCTACTATGCCCCCTTATAGTTATTTCCCCCTTTGTTTTGGCCTCCTCTTGTCTCTCGATCCTACCGAGAGACAAGATGGCGGCCGCTCCGGACTGTTTAGAATGTTGACAGACACCGGAGAGCCAATCAGCTTCGCTACGCGAAGTTCCGTTACGCGTCAAGTACGCGAACCGGGGCGCTGCCTGGTCCGCGCTTACAGATATATATCTTTTTTTGAACGTTAATTTCTCAAAATCCACTGCAGCACATATATTGAGACCTACAAAAGGCACATCGGGCTACCAGTCCCTACAATTTTGCCAAGTTTCGTGCAAATCCATTCAGCCGTTCGGGCTAAAAGTGAGGCTAACCGCCCTATGGAAAACTCAATGTTAAAAACACGTTTTGGGACCCCCCTTTTTTCTCGGCCCCCCCTGGACCAACTCCCCCCAAATTTCCAGGGGCTGCTCAGAAACAAAATGTTCCATTTTCCAGAAAATTTCAGCCAATTCCGTCCACAAACGCCAAAGTTATTAGACATAGAATTTTCAAAAATCCCATAGGGAAAAAATCCTAACTATATATACCTACTGGCGACCGCCAGTAGGTAATATATATATATATATATATGATACATCCATCTTTTTGTGTCCCCCTGTAACTTGGGTTAAATATTTATACCTACATCTCTTAGAGCCTTCATTGAGTGAGTCACATCTCTATAACTAAGGGGTCTTTCTCTAAAGGTGATTGTCAGAAATGTCTTTTCTGTCCCATCCCATCAATCTGCGCTATTCACATCACACGCATGCTGATGAGTGCGACCATGTATACATTGATTAGGTATTTAATTGTGTAGGTCCTGAAGAAATGCCACTTGATCATTCCATGATCTATTTGGGCATGAAACATGTCGACTAAGGGTCAGTGTGATTCCACTTGATCTTGCTATAATTAATCTACCATAACATCTGTTTTTCCTCTAAGAGACTTGAATCATGGTGTTCATAAGCTTCTACCACTGTTTTTAATTTAACACATACATGGATTCCTAATAAACTGATAGCTTCACCAGGTCAATAGTCCAGTTTAAAACCATTTTCTCTAATCTTTTCACTCATCAACTGGGACTCACTCACTTTCTCTTTCCTTCTCTGGCAAATACAAAAAGATCTCCTGCAAAGTGCCCTCTAGTGGGGCCCATTGGGCATTTCAGCACCAGCCCAACGAGGAGCAGGCCAGATGATGAAGCATGCCACTTATGAGTGGGTGAGGGCAACTGGTCCTATGAGGAAACTCTCCCATCGACTACTACCAGACCCCAAATCGAGAGTCTGTGTGGAACAGTATACCATAACTTTTACTACTTTTTCTAGCCAGCACCATCTTCAAAAAAATGTGCATCCTTTATAAAGTCATGACAAGCAGCCACCCTGTTTTTTTACAGATGAGCTCACAATCTCTGGTGGTTGTCGATACATTCACAGCCATAACACTGCAGACTAGGAGGTTATATTAAAAAAACGGCAGCCCTTAAACACCTATTCATCCAGGATCTGGAACACCATCTCCTTATCCATCTAAACTACCCCAATGCTCCTCCAATTAAGGAAAGCGTTGAAAACGCACCTCTTTAAATAACACTTCATCACAATACATTAACAGTGCACAATCTATCTACATGACCTGAAACACATTGACTATGTTTGTGTTTCAACCTGTATGTTGCTCCAGTGCCTTTTTGTCTGGGGTTCTGCTGTAGAAATACCACATACAGAAATGCATGACCTTATGTATGGAGCCATAATACAGCATAATTAGAAGAAATGATCACCCAGGTGTGAATATTTTTGATAGACTACTATTACCTTACATTTTAAACGCTTTGCTTTTGATAGAATTGTGTTGGTCCTGTGGGGCAATGGTATTACATATATGTATCGGTGTTAGACCCTGATTTTCATTTGCTTTCATATTTAGAAAAGAGGTCATGGAGAGAAGTAGCTATTGTATAAGGTTCTTAAAATCAACCTCCTGAACTAGTTCAAGTACAATTTACAGAGAGTTCAAGATATATACTACAATGTGTACTTTTCACAATATTTAGCTAATTTGCAGTTCTATAAAATTATATTTGGGGTCAATAAAGTTAAGACCCTTAGGAAAATGTACATAAAGTTGTGGTGAGACAGCATGCCAAGGAAAATTACCAGTGCTCTAATTCTCTGAGTTGTAGTCCATATTCATGTAAAAAATTTTTTATCTCTGCTTGCTTCTGAACAGTTCGTCAGTGCTGCAACACTATCCTTTTCCATAAGCAATTGCTTTAAATCCCCATACAGTCTGATCTTGCAATAAATCAGTTTAAAACTGCAACAAGTCAGCCCAAAACACATAAGAATTATTCCAGTTTAAATTGTGACTTAAAGGTGTGTGTAATCTCTTAAACTTCATTCTAGCAATTAGACATGTGGGGGATGACCAGAACACATGTTCCAAAATCCTTCCTGACTACTGTTAATTTCAAGCAAGTTTGAAATTAGTAAAACCTGTTAAAATATCATTATTGGTGAGTTATTTTTTTGAATGGGGTCTTCTGTTCCTCTGCTGAATATATTCGTATATCTTTAGAAATTCTTCATGTTTGAAATCTGAATATACGTGCCACTCCTTTGCCTACATTTTTTTTTTTACCCAGCCCTTCGCCTTCCTCAAAAGAAAATTGATATTGCATATGTATCGGGTTTGTGGTCTTACCACAGGCTCAATTTGTGTATCAGGAAAGTTTGCACAATGAAGATGGCCACCCAGTGCTCAGTTTCCTTTCAGTGACAGTATAAAGTGCAGTCACTGCATCCGAATTCTCACTAATCATCATGATAATCCTAACAATAAATCTACAGATGCCCGTCAGACTCCTACACCCTTTAAAGAGTCGGGATCTCTTTACTGTGCTTCAGTTGTCACTGTTCTGAGGTCAATTTGTGTTCTTATCTACAAAGGCCCACCCTATCTGGCCACTATTCTGTTTAAGCAGAATAGCATGGCATGCTGTAACAACCACTACTCTACAATGCACATCAGTTTTCTGATGTTAGTTTCCTGGTCATTGGACATCTAACAGTAATGTGTCATGCCTAGTTACTGGTATTGACAGCCTGTTCCTCATTCGATGGCTGCAACCAGGTCCCTTCAAGATAAACAGTCCCTCTGTGTCAGGCTAGGCACCCATCCGCATTTCCTTCTGGCTCTTGTGAACCTCCCTGGTCCAGTCCTGTATCACTGTTAAGAACTGGCTGCCACTTTTATGGCAATGGAGGGGAAAGGGAAAATGTGAGGGGTTTGAAACGGAAACATTTAAGGTGAGCACAAGTGCCTTGCTGTCAAGTTCCACATCACCAGTAGTTAAGCTCTTCTTCAATATTATAATTGTTTGGGTCATTCACTTAAGACACTGTGTTGCCCACCATTGTTAACAAATCTATTATCTTAGTGTTGGCACCTCTAAATTCAAATTCATTCGCCCACCAGTTGAATAAAAACACTTTCTGCGGTGAGGAACTTAGTGCCTCCTAGTACCAATGTGGCACCCATCTCTGCAGTGACCACCGTGCATCATCCTCGTTTTCCTATTCAGAGAAAGAAGTGCAGCCTGCATGTAATGAGATGCTCTAATCATGCACTTTCTCAATGGCTGTCCTGAAAGTAGCTCTAATACAAGTAATTGTACATAAACCTTGTACAGAGTACAACTGCCTATGTACTGCTTCTAACCTGAAGTGCTGAGTTGTAAAATGGGATCAACTTGCCTACAGTTTTATTTTGCGCTACAACTTCACATTAAACATTTTAATGTAATAACTGCATCTTTCTATTTAGAAATGTGCCTACAGTAAATAATGTGTATATTATGTTAAGGGAAGGTGCCTTATCAAAAACCCCACTGCTGCCAATCTGCAGGAAAGCGTTTTTAATATACAATAGCTATGGTGATATTAGTGAGTGACCCAGGGCCAACAATCGTCCAAGAGCTGCCCAGTTAGTCGCCTCTTTTTTTCCATACAGAAACCCATAGAAGCAGGGGACAAACTTTGATTATATCTAAAATGTTGTTACTAGCTCTTCATGGCAAATACAGGTAGAATAATTTTTTACAAACCCGATGAGCATGTGTATTAAACAGTTTTCCAACTTTTGGAGGCCACTCGTGTCACAGACACCCCCCCACCACAGAAGTCTTCACCATAAGCTGCCACAGAAATACACCATATTCAGTTCACTAACTGGCTTAGTGCCTAGTTTAGAGGCAAAGCTAAAAACAGCTTGCATGACTGTATTAAATTTTTCTGACCTAACAGTTAATAAATGCCCCCAAGTTAAAGAGAGTTGAAAGGTATACCTAATCGCAGTGGCGGCTTGCAGTGGGAGTGCTGCGGGGTGGGGGAGGGTAGGGTGGGAGGGTAGTTGAGTCTGACTTACGGCGTCCTCGAGTAAAGTAGGTAAATTAAACTATTTAACTTGCGCTCGTTACATGGTCGAGTTGGCGACCACAGCACTCCCACTACAAGCCGCCACTGCCCGATAGGAAAAAGTAAGCACTTCTTCCAGGTTATCACTGATATGCAACATACTCTCTTTCGTGGCGTTCGGACCACAAGTCATCGTTTTTGGTTATATGTGCCTGCATCTCCACATTTGCCATAAAGTTCACAAACTCATTCAGTAGTCTGGAGGCAATTTTCCATCCTAGGTAGCAAGGCTGTATCTTTCGCATATAATACTGGAATCTGGTGTATATATACATAGTCAAAAGCAAAGACTCCGTGCCTTTTGTATACAAGGTGAACAAGAAGGGTGATAATATCCATACTTGTCTTGTAACCCTGTTAATTTTAAAAGAAATGGTAGAATAAGAATTATTAAGTTAGCCATTTGGTTCGAAACAGACCCTGACTCTCACAACCAGATGTAAGTGTCTTAAAAACGAACTATGGGCTCCTGTACCCTCACTGTTATCATTATAGCCCATAGAATTAAGGGTTGACGATGTCCCTACTGTGGTTGGGAGCACGTCTGGTGTTTTTAGGTACCCCTCACACACCAACAGGCCCCTTGGTGTCATGCTTCATCATCGGGGTCATCGTATCCCTCTACGGGATACGGCGTGCTGCGACCAGCGAATACGCGGGAGCACTCTTATGTCTGTGTGGTGTATAGTGAGGGTTATTTAATCATATAGTGAGTGAGTGTGGTGGTGGGGTCGGAATAGTGAGTGGAGATTTAAAAAGGACCTGACTCGTGGGTGGACTCAAAAACTTTAATGGTTCCCCGAGTTGGTACTATTAAAAAAGGTTGTAAGAGGATGAGCGTAGTATTATGTGCGCTGCCTCTGGGTGTGTGTCAACATGTTTCGATGTAAAAACATCTTCTTCAGGACAGGGTTACACAAAATCCCCACCTTACTCACGTTTTTCTAATTTGTGTATATACAAAAAAGTGATGTTTATTAGTGAAGGTCTATTATTGTACCTCAACTTTAGCCGCTATTTTGCAGACCTGTAGAGAGAAAGGATAAAAAAAAATTCTGGTAGTCCTTGCTTTCAAAAAAGACCATGGGTTAAATACATCCGTGGTATTGGTCATGCAGAAAAAGTGCGGTGTTCTATATAAAAATGTTGTTGAAAACAAACATGGCACGAAGTGTTAATTCTACACAACTATTTTTAGCGTGCCTATTGTGAAAAATACTATTTCCAAAATATTCGAAAAAAGAGGACACATACATAACGAACACACATACAACATAAAGCACACACTCTAGAAACGGGCCATGTTTGGTGCCACCCGTATTTTGCAAAGGTGGTAAGGTAACTGTGCTGTAAACAGTGAGCCAGCTAAAACATACTGTAAAAATGGGAGTTCAATGCTCCATGAGACCGTGTCTAACGCAGGGGTTACCCGGGCTTCCTTGCTGCCTGTGAACATGAAAAAAGGAAAAGATATATACATCCTGCTGTTTATGCTGATTGGTACTTACAATGCCGTCTGGAAATGTCCGTTTCATTCTGTTACTCACGGGTCTATGAGGAGAATCCCTCTTCGCTGCCCCTTACGCCGGCTCCGTCGTATCTAAGAATGCGTCTTAGACGAGCCTTTTTATGTGCTGGGTACACGCCCAGGTTTATCTTAATTAGTGGCCGGTGCGTGAGTATTTAGTCAATTACTCGCCGTGGAGCCCATATTTGGTCTACCGGTGATCAGCCTGTTGATTGCCGGGCGGTCGCGCGATTGTCTTATGCGCATGCGCATAACGGAGGCCTCACTGTGTCCCACGAGAGGGTGCGGCTCTGTCTCTGCGCATGCGCAATGCCTCAAAACCCGCGATGCGATGTTGCTGATGCTCTAAGAGGCTTGCTGTTTACAACGTGAGAGTCCGTCTCCGTTGAGCGCATGCGCATTGCAAAAAACCGGAGGAATTGATTTCAAACCCTTTGATTCACCAATTTATATTAAAAATATTAAAGTGGGACAGCATTTCGGCCCCTGTTATTAAATCCTGTTCTCTGCATGCTCATTTCATACCGCTCATGTTCCTTCATTTTGCATGTCAGGCAAGCAAGGTGTAGGTAGTTTACTGCACGGTCCCTGGATGGATATATTTTTAGAGAGGTGTCTCAATGTACATTCAGTTTCTTAATTGCCCCCAAGGTATATCATCGTTGAGGCCTGATATGTGGGTCCCCAGACGGAACACCCAACGCTGTTCCTTCTCAAAAAGGCCATGTTCTGAAGGTAACTGTTCAATGATGGTCCAGTGGATGTCATTGACAGTGTCCCATCTCCAGGAAGTGGTTGGCCATTTTGGTGGTGCTTTTTTTACACCGTATATTGCTCTTATGTTCATTGAGTCTCGTTTTTATTGCTCTCGTTGTCATGCCAATGTATTCCAAACGGCAGGGGCATGTAATCATGTAGACAACGTTTTTGCTGTTGCAGTTGGTCAACCTCCTCTGGTCCCATTTTGTGCCATTGGAGAAGGTAAGTTGTGTGCTCCTTTTTGTCAGGTGAAAGCTGGCACAGTTGCCACATGGGAAATGACCCTGTGTCCCATGTATAGAAGATTGGTGTTGTGGAGAAGATCTGGGGCGTGTATGTACCAGGATATCCTTCAAGTTCTTCCCGCGTCTGTGGGAGAACATTGGTTTTTCTATCTCCAGCTCACCGCAATTCAGGATGCGCCAATGTTTGTTCACTATTTTGGACACCTCATTTGAATGGGTGTTAAATGTGGTGATACATATTGGCCTGGTCGGTTTTTCATTGGTTACCACCTTGTTTTCAAGGAGAGCCTCTCTGTTGTTGTTTTTGGCTCTCTTCATTGCTGTGTTGATTACTCTGTCCGGGTACTTCCTGGCTTGCAGTTTCATTTTTAGGTCCTTAGCCTGTGATTTGTAGCTGTCCATCTGTGTGCAATTTCTCCTGAGCCTTAGGAACTGACCATAGTTCCCATTCAAATGAGGTGTCCAAAATAGTGAACAAACATTGGCGCATCCTGAATTGCGGTGAGCTGGAGATAGAAAAACCAATGTTCTCCCACAGACGCGGGAAGAACTTGAAGGATATCCTGGTACATACACGCCCCAGATCTTCTCCACAACACCAATCTTCTATACATGGGACACAGGGTCATTTCCCATGTGGCAACTGTGCCAGCTGTCACCTGACAAAAAGGAGCACACAACTTACCTTCTCCAATGGCACAAAGTGGGACCAGAGGAGGTTGACCAACTGCAACAGCAAAAACGTTGTCTACATGATTACATGCCCCTGCTGTTTGGAATACATTGGCATGACAACGAGAGCAATAAAAACGAGACTCAATGAACATAAGAGCAATATACGGTGTAAAAAAAGCACCACCAAAATGGCCAACCACTTCCTGGAGATGGGACACTGTGTCAATGACATCCACTGGACCATCATTGAACAGTTACCTTCAGAACATGGCCTTTTTGAGAAGGAACAGCGTTGGGTGTTCCGTCTGGGGACCCACATATCAGGCCTCAACGATGATATACCTTGGGGGCAATTAAGAAACTGAATGTACATTGAGACACCTCTCTAAAAATATATCCATCCAGGGACCGTGCAGTAAACTACCTACACCTTGCTTGCCTGACATGCAAAATGAAGGAACATGAGCGGGATGAAATGAGCATGCAGAGAACAGGATTTAATAACAGGGGCCGAAATGCTGTCCCACTTTAATATTTTTAATATAAATTGGTGAATCGAAGGGTTTGAAATCAATTCCTCCGGTTTTTTGCAATGAGCATGCGCTCAACGGAGACTGACTCTCACGTTGTAAACAGCAAGCCTCTTAGAGCATCAGCAACATCGCATCGCGGGTTTTGAGGCATTGCGCATGCGCAGAGACAGAGCCGCACCCTCTCGTGGGACACGGTGAGGCCTCCGTTATGCGCATAAGACAATCGCGCGACCGCCCGGCAATCAACAGGCTGATCACCGGTAGACCAAATATGGGCTCCACGGCGAGTAATTGACTAAATACTCACGCACCGGCCACTAATTAAGATAAACCTGGGCGTGTACCCAGCACATAAAAAGGCTCGTCTAAGACGCATTCTTAGATACGACGGAGCTGGCGTAAGGGGCAGCGAAGAGGGATTCTCCTCATAGACCCGTGAGTAACAGAATGAAACGGACATTTCCAGACGGCATTGTAAGTACCAATCAGCATAAACAGCAGGATGTATATATCTTTTCCTTTTTTCATGTTCACAGGCAGCAAGGAAGCCCGGGTAACCCCTGCGTTAGACACGGTCTCATGGAGCATTGAACTCCCATTTTTACAGTAAGTTTTAGCTGGCTCACTGTTTACAGCACAGTTACCTTACCACCTTTGCAAAATACGGGTGGCACCAAACATGGCCCGTTTCTAGAGTGTGTGCTTTATGTTGTATGTGTGTTCGTTATGTATGTGTCCTCTTTTTTCGAATATTTTGGAAATAGTATTTTTCACAATAGGCACGCTAAAAATAGTTGTGTAGAATTAACACTTCGTGCCATGTTTGTTTTCAACAACATTTTTATATAGAAAACCGCACTTTTTCTGCATGACCAATACCACGGATGTATTTAACCCATGGTCTTTTTTGAAAGCAAGGATTACCAGAATTTTTTTTTTATCCTTTCTCTCTACAGGTCTGCGAAATAGCGGCTAAAGTTGAGGTACAATAATAGACCTTCACTAATAAATATCACTTTTTTGTATATACACAAATTAGAAAAACGTGAGTAAGGTGGGGATTTTGTGTAACCCTGTCCTGAAGAAGATGTTTTTACATCGAAACATGTTGACACACACCCAGAGGCAGCGCACATAATACTACGCTCATCCTCTTACAACCTTTTTTAATAGTACCAACTCGGGGAACCATTAAAGTTTTTGAGTCCACCCACGAGTCAGGTCCTTTTTAAATCTCCACTCACTATTCCGACCCCACCACCACACTCACTCACTATATGATTAAATAACCCTCACTATACACCACACATAGACATAAGAGTGCTCCCGCGTATTCGCTGGTCGCAGCACGCCGTATCCCGTAGAGGGATACGATGACCCCGATGATGAAGCATGACACCAAGGGGCCTGTTGGTGTGTGAGGGGTACCTAAAAACACCAGACGTGCTCCCAACCACAGTAGGGACATCGTCAACCCTTAATTTTATGGATTCCTCTTGTTTTGTAAACGTTACCCAGGGAGAACGAATCCATATAGTCTCTCTCTCTCCTTCCTTTGTTAAAATTTATTTTTTTATCATTATAGCCCAAACATTGGACCCATTGATGCAGTCAAAAGGACTGAACAAATTCATAAATGCCATATGGTTTCCAACTTGTTTGGCCATAGTATATTTACAATTAACAAGGGTATCTTTAAAGACTGGCCAACTGTGCCTAGATCCATATTGCACGTTGGTCAAGTTAGATTTTAGTTTGTCCCTTTCTTCCAATCTGGACAGCAGGATTTGCCCCACTTTCTCCCTGAAATCTAAAGGTGCACTTCAGATAATCATTATCTTCTTTCTTAAAAATTGGTACGAGTACAGATTTAGACTGTGACTGGGTGGATTGCACTTTTGGCCACTGCTCTAAGAGCATTTCTTAACTTAGGAGCCCACAAAAGTCAACTTTTCATATAAACATCCATTGCCACTCCAACTGAACCCTTTGTCATTGCCTCTAGTCTGACCATTTGCACCAATTTGATTTGCTGAGGAGAGCCCAGGGAGAGCAATTGCCTGCCGTGTAGGTGCAGCTATAAGAAATTGTTGCTGCTTTTAAGGAATTGTAGTACAAGAAGTGCTGCTGCTTTTAGTTTTCATTTTCTCATTCAAAAATATATAAATAGAAGTCTTTTGCTTTTATCATTAGTTACTGTTAGGAATGGGGATCTCTAGTTGGCAGGTTGTTATGCTGTCCATGTAGGGACCCTTCTTCCTAGTCAGAATAAGGGAGTTAAACTTCAGATAATCCCTGCCCACCCCTTTGATAGCTTGGAACGAATGGTCCTTATCTCAGAAGCAGTATGTAAAGCATGTGGACATAACCAACAGTAATACAGTGAAAGCAATACAAAAGGACACCACACAAGCTTTAGAAACATAGCCAATATTTATCTGTATAAAACAAGACCAAAATTATATAAAACGAATTTACAGTTATTTAAAATACTCGTGAAGCAAAAATAGATTTTAAAATCAGTTCCTTGAAGTAGATAGTTCTGTGAAAGGATATTAGGGCATCGTAAATAAACTCAACAGTACTGGCTGACCCTTTGCATAGTGGGCCAGCTACAGTGTTGAAAGAACCGCAAACATTACCTTAAGAGATGCAGGCCGTCTGTGACCTCACAATGTGCTCCGAAGAGCCGGCGTCGGCAGGCATCCGTTCCGGAGGTCGGTGCAGGAGACATTGCGCCCTTGAAGACACATGTTGCAGATCGAACTCCGTGCAGTTGAAGTCGGTGTCACTGGCGTCGGTGCTGCAGTTTGAACTTTAGCTTTGCGGCATTCGGTGCCCTCAGGCCGCAGCGGAAGCAGCGGCGTTGGTGAAGGTGTTCGTGAGACCAGGGCTGCAGTCTAAAGTGGGACGGTTCTCGCTGAGGTGTTGCCAGGTCATGGTGCAGGCAGCACTGAAGTGCTGTCGTTGGTTGACGACCTGGAGTCAATGGCACCGATATTGGTAGACCCAGGCTGTGGTGTGGGAAAGGGCGGTACTTTGTGTAACTTACAAGCGATGCCCCCAAACCACGGTGTAGGAATCTGCATCGATGTCAGCTTAGAGTGTTGTCGTCAGTAAGACCAGGGCTGTAGTGTGAACCAGGACGGTGCTCTGTGTTCTCCACGATTGGCGTCCACAGGTCATGGTGCTGGCAGTGGCATCGGTGATGGAGTTGCTGCATTGGAGGGGATACCAGGGCTGTGGTGTGAAGCCAGGCGGTGGGCAGTGTGGTGCCCACAGGTCTCGGTGTAAGCTGTGGCTTGGTGGCGCTGTCGAGTGGCATAGTCAGCGAGACCATGGTTTTGGTGCGTAATTGTGGCTGTGCCCTCTGCGGTGCCTTCGGGTCATGGAGCCGGCAGAGGCGTCGTTGACAGCATTGGTTTGCTTTTTCCTCTGGTGCAGCACAAAACACAGTTCCCAGTGCTGGTAGCAGATGAACTTTAAGTCTTTGTTCCGGAGACTTCTTGAGCAGGGTTGCAAGCTCTACCTTAAGCCCTTGGAGAAACTCAGGGAAAACAGATGCCGAAAGTACAGTCCAGTCCTTGCACTGCCAAAGACAGAAGCAGCCACTGCAGGCCAACACAGCAAAGCGCACAGAAAAGGGCTAGTCTCTCCTCACAGCTTCTCCAGCTCCCTTTCTTGGCAGATTTATTGATCTACAACAGTTCTAAAGATCTGAATTCAGGGCCCCAATATTTATACCACATTTTTATTTGAAGTTGGTACAAACAAAGTTCCGCTGGCATACATAAACCAGTTCAGCCTAGCTCAGGCCAGGTTCACCACAGGAGTTTGGGCAGCTTTGCGAGAGGCAGACCTAGTCCATTCAGATGCAAGTGACAACTCATCCCACTATTCTAAATGTGACCAGGTCTATTCAGCCTGGCTTTGATTCACTCATGAAAGGCAAGGCACACCTCAACCCCAACCCCTTGTGTCTGTCTATTGTGAACACACATCTCCAGCCCTGTCAGTGTAAAGCCCAGATAGCTAATATTCAACCAGGCAGAGGCACATGGATGGTTAGACAAGTAAATACCCACTTTCTAAAAGGGGCATTTCCAAACACACAATATAAAAATCCTCTTTACCAAAAGATGTTTTTTAAATCCTGAGTTCAAGCATACTAAACTCCACTTTTCTATCAGCTCCCCTTGACCAGCTACATATGTAAACGTGTGACAAAGTAGCCCCCATGTTAACCTGTGGAGAGAGAGCCTTTCAACCATGAACCTGAAATGCACAGTATTACACTATCTGGGCATGTACAACACACCAGTATATGTCCCACTTTTCACATACACTGCATCCTGCCCATAGGGGTACCCTGGGCTTACCTGAGAGGTGTCCTATGTGAAAGAAAAGGAAAGGTTATGGCCTGGCATGTGAGTACCTCGACATGGCAGTAAACTGCACGCAGACACTGGATTGGCAGGTCTCAGAACCCTTTGAAAGGTTGTTTCTGTGGGTGGCACAATCCATTCTACAGGCCCTCTAGCAGCATTTTGATTTCCAGGCCATGGACACACAGTGCACTGTACAAGAGACTTGGTAGTAAATGAAATAGGCCAATCCTGGAACACCAATCATAACCTACTTTATAGTAGGAGCACTTGCACTTTAACACTGAACAGCAGTGAGAAAGTGAACAGAGACACTAAACCAGCAAAAACAAGATCAAAAACAGGAGGCCAAAAGTCTGAGGGTAAACCCACGGAAAAAGCCAAAGTCTAACTGTTACATTTTCAAAGGTGAAAAGACTGAAATCTGAAGCCTGCAATCAGTCAGTAGCTGAGCACTTCTTCAGTTCCTCAGTCCCAAAGTACATTGCTGTGTATGACCAAGGCCGTGTATGACCAAGACCAATATTCATTCCCATGCTATTTACTTGAATAGCTACACATAACCATATAACAGTCTGTTGGAAATGGCCCTTTTTGCAGGATTATCCCCAAACATTTGCTTCTTCCTGAACTGTGTTTGTTGGCAGTAGGACTCTGGGCACTTTACCACTGCTGATCAGTGCTAAAGTGCATATGCTCTCTGTGTAAATTGTTAGTGATTAGTTCTCCCTGATTGGCATATTTGTTTTACCAGTAGGTCCATTATGAAGTGCAATGACTGTGCCAGGGCTGGTAAATCAAATGCTACTGGTAGGCCTGCAGCACTGATTGTGCCACCCACTTGAGTAGCCCTGAAAAGAGGTCTCAGGCCTGCAACCGTGGTGCCTGTGTACAGATTAACTGCCAAGTCAACTTGACAAGTGGGCCCACTTGCCAGGCCCTACCCTTCCCTTCTCTTACACATTGGACACCCTATGGCAGGCCCAATGTACTCCCTTGGGCAGGGTGCAGTGTATGTGAAAGGTAAGACATGTACTGGTGTGTGTAACATGTCCTGATAGTGAAATACTGCCAATTTCATTTTTCACTATTGAAAGGCTATCTTGCCCAATAGGACAGAATGGAGAATGCTTTCAAACATTTTACAAGCAAATCTTCCCATCGGGATAAGATAGACAAAGGAGTTTGGTATCCCTGAACTCAATATTTAATAACCTCTTTTAGTAAAGAAGGTTTTTAAATTGTGTGTTTGAAAATACCACTTTTAGAAAGTGGCTATTTTCTAGTTCAAACATCCTGTGCGCCTCTGCTGGTTTGTAGATTGACTGGCTTTTCTCAGTGACCTCCATCAGAACCTAGCGGCAGCTGTTGGGTCACGCAGGACGGGAGGTGCACGGGCCAATTTAAATCCAGGCGGGGGGTCTGACAAGGTTGCATCCTGGCCCCCCCTTCTCTTCACAATTTACATTAATAGCCTGGAAAATTCACTAACTGGGCCAGGGGCAGCTATTCCGCGTGCAGGGGGAAAGGGTATCCCGGTCCTCCTGTACGCGGACGATGCTGTACTTATCGCTCGCACAGGCCTAGGCCTACAGAGGCTGCTGGATAACTTCGGCGCCTTTATGGAGTCATTAGACCTAAAAGTTAACAGCAGTAAATCTCATGTTATGATTGCTGGAGGCCGAAGGAAGATTAGGAAGGTAAACACGTTTAGATGTTTGGGAAATCAACTCTCCAGGGTACCGGCTTTTACCTACCTTGGAGTGTTGTTTGATGAGAAGGGTAATTGGGGCCCCCAGCAGAAACAAAAGAGCAATGCTGTCATAAGATCTACATCCGCCCTTCTCAGCTTTGCTAAATGACTGGGAGCTAGGCCTATGGAGGCCATACTTAAAATATATAAGGCCAAATGTTGCGCGATTGCATCGTATGGGGCCTCGATATGGGGATATGCCACTGTGGGTAAAATTCAACTCACGGAGAACAGATTTCTTAGATCGTTGTTGGTGGTTCCTCAGTCTGCCCCGACTCTGTCCATCCACTCTGAATTGGGTCTAGGCTACATTACGGACCACCTAAAAGTAGCCCCCCTAATTTGTTGGGGGAAGACATGGCTTAATGAGGATATCACCCTTAACCACCTTATCCTTAAAGATTGCTTAGCCCTCGACAAGGCAAATGGCATACCATGGCTGGCATACGTTAGAGCGGTGTGTGCCAGACTGGGTCGCCCTGAACTATATACAGCTCCAGAGGTTATTAGGAAAGAGGATGTGGACTGGATCAAACATAATTTTAGGTTGATGTTGGAGGCAGACGGGGAAGAGGAGGAGCTTAGAAAATTGGGTGCTAGAAGTATTTATCTTTTACAGACTTCCCCTTCAATTGACCCCTATCTGAAGATTGTTACAAAGCCTTTTTATCGCTTCTTGTTGACAAGATTCAGGTTCAATTTAATACATCTGAACTTAGGATTCTTTCCGAAATGGGGTAAACCGGAAGAATCGCCACCATGCTCCTGCGACAATTTTTCAACACAAGATACCCTCCACCTAATTTTGTTTTGCGAAAAGTTTTCCAATGCACGTAAAAAAATGTTATACCCCATTTTACGAGAGGCACCCTTTGTGCAAGTAAGACCAGCACTCTTACATCTGCAATTACTGGGTAGTGTGCGCACTATTTTTAGTGTGGCAAGCTTCTTGGCGGCAGCTGTGAGGATTAATAAAAAAACTGTAATACCTGTATGCTTCATGTATAGTAGGAGGAGAAGGGGGTACCTCGCTATATTTTATGTCCATACACTTGATGCATTTCTGATTTTATTTGAAACTTTAGAGTGGCTTTTTAAATTTGGAGTGAACATTGTTATCACTACCTATCTTATATGATTTGTAAATAATGTGTATATATATGAATGTTTGCAAATGCTTGCACAATTATTTACTTTGTGCATAATATCTTATCTCCCGCATTTTGTATGTATGTATTGTTGCTGCTTTTTATTATTTTTATTAATCGAAATAAAGAATTTTGACTGACTGGCTTTGGAGTGACCGGGGCTGGGGAGGTGCAGTGCCTCCAGGAGTCTGGATGAGTCTGCACTAGCCTGAATAGGCCTTATCTACATTTGGAGTGGTCGGAGGAGTAGCACCTGTACCTTAATAGGACTGTGCCTGCCTTCCACAATGCTGGCTACACCCCCTTGTGGTGTCTGGAGCCAAGGCTCACACTGACAAAGTCCATTCTGAGAGGAGAATTTAGGTGTCAAGCAAGTGTTGTTATGCTGTTCCTCAAAGTTAAAATTGCAGAGTCAAGGAAAAGCTGTGTCCAGGTAAAGCCTACATAGGGTCTATAGTTGGAAAATCAAATTACTGGCTTTTAATGCCCTCACACACCCTCTCGGGTGTCATGCTCCATCATATGGGCTGCTCCACGTTGGTTTGGCAGTGCAATACCCAATGGGCTCACCTTGAAAAGGGGCACTTTCAGAAATCTTTTATACAACAGCTGTATGGTGAAGTGGGGCGTATGGGGCCAGAGATGTGCAGATGTGGTTTAAAAAGTAGAACTGTGAGTACCTCGTGTGGAACAATTTTATTCTGGGGGTCTCCTGTCCTAAGTAAAAACAGTGAGCACAGCACTCATCCGAGTGTAATGTCTCGAAGTAGAGTGTCTGTGTCTTATTCAACAGAGGTCAACCTGTCTCTCGCGTAATGTGCATTAACTCGCGATTCTTCAGGACCGAAAAGAAATGAAGACTATCTACACTTAATAATCTTTTGGTAACTCAGTTTTGCAAAAGAAGACTGGGTATTTTAATCAAAGTGTAATACCTGTGGTAACCTGGTTATGCCCAAGTTAATAAAATGCCCAGGCATCAACAGTACCCCATGGTCAACACAGGGCTTGACTCCTATGTATGCTGGAGTTTCGTCTCCAGGCGTCGTTCCTCTCGACCTACCCAACACACCGGGTAGAATTTAGGTGCCATGTTACTGTAGCTTTTGATATTTGCTTCAATCCAACAAAATTAGAAATAATGTCCTCCTTTTTCTGTAAAGGCAGCTGGCACACTTCCTCCTGGGATTTGAAGCCAGGAAGTTTGGCAGATATTCCTGAAGGGATAAGAAACCTTTCCAGAGACCCATTATCTTCGGCAAAAGCCCAGTTTTAATATACAATACATGGACATTTCTTCAAGCCCTCCTGTCTTCTTTTTCCTATCAAACTAATTAGCAGTTTTCCTCCTATACGCTTTGGGCAACAATGATTACTTAGTCAGTAGTTCATGTACTCTTCATCATAAGCTTCCTTAATTAACCTGCTGCATGCATCAAAATCAGCGGCAACAACACCAGGCAAACCTTTCAACATAATTAAAGAATTCTCCAACCCGGCTGCCAGCAAAAACCTCACGGGGGCTGTGTGACATCCTCCTCACCACTTCTTATACAACAAGATCGCAACGATATACAGACACTTCGAACCCCAACCCACACCTACGGACTTCTACAACAAATAGGCCACCAGTGTAAGCCACACAAACTACACACGTAGCACCTGGAACATCCTCTCCATCCAGGACACCACCTCCACCATGAAATCCATCCACTCGGGAGCTCCCACATACTCATGCCCACATCACATCTTCAACCTCAACCTCAAGAAGCAAAGGATTGACCAGGTCAACCCCTCTCCCTACTGCAACATTTCCGGATGCCTGAAAACACACCAAAATAAGACCACTATTCAAAGAGCCCCCTGCCGACCCCAGCAAACTCAAACTACCAGCCAATCTCCCTGATTCCATTCCCAGGAAAGGTACTGGAAAAGATCAACAATCAACTCATGACACACTTGGAACAGAACCAGCTCCTCAACACCTCCCAATCCTGCTTCTGCAGCAATCACAGCACTGACACCACCCTGATCGTAGCCACTGACAACATTTAATCCTCCTTGACCTGAGAAACAGCAGCTTTGATCATCCTAGACCATCTCTGCAGCCTTTGGCACAGTTTCCCATCACACATTGATTAAAATACTCCACCATGTCGGCATCCAAGGGATACGCTCAGGTTGATCACCTCCATCCTCACCGGAAGAACCCAGAGGATTCACCTCCCAGCTTTCACCGCTCAACCAAAGGAGATCACCTGCGGTGTCCCCCAGGGCTCATCCCTCAGCTCCATACTCTTTAATGCATATATGACACCACTGGCCAACATTGTCAGATCCCAGATCTCAACATATTTTCCTATGCAGACAACACCCAACTCATCCTCTCACTCACCAACGACCCCACCACACTAGAGACGACTTCCCCAGATGCATGGCAAACTTTGTCAACTGGATTAAGAACTGCCTGCAGCTGTACACAGACAAGATGAAAGTACTGATCTTCGGCAACAGCAGCAACACATGGTACGACTCCTGATGGCCATCAGACCTGGGACCCACACCCACTCCCTCCAACCACATTAGAAACCTCATAATTATGATTGACAACAAGCTCACCTTGAAATCGCAGATTAATGCTGCCTCCTCTGCCTGCTACCACACTCTGCTCATGCTATGTAAGATCTTCAAGTGGCTAGTCCTACACAAGTGACACAAGCCCTTATCACCAGCCAACTGGGCTACGGCAATGCTCTCTGTTAGAATAGCCATACACCTTCTACAGGGACTTCATACCATACAGAACACCACAGCCAGACTCCTACTCAGCCTTCCATGATGAACCCACATCACACTCCAACTTTGGAAACTCCACTGGTTCCCCATACAGAAGAGACGCAAATTCAAGTTGCTCACCCACACACACGGCTCTATTCAACCAAGGACCTGCCTACATTACCACAGCCTGAACTTCCAACCACCATCAATAAGACTACACTCTCCCTCCTTTTCACTTGCCCATTCTCCCTGCATCTACTGAAGTAGAAGTTCCTTCTCGCACATTGCAGTAGATACCTGGAACAACCTCTTCAGGCACTTCTGCACCATCACCGGAATTCCGAATGGCCCTCAAGACCTGGCTGTTCGAAATAAGCCTCTGGGGCCTGCAAGCACCTGGGGCCTGCAAGCACCTGCATACCCTATCGGGTATGCAGGTGCATATAAATCCTTATTGATTGACCCAGTCCCACAACTCTGAGATTATCACATAGTTGTCCATATTAAGAAAGGATACATTTTAAGAAGTGAGATTTTAGCACACAGGATAGGTGCACATAATGTATCCGAATGTAATCCGTTTTGCACATTTTTGTAGGGATTAACACTGCGTTTTCACACAATTATGAAAGGAAAAGTTCATGATACAACTTATTAGCAATTAATATACCAAAAACATATTTTTCCTCTTTTGCAGGTGATAAAGCATCAGGTGTTCCCAATTATGGGCCCGGAGGACAATATTACCCAGGTGGCCAAGTTCCCCAAGGATATCAACCATACCCTCCTGGAACGTATCAAGGTATAAAAGATGATCTAGGAGATGTCATGAGAGTTTTAGGGGGAGTGGTTATTTACATTTTCTTAGCTGGCAATGAAAGTGATGCTATGTCTATTTCATATTAAATGTCTTTTTTTTGCATTTCATTAATTCTTTTTCACGGATCTTCATGACATTTTGTACAAATTTAGTCCATTTCACAATTGAATTGATTTTGGTGATTTCGTCCGGTGACGCAAAGTTAATAGTGTGTCAAAAAGAGAGGTGGCTGAATTCCCCACATTGATTAATAGAGCAATAACTGCTTATCTTTGACGACTACACGAAACATTGGATGATGAGAAAACTTGGCCAGCAATGGATGTTTTGTGATTTTGTGCGGCTCTGTTCAGTGATTGAGTATTTTTAAATGCTAAATTTCCTAATTCCCGGAGCACAGGGTATCAATAAAGATGCCTTTTTGTAAACCAGCTCATGAAATACATTTCTGAAGACCAAATCAATCTAATTCTTTGACCTTCTTTGAGGCCTATGGTCCAGTTTTGATGGCTAGAAATTTGAACGCTTCTATTTGCTTGGTTAAGGAAGATATTTTCCCCTGTAATTTATCCCTGTGAGGTTCGCAAACCACTGAACATGGCCCATGAAATTAATCATGGGGCAATGTGTAGAGAATGAGAGCAGACCTCTCGCCTTATGGGAATAGCAAAAAGAACAATTGATGGACAGAATGCAGAACAATGTCATACATTCACCCTAGTAAAGAGATCTGGGCCTAAATCCCTCGTTTGATTTTGCTCACCATGCCATTCCAGTTTGGACCCAGCCATATGCAAATCAGTCTTGACCCTGCACCCAATGGGAACAGTCCAGTCTGACCTGCCAGGTCTGGTCCTCACCGGACTGGAAACAAGCATCCTAGGACCAGTTTCGGGCTTTCAGCCCTCATCAGCCAGGTTAAAAGAACGATGGAATATAAAAGATCTTTTGACTGGGGGAGAATGTTTGCATTGTCCGCATTCCGTCCATCATTTGTTTGCTTTAATACTTTTCGCCCTAAGTGGGGAAGGGTATGCCTAGACGTGGATCCCTTACTCACTGTGCCTCTGGATTCAAGCTTGCCTGGCTGAAGAAGGGTGACCTACTCTAAAACCGGTCCCAGGATGCTTGTTTTCGGTCCAAGTAGTACCTGGCCTGGCAGTTCTGTCCGGACTGTTCCCTTTTTTATTTTATTTTTATTGAGAGTTCATACAAAATATATTCCAGATACATAGTAAAAGCCAATTCTTTCCCATCATAAATACATAAATACAAAAGACATACCATCCATAAAAAGATAATAGGCAGATTGAATAGCTACTGTACCACTGTAACATTTTAGACTCTTGCTGCTCTCCAGGCAGCTACTGGAGCCCAGAGTCGCATGCCCATTTCCCTTGTCCTGGCTCCCTTTAGTTCATAAAGTGCTTCCTCAATGTTATGTATACCCAACATTCTACACATCCACATTTGAAACGTAGGTGCTTCTGTATCCTTCCAAGCTGCACTGATTAAAATCCTAAAAATTGCTACAAAGATAAAAACTAAAGCCTCAATCTCAATACGCATATTTAGTTTCACATCACATCCAGTTATTATCAGGGTTGGGGATAGATTAATTTTAACATCTAGCAGCCCCTCTAAAAACCGCTCTATTTCAGTTTTAGTAGTTTTTAATTTTTCACAGCCATAGAACATGTGTATAATATCAGCTGGACCATTTTCACACCTGGGACAATTGCTATCAGCCATTTTCCCCCAAGAGAATAATTTTGCCGGCGTGTAGTATAGATTGAATAAAGTTTTATAGTGTTGGGCCCTGAGATTCGAGGAGCGCAGAAATCGTTTATCCATCGCTAGGGCCTTATCAAGATCCACTTCTGGATCCCCCAATTTTATGGACCAGGCTGATTCCATTTTACCCATATCATCCATTGATGCTTCAATAAATATTTTATATATATCCTTAATTCTATGACCTCCCGACTTCAAATACTCCAATAGTTCACATCTCCTTCTCAAAATGATACGTGGCCTTATTGATTTGATTCTGTTGACAAGCTGCAGGTATTTAAACTCTTGATAACCTTGTAGCGAATAAATCTGCGTAAGTTCTTCTAGTGATCTATAATCGTCCCTGTTCATTATTTGCCCCAGCGTGACAATGCCCTAACTCTCCCAGTGGCGCCATGATCCATCCCTGCTAAGATTTGGAAATAGTGTTGAATTCCAGAGAGGTGTGATATGATGACTGGGTATAGCTAGGATTTTTTTAACAATTACCCACATATGCCATACATCTTCAAGCATCTTATACCCAAATTTCTTATAATAACTCCTCTGGGTTCTCCTCAATAACACCCCTACCGCTTCACAACCCAGTAGTAGCTGAAAAATTGATGGTATCCCTGCCTGTCTGAGGGTTGGGCCCCCTGGATGAAATAGGATTGCCATATCTGTGAGAAGACATGCAAGATGATAACTCTTTAAATCAGGGAGTCCTAACCCTCCTCTATCTTGTGGCATTGACATGTATCTATTTGATCGCCTTATTTTGCCATACTGCCACAGGAATTTCATAAATATGGCCTCAATCTGCTTAATAACCTGCTCATCAATTTTAAATGGAATTGACCTTAACTTGTAAAGAACCTTGGGAAACATTGTCATTCTTATAACGTTAGCCCTCCCAATTAACGACAGCTGAAGTGAATCCATTCTTTTTAAATCTGTTTCCATAGTATGCATAAGTGGTGTGAAATTATCATTGATTATTTTCCCAGGTTCTGCATTTATTATTATGCCCAAATAGATTACAGAGTCCACATATCTAACATCCTGTTTAGCAATTTTTTTGGAACATAATACTAGAGTTTTGTCCACATTTAATCGGTAGCCCGACACACCTCCAAACCGCCCGGTTATATTAACTACTTCCCTCATAGCTGACTCCGGGTCTTTGGTGATAACTGCAAGGTCATCCGCGTATGCGAGAAGTTTGGTCTGATATCCATTAGTGACTACTGGTTTAATGGCCACACTATTCATTATTTGTATAATTAAAGGATCTATATAAAGCGCAAACAGGATTGGTGAACATGGACAGCCCTGTCTCGTACCCCTTGTTATGTTGATCTTGCCAGATCTTACCCCCATTAGTTGGATTCTTGCCATAGGTGATGAGTACATAGCCCGGATAGCTTGGCAGAATCTAGGGCCAAACCCCCTTGCCTCCAGGACCTTCCATAGAAAGCCCCATCTGACGCGATCAAATGCCTTCTCCGCGTCGAGGGATCATTGCGACCTCCCCCCCCCCCCCCTCTAGCAGCGCCGATGTCAAATAGGGTAATAGCTCTCCTAATGTGGTCGGTGGTACCCCTACCTGGGATGAACCCATGCTGCCAGGGGGAAACCAAGGACGCAATGATCCTCCCCATGCGTACGGCCATGATTTTTGCATACAGCTTGTTAGGACTATTGATCAAGGATATTGGTCTATAGGAACCAGGGTTAGTCTTTGGTTTTCCTTTTTTGTGGAAGATCACTATATTGGTTTCTTGCCAGGACTTGGGTATTATGCCTGTATTCATAACGCCCTTGAACAAATCTAAAAGCAATGGTGTTGTTTCATCTCTTAAACTTTTGTACACCTCCAGCGGTATAGCATCCGGGCCCGCAGCCTTCCCGCTTGCCAGATCCTGCAGGGCTTCTAATACCTCAGACATGGTGATATCTTGTTCCAAAGAATCGGTATGGGCCTGTTTAACTTGCTACCCATGTCTAGCCAGCTTGTATTTGGAACCTCTGCACCCGCCTCCTCCTGATACAGTTCTTGATAAAATTTCCTGAAGGCCTCCAAAATTTCACCTGATTTATCATATGTTTGGCCCTCATATTCAATTTGTGTCACTATGTTCTTAGAAGCCACCTGCCTGACTCGTAATGCCAGTGCTCTTCCTGCTTGCTCCCCTGTTTCATAGAGCCTTGATCTATGCGACTGGTAATTAGCTGCCGCCTTTATAGCTAGCTGTTTCTGGATCTCTGCTTTTAAGGAATTAACTCTTTGTAGACTCTCGACAGATTGAACCCCTAGAATTATATCTTGTCTATGGTGTGTCTCGGCCACATTCAACTTTCCCATCAATACTTCCTTTTCCCGGTTGATCTTTTTCCAAACCCGAGTAGTATAGCTTATGGTCTCACCTCTTAGTCCTGCCTTAAAGCTGTCCCAAACCACTCCCCTAGATGAGCTGTACCTATTAGCGTCAAAAAAGGCCTGGGACCATGTTTTCATATGTTTAATATAATCCATATCTGCTAATAGTTTTTTATCAAAGGTCCAAGGCCTAGGGGCTTTATATGGTTTATTAACATCCATGGTTAAGACTAGAGGATTGTGATCTGACAGAACTTTAGGAAGCTTAATTATTTGGACACTATTTAACTGGGTAGTCGATCATGAAGTAATCCAGTTTCGAGTATTTATTGAAGGGATTTGAAAAGTAAGTAAACCCTGGGTCGCCTATCACTACATTTCCCCAGACATCCGCTAAACCATGTGACTGCATCATTGATGTTATTGCTCTGAACACCCTCGGCTTCCTACCTACGTAGGGTCTATCATCCGAGAAATTAGCTGAGATGTTAAAATCCCCACATAATACTATGGGAGTTGGCCAATCAATTAATTCATTTTCAATCCGCCTAAAGACCTCAGGCTCATCTGTATTAGACCCGTATACAGAGCAGATAGTAATACCCAAATTCATTTCACATATGGCCCATCTGCCCAATGGATCTGCCTTAAACCTTTTGGCCCCCCCTAGCCCGACTTTACCAATTATGGCCACCCCTCTTATCATGGAGGTCTGGGATGAGCATGACAGCAGTTCATAACCTTTAAAATGTAACCAATGTTTTTTCTTCCAGGATAGATGGGTCTCTTGTAGACCTATTATGTCTAAACTCAGCAGATTAAGATATTGTTCAAACTTCCCCCTCTTTTTCCAATCATTTAATCCTCCTATATTAAGAGATCCAATCCTTAACTTAGACATACCTGGATTTCAAACATTGCCAACTCATCAACCTATCCAAGTTACTAATGCATACATAAAGGAACCATATCCTTTGTTTCAAATTTACTTTCACATTTATGAACGCTCTACCAGTACGACCTCTCCAATGTTTTGTTTTCTCCCCCCCTCACCCTCCACTCTTCCTCCCCTGCCCCACCCACCTTATTGGACCCCCCCCGCCCTCTCCCCGGCAAGGCGCGCAGACAAAGTCTGTGCATGTGATGGGTGCAGCACAGCAAATCGACTCAATAAACCAGCTTACTTGTGTATAACTCAGAAACCCACAGAAGCCCATAGAACAAAAACCTAAGTATTTACGTGATTTATATCAGTTTTCTACCTATTTTACCATAACTAAACTTAACACTCCACTCAGACCCATACTTAACCTGAGATTTCTACCTCGCAAGCACTTCCTCCACCACACAACACCCAAATTACAAAGACATATAGTTGGAATGCCTCTTTCACTTATGGTCCCTTAATAATACAGTTATACAGAATCAAGGAACTCTTGGGCTTTAACCTCTGAGGAAAAGTACATTGTTTTGCCCAAATAAATTACTTTGAGCTGAGCCGGATTTATAAGGTAAATCTGGATTTTTTTTCCTGGAAGGGTCTAATTAATTGTCGTAGCCTCCATCGTCGCTCCACTGTGGAGTGACAGAAGTCAGGTCTAACAAAAAAAGTAACCCCCTCTCCTGTTCTCCTGGCATCCGGTCTTGCTTTCTCAGCCACCGCTTGTCTCAGCATAAAGTTCCCAAAAAATACCAAAATTGCTCTAGGCTTATCGCCTTCTTTCATGTTCTGGCGTACCCTAAATGGAGTCCGATGTACCCTCTGAATTTCTAGGGCCCAGTTCTAGCTGTCCAGTTCCGGGAAAGCTTTTTCAAATAATTTTATTATATAGGCTTTGACATCGCTGCCTTCCCTACCTTCCGGAATGCCAAGGACTCTAAGATTATTTCTCCTCAACCTGTTCTCCAAATCTTCCAGCTTCCACTGGACATCTTGTGCTCGGGCTCCAAAAGATTCCACCTTGGCAACGGCTTGTGTGACCTCATTCTCGGTGGCAACCACTCTTTCCTCTAAGTTTGAGACTCTATCCCCAACATTCACGGTAGCCTTGGACAGCTTCCTAACCAGTCTTCATTTTCCTCATGGCTGCTTGTGCTTTCAGACTATCCTGTCTAGTCTCTTCCCAATGTGCGATAATCTCCTGATGAATTGCCTCCAGCATTGATCGCTGAGTAGCTTCTTGAGAATCCTCAGAGTTGTTTTCTCGGATTGAGTTCCCATGGGGCACAGGGTCAAGACTGATTTGCATATTGCTGGGGTGACATTGTGGGCAAAAGAACGATGGATTTAACCCAGATCTTTTGACTGGGGGAGAATGTTTGCATTGTCAGCATTCCGTCCATCATTTGTTTGCTGTAATACCTTCTGGGAATAGCAGCACAACCAAGAAGGATAGAACATGATTCACTCCTCTGGGAAAAATTGTTGGTAATCACTATAAGACTCAGGATCCTGTAGCTTTGTGTTTGTGAAACACGTGATCACACATGAACAGTGAAAACACATTAATAAGCGGTTTCGAGCCACATGCATGCCTCGCAATTCAGAAAAAAATTATTTTAAAAAAAATGCAACACTCTGGATCCCTAAAAAAAAACTCTCACGAGTAGGCGTGACATGTTGATACAAGTTATACCACTGCATGACTCAAGAAAAACGTAATATTGAGAGACTTTATGGGTATGTTATATGAAAACATAAGAGCGTTACTGGTTAAAATTAGGGATTCATTTCTGGAGGTATGTCTGCAGGAGTGAGGTTTTTGAAATTGCTGCCTGCAAGGTGCAGCTAAAAGTGAGCTGTGGTGCAAATGTAATGTCTAGGGTTTGCTTCCATACACTGAAGGGGATATCAATAAAACAAAGCACAGTGGCGAAGACCAGCATAAGCACAGTGGGTTTGGTGCGGTCAGTGTCTGGATTCACTGCTCTGCTTGAAGGCTAGCCGGCCTAAAGGACGGAAATTCAATTGGAGACGGATCTTGTATTAAAATAAACCCACCATAATTGAGTGTTGCCATGTGGCATATTTAGGCCCTCCACTTCTGCAAAATATAGTGGCCTTATAATAAAAAGAAAGGGTGGCCTTCCCTTTGTTTCGTTCTACACCTCTGTTGTTTAATTACATTAACATTCTGCTACTATCTTTCAATTTAATGCTGCCCACATAACGTTTCAAGGATGTAAAGCTATCCGATAAAAAGCAATTGAATTGTTCTCCATATGGTCAAATTGGAGAAGGTGAAATGTAATATCTACTGTGTTACTATACATTTTGTTAGAGATAATCAGATTATTCCAGTTTTTCACCAATGTTTGTTTCCTTTTTCTAAAAAAAAAAAAGGCCTCTGTTCCACACTATGCATTTGTGGGCATTATACACCAATTTTCCTCTCACCAAAAGAGAAGATAGTTTCACCACCTGCATTGTAAAATGGATGCTTTAGTTTAACCTTTGAAAAAGCCTATTCATGTCATCAATCTATTTTTATTCATGAAAACGGAGGCGCTTGTTATGTTTTAAAAATAACCATTCTTCACAGTCACACAAATGCACTTCTGCCTGTTAAACTCTTAAATGATTTATAGTAAACAAGCATTGGCAATCCCAACAAGTATGGCTATGTGTTTGTGCAATATTATCATTGCAGACTATTTGTGACACATCTCTTTGCAGTCTGTCTCTCAGTTGCTCCATTTTCTGCGCTCCTTTTTTAATTTTTTTTTTTTATTCCCCAACCGCATAATTTGTTTCCAGGCTTGCAGTGATTCTGGTGTGCATTAACACATGTTTGTGAATAAAAATAGGGCACAGACACAAGATGTACACAAAGCGCCAGGTTTTAGAGAGACACGTCACACATAGGCTGTGCACAGTTGTGTATGTCAGTATTTGCATGTGTTAGCACATTCATGCCAGACCTGTTGGATTTGCAAGTACTTCTTTTGAATTGTCCTATTCTTTTACATTTTTACAAGCAGGATAATGTTGGAGGATTTAGTAACACAAAGGTTTAATGGTTCTAGATTGACATCTATTGCGGCATTGACTTCTGTTTCACCGGGATGTATGTGTTGTAAAACTGAATTTTGTTGTTGCATGTGTTTGTGAATTCATGGCATCTGTAGTATTCAGGAGGAGAACTGTTTGGATTCAACTATAGCTGGGATTGCCGCACTGATGCATTTGTTTGTCGTGTAGTTTACCAGCCATCCACGAAGGTTCTTTCATCATTTAATAGAACA
Source organism: Lissotriton helveticus (assembly GCF_964261635.1). Taxonomy (NCBI): domain Eukaryota; kingdom Metazoa; phylum Chordata; class Amphibia; order Caudata; family Salamandridae; genus Lissotriton; species Lissotriton helveticus. The sequence continues at coordinate 258,480,066 of NC_136072.1, forward strand.
CCAGAGTAGCCTCGTTGCCTCAGAAAACTGACATCTCTTCCCACTGTCTCCACTAGCCGGTTTACAGGTCCAGCAGCAGTGTGATTTTCTTGTCTGTATTTTTCATGAACATCCTTGAAGGGCTTGTAGCCTACAGCACTGAAAATCACGGCTGCAATAAACAATTTATTACGGTAGACTTAGTGATCTGGTGCACATTTTAATGGCGTGTTTGGATCTTGACCTTTGTACATCTCAAAACCTCGGCAAATGCTGCTAGGTTAATATATTGGAATAGATGGATTTTTTGAGGGATGTCTCAATAATAATAGGATCTCTCAATAATAATAGGATCTCTGTAAAAAAAAAAAAAAACAGTAACCCTCTTAGCTATGCACATACCATCATCTACTTGATGCATGTTTTTTGCAGCTGGCACGTTAACCCTCTGCGCTACCTTAGATTTTCCAAAATTGCCACTAGACAAAACTCCAATCCCTCTCCAGAAGGAATATTAATCACTAGAGATATTGTGACACTTTTATTGTTGATGGAAACCGCTGGATATACAAGGAAGTCTGTGCTTTTGAAACCATAACCTATTTCAAACCACAGGGAGGCTAGAAATGAAAATGAGTGCTGAGCGGAATATGCTGACCTGCTGATTTTGTTATTGGAGCTGTTATAGCAGCAGTGCTGCATAACTTCCCCCCCCCCCCCCCGTATCAAAACCGGCCCCACACATTGGCAGTCTCCTAGGGAAAAGCCCGGTACAGCCAGTCTGGCCCTGCTCATTTGGGGGTCTCCAGATTCCAATAATGATTCCTTGGGGTCCGCTGGTTCCAGTACTGATTAAGTGAGGTTCCCCAGAAGTCAAAAAGTTAAGAACCAAAAGTCTAAAGCCCAGCTCTAAGCAGGATAAGTGCAATGTGACAAGTAACAGAGGTGAAGCATGTACAGGAGCTGACCAAGGAGACGTTTGGAGCAGAGGAGTTTCTGTAGTGTAGAGCAGGATGGGTACATATTAGACAAGTAGACAGCACAGATGTGTGCAGCAGAGATGTTAACTGCTAAAAACATTATATAGCGCATGGCTGCCCCAGCATCAAGGCGTCAAAGCGCTGAGGCAGAACACCGAGAGGCCCATTATGATGTCCGGCGGATCGCCCCTGCCAGGCTGGCGGTAGCCACCGCCAGCCTGGCGGGGGCAATCCGCCCGACATACACACTCTTCTCCCCCCCTGCCATATTATGGCGGGGGTACCTCGGCGGACGGAAAGACCGTCCGCCGCTTTTCCGATCCGGTCGCCTTGCGGCCGGGGCGGAAAAGGAATAATATGGTGGCAGTGTCTATCAGACACCGCCAGCCATATTATGATGGGCATTTTTCAATGCCTTTGGAAAGGCATGCGGTCTACACTTTGGGGGCTCTCTGTGGGCCCCCAAAGTGAAGGAGGGGTGAGGGTGCACACGGGGGTACCTGTGGTGCCCCCCTGCATTTGCATATACAATGCGGTAGGCACCGCGCGGTGCCTGCCGCATTGTGTATGCAAATATGCATTTATGGCATTGTGGCGGGCGGTGCAGAGAGCACCGCCCGCCACAATGTTATACATGCAGGATGCAGCCGCCACCGTGGCAGCCGCATCCTAATACCACCCATGGGACCCCCGCCCTTATGGTGGGCGGTCCCTAGTCCCGATAGGATGGCGGGCGGACTAAGTCCGCCTGTCATCCTAATGACCCTCTGAGTGAAGAGGCAAGGTGAAAAATTAGCAGTGAGAAAAGCCAGGTCTTTACCAGCATTCTGAAGGTCAGGTGATCAGGGTTGATATGGATATGTAGAGGGAGGGAGTTCCATAAAGTGGGAGCCAGCCGCTTAAAACATCGGCCACCCCATCTGGCCATTCGTATTCGTGGAATTCTGGCAAGGAGCAAATCGGCAGAGCGCAGCGCTCGTGGGTACGTAGTAGGAGCATAGATCACTCCGGATTCCTGGGCCGATGCCTGTGAGAATCTGATGTGTGATACATAGCGCTTTAAAACAAACTCTTTGTTCAAGGGGTAGCCAATGTAGGCGATGGAGGAGGTTGGAAACATGGTAGTATTTGGGGAGGGCAAAGATAGCGCTGGCCGCAGCATTCTGGACCCTCTGCAGTCTAATCAGATTTATTGGAACCCAAAAGTAAGGTATAGAGGTGCACTTGAGAGGTTTAGAGTGCAGCGGTGCACAGAAGAATTTCAGCCTAATGAGGAGGATGCGTGCCACCCACAAGGATTCCCACGAACCTTCAGAAGGCATCTAGCTTTGTCGCTGGGAAGCTGAGAGATATGGCAGGTTCATAGACACCGGTCCATACGGTTGCACAGACACAGGTTGGCGATGGAAACCAGAGGTTTGTAGACTTTATCTGGAGGCCTCCTAAGGGGTGCTGAAGATATCACTTATCAGGGGCAAACATTCCAGTGGACTGTCACGAAAAGCAGAGGCTTGCATTCTGTCAAAAATACGAAGTGTCCCTTAAGAGAGAAAGCTTAAACGGCATTCAAAGATTAGCTTGTACTTTACTAATCTCACTTAAAACATGCGAAGCGTTACACTAAAAAGCACCTAAGGCAGGTTAAGCAAAGCTCGAGAGGCAAAGATAGTGCAGATAGAAATAAAGTCTAAGGATAAAGCACTACAAAAGACGAAGCACTTGTGTTTTGGCCAAGATGCCTCGGATTTTTATCACATTTATGGTATATATTTTATTATTGCCGTTTAAACTGAACGGAAACATCTCTCCAGTGAAAATGCATACTTTGTGTCGGAGTTAAGACCAGTATGAGTATTACACGACATTAAAATGAACTACAAACCTACCATTTAACAAAAAATAGCAATGCGTCGGTTTGGATGGGCAGTGGCCAACTGGATGGCGAACCTATGTTTATACACTGGCCTTCCAGAGGTCTGTGTAGTTTCTTAAAATAAATCCGCTCTCTGCATTATACTAATAATAATGGCGACCCTCAAATTATTTGTCCTCAATGAACTGAGGAATGTCGAGCCTTTTTAAACTCCCTACCTCCTATTTGGCTGAAGGTCATTCTAGCCTCCCCTACCAAGGCTTCTATCAGGTGCTCCTGTCCTTAGGTGTGTGTGAGTGATGTCAGAGCACCCTGTGAAACTGCTCTAGCTACAGACAAACTTTGGGTACCAGCACTGTAGAGAGAATGCAGGACACTGGACTCATGTTGTGCTGTGAGTTGTGACATTATCACACCAGGCACAGTGTTTGGGATAATGCAACTGCACCAATTAAAATAAGCCCTGCTGCTTTAGAGGCAGAGTGAGGCAACAAGCAGTTGTGGACGTACGAAAAAGGTGCAACAGCTGTGTGATCTTCTGGAGAATGTTTGTAGCACAGTGAGCGGAACTAAGGTGGGGCTACAAAAGGCATAGAACAAGCACACTTTCCCAGGGAGGACACAAGTATGCCCATTCAAATTGTGTAAGCCTGACCCCAGATATGTGGGCGGAGCCAAATTATCTCTCTTGGTGATGCACACATTTGTCTGGTGACAGTTGTGTTGTCTAGCCAGACCATAAAAGTATGTTTTGTGAAATTGTTTTTCTGTTCATAAATTTGAACTTTTTATTGATAAATTGCTTTTGATCCAGTGTAAATTGGTACACAATTTCAGTTTTATGAGGAAATAGTAGCTGGTGATATAAAATGTTTTTTTTTTTTTTTAACCCAGTCAAATTCGTTTTTTAAAGTTGCGATTTCATTTCAAATCTCTTGCTCAAAAAAAAGGAATATCAGCCCTGCTGCTTGAAATCTTATTTATCTGTAATCAAGCACCATTTTAAAGACTGGACACAAATGTCTCTCTTTTAAAGTATAATTGTGTATGTGCGCACACATGTTTATATATGCATACACCCAAATATGTATGCTTTAAAAAAAAAAAAAAAAAAAAAATTGAGAACCCCCCCCCCCTTTTATGTTTCAGATGTAGACCGCACATGTTGTATGTACTTTGTGGGCTTCAGACTGCCCCTAGGCTCCCCTTTTGCTGGCTCCATCGTGGCTCTATCGTCCCTCCATATGGCAGAGACCAACTACTCCGAAACCTATGCAGTGGACATTTTAGGGCATTGTTTCTGCACTACATTTCTATTTCTTTAAGTGCGCTTTTCACAGACACTGCTTATGGACTGAGCTGGGAACCAGCCGACTCACTAGCGTTTCGCCATGTTGTGCACAGAAGGTACCCAGTTACGATAACATTTTTGCTATGTTATCAAGAACAAAGACTAGCCACAAGCAGTTGCTGAAGTGAAATTAACGTTTTCCTACTCTGTCCAGTCACATGTATGGGCTGGCGAGTGTATGAAAGGGAATGCGAGACAAGCCAAGTGGATTCACGCTTTACAGCCTCTGATGAAGCAGTAGTTCAATGGCCATCCTAGAGGGGTTCATTCCTAATCCTTGTGGTCCCACCTTATACATGTTACCACATGCCAACAAGCGTTCAGCAAACCGAGACGTGAAGGTTTTTTACTGCATTTATTGGTTCACTCGTGTAGGTTTGACACTTGTGGCACATGCAATAATTAGAATTTGCACATATATTCAATGGTGTGATTCAAAGCTCTGCAAGCACAAATGTAAATTGTGAGAAAAGTGCGTCGAAACCCGATGGTGCCAATTACATAACAACAGTTGCACCCCTACCTATAATATCTGCCGTGAGGTGCAGATCACAAGTTCAGATCCCGACTGACTGACCCTGTCCTGTTTAATAGTAACAAAGACTGTTATAAATCGATTGCAGTGCCTGGAGGCACTATATAGTGAGGCGCAAGGAACTATATCAACACAATTTATCATTTGCGTGGAAAGGTTCCGAATAATTGGTTAAAATTTTAATGCGCACATAACCTCGATAGTCATTGTTTTTTTCTCTTTCTTCTAGTGAATGACGACTATCATGCAAACCCTAGAATCGTTCTGTAGTTTCCCAACTAGAATCCAACTTGTTTTAAAGCTAATACCAACACAGTTGTCGGACTCCTCACCCTTTGCCTTTACTTTTTTTTTTTTTTTTTTAGGTCTCGGAGGCATTTAACGCCAAAGGATAGTGCTTTTTGTTTAATTTTCAAAGAGAAAAATCTATACACTGTGTGTAGCAAGTATCCCATTACACTGTAAATCAGGCTGACCCAATAAGTCATAATACAAAAAAAGAGCAAAGTTAAGGGTATGCAGGCCATTCTATTTTTATACTGCAATCAGTCTTTACACCTCCCATCTCAATCCCTCCATGAAGCCAGTTACCAGAATGAATAAAAGAGTGGGTCATCGGAAAACCCTGAGTTCCAGGTCTTCACTGAGGGAAAAAAAGTTAAATGTGGAGCTTTACTGTAGCCTGACTTTATTATGAAATTCGCACTCAGAGCAAGCTCTTCAAATAAAAATAGAAAACTATCTGCCCCAGACTCGCTCATATTCTAGAGTGAAATTCTATGGCCCATTTGCAGCAGTATATTAATTTCCAAATGGAAGTCATTACTCCTGAAGCAAACCAGCATTGGAAACTAACATTGGCATAGCCAATCAGTCTCCACAATTGGACTGCCTAATTGTAGAGATGTTCTGAGAGCTGCTCAGGAAAAGCCCCTGCCTTGAGACAGGGGGGGTTGGGGTGGATCCCCGGTGGGGGGCCCGTAGATGGGCGGCTCATGGACGGAGTGCCAGCGCTCCTCACACCCCCTCCACCGTCGGTGGGTGCTAGGATGAAATTGTTCCATCCTCCGAATACGAACACCATGGCTGAGGATGAAACCGTTATGTCCATAGCAAGCAAGGGGTTAAAATTATCTTCTCTAAAGCAAAACAATGAATTATTGTTCAAGCTACTGAAGGTCTCGCTCCTACAATGAAAGAAAAACGGGAAAGCACATTCTGAAATCAACATTGATAGCAGTAGAAAAGCTTCTAAGCTACGTGACCGCAACTTGCAGCTAGGACAACATTTAGGAATGCAGATTTGGTTAACGTGAATATACTGTAAGCTAATGATCATACTTCAGTTACATAAAGTGTGGTTTCTTTATAGGTATTGTTAGTATTCAGGGGCTCTGCTGTATTTATAGAACTCTTAGAGGCCTTTCTTTCTATTTTTAAAGAGGCGATAATTATGGTCCAGGTAGCTCAGGTGGTGGAAAGTTCCTTCCGGCAGATTAGTCCTCATCCGTAGGACTGGATCCACTGGCAATCCCTCAACAGAAGGAAAAATATGGCCGGTGAGTAATACCATGATTACTAGGAATTTCCCAACACCATACACCACAGTGAGTTTGGTGAATTGAAATAACTTGGGTGGTCACGGACCGTCCCATTGTGCAGAAATCTTTGTGATTGCTCTTTAGAAGAGAATTAAAGAAAGAAATAGGCACTATATGCAGCCTGTTTTCCTTGGTCTCCCCAGGCACACAAGCAGGTACACACCTGAGGAAGCCACTCTCCTCCTAGAATGTGGCTGGCATTAACGCCCCAAAGGTGGCATCCCAACCTCTCTTCCACTTCTCTCATCCTTACCGTCCTCCGCTGGAACAGTCGTGTTGCGAGCCGACATGCGATATTCTTTCAAACTGTTCCCGACGTTCTTGTATACCTTTTCTTCAATAGCGTTCCTCAAAGCATCCTCGGAAATGCTGCACTCTCCTTCTTCCGGGGTCTCCAAGAACCATGCTACTTCATTGCCTGCTTTAACGTCCATTGTGTTTCCCACTCCTCCTGATGGCCGCTCACCCTGCCCAAAGGAGAATGGATTTTTAAAGGCATACGCACAATAACATGTTGCCTCGGTCTTTCCTTTACACTCATGGAAACTTCTCATGCTTGAAAAGGGAAAAGTGTGTAACACCCACCTGGTAACTCCCCAGCTTCCTGGCAGTATATATCCACACATTAGAACACTGATTAACCTATGATTAGTAAAAACTATGTAACATTAAATTTCGCGGCTCCAAAGGCTATGGTATGTCATATATATCCAACCATAACCAACATTTTATCGTGACTCAATATTTCCGTTGAGATGAAATGCACCTTATTGGTAACCGAAACAACCGGTTTTGTCAAGTATCCAGCATGCAATGCAGGAGCACTAGTCAAATATTATTTGTTTATGCACACAAAGGCTCCTGAGAAGCCTTTCAAAGTAGACTATGGCTTAAAATAATAGATTACAAATTTACAATGACAAGACCTGATGCATGCTGTGTGCTATGCTTCTCTATGTACAGTGCAAACACACATTTTCCAAGAACCTTGCCACCAGAACTCTATTATGACAATTGGCTTTTTATAATGTGTAAGGAGCCAGGTGGCCCCCAATAATCACACCCTGGCCCCTTGTAACCTGACAGCTGGGTGCGGCTAGTAGGTGTGAATGAAAGGGACTGTGACTGTTTGTCACTGGTCAGTCCTGCAATGTATACTGCAGTGTGCATGTGGTCATTTCTGTAGACCCCTGCCTGCCCCCACAGCAACCTAACTAACTGAAGGGTACGGGGCATATGCAAAAATGTACATCTCACTTGTTGTAGATCTTGTACAGTCTGCATAACTCTCATAATGGACAGATCTTTGAGTTCCATCTAGTTTTTTGCTATACAGAGACAGAAACAAACATGCATTCCTAAAACCACTTGCCTATAGCTGTGTGTTGCGGTCTATAGTACCAGTGCCCATCCCGTGTCCAGTCTTTGTTTTCTGGTTGCTTAGCGATGCGGAAAATGTCATCAGGTGAAAGGACAGCAATGGCATGGTTGTGCAACTTGACATCATTCCAAGATGGCCTCCACACTAACCCAGAGTAGAAGGTATTCAAGTCTACGAAAAAGCGTTACTTCACTCTACATTTAAATCACAAGAAACGCGGGCGGACATCTGCTATTGAGGATTCCAGAACTAGTTCTACTGTGGTTTTGCGAGTTGCTCCTGTTTGTCTTCGCATTTCTTCAGGAGGAGCTCTTGGTGGATTTTAAGCTAAGTCAGTGGTTGGGTTGTCTATGGGCTGCAGCATCTTAGTTTCTGGGTGCTGAACTGCTCATTGTATGAACGATTTTCGAACTTGATGCTTATTTGGCAGCTGTCCTTGCTGAGGAATGCATAGTGCATAACTAGATACCATGACCCCTGTATCTGTGCTTCTTCCCTAAATTGGACATGGTGAATACTTGGGTACACTCCAGACTGGCACTGATGTAACCATGTAAGTCCCTAGTATATGGTACTACGGTACCAAGGGCATAGGTACACCAGGGCTCTCCCATGGGCTGAAGCATGTATTATGCCACCCATGAGAGACCACTCACATTGTGACTACAGGCCTGCCCTTGCAGCATGTGTAAGCTGGTGCTAGCACCACTTACAGAAGATATGTTCCCTTATATCTGAAGTCACTGTACTTTAAACCTATAAGTCACCCCTAAGGCAGGCCTTTTAATCCTGAAGGCAGAGTGCTCGGTTTAAAGTGTGAGGGTGCCCCTGCATGAGTCCATTCTGGTTGGAAGTGCATCAGCCATTACGATCCACAAAGTGGCCTTGCGTTATTACGCGCTGGTTATCTCTAAACTGGCTGTAACAACCCCTGTTGTGTTTGCTATCAAACCTGTTGGAATCATACCACAACACTGTAAATGGTGTGGGAGGATGCACTGTAAAGCTCCTCCAAGAGGCCCTCTGTGCTCCCAGTACCAGTCTTCAGACAGAGACAGAAAATTACGGCTGCTGCCAACCAGAGACCAGATTCTGCCCTCCTACTACTGAGCCAAGCTCGAGCAGTGGAAGGCAGGACAATGGGTTTCCTGTCACAGAGAGATGTGAGCACCAACCAGACAGGACTTGGTGTATTTAGACAGCGGGGGGTGCCTGCCAGTGCCACTAGACTGCTTTGAACCAGTTCAGGGAGCTGTTAGCTCCCGCTCTGGCGTGAAACTGGACAAAGGACATGGAAGCATCCTCCCCACTGTACAACCCCTCCTCTGGGAGGGACCCCTGTATCTTCCCAACCCTTTCCTTAGGGTACTTAAGGGCTTACCTGTGGGTGGGTACCTAGATTTGTTGTGGGACAAGATTCAGATCCAAAACCACTTCAACTTCAAAGTCTGGGCACTTTGGACTTCACTTTATGAACTGAGACTGCAACTGGGAAGACTCCTGCTTCTCATGGTCTCATCGTCCTGCCAGTCTTCCACAGCATCTGTGCCTGTGCTCCATACAGGTTCTTCACAAGGCCAGTGGACATCCAAGACCCCTAGGGAATTTCCCTTGGAGTGAAAGTCACTCTCCTGCATCTGCAGGCACCCGAACGAAGTTGACCGGTCTGCTGTTCCTGAGCTCCCATGGACCTCGACAGGTGCAGCAACACAGGTGGTGTTTCTGCAATCCCCTCTAGGTTTGTACTGTCTTCACAGCAAGTTTGACACCATTATCCCTCGGAACGGCTGGAGCAGTACCTTGTGCACTGCGTCGACTTGCTATTGCCAAGGCTTGTTGACTCCCTCCTTCAGAGATCTAGGGCTCCAAGAAGCTCCAGCCTGAAGCATCTCCTGCAGCCAAGATCCTCACCTGCACCACATTCTTTGCACATTGGGTCTTCATCCTTTGGTGAGCTGCTCTAGGCCCTCTTGTGACTCATGTGTTTTCGGCCCATGGGTCCTCTTGAGGGTCTTTTTTGTGTCCTCTAGGCTCCCCTGCTTGCTCGGGTCGGCTCTGAATTACCTGCTCGTGGTGAGTCACTTGGACCTTGCTAGTCCTGACACTGCACCTTGCCAACGCTTGTTGGTGCCCCTGCCGGACACTGACCCCTTGGCTCTTGACATCTGACATTGGACAGCTAATAAACGTCTCCTGGGCTTCCACAGCATCTCCTGGTCTGCACAGCTGCATCTTCAAGGGCACCGCCAACTCTCCTGCAACTCTGACAATGATTGGCATTTGTCTTCCGTGCCTCCAGGTCACTGCTGAGTGGCATAGACTGTCAGTGGCGTAGCTAAGGGGAGGGGGGCGCGGTCCGCCCCAGGCAGCACTATTTTGGAGTGGCGGCCGCGCGGCAGTGGTGGCCAGTTGCTGCGGCCTTTATAATTTATTTGGGGACACTCAAGTGTCATTACAGTAATGTCAGTGTCTCCAAATAAATAACAGCTGCTGCAAGGGGCCGCCTGTGCCGCGCGACCCCCATGTGAAGTGCAAGCAGCACACCTACTTGTAAATTCTGCCTGCAGTGCACGTAAGGTGTGCAACTTACCGCGTAAGTGGTTGTGGGTCCCGTGACCGTCAATCTTGTAATGGGCGAAACGCTACCAATGACGGCCCTGGACGCAATGTTTGGCCAGCTCTCGTGCTAAAATTGCACTGCCAAGGGAAGGACAACGCTGTAGTCCCGGTACTGCCTCGCAAATCAATGGGATAAGTAAAGTGGCACGTCTGCCTTGTGCTGACTGCAGCGTGGTAAATCTGCAAAGAAGCTGCAACCTGAGGAACAGATGCGGGGCACGGTGGCACAGGTGCTGCGCCATGCTGACCCATGCTGCCCCCGCCTGCCCGCGGTGCGTGTGTCACTAGTGGTAATTGGGAGGGAACAACGAGAAAGATGCTGAGACAGCAGCAACCCGCCCGCAGCTCCCGCCATCTCCCCAGTTCACCGGGTCGCAAGGCCTCCTACATCAAGTACCAACTCTATCGTAAATCTATAATTCACCATCTCCTCCAACAGCCTGTCTGTGTCCAACCCCACTCTTAACACCTGTATTTTATATGCTTTGCTTATTCATTGTGTTGTATGGAGCATGGGGGGAAAGCTCATGCTGGCCTCCTGTATATTTGCACATGGTATTGAACAATGGATTTTCTGAAGTGTGGTGGAACCCACGTAGAGCTTCTGTCATGCTCTGTGGTTTAGTTCTCTACCCGGAAGAGAAGCAGGCAGCCAACACGAGGATGCCAATGGGGGCAGACCAACAGATTGCCATGCTGGTAGCTATGGCCGTCGTAACCGCAATTTATCTGGCGGTCTGGAACATACTGGAGATACTTGTGACCGGGGCTTGGGCCGCAATATGCGAAACGCTATTTGGTGGTCACCTCGATGGTTCCACAGCGGTGATTTCATTACGGCACCAGCCTCTTTCGATCCTTGCCGCAGGGAGCACCGCTTGCTCTGACTGTTGGGCTGCCCCTGCAAAAGCGATTAAAGATCACCAGTTAGTGATCCGGAGACCGCAGGGTTTTTCTTTCTTTTTATAATATTTATTTGCACCTGCCCTGACATAGGCAGGAAACCAGCCCCTGAAAAAACGGAGCCTTTTCACTATTACCAGGAAGTCCCAGGCCACTGTAAGAGTCTGCAGGAGCCAGGGGGAAACAGTTGGCCTGAAGCCCCCCCCACGTTGATCCAGACTGTCTCAAAGACCACGGGGAGATCCGGCAGTGAGTATATCTCCCCCCCCCCCCCCCCCGGGGGCTCCCGGGCCTATTTGTTTTGCTTCATTGTGAGATCAGGAATGGCAGAATCTAATTCCAATTCTAATTTCATGGTTAAGGGGAACCAGAGGCAAAAATACAGATAAGAATTATACAGCTGCGAGGACCGGGTCAAATTAGTAGCCGATTGGAGGCTGAGGCAGCTGCAGAGGTCTGTGGATCCGGGATCTCCGGGACCTCAGGTGGTGTGGCACATTAAAACCAGAGGGATGGAAAATCAAAAGGTAATGGAAGCAGCTTTAGGGAGAACTTTAGGTCCCCCCTGTGAGGAGGGAAAGCTGTTGGTCACAGAAGCAGTCCGCCTACTGTGGATGCGGCTTGTGGCCAACTTGCAATTACTCCAGTGTCTCCCTGATGAGTATCTGCAACAACTGGAACCTGAATCGGTACCAAATTGTAACAGATATCAAGAGATCCAGCAGCAAAGAAAAAACGGGCTACAAGGAAAAACTCCCAACCAGAAATATTTGTGCCCGAAATTTGACAGTGAGGTGAGATTCAACATTTCTCACACAATCGCAGGACTGCGGATGCCATGGACGGCAATCTGAGGGATAGCCCCGGGCGTCACAAGCTCTAGCTACGCCTCTGGACTCTGTCCCCTCTGCTTGCAGGTACCTCATCTTTATTACACCTTGGGGTTCCACCGTACTCTTTAATCTTCTTTGACAGAAGCATCTTTTCTGAAGCCTCCATTGTGGTTCAGTGGTTTCTGGCGTCACTTCGCACCTTCCCTTGTGTAGGTATCCTGTTTGTGTAGGTATCCTGTTTCCTGGGGTATCCACAGGTAGGGTGACTGTCCAACCGTCCATCTTCCACAGGGATTCTTCAGGGTCCACTTTGAAGGGTACTTCTTTAAAACTGCAACTGCGACTTACCCCTTGACTTGCACTGAGTACGCTGTCGTGTTCCCACACTACCTTCATGGGGTTCCTAGAGCGTCACCTTGGGTTGTTCCTTTGGATCCCCGACTCTTCTACGTCTTCTGGGTCCAGTCTTGACTTAGGTCGTGGTTCGCATTCCACTATTTTAGTATATGGTTTGGTCTCCCCATGGAGACCACTGTGTATTTGTGCTCCTTACGTGTTCTATTTCCAAAGCATTGTGTTTGTTGTGTTTATTTCTCTGGGTAGGAGATATGGAAATGTGTTAGTGAGTGTTTATAATAAATACCTATTTTTTATATCTACACTGCATGGTTCTTTTTTACTTCAACTACACCAAAAGCTTAAGTACTGGTAAAACAAGCTGTTTTACAATCCTTCTGGACTAAGCCTAAAAGCTCCTAATCACAGCTACCACTTGGAGAGCTTTGTAAGTTTGATAAGACCACTAAAATCGCCATAAGGGTTGTCTGTATTAGTGCAGTGTGCTGCAGTTTCATAAGAGAGCTACATATACTAAGCCAGCCTCTTACACTCTGGGATTGGGGCTTCTTTCTTGAGCCAAAGCCTATTTGTTATTGATTTACCTTCAAACTGCTTTGACTCCATGATTCTTTATTCATTTGGAATTGGAAGGAACAATCATGGTTTTCTTTTCACACATTTGTTACCATTCTCTGTTGGAGGTACTATAGTGAGATTGTTAATGTACTGTGCTCTTACAAGACATACTGTAATGATTGGGATCACTTTTGCATTAATGGCCTCACTGTTTTCCACCAGAGTAGGTGTGTGCAAGTGGTTGTTTGACTTGTTGACTTAATTAATTTTGCTCTATCAATTTCCTTGGTTGAATGTAGGGCTGATATGAATTAAATCCTTACTGTGCCTCATTTGTTTGAGGCATTCTCTGGCTTTCACAGGTCTCCCTCCTTGGCATACCTCCTCAAATTACCCCCCCTCTCATGTGGCCTCTCTGTTACTCTAGTAATATTAGTTCAGAGAAGGGGGGTGGGAGGGGAGGGGGTTTACTGTTCCTGAGGATCTAGAAGCTTGACGGTATGCTCAGTGGTTATGTTCAGTGGGTACTACCAACTCAGTAATTGCTTTCAGCCATGTCATTTTGCACTAGTCCATGACCAGAAATGCTGAAGCCACTAATCCTAACTTTAGTGCATGCATAGCAGCTATGTTGAATACTGGTAGTAATCTTTTATGTCCGTGGTAAAATACCGCCACTACTTTGTAGTGATGATTATAATGCTTGTCACAGCCCCATGAGTGCTCGAAACAGGCTTTGTGTGACCAATTCCCCCTGTGCTATGTTGAAATGCATGTCCAATAGTAACCAGCAACAACACAGAAATTACGATTTGTTTTTTTACAGTATTCACTTTCTGAATGTTTAATTCATTGGCTCCTGTACTAACATTTGTTATGGAGTTAACCGATAAACAGACTACTTTGTAATGTAAATGCAAACATTTCTCACATTTGTGATTGGCTTACATCACCAGTAGATGCTGCTTTTTCTTGGAAAAATAAATAATGAAAACCATTATGCTGTAATTGAAGCAATAATGTTTTGGCCTATATTGTGTCAGAACCCCTTTCAGATGGCCACGGGGCACACAGGGGCTTCTGGCCCTAACTGTGGTGGTTTATGCCTTTTACTCCTGTTGTCCTGGGGGCCCGGCCTACTATATATCCTGAACAACTGGGCCAAGTACTCCTTCTGCACTTGGCTCTCAGTGGTAGCTAAAAATGAGCAGTCAAGGGCTCCCTGAAAGGGAAGCCCACACAGTATGAACAATAAATCCGTGCCCAGTCCAATACTTTTTAAAGAAAAATAAGTATTTTATTTCCAACTCTAAACATGCACACGAGTACCTATATTCAGGAGCAACAACCCGTTCTCTTTGAGGTTGGGACCCTAATATTTGTCAGGCAATTCTTTGTTTCCATCCCCCCCACTTTCTTCCTTGTGACATGTTTGAGGCATTTCCCAATTCACTGTTGAGTAGGCCGTACTCTAGTTCCCCTTTGACTACTTAGTGATTAGTCAAAAGTGTCTATGGTGCCTTAGCACCATTAGCAGCTAGTCCCCTCCAGCGGTATAGAAGCATTTTCAGTGCTGAAGGTGCCCTCTCCACAGCCCAGCTGAGTCCAGACCCTCTTTTGCAATGACTGACTGAAAGGTGGTTCACGTGTGAGCAGGTGCAGGTTCTTTTCTCTAAGCAGTGCTGGTATGTTCCAGCTATTAGAGCTGCTACAGCTTGACAAAGAGATGGTAAGTTATTCTACCCTTAATGTGGGGCAGGTTGGATTCTCCTGCTTCCCGTTAGCGCTCTGGTAAAGCTGATACATCTCTGGTGGGGTTGCTGCTGCCCTTGGGGAATCAGTCTGGTGCAGAGTGTGTGCTTGACCAGCTAGTCATGGCAGAAATCCTCTCTTGCCGGCCACAATACAAATACTTTTCATAGTGGTACGGGCAGCCTCTTATATGGGATTGCCGCATAACTCCCTATCTGGGTGCAGAATCTCATGATGCGATTGCATTCAATACAGTGGCCCCTCCTGACATACAGGGTTGCCGATATAAGAAGATGCATGTCTTGCACTCCTGACCCAAACGGGTTCAATGGTGGCCCCCTCTATGCATATGGGGTCACCGCTGCAAGGTGTGGTGCAGGTATGTAGCTTCCCACACAGCGCTTCTCTCACGGCTTAGATCACGCGGACCTCCTCTGGCATACGGTGGTTGCTGCGCTTATCCTCGACAGGAGCAACAACCCAATGTTTGCACAGCCATTCTCCTCCCTCTTCGCTTAAGGAGTCCTCTCAGTAGAGTTCCCCAATGGACCTTGCTCCCTCCAACACTCTTCTCTTCCTCACAGGGTGCACAGGCCTTGGCAGGAAGGTGGGCGCTGATGCTCCAGGGCATGTGATGTTGGTATTTCCTGGTTGATGGCCCCTCAGTCCTGGTTATAGGCAGAAGCCTTGCAGAGCTTCCGCTTCTCACATAGTCATTTTCCAAGCAGCCAGACAGGCTATGTTTGGGATCTCAACCTCCCCTTCTTATAGTCCTTTTCCAGACACCAAAATGTTTTTTACGATCTGAGTCTTTGAAGTTTTTGGTTGGAATTCTGCTTCTCATGAAGAGTTCACTTGAAAGGATGTTTGTTACAGCAGACAAGACTCTGAATCTGATTGACCCACAACACAATTGATGGGAAGAGACTAGAGTTCTCACCTGGACATCAGCAACAGTGTAAGGTCCATCAAAAGATTAATCCCTAATTCCACACCAACTCTATATGATTCCCTTATCAGCCCCATCTCCTTTCCAGAGATGTGTCCAGACTTTCTTTGTGATCTATCACTGAATCAAAGAGCAATCTTTTGAAGCGTAAAGGGAGTCTTTTCCTCCAGTGTGTCCCACTCAGCTTACGAGAAAGCAGCAATGCATAAATCTGGCTGGGGGAATCCTCTACTCCTCATGACCTCAAGCATTCCTCAGTGATACTTTTAAAAAGGTGAGTGAGCCTGTAGGCCTTACTCCAGTGACTCTGGTAGAAAGGACACCTTCAGTACTACTGATCACTACACAGTAAGCTCCTACCACAGCATTTGTGCCACTTATTCCTGATGAAGGGTGTGCACCATGACATTGGCCTATCTCATGGACAGCAGGCTTGTTGGACAAGAACTGGTGGCCAAAGCGCTACCCTCATAGTGGTGGAAGTCTAGTAACCAATGGTATCTGACCAGAAAACAAATTTGAAAGCCAAGGCTTTTAAGAATTCATGATTATCGCTTCTTCAAATGCAAAAGAAACAACATTGGTTACTAGTACTATACTCGCATTGAATAAGACTAATCTTCATCCTTGGCAAGCACACCACTTTCAAAACTCACCGGCCGCCACCACTTACAATATCCAGGAATCAGCAAGGAAATTGCTTATGCAGATATGCCCTCACAGGAGATATAGTGCACCCTGCCTTAGGGCTAAGGCCTTGTCTTACCTATATGCCATTCAGTGAATGTGGGTATGGGGCATGGCACACAGGGATGTTTTGTCTGCACCAAGGCATTGTCCGCAATGGCAGAATGCGGGGCCTTGGTGAGGGGACACTAGGGTGCCACAATTTGTGCTGCTACTCTTGGGGGTCCCTCTTCAGTGTCAATGCTCTTGTTACCAGGTGTACCATTTATTATAAACTTACAAGGAGTACTAAAGTGGTGCCAGTTGGGAAACAAAAGACAGTTTAGGGAAAGAGCTCTGGCACAGGGGCCTTGGTTGGCAGGGTCCCCGTGCACTGCCAGTCGAAATGACATCATTTTCCAGGCAAAAAGTGGGGGCAAACTATGTCCAAAAGAGGCCCGTCCCTACAAGCACTCTGAAAGGCTCCCTTAAATATTCCAATACATTAATGGTTTGGTTTTAAGAGCGAGCAAGAGCTAAGGTGTGTGTAGAGCGTTAGCTCAGTTTTTTCAATCGGCAACCTCCCCCTGAACATCCCTGAAAATACATGTAATTCCTTCTTCAACACTGTCATTCAGTGCAATTTGAGGCTCGTGTTTAAATATTTTCCGGGTTGTTTTACCAACAGTGTGCTGAGAACAGATTACCTTGAGCATGGAAAAACAAGCAAACATTAGTGTCCTTAACACCACAAGGGCTGAGTGCGCCATGAACGCTACGCACTGTGAGAGGGGAGGTAATGAACCGCAAGGAGGTTGTGGTGGAAAGTGAATTACTTGCACTATCCACACGAGCACCTTCCACTGAAGCCGCCCATCACCAGACTCTTAGAATTTGCAGAGCAACAGGAGAAAGTGGATATTATAAGTGATAAACTTCACACATTTCATGTAAGATAACCTAAAACCGTGAGAAATGCAAGCAGGTGCTGTAGTGAAACTGGCCAGACAAATTGTTCCGTGACTGGAGTCAATATTCGTGGAGGTCCATACTGTGAGATTCTTTTTCCATTCCTTTGCAGCCATGGTTTATTTTTTCACTTGTTTCAATTAATCTACTGCTCTATATGCGTCTGAAAGTCAAATTTTGTCTTGTTTCTCTTCATACCACAAACCTGGTATGCTTTCTTAGTTTGTTTGCAACTCTGTATAACTTGTGATCGCAAATAAAATAAATCATTTGCACCTGTTCGCCACAGATGTACTAGGCTAGTGGCATCAACTTACTATGCTAATTCAGTACAACATGAATGCCTTGTCATATTGCTGCGCAACGTAGTCTAGTTCTGCCTCGTCTTCAATTAAGGCTTGTCTCTGCATTGCTCTAGATTATGATATTATGGGAGGTCTATGGCAGTCTAAGGGGCATTCTGATCTGATGTGGACACGAGGGCTGTGTGCGAGGCATGGAGGCTGTAGTGTCCTGCGGGAAACGTTCTAGTCTTTCAACAAGTGTAACCCACACTGTACACCCACCGGCGTCACGAGTCCGGTGACCCGGTCAATAAAGGGGGCCGAGCGCACGTGCTCGGGCCATTAACTAGCACACTATCCTGGTGTCTGTCTCCTTCATTAGCATAATGCGGGCTTAGCGCCCAACTTTACAATGGCGACGAGGCGGGCCTTTCCCGCGTATGTAGCCACTGTTCGCCGGTGGGAAAAAGGGGAGAGAGCTGCCCGTGCAAAAAAGAGCACCCCTTGTGAACGGCGCCGGGAGGTCCGCGAGGCGTGTGCCGAGCCCCAGGCCTGCTTCATGACACGAGGTGACCGGGAGCCTACCCTGCTCCTCTCGTGCCTGGGGTGAGCCACCCTGCCGAGGGAGCGCCCCAGATAGAAGCGCTGACCGACCGGAGCCCACCTGAGTCGGCCGCAATTGACCCCCACTGTGTGGAGGAAGACGGAGCCCCGCAGCGTGACCGGAGGCGACCGGGAGCCCACCCTGCACCTCTCGTGCCCACTGTGAGCCACCTCCTGCGTGGAGGTGCCCCGTGGAGAGCGCCAGCCGAGCGGAGCCCACCCGCAGAGGCCCGCCAGCCAGAGGGGTGTGACAGCTGCAGCAAAAACCTTAGCACCCCCCTTCTGCAAGGAAGGCGCTGCCCAAAAGCCCACAGGGCATGTGAAGAGCCCCGGGCCTGCATCACAAGAACGAGGTGACCAGGAGCCCACCCTGCACCTCATGTGTCTGCCCGCAGCTGCCCCTGCGTGCAACGCCGTAGGGAGTGAAGCGCGAGCGAGGCCAGACTGCTGAGACGCCGGCCCCGCCACAAACTTCAGTGAAGACGGACCCCCGATCTACATAAAGTCAGCGGAGCCCACCCGCGGCTGATCGGAACGTCACCGACACCCCCACCCCCCGGGGCACGAACATTCAAAAAATAATAAACTGCCTGAGATAACGTGCTGCCAAAGAGCCCTGCCCCTACCCGGGAAATGCAAAGAGGCCCCCCCCTGCCAAGCGCGAGGCTGACGCGCCTGAACACAAAATGTTGACAACTGGAGGCTTACCAGGAGAGGTGGTGCCCGGAGCCCACCGATGGGGTCTTTGCCTCCCAGCCTCTGGGAGGGTGCTGGAGCCCAGCGCAAACGAAATCGAACGGAGCCCTTCAGAGAAGGAAGGAAAGACTTCCGTCTGGGTATGAGAGCGCTCCCCTGCCACCTGGTGGCCATTTTGAGCTACTGCAGGTAGCTGAGGAAAGTACACAGCCGCTAGAAGACCCACAAGTCAAGTCAGAATTTATATAGCGCACTACATACCCATAGGGTCTCAAGGCGCTTGAGGAAGGGGGGGGGGGGTTTACTTATCGAATATCCATGTTTTAAGTTGTTTTCTGAAGGCTAGGTGGTTTTGAGTAAGGCGGAGGTGGATAGGAAGGGAATTCCAGGTCTTGGCCGCTAAGTAGGAGAAGGATCTTGTGGATGCGCGGAACAGCGACGAGGGCTTGGTTGGACGAACGCAGCTGGCGGGTGGGGGTGTAAAAGGAAAGGCGCGTGTTGAGACAATCGGGTCCAAGTTCGTATAGGGCTTTGTGTGCGTGGGTGAGGAGACGGAACGTTATTCTCTTGTTGACGGGGAGCCAGTGAAGGTCTTTCAGGTGAGCGGAAATGTGGTCTGTGCGGGGGATGTCTAGTATGAGTCTGGCTGAAGCATTTTGGATGCGTTGGAGTTTTTTCTGTAGTTTCGCGGTGGAACCGGCGTTAAGGGTGTTTCCGTAGTCCAGACGGCTTGTAACCAGTGTGTGGGTGACCGTTTTTCTTGTTTCGGTGGGGATCCAGTGAAATGTTTTTTGAGCATGCGTAGGATGTTGAAGCATGAAGATGAGACGGCGTTGACTTGTCTGGTCATCGAGAGTGAGGAGTCCAGGATGATGCCCAGGTTCCGTGCGTGGTCCATCGGTATGGGGGCTTTTCCTAGGACCGTTGGCCACCAAGAGTCATCCCAGGCGGAAGGGGATGAGCCTAAGATGAGGACTTCCGTTTTGTCAGAGTTCAGTTTCAGACGGCTGTGCTTCATCCACTCGGCTACTTCTTTATCCCTTCGTGTAGGTTGGTTTTGGCGGTGGTTGGGTCTTTGGTGAGTGAGAGGATCAGCTGAGTGTCATCAGCATAGGAGATGATGTTGAGGTTGTGTTGACGTGCGATGGTTGCGAGGGGGCTCATGTAGACGTTGAAGAGGGTGGGGCTGAGTGATGATCCTTGCGGGACGCCGCAGATCATTTCGGTGGCCTTTGACTTAAAAGGGGGGAGGCGGACTCTCGGAGTTCTTCCAGCGAGAAACGAAATGATCCAGTCCAATGCTTTTCCTTGAATTCCGATGTTTCTGAGGCGTTGTATCAGGGTGCTATGGCAGACTGTGCCGAAGGCTGCGGAGAGGTCAAGGAGGATAAGGGCGACTGTGTCTCCGTTGTCCAGTAGTGTTCGGATGTCGTCTGTTGCTGCGATGAGGGCGGTCTCGGTGCTGTGTTTGGCTCGGAAGCCAGATTGTGAGGAGTCGAGTGATTTGTTAGTTTCGAGGAAGGTGGCGAGCTGATTGTTAATGGCTTTCTCAATGACTTTGGCAGGGAATGGGAGGAGCGAGATGGGGCGGTAGTTTTTGAGTTCGGTGGGGTCAGCTGTGGGTTTCTTCAGAAGGGTGCTGAGTTCGGCGTGTTTCCAGCTATCTGGGAATGTGGTGGAGTTAAGGGAGTAGTTGATGACATCTCGGAGATGGGGTGCGATAATGGAGTCTGCTTTGTTGAAGATGTGATGGGGACATGGGTCTGTAGGGGATCCTGAGTGGATGGAGTTCATCAGGCGAATGGTCTCTTCTGTGGTGATTGGGTTCCATTCGAGAAGGATATTCAGAGGAGGTAATGGTTCGGAGGTGAGTGGGGTGGATTGGTTTACAGGTGTGTTGTCAAAGCTGTTATGGATGTCGGCGATTTTGTCATGAAAGAATGAGGCAAGGGAGTCGCAGAGGACTTGAGAGGGGGTGATGTCGTTGGAGCTGGCGGTGGGGTTGGTGAATTCTTTGATGTTGAAAAGTTCCTTGCTGTTGTGGGCGTTGTTGTCTAGTCGGTCTTTGAGCGCTGATTTCTTGGCTGTCCGGATTAGTTGGTGGTGTTTGCGGGTGGCGTTTTTGAAGGCGGCTTGGGTGATAGTGTTTGGGTCTGTTTTCCAAGTTTTCTCAAGGGAACGACAGAGCTTCTTGGATTTCTTAAGGTCATCGTTGCACCAGGGGGCGTTCCTGCTACCTTGCTTGGTTTGATGTTTTTTCAAGGGTGCTAATTTGTCGGCCGTTTGGGTTAACCATTGTGTGAGGTTGATGGCGGCTTGGTTAGGGTTCGTTGAATAGGCAGGGGTTTTTTGAAGAAGCAATGTTGAGATCTGGTTGATGGTGATTTTGTTCCAATTTCTTCGCAGAGTTGGTTGAGGGTGGTTGTGGGTCGAGGTCTTGTAAATAAAGTGGATGCAGCTGTGGTCCGTCCAGTGGAGGGGTGTGGTATGAGTGAAGGAGATATGCTTGCTGGAAGTGAAGATAGGGTCGCGTGTGTCCTGCATAGTGTGTGGGGGTGTTAACAAGTTGTTTGAGTCCGAGATTGGCGAGATTGTCCAGAAGGGTGGTGGTGTTACTGTCGTTGCTCTTTTCCAGATGGAAATTGAGGTCTCCCAGTAGAATGTATTCTTCTGAAGGGAGGGCGTGTGGGGTGATAAAGTCAGTGATGTCTTCGCTAAATTTTGTACGGGGTCCTGGTGGCCTGTAGAGGAGGGTGCCCCTAAGTGTTGTTTTGGGGTCGGTGTTGATCTGGAAGTGGAGGTGTTCGGCGATAGCGAGGTTGTCATCTGAGCTGGTTGAGACGCGGATGGTGTTCTTGTGGACGATGGCGATGCCTCCTCCTGTTTGGATGGGGCGGTCCTTACGGATGATCTTGTAGCCGTCCGGGATGGCTATGGTGATGTCTGGAGCTGAAGAGGCATTCATCCAGGTTTCTGTTAGGAAGGCGATGTTCGGAGAAATGGTGTTGAGTAGATTCCAAAGGTTGATGGCGTGTTTGTGAACCGAGCGGGTGTTGAGAAGGATGCATTTTAGGTGGTTGGTTATGGCTCTCTGTTTGGTGTTTGTGGATTTGTTTTGGGACTTGACGCAGGTAAATTTGCAGGAGTGGCAGGTGAAGGGTCCATGGGTGTGTCCTGGTGCTGCTTGGGCGCAGTTAGGGAGTCGGCCGGGGTTGATTGCAAAGAGGGAGGAGGCGTCGTATGTAATGCGGGGAGGATGGGTGAAGCGGGGACCAGGGGGTCTGGCTCTGGGCGCGGTCCAGGCGCGGACGGGCGTAGACGGGCTTACCTTTGGCGCGACCGCTGCGCGCACAAACATCTGTCATATGTGGATAGTCGGGGGGGGGGGGGGGGAGGGGCGAGGGAGGGTCAGCTGGGAGGCGGGAGCGTGGTGGGGGGCCGGGCAGGGAGTCCCAACAACAAACAAGCAAACAAAATGGCTGCAAGCCAAACGCAAAAGAGGATTGGGGCACACAGAGTCACAAAAGCGAGGGGAATGCTAGTGGCACCGGCACAGTTAGGCGCGAGTTGATGATACCGTTAAAATCACGGTTAAGGGCAATACAGATCGCTACAAAGCGCACTTGATGTAAATAGCGCGAATATGCAAATATGCGGGGCGATCAGGCGCTGGGGGTAATGCAATGAGATTGCAAGCAGGCACACAGCAAGAATGGCACAATTTGAAGCAAAGCGCTACGATACCACACCACGAGCGCTGGAAGCAGAGAGGAGCGACCGTCACTGAGGGGATCAGGATGGTCACAGCGCTGCAGGCGGAGAGCGGAGCCACAACACTGTGGGAGGGAGGGTCAGCTGGGAGGCGGGAGCGTGGTGGGGGGCCGGGCAGGGAGTGACTGACTGCAGCGCAGGGCCACCCTGCTGCCATACAGTGCACACAAATTAAAGACAATATTGTGTAATGCAACTAAGTGAGAGCCTGCAACACAACGGAAGCAGAACGTGCCAAATGCTGACACAGACACCGGGGGAGACCAAAGCAGTGAATATACGCAGGTCGTACAGGAACAGCCCAGTGCCCAGAAACCAGCAGCAGCGCTACCCACAAGGAGACTGCCACACCCGAATGACGGCAAGATGGCAACCCCAAGAGAAACACCCGAAGGCAGGGTGAGTTGCACGCCACCCCAATAAGTCACTCTGACTTCCTAGACAAAAGACTGCTGCATAGCACTGAACGCTCCCAGGGAAGCCTGACAACTTTCCAGCCCAAGCAACACCGACCAAGCTCAAGCACCGATACCAAGGGGGCTGCAACACAAGCCCAGCATCACAAGTAGGCCAGCCATAAACTGCATCCCCTCAAGGAAACTGTCCCAGTTGACAGCGCCAGAAATACTGGTGCAGAGCACGCACCGCACACATGGCTGCCCAAAGGCACCGCCAGTGAAGAGGTCGCATCTCCCGCTCTTACTGGTGAACATTATTTACAACAAGGGGTGGTGGTGGACAGAGTCTCTGAATTAAGCAGAGTACTCTCACCCAGTCAAGAGATCAGGGCTAGATCCAACACCGTTTTTTAGCTCATTGCACCATCCCAGTTTCAGAACCTGGCTGTATGCAAATTAGCCTGTCCCTGGCCCAGTGCATCATGGGAACAGGGCAGACCAGACTATAAAAGCCAATTCTTACACTGCTAAAAAACGGTGTTGGATCTAGCCCTGATCTCTTGACTGGGTGAGAGTACTCTGCTTAATTCAGAGACTCTGTCCCTCACCACCCCTTGTAAATATTTTTGTCCACCCTAAGCGTGGAAGGGTATACTCAGACATGAGTCCCTTGCTCATTGCACCATCAGGATTCAAGCAAGCCGGGCCGAAGACGGCTGAAATGCCAGAAACCGGTCCCCGGAAGCTTGTTTCCTTCCCAGTGTAAGAATTGGCTTTTGTAGTTTGGTTTGCCCTGTTCCCATCATGCACTGGGACAGGAACAGACTAATTTGCATACAGCCAGGTTCTGAAACTGGGATGGTGCAGTGAGCTAATGGATCTAGCCCTGATCTCTTGACTGGGTGAGAGTATTCTGCTTAATTCAGAGACTCTGACCCTCACCACCCCTTGTTGTAAATATATACTTATTGGTGAACAGGCACAACGGCAACCACCCCACAGGCACCCCAAGTGCCAGAAGAAAGCGTCCAGGAAAGACACAGAGCACGCAAAGACCACGCAAAGCCAGAAGCGTGCAGAAAGCCGCGCCTGTGCACCTGACTGCGCACAGACAGCACCCAGGAAACTTCTCCACAAGGAAGCACTGCTGAATGCAGGTAGGCGAGCACCCACGTCTCCACCGCCACAGCGAAGCCCCGCAGAAGGCCGAAGACCACCTACAGTGTCCTCCCACACACTGCCTCAAGATGGAGTCGGCCGCGACCCAAGATCGGCAAGAGAGAAGTCGCACACCGCATGTGGCAGGCCGCCATGGCACCATGCTCTCCAACAAACCGCGACGCAAGACCGGACATCACGTCGCCCAGCAAGCAAGGAGCACCTCACCAAGTGACTAGTCCAGACAAGCATGCCAAATCAAAGGCAGAAGCAGGCGCCATGACCACGCCGCCTCGAGGTCCAAATGCAAATCCCTCGAAGAAAAGAAGAGTGACAGCCCTGTCACCCCGAAGACCGGATGAGCACAGGTGGGCTGAACAAGCCAACAAAGGGAGAAGACCGAGGACTCGCAGCCAGTCAAGAAGCACACCCTGACACACCAGACAGCTACCAAGGCGGACCCACGTCCCTGGACACAGCCTCATGGATGAACCGAACGTAAGCCGCAGCAAGCGCCAACCGCGTCTCATCCTAACGCTTCCCCAGGCGACCGCCCGTCCCTGAGCGTCGGCAGTCGAAGTAAAGTGCATCCCTGCCTGCAGATGCCACAGGTGAAGATCAACACTGAGTGCCCACCCTCACACCGCCTCAAGATGGAGTAGGCAGTGGCCCCACAACAGGCAAGAGAGGATCCCCACACTCTACGTGTCAAGCCGCCACAGACACTCCACCTCAGCAAAGCGGAGGCACATGGCTGCCAAGTCTCTCCGGACATCCAACACTCCCAGCAAGTCACCAACACCTGTCATCCTGAGTCAATACATGGCTGGCAACCACCATCACCCCAGCCATCAGCACCTACACCAAACAACACCACTGCCAGAGATCGGCAGAGTGGACTGGCGAGAGGTCCGTGAAGTTTGAATAAGACATGGTCCGCGAACATGGACCAACGAACTTCGACATCCTCAAGAACCAGAAGTAAACCTATCAACAGAAGGTCGCGGTGACTGGTCCAGTCAGAGTGAAAAGAAGACAGTGTCCTAAAGCCAGGACAAGACCAGAGGGAAACGGGCGGAGTACACGCTGCTTGGAGAAGCCCGGTCAGGAGGACAAGAGGAGCAAGATGACCGGGCTGCGTCGTGAGGAAGAAAGGAATCGAAGGACATGGTGCCACTTGAAACAACAATTTCCAGGACGATGTGAAGAGGTGTCAAGCCAACACTCACCAGAAGAGAAGGTGACACGCGCCACAATATCGAATACAAGGACTTGCATGTCCAGGGGAACATCGGTAGCACTAGAAGAAGAAATCTACTTAAAAGTCCTCTGATAACCAGGAATGAACAGGCTGGACCATTGGCAACACCCACCTTTGGGATTGAGCGGAAGTCTGGATGGGTAGAGCGCTCCGACGTCCGGCAGAAGGAGAACTGACCACTCCACACCAGCCCGTGGATATCCAAGGGGCAAAGGCCTCAGGGACACCGGTGGCAGAGGGTCCCGATAAGAGAGATGGATCCACAGCCATCTATCCTGCACGTCCCAGGAAGAAGAGGAACTTGTGCACAAAGGCAGGAGTCCAAAACCACCCTCCAGGTGGAGCTACGGACCTTGAGGTAGTACTCTCAACGTCTCCTCTATTCACACATAGACTGCAGAGTTGGAGCAATGCAGCGGAGAACACCCGTCCCAGTGGATACCTGATTAAGAGGGCCTCCGGGATATCTCGTGGCAGGGGAACACCCGCGAGAGGGCGTCCTAGTGAGGGATGTCTTTCAACTACTTCCTCCTTTGTAAAGAGAAGCCACGCTGCCTACACTAAAGAAATCAGGACTGAGTGGTAGAAAATAACATCCATCAAATCTACCATCTTGTCATCTGTTTGTCGTCACCACAAGAGCGAGGCTGGAAGTCCAGAAGGGTACATCTACAGAGCACCAGGACGTCGTGCCCATGTGAACTAGTAGTTCCAGCTGCAAGTTTCCACCATCGTCATCCGTCAAGCAGCTGAAAAGACTTTTGTAAATTGTGACAATAGTATATTGTGTATTTATTTCCTCCCGCAGGTTCAGACTTTGGTTCCTTTAATTTTTATCAAAGTTTGGGAGGAATGTAATGTCCTGCGGGACACGTTCTAGTCTTTCTACAAGTGTAACCCACACTGTACACCCACCCCCACCGGCGTCACGAGTCAGGTGACCCGGTCAATAAAGGGGGCCGAGCGCATGTGCTCGTGGCCATTTAACTAGCACACTATCCTGGTGTCAGTCTCCTTCATTAGCATAATGCGGGCCTAGCGCCCAATTTTACAGAGGCCAATGGGACTGTGTTGCACCACGGCAGAAGTATGGAGTTGGATTTAACGGTACTCTACACATTGTATGATCCAGCGTAGGATTGGTAACGGGGGCACTCGGGCAATACCCGAGGGGCCGGTATCCGACTTACAGCTTTAGGCTGCTTTTTTAGAAGGCTCGGGGCTGATTTGGGTGTTTTTTGCACTTGTCGATGCCGCCAGCTGCCCAGTGGGTGCCTGAGTGTTCTTTCTGGAGGCAGGTGGGCGTCCATTACCTCCCTCTTATCAACGTCAGAGGTGTCTCTCCCTTTCTCTCGCTGGGCCGGGCCATTAATATATGCATATTGAGCAGTGGCAGGTGGCCTGAGCAGTAGTGGCCTCACTTGATTTCAGGCCTGTTTCAGCAGTGTAAACTAATCTGCGCATTTTTTCCAACCCCCCCCCCCCCTTTTTTTTTTAAATAAAATTTCGCTAAAGCAGTATTCTGCGGAAATGTGGGGCTTTTTAAATTATTTTTTTTAACTGTGCCCGGTCCGATTTTCAACCTCAATTTAACCCTGGTACAACCATATTTTCTTGCATAAAGTCCTACTGTGAATCGGGGATGGACTGACTACTGGGCAGTTTGAAATGCTGCCGAGCTGGGGGCTGATTTCACTGCAGTGAGGGCTGAATTTGTTCATGGAGACCTACCTGTGATTCGAAATAATTAAAGCAAAACGAATTTCATTTAGAACACGCAGGTCTCATCAGCCCCCACCTCCGAAGCATTCCAAACTGCCCGGTAGCCAGTCCAGCTCTGCTGTGAATCTGTGATCATATGGCACAAATGGAGGACCTAAGGAGAAAGGGACAAGGAGGGCTTGGGATGGATGTAGGTGAAATCTGACACAAAAAGAAGCGAGGCGTGACTCTGGACTAGCCTTTGAGAACATTAAGTGTGTAACTAGATAAAAGCATGTTGGGGCAGTCAAGGATGCGGGTGCTAACAACAAGGTGTGTCTGCCTGGAGCCATTGCCAGTCCCTGTGCTTACATTTCCCAGCATTCAAAGATCTTAAAAGGTAGCATTTTTCAAGTTTTAAAATAGCTAATTTGCTAAATGAAGATCTCGATAGAAACTGCATCTCAAGATCTTTGACCTGATGATGCAGTCACAGGTAATCGTATTGCATGCAATGCGAACAGGACGAAACATCAACAATGTGGCATTTGACCCAGATGGCGTATGAGAAAATAAACGTCTGTCACATAAGCGAGGGACGTTCGTGCACTGTGCTCAGTATTACCACATTTCTTCAAAGCAAACCTGCATGTGATTAACTAGGAATGCACCACTTCCCCCATTAGCAGAAATCACACAGGGTTGCAGCAAAGGACAGTAGAAGAAAACAGGAAGTCAAACTGCCTGGTCTAGAAATTATAAGTTCCCAGGGCAATTACGACGGTTATCAGCTTTTTGTGTCGGATGTCTCGCAATCACTTGGATGCTTGGAAAATTGGCATGGCAGAATGTTGTGATGTAACTTACCTTGTTTCTCTGTCGCGGTCTTCTGCTTGTTTCTTACCTGGGTTGGAGTTTTCATGTTCACCGTGTTCCTAGTATGTAAGATTGACGGCACTCCATGACTGACAGTAGCAGCTGGGTCGTTGAGGTGGTCGGATGCCAGGTTGTGCTTAAAAGTAAAGATCTTCATTCCACGCTCTGTCTGCTGGTTTTGTTTTGAGGGCCGCTTCTCAACACAGAACACCAGACTTCCTTCAATTGTGGCACCAGAAGGCAGCATTGACGTGCAGCTTCCATTTTGATCAGGGCAGCTTCTGTGTTAACTGTAGGGTGACCAGATCGGGTGACCCAAAAACCGGGACATTTCACAAAACTAGAGGAAGAACTACGAGTGTACATCAATAAAGTGGCAAATAATGACACCAATCATCCTCATAGTAACACAGAAGATGCACTAAGAAAATAAATAAAATCTAATTTTTAAAACAAGCATCATGCCTGTTTTTATTTTATTTAATGTGATTTTATATAGCGCAAACATTACCCGAAGGAGTCGGAGCGCTTTACAAAAGAACCAGTTGCGTTACATAAGGACTTTGGATTACATGAGTTACATAAGAGATATGAACAGAAAAACAATTACAAATGTACAAGTGGATTTACATTGCTTATTGATAACAGCAGCTTACTAGCTCTTCTTTGGAACACCTAAAAAAGTGACTCCCTGTTTTCAGTTTACCCTCTCAAAAAAACGGGATAGTAGCCACTTTTACCAAAATCTGCCTGGACAACTGTTGAAAATCCGGGACGCCTGGTCACCATAGTTAACTGGCCTTTACCTGCACAGGCCCTTAGTTGTGTCCAGGCTGAGACAAGGGGTGGTCAAAGAACCACCTGTTTATATATAAGGCTGAACTGCGCACCCTGGTAACGCTGGTGTAAATTCCACTCTCGAGTAGAAGAAGTAGTTGATGGGATTGCTGTCTGCATGGCAATACTAGTAGAGGCGTTGTCGTGTTCTAATTGGCAGTGGGCACACCAAACACGGGACACAGGTTGGTGAATGCAATCTTCTTTTATTGTTTGTACAGGAGCGATCATCTGCACGTCCGTCCGGGTTCTGTCTACCCTTCCTGTCCCTAACCGGATGTGGTGTCAGGTGACCTGGTCACCTCCCTCATGACCCACAGGGTCCTAGCGTCCTCCTGTCCTGTCGCCCTATCTGACGGGTCACGACAGGCACTGACCAGCTTCCATGACTGGCAGATCAGAATGATACACCCACTGCGTGCTAAAACAAGCCAAACTGACATAAAGCAGACGATTATGCAGAATCCGTGCATAGACCAATCGTGCAAAAAATGTCTCATGGCAACAAGGTAAAGCACTGGCAGGATGAGCAATGCACATGCAGGAAATAAAATTTTTATAGAAAGGGAGAGAAGGTCACGTTGACGTGTGCAATTCGTACTCTTATATGTAGACTTCAACTCTCTGATTACTACACACTGTTGCACTGTTGTTTTGGGAAGTATATACCTTCATCTGTAATGCCGCTGGAGCTCGTGTAAAGCGCTCAGATACCTTCGGCTTGACTCCTTAATGAATTTTGACCATGGCGCTCTGGGGTTCTTAAATTTTGGTGAATGAAACTGCAGTGCTAAAAGACACATTGAATAGAAAATCTACTTTCATTTAAGTTCTGTACTCCTGGTGCCTGAACCGTTGCACAAATCAGTGCACAATGTGGTCTGGATGTAAGTAGTTGTAGAGACGGGTTGTGCTTCATACCCTAGGTTCCGGCAATAGCCTTTGGTCTTAATCTGCCCCCCTCAGTACCCTTGCTGCCATAAACAATTGTGCACATGTTCTCAGCATGGTCTATTGGGCGCTGGGCGCAGGAACGTCCTTCTGACATACCATGTGCTCCCATACTATCGTGCTTAACCTCCTCAATGAAAATTGAATTTGGCTTGATCTGCACATAATTTATATGTCCCTATAACTCGTGTTGCCCATCTTAAAAGGTTCAAGAGCCTGTAGTCCACTTTCACAAACCATGTCATGGAAAAATTTAGTCAAATGTACCTATTGCTCTCTTGGGATCACAAAAATCGTTTTGTTTTTTTTGTGACCCTGGAACCAAGGAGAGACAAATCCAAATGGCCAGAACCTATCTCCATTTTATGACCTGTGGGCCATGAAGCCTGGAAGGCAAGGGAGGGACAAAGGTATTGCATCTTCCCTTCCTCCATCTCTAACACACTGTGAGACGTACCATTAGAGGAGATTTAAGAAGTAAATACCCAGCAGGCGAATGAAAAACGTGAATGGATTCCTAAACCCCTTCCAACTTCCTGGCCTTACCCAAGTGTCAGTAAATGTGAGCACACTCTGCCATCTCCATTGCTAGAGAAGATGGCAGCTGCTGTGCTCCCTGGTTGTCTCCTACCGAAAGAAACCACAGTAGTGGAAGTGGCTTGATGGAAGAGAGAAGGAAAGCAACCTTCGCTGCAGATTTCGTTTTTTTAACCACAAATCATGAATGTAATTTGACATATCTGTGTATTGACTGGATGACCATTTGTATATTGAATGTTTTATAGAGGTGTTACAGCACTTTCACTAATAAACAAATGCAGACCTATAGGCTTTGCCAACACTTGTTCATGTTCGCAAAGAAAATCTCTTGAAAGCGCCTGCTTGCAGCATATGTATTTTTTAAAGTTTTTTTTAAGCTATGTTTGAGTCTCTTTGAGCTTGTTTGGTTTTGGAAGTGTTATGAAAGGTTCTCCTATGTTTTTATTCTTATGATGCAATGACTTTTCGTACCAAATGTGCATTTACATGCCTTCCCTGGCTTTCTTTACCCCTATTTATATGCATCCCGACCACATGTGCCTTTCAAATGTTCAGCGTAGTGTTGAAATGGCAAATTAATTTTAAAACTCTGCTTCTCAGGATCTGAATCGCTTTAGGCTTTTCACCCTACGTTAGTTTGATACAGTTCTGCATAACTGAGATAAAGACCATCTGACCAAGGTAGTCGTTTGTGGTGTCTGATATTTATGGGAACTAATTTAGAATTGATGGGCTGTATTTCAATACTTGCCACTTAATACATTTGTTTTATAGTTGGCTTCCACCAGCATGAGTAGTTGCAATTGCAGCAATGCTACTTGTTTACATTTGTAACGACGAAAGGTTGGTGGCAGCAACTTAGCTCTCTGGGAACCTATTGCTTTGCTAACTTCACGCGCAGTTAATGGTTGTGATTGCTGCAGTACTGGCACGACTGAGATGTCAGCGCTGCGTATTTTATGCCTGCAATTTTAATTTAAAAATCGATAGCACTCACTAAAACTTACCGACTGTGTTGTGTTTTACATCTGTACCCCGCCCCGTTCCACCGCGGCTGGCGCCATCTTGGGTGGGGCTAGACCGGAGCTAGCGGTCTAGTTCTTCCGGGTGGCAGGGCATAAAACTAAATGTTTATCCGGGAGCGCAGCGGACGAGTGGAGCGGGCGCGACATATGCGCACCGAAGTCGCGCTTAAGTCCAGCCCGTCCGCGGCCGACTGGGGCTAGTACCCCTGGTCGATTTTACACTTACTCTTCCCAGGACCTGATACTGTTAAGACCTTCAGATAATTTATGCCCACTATTACCACCGTATGTACTAAATCGCGCTGCCACTTATGGCATCCTTAAGCCTAAGTATATAGCTGGTAAAGTTATGTATTCTAACCCCCGTTCTTCTCCTCAACCCTCATTAGAACCAGAGACCATGCTTAAATGCCACTATTTGAATACTAGGTCAATGGCCAAACACCATATGGACATATTTTTTATGCTGCGAGCTGAACAACCCGACATCTTGCTCCTTACGGAGACTTGGCTCAATGCTGATTCACTACCATATATTCTGGCGGCCGTTCCTTCTGACTATTACATTTTAAATGTCAATAGACCTGCTGATAAAAGGGGCGGAGGAGTAGCAGCTATTATCCGCAACATTTATAAGTTCTCATGACTACCATCTCTTGACCTTACAGGGCCAGAGAATATTGATTTTAAAATGGACACTGACAGTGGATCATTATTAATGATCCTCATCTACCGCCCCCCCCCCCCCCCCCCCCCCAACCATGCCTACATTTGCTGTTTCTTTGGCCGAACAACTAGCTCCCCTTACTATTAACTATAAAAAAATTGTGTTGTTGGGCGATTTTAACCTTTGGCTTGATGCCATTGATTTAGACACCCAGGCAGCTGCATTGAAAGAGGCATTATTAGATCTGAACCTAACTCAACAGATTCACTTGCCAACTCATGAAAAAGGACATAGCCTTGACCAAATATGGTCTCAGAACATCCCTCCGGCTATTTGTTCCATCACTCCCTGTATTTGGACGGACCACTTTCTGATACACTTTACACTCGCCATTGTGAAGAGCAGAAAGCAGCCTTTCCAGACAGGTGGGAAAGTTAGAATATGGAAGAACACTGACATCCCAGCTTTTCTGGATACTTTGAGGTTGTCTCTTCCCCCCATGGATCAGGACATTGATGGCATTGAAGAAGCCTATTCCAACTGGCTACGTCAGGCAGCCGATGCTCATGCCCCCTGCTCAAACATTCCCCGTTCCCGCCCTAATGACGCACATAAGTGGTTTACACCTCACTTGAAGTCTCAAACTTGAAGTCCGTCAAAAAGAGCGGAAATGGCGAATTGGTTATTTGGCACAAGACAAAGCGAACTACTGTAAGGCCCGCAAGGACTATCAGAAACTTGTCCTAAAACATAAAACTGAATATTTCTCGGAGAAAATTCTGAACTCTCAGAATACATCTAAAGAACTGTTCAATATTGTAGATGGTCTTAGTGGCAGTGACAGAACTACACCATTGGTCACTCCTACTCAGAGGACCTCTGCAACTCATTGAACTCTTTTTTTTCTTAATAAAATTTGTATCATAAAACAAAGTATTTCTACTGCTTTGCCCCCTTCCTTTCTGGATGATGCGTACCATAACTGTTTGACGCTGGAATCCTTTCCCCATATTGATGGTGACACCCTTTCCAAGCTATTTACCAGGGTCAAATCGGGTTCACCTGATGATATCTGCCCCCCGCACATTTTGAGAGAGGTGGGTGCAGTTATTCCTGAGGGTGTACTCTCTCTGTTAAATGGATCTCTTCTACAGGGTAAAGTCCCCAATAACTTTAAAAAAGCCTTACTCATTCCCTTGATTAAGAAAGTCGGCGCTAACCCGCTTGACCCGCTAAATTATAGGCCTATATCATTGCTGCCGTATTGTGCTAAGCTACTGGAGGCTCACGTTTGCGCTAACCTGTCTAAATTCATAGAAGAAACAGAATACCTTGAATCTAATCAAGCCGGCTTCCGTTCCTGTCATTCAACCGAAGCAGTCATCTTGGCGGTACAAAATACCCTGAGGCGGAATGCGGACAATGGGATTCACCAGGCCCTGGTTTTATTGGACCTCTCGGCAGCGTTCGACACGGTTGATTATACCATCTTGGTCAACCGTGTCGAACAAGCTGGCCTTAGGGGACCTGCGTTGAGTTGGATCCGTTCATTCATTACTGGCCGCACTCAATCCGTAAGACTGGGCCCTTTTACAGCCCCCACTATTTCCACCACATGTGGAGTACCTCAGGGCTCATCTTTGTCACCTTTACTTTTTAATTTGTACCTGCGCCCGCTACTGTACTCCCTAAGAAATGCGAAAGTTACCATCTTTAACTATGCGGACGATCTGCAACTCCTCTTCCCTCTGAATGCCAAGGACTCGGTGGAGGAATTCCAAAACACCATGTCACATATTCAGGTTTGGATGAGTTGTAACCATCTGAAACTCAACCCAGGCAAGACTGAATTGGTCTTGCCTGGGCAGAGCGTATTAAGTTGGAGCCCATGCTTTTGGCCATCTAGCATGGGGGCTCCACCTTCTAGATCGTCCTCAGTTAAAAGTCTGGGAGTACTAATTAGTGAGGATCTCTTTGAAAAGACAGGTAGGCGCGGTATTGTCTTCGAGTTTCTTTCAGTTAAAAAAAAAATAAGAAAAATTGCTTGCTTTCTCTCACAGGCTGCCCTCATCCAGGTCATAATTGCCTTGGTCCTGTCTCGACTGGATTTCTCCAATAGTCTCTATTTGGGGCTCCAAATTGGAGAGCTAAACCGTCTTCAGCTGGTCCAGAATCAGGCTGCCAGATTGATTCTGGGACTTTCAAAAAGACAATCTATTAGACCTGGGTTGAAACACTTACATTGGCTGCCTGTTGTGCAGCGAGTTGCATTTAAAACAGGGTGTATTTTATTTAAATCTTTGCAAAACTTTGGCCCTAAATTTATAAAAGATCTGTTTCTCAGATATAACCCATCGCGAAACCTCCGTTCCGCTCACAAATCTCTATTGATTATCCCATCCTACAAAAGGAAGCGCCTAGGTGGCTGCTGCTTTGACCATCTTGCAGCCACCTTCTGGAATTCTCTTCCTCTTCAACTGAAACTGAGCGGTAACCTTCTCAGCTTCATACACTCCCTTAAAACCTGGCTTTTCTCACAGGCTTATTGCTGAGTTCTATTATTACCACTTTTAACTGCTGTGTTGTGTTCTCTTCTATAGCGCCATGAAGCCCTTGGGCGTACGAGCACTTAATAAATACATATTAACATAACATAAAATACTTTAACATTCCATTGCTTCAATCTGTCAGACATCAATGATATCACGGGCACCAGCATCTGACTGTAGTTTGAGGGAGTTTCATTCGTTGTTTTGTGGTTTGGTTGTCTCAGTCCTGTGGTTTCGTTATCAGATCTCTTTGTCCAGTCCAGTTTATACCGTTGTTTCGGTTTTCAAAGACGGTAAAACTTGTAAGGCTGCTGTCAAATTCTCTGAGCTGACAAGTGTAATAGTTATGGAGCCTGACCTTTGCACAGGTCTATAAAAAAATCTCAATAGTTAAAATTAGCCTGGACTATTTACCACCTCTAATCCCAGCCGATCTGTCCACAGATGGAGCAAATTGTTTCTGTTGTGTGAGGTAGGAGATTGAGATTCGGCGTACATTACCTCATCCAATACATTGATTGGAGAGGGAATAGTATCTTTACCTTTTTTTAATTTTATTTTTTTGTCCTCATATGCCACCTAGGTTCTGATTGTGCAATCTGCCGATATATACATGCACCATGCTGCCTCAGTATTTTCAACTGGGGGGAGGGAGTGTGGAAATGGAACGGGGCTTATCATCCCTCAGCCGTAGTGCATAGACCAGCTTTGCAGATACAGAAAACCATATGAAGGTCTTAGGAGTGCAGCCAAAGTAGCATCAAAATTCGGCTATACCCAAAGATGGGATTGATGGCTTAATCATTGGACCTGGGGAAAAAAAAAACAGGTTCTCAATGGTCCCACCTCAGAATGATCTTTTGTCACTGTTTCCAGCTCTGGCCAAATGTAACCTGTAGGGCGGAGGTATACCAGTCATTAATAGAGGGAGGTAGAGAGTCTTTCTACTTCTTGCATATCTCTCTCCTAGCAAGCAGGATAGAGTAGAAATTCAACTTCCTTGCAGATGTTGGAACCCTATCCACAATGCCGAAGATTACGGAGGTAAGATCTAGAACAATATTGGTGCCAAGTGATATTGAAAGTGCCAAGTGATATTGAAAGGGTCTTACTTATGGCTTCCCAAAACAGAGAAAGATGAGGGCACTCAAAACATGTGTGTATCTGCTGCGGCTAAGAGCCCACATCTCACGCAAGCAACCCTATTTCCCTGATTAAATTTAGATAATCTTTCAGGCGAATAATAGGCTTGGTGAATGGTAAAAATATGGTTTCTGCGTAACCAAGCCGGTTTGACGATATCCCACATCATACCACATGATGTAATCCAAAGGTCTTGTAGGTTGGGGATACTTGGATGTGGTGACCAAAGCTGTACCAGTAGCAAAAATTTGCCATCCAGTTCTTCAAGGATTAGATTATACCAAAGTGAAATCTCTTTCTTAGTGGGAGGCTTGTCAACTTAAAGGGTAATAAGGTTGTTGTGAATGCCCAGTGGAAATTTAGTTCCTCTAGATGGTGAATCTTTATATGTTCTGGACCAACTCGATATTTGCATGTATTTAAGTCTGGAAAAGTTCGGACCTATTGTGTTACTTAAACAGTTCCAAGGTAACAAAATACCATCAACAAATAGATCTCTCCACACCAGAAGTCTAGCATCTCTAATAGATAGCGCAAGTGTATCTCCCAGCCAAGCCGGGCTATCGAAGACCCCACAGAGGCGTTTTACTACCATAGTACCCTATTTTAATACCTTTTGTTAACTGGGCCCACATTCTTGCCATATCCCATAAGATTTTCAGTTAACTTTTTTAAAGAACTTGGGGTCTCCGAATTTAAAGAGAAAACTTGACTGGCTAACCCCCTCTGCCATCAGCAAATTAGAAAAAATAGAACCAACTCCATGGTCTGATGGAATTTTTAATAACATCCTAGCATGAGATAGCTGAAAGGCCCAGGCGTAAATCTGCAGGTCAGGGTCTGCAAGCCCACCCTTGACCCTACGTCTCCTGATTTTCTTCCAAGTAATTCTTGGAAGATGATTATTCCAAATGAAGGTGTTAATATCAGCCTGCAGTCTTTTAATAAGGAGAGGTTCAAAATATAAAGGAATAATGTTAAATAAAAATGTAATCTTGGGTAGAATAGTCATCTTAACAAGATTAACTCTACCCAACAAAGATAACGGGAGATGTGCCCAATTCCGGAGCAACTTGCGACATTCTTTAGTCACTTTCGAGAAATTATTAGTGGCAATCTGATCAATATTCCCAACAACATCAAGGCCTAGATACCTCCTCTCCTTACCTGGCCGAATACCTGAAGTAAAGCAACTCTGATCGATGTTCCAGGTCAACATCTCAGTTTTTAATGTGTTGATCTCATAACCAGACACGTCCCCAAACTCCGATGCCAGTTTGAATATTACAGGAAGAGCCAAGTAGGGTGCGGACGTAAAGATGAGAATGTCGTCCGCATATAGGGCCACCTTTCTCTCCCAACCTCTGTATGTGAAACCTTTGATGTCAACACTGTCCCTCAAACTCTGGGCAAAGGGTTCAGCATATAGATCAAAAAGAAGTGGAGAGAGTGGGCAGCCCTGCCGAGTTCCCCTCGAGATGTCAATAGGGTCAGATCATACTCCGTTAACCAGAACGCTGGCCTTAGGTTTCCGGTAGAGGAGGCCGATTGCTCGACGAAATCTACCTCCCACGTTGAACTTTGCCAAGGCCTCCGACCGGTACATCCAATTGACCCTGTCTAAGGCCTTGGTGGCATCCAACGTTAAAGCCACTAGTGGGAGAGACTTCAAAACTGCCAGATCTATAGTTCCAATTAAATCGTAGGTCAATTGGTAAAGCTGTCGCCCCTTGACAAACCCCTTCTCATCCGGATGTAAAATTGAAGGTGCAACTACGGCTAATCTATTTGCAAGTATGGATGAAAATATCTCATAATCCCCGTTTAAAATAGATTGGTCTGTACGAACTGCATGCCGTTGATGGCTTCCCAGCCTTTAATATTACAGTAATTGAAGCATTGTCCCATGACGCTGGAGGAGGTACCCCGTCCAAAAGAATCTGATTAAACAGGATTGTGAGGAAGGGGACTAGTTCATGCTCCATCGATCTATAAATTTCTGCAGGTAGGCCGTCTGGGCCAGATGCCTTCCCCTTCTTGGCCTTCTGGATAGCTGTCCTAACTTAGTCTTCTGAGATTTCAGACTCTAGCTTCTCACTCTGGTTAACAGAAAGACATGGGAGGGAGATTTTATCAAGCCAATTCCTGATGGTAACCGGATCTAATATTTTGTCTTCCTGGTATATGGCTTGGAAATATTCTTTAAAGGCTTTTCTAATATCAACATCCACAGATAGAGGGGCATCATTAACTTTGATCAGATCAATGTTGTTACGGGTCTGATCTGTTTTGGCCTTCCATGCCAGTAGTTTCCCAGCACCCTCTCCATACTGGAAATGTGCAAGCTTACTGGCATCCCATCTTTCTTGTACTCTCTGGTTGAGAGTTGAGGCTAATTGAGCCTTTAAAGGGAGTAATCTCTTGCGGAGAGGTAACAAAACATCATCGGTGGGAGTAGCATTGGAGTTAATCTCAAGCTGGACCATGGCTATACTTGCTTCCACCGAGGCAACAGCCTCTCTATATTCTTTTCTTCTATATGCTACCTTAGCTGTAATTAGACCTCTCAGAAATGCCTTAAGAGAGTCCCAGACAACTCCAATACCAGCAGAGCCTACATTTGTATTCAAGAAATGTGCTACCTCAGTTTTTATGAATAGAACATCCTCAGAGTGAGAAAGTAGGGAATGGTCAAAAGACCAGATCCTTACCGGCGCTGTCAAGGAGATCGTGAGTTCCAGCAGCACAGCCGAGTGGTCTGATAAATGTAGGGGAAGATATTTTATGGACTTAACAGCATCTACCAAGGTCTGGTTAACTAGTATGTAATCTATTCTCTCTTGGTGGTGATACTTATAATTCCTAAATGAGATGCCTTGCTGTTGGCCCGCCCTTAGCCTCCAAATGTCCACATACCCATATTGCATCATAGCATTTATCAAAAAGGAACTTGACTTCGACGGGACTTCTGATATAATATTAGGTGTTTTATCCAATATGGGGTCTAAAACAATGTTAAAGTCACCTGAAAATATTACAGGCTCTGGATAAGACAAGAGATGAGAAAATATAGTACTTAAGACAGAAGGATTATCTAGATTAGGCCCATTATACCCCACTATTGTTAATTGAAACCCCCAAATAGATAGAAAAGCAATAGCCCATCTACCATCTGGGTCCACTTTTGAGTCTAGAAGCTTGATTTTAAGATGTTTCTTGAAAATAATCGATACA
Organism: Lissotriton helveticus; assembly: GCF_964261635.1. Taxonomy (NCBI): domain Eukaryota; kingdom Metazoa; phylum Chordata; class Amphibia; order Caudata; family Salamandridae; genus Lissotriton; species Lissotriton helveticus. Next base: position 258,519,066 of record NC_136072.1, read on the forward strand.
CCTTTGCATGTAAGAGATTGAGAGGTAGAGATCGCAAAATCAATCCATTTATTAACCTTAACCAGTTCATCGACCTCAACCTGAACCAGATGTCTCTCTTGAAGAATGATAACCTGAGCGGCTGAGTCACGAAGATACTGCAGAAGTGTTCTGGCTCTGGGTTTAGTTCGCAAGCCATTGACGTTCCATGAAACTATATTCAGATTAGACATTTTAGCCACTCCAAACTCCACCCCATCTCAACCCAAAAATTAGGGTCAAAGGTATACTGCGCCCCCCCCCCCCTTGAAAAGAGAGCAGCACGTCGCAAAGGTATTTATAACTGATTAGGTGCAATGAAGCAGCAAATTGGCAAATGAGGAATTTTCTGTTAAGTTTTAACCCTCCTTAACCCCGTGCCTCCCCCACCCTTGGAGAACCTGTGCTGTATCTAACCGGATCAAGTCCAGTAGATGGCACCCCTCCCTCAGGTTGCCGCTACCCCACCCTCCTAGAAAGGAAAACATCAATGAAAGAAGCCCCTATACTAAAGTGATTAGTTCGTGAAATATAAGAAAAAAAAGAGGAATTATGTACAAGATTTAACTATAGTTCATTTTTTTTTTGTCCCTTAATTTCCCCAACCTCGTGTGTTTTTTTTTTTTTTTACATTTTAACATTACATTTGTAGCGTTTTTAAATTTAAGGATCATTTATTGGTTTGTTGAGTCTTTTCAATATAGATTTTGACACTTATAATCTAATCCTGTTATGAATATATCAGTAGGAGGCCTGAATGTTATTTATCTGATCGCTTCTTTCCCATATCTAAATGGAGCTCATTAGCGGCTTGGACAGACCTGATGTTCATCATCTTATTATTATACATGACCCTTAATGAGGCCGGGAATATAAGCGGAGCTGTAGCACCTAGCCTCTTAAAGGCGTCCAATCGCTTACCAAACTCCCACTGCTTTTCCAGCGTGCACCTACATAGTTCTGACCTTATAAGAAAAGTGAAGCCCTTTCCAGATAGTGACTTCTGCTTTAACGCTAAATTTAGCATCTGCTCCTTAAGGGCGTAAGTATGAAAATTGACCAAAATTTTACGAGGTTTCGACCTTTGTGGATTTAATCTAAAGGGATCCCTATGGACCCTCTGAATGTCAGTAGCCAAAGTCTCTAGAGACAGATCCAAAGAAAGTGATTCCTTTAGTAGATGAACGACAAACTTCTTGATATCTGGGCCTTCTGTTCGTTCTGGAATATTAAGAATGCGGATGTTACCCCTTCTGGCATTGTTTTCCAACACCTCCATTCTGTCTAGGAGAGCCTGATCCTCCTTTAATTTGCCGATATCTTCTACTGCCTTATCCAGATGTATCGATCGCCCCAACAGTCTCTTCTAACACACCAGTTCTAGAAGTTAAACCATCTATTTTATTGTCGAGTGACTCTCAATAGTTCTGAATCTCCCTCTGTATAGACGCAGACTTCTCAAACCCCCTTTTTATGTCTTGGGTTAAAGTTGAAAACATTAGCAGCAAAGAGGCAGCCGTAATACCACCTTCCTCCAAGGAAAGGACAGTGTCCGTGTCTGGTAAATGCTGCGCTAATTCAGAACCTCTAGCTGGTGGATCTAATCCCCCTGCTGCCTCCATGCCAGCATTTGCTATAGAAACTGATTCGACCAGAAGGGACAGAAAGGAGTCACCTGTTCTTTCTCCTATAACCATATGTCCATCCAAGGCGTTATCTAACTCGCCTGTCCCCATGGCGTTAGCAGTCACGTCTATATTGGTCGGAACTACATCAGCTATATCGGCTACATCAATAGAAGGAGTATTAGGTGATCTATCTGGGGTACAACTGTAAAAACAGAGGACCCATCTGCTCCGGCTATCAGTAGATTGGGTAGAACCATTTTCCAGGGTGGTCTGGTCCGAAAGGGGTGGAACAGATGCTAGGCTATCGGTAGAAGACATCTCCAATCCTGAGAATGCTGGCTTGCCCTGCGAGTCCGTGAGGCTCAATACTTGTGGTATTATTTTAAAATAGGAGCGCAGCGAAGGGGTAATTTTAGACCCTGACTCAGACAGAGCGGTAAGTTTACGTTTAGTTAGACCTCTCACTTTCCCTCTGTTACCCTTAGCCTTAACTTCAGTGGAAAGGTAAGAAGAAGCTCTTACCTAATGGAGGAGATGCAACAACGTCGAGACCTGAGCTGGTGCTGGGGGCAGGCTCCCTCGATTGTGTTTTGGTCAATGCCTTGCCCCATCTATGATTACCTCTCACCTTACTTTTAGGTTGTTGCTGTTGATATTTATGGTATCGATGAGCGCGTAGAGACGAGCCCTGTTCCTCTTCAGATCCGATTCTCCTGCCTCATTTACAATGCGGTCTCTCCCCCTCGGTCTCTGTGGCGTCCACTGTATCTTGCAAGTGAGGCTTCAAGGGACAAATAACCGAGACGCCAGCCTCAGCAAATGAATTATGCAACAAACTACGTGCCTTCCTGCCACGCCGCAGCTCCAGGACTGCCATGGACCACCTCCGCAGGGTCGACGGGGGCACCAGGGGGATAGAAGCTGTGAGGATTGGCTCGGAGCAGCCTCCGTCTACTCCACCCCCTCGTCGACCAGTGGAAACGCCGGCAGAGAGCCCCGTCATAGAGGCGAAGACAGACTCTGTAAGATTGAAGGTGTATCGGGCGAAAAGATTTCCTTATCGTAACTTGGTGGCAGCCCATTCTGATCGTTATGCCCCTTCGCTAAGAACGAGGAAAGAAGAATCCATCGTTTTATTTCCGTCAAAAGTTTTAGGCTCTGGCGAGGTGAATCACGGAGCACCACGGCAGCTCAGCCGTCTGCCGCCATGTTCTCCCCAAGTATCTTTACCATTCTTGTACAATGTTGGATCACATTTTGGTATCCACCTTGAACCTAATTGCACCAGATTGCCTCTTTTAGGGTTTTAATAACAAGACCATTGTGTTTCTTACACCCAGGGGCCGATTACGCTCTCGTTATGAAGGGCTCCTAAACTGATCCGTAACAAGCGATTCCAATTTGGAGCCACTGTTCCCAACCGAATCGTCCCCTATTCAGAACAACCAAGTATGATGCGAAGATCTCGTCCGGGTCGACCGAATCGTTTCCAAACCTGATCCTGTCAGTCTGGCTGAATCGTGCCACGCAATGGAGCCGGATTCTGAACAAGCGATTACGCTGCACGATTTGGACAGCCGTATCAACTTAGTTTTGTTGAGACGAAGCAGCTGTGGGAATAGGACTTTGGGGACTGTAGCAGGCACCCCTTCACCCAGGGCCTTCTGAATCGGTCCAGTGGGGGTACCCATGGGTCCCCCTCCTTTCCATGCATGTACAGTGTGGTGGTCACACAGGATGCAAACTTTTGCCCACCCACCAATTTTTGATATGGAAGCCTGGGTATGCATTCTGTGTACAGGCTCCCATAGAGTTCAATGGCAGTCTGAGTGAACCAAGTCCGTCACTACACGGATGCTTTGGAGTCGGTTGCTCAGACTCCCACAGCTCGATTAGCAGGGAAAGCCCTCCGGATCTGAGTCTTACAGAGTGCCTTCCTAGCGAGATCGTAATTGGCCCCCTTGTGTTTAATTTGGGGCTGGGGTTGACTGTGTGGCCCACCAGAACTCATTTAGGGGACTGGCACTTTTTTCCTCATCTGACATTGACTAAGAGCAAAAGAGGTGTAATCAACCTCAAGGGAAAGGAGGATGAGCGACGGGAAAAACATTACTTGGGGAGAAAGCAGGACCTGTAAGACCAAGGTTGAGGGTGTACCTGGTAGTAAGCTAAAGAGACATCGGATGCATTCAAGACTACGTATTAGACATGCTGACATTTATTAGCACCGGCCACGGGCTTCTTAGCAGAACGTTGGACACTGGCACTGTTTCTTTTACATATTAAGTAAAGCGAACACCTTAGTGAAACCTACAGCAATCATAATTATACTAACTTGTCTATCTTTGCTCTTCTGCACACTCCACAACATGATTACAATCCACAATCAGTAGAAAGTAAGCAACATCCATGACTGCACCAAACTCTGCACACTCCACAACATGATTACAATCCACAATCAGTAGAAAGTAAGCAACATCCATGACTGCACCAAACCGGACCACAAATTGGGTAAATGATATGAGGTGATTGCTTGCTTATAAACAAACAAAAGGTGATTGCAGGAATGCTTGCAGTAAGTTTAACCACTGGGCCATTTTTCACTTGTTCACGTTTGTTACTTATTGTAATCAATATGAATAATACAATAAAAAACTATTACTATTCTTTTTGCTGTCAATTGTCTTACATGCTCCTCTCCCAGACAATTGTGGGATATATATTTGCGAAACATAGTGTTGCGTGTTTAATTGAATGAACGAGTACTCAGGACTGTCACAAGGGATAACTATACTTGATAAAATAGTCTAAGGTTGTTTTTTGTTTTTTTACTTCACTTTTCACAAATAATAAGCATGCAATGAGAGACAAAATTGTGCCTAGAAGGGGGCTAGGGCATGAGAGAGTTTGAGTACAACACATCATCTAAATGATGTCTAAATTAGATTCATTGTATGTGTTGGAGCCATCAGCCGTATGGTGGTATTCCCCAAACATTTTTCCTTCACCCCTTCTGTGTTGCTGAATTCGTTTTTGTTGGCTTTGTTACCACCGCTAACCAGTGCTAAGACACTTGTGCTTTCTCCCTAAAACATGGTAAAAATTGCTTACACCTGATAGGCATATTTAATTTACCTAGAAGTCCCTAGTAAAGTGGTATACCACATACCCAGGGCCTGGAATTTAAATTCTTGTAGTGGGCCTGCAGCACTGATTGAGACACCCACTTACGAAGCCCCCTGCCTTGGGGTTAGAATGTGAGCTGGTCTCAGGAAGAATACACAAAGCCCAACTGACAGCTAAAAAGTGGCATTTTTAAAAATTGTAATTTAAAATCATTGGACTCCACCATGATAGAGGATTTTTTATTACAATTCCAAAGAGTAGGTGGGGTATCCACCAAAAACTAGTGAATACTCAGTTTACCTAGCTCATGGTTCACCAGCCCCATTTAAAGTTGGGTGAGGTACAGGTTCCTGTGGCAGAGCATCACCTTACTATACCAGCAGAAACCTTTGATTGACTGCCCATATACCATGAGGCTATCACTATGTACATCAGAAGGTATGCTCTATTTAGGATGATCCATCCTTGGTACAGTTTTCCTGTTCCGGGCTGCCAAGAAAAGTCTGGAAGTCCCAACTGGGAAACCAAAGTAAGGAACCCCGCTTCCACTGGGAGAAACCTCTCAGCATGTCCAGGCCATTCATTTCTTGTTCTGCAGGCTTAAGCCTGTCTTTGGGGGTTTGATTGTTCAAAACAAAAAGAAACCCTGACCATCCGTGCACTTCAATTTTTCTGTTAGGGCCTTTACAGAAATATTTTAAGAACTTTTGGGAATATATCATGCATTTTTGGTGGGGTTCTCCTAGCACGGTAGGTGGCCTGTTGCTGGGATGCTGAAAGCAAGCACTATCCTATAAATAACAAATAAAGGTAGCATTTATAGACTGTAGACCTGAAGAAATGCTGGCTGGTAGGAAATTGTGCTGCCCGGTGATCCTACAACTTTCCCAAACAGAAATGTGAGAAATTGTGACTCTGTAGCTAAATTTGAGGTTTGCAGAGATTCTGGTTAAGAAAATCTTGCAGGATCCTTCCAAGCCACACATGCCTGGACGTCTAGTTTTCAGAAATGTCTGAATTTGGTATGTTTCCCCAGATGGCTGCCTAGCCCAAGAAAAAAAAATCATAGGTGCCCCCCTTGCACAAATAGGACTTTTTGTGATAGATAATTTTGATGTGTCCACAATAAATTATGGGCACTTCCTTGTCGCGGGCACTTGGTCAACCCTCACAAGTGAGGTAGCACTTGTATCTGATCTGGAGACCCAGGGAAATGCTGGGTGGCAGGAAATTTGTGGTTTCCTTCTGATTTTGGAAGAATATGCCACAGAAATGCAAGGAAAATGTGAGATTTTAGTCACATTTTGAGGTTTGCAGGGCAATGCGGGTAAAGAATCTTGATGGGATCCATGAAAAGCACACCACCCTATACTCCCCTGGGTGTCTAGTTTTCGAAAATATCTCGAGTTGGTAGATTTTCCCAAAAGACAATGTACAGAGAGACAGAAAAGACAAATATCTATTCCTCAGGTGCGCACACATATTGGTTGGATTTGGCATGAGGGTGAGTGAGAGGTTCAAAATGTAAATTTAAACAAGAGGCTTAACAAAAATGAAAGTTAAAAAAAAAAACAGAACCAATGACTCGCAGCTTGTGAGCTGTACAGCCACAGCAAGGCACCAAGCGCTTTACAGGCCATTCACACACCTTTCATGCATGACACACACAACCATTCACCCGCCAGCCATGGGACCAGAACACTTACATCAACAGAAAGCGATGTTCAAGGGCCTATCTACATGAATGATAGGCAATCAGATCGGCTGGTGACTTATGGAGTGTGTGGACTGGCGTTTGGCAATGTGTGTGCAGAAAGTCACTACACACACACTGCCAGCCAAGTGACATTCCACGTACACCACGAGCTGAGTGACGTCACACATACACACACCTACAGCCAAGTGCCAGTCCACGCACATGCCAGCCAAGCACCAATCCTTGCACACCACCCCCCAAGTGTCAGTCCACACAGACCTCAACCCAAGCGCCAGTCCACACACACCACCAGCCAAGTGGCAGCTCACATGCAACAAAACACAAACGCAAAAAACAAACCAATTTAAAGCAGATATAAAAATCAACTATGCCCTCGAACACAACAGGTCTAGCTGAGTTACATCAAAGTACTGCCAACCTTTTAAAATAATACATACCAGTTAGTTCACTTTTATGCTCAGTATCTCCCATAAATTCAGTTGTGTGTGGTACAATTTAAAACAAGTGGGCACACATTGCCCAGGCTTAGGACACTTGGGGCAGCACATAATGCTCTCCTTCCACATGCTTCTTCGGACACGGACTCTATAGCTCCTACAGAGTCTTTTTTTGGGTGTGGGAGGAATGTAATCCGCTAAGTGGTATACCGCTTTGTTCGCCATAAGTTGGTAGGGTATGCTCTGACGTGAGTCCCTTGCTCACTTTGCCATTGGATTCAAGCAAGCCTGGCTGAAGACTGCTGAAATGCCGGAAACCGGTCCTAGGAAGCTTGTTTCCGGTCCAGGGAAGGTATGGCTTGGCAGTTCGGCTGGACTGTTCCCATGAGGCATAGGGTCAGACTGATTTGCATATGGCCATGTCTGAACTAGGGTGGCAGAGTGGGCTAAAGAACGGTGATGGATTAAACTCAGATCTGTTGACTGGGTGTAAGTGTTTAATCTGTTCAGATGCTCCTTCCATCACCACCCCCTTTTGTACCGATCTTTCAATCTAACCACATCCTCTACCACTCCAACCTTAGGAGCAATTGCCTGCTCCACTACGACAAGGCTGTTTATCACAACCTGCTGAAACTGAACAAAAGTCATCTTTGAATCTGGACAACAATCCTTGAATACAACAAAAGCATTGCAGGTTGCTGAATGAAACAGCTGGACAGGCAACGTCTTATACCAAATTTATGACTTACGAACAGCACTGGTTCCAACCTCTGATCTACTCCATCTGTCATGTTTGTTAGGCTAGTCCTGTCATGTATGCCAGTTTACAAACATTGTCCCATCCACATGACAAACTGTTCTGAGGGGTGACCTTTTACCTAGTAATTAGCTCTGTCTCTTCGTGAACAGGCTCTTGGTATATTATCAAAATAACGCTGTACCTGACTTACATAAACATGTCACCAGGCACGGCATAATTATTCTGTATAAGCATCACCACCTTTTTATATCCTTGGCCAACAGGCCTGCTGTGCATGATTGTTGTTGATTTTGAAAAACATTTATGATTGTTTCCATAACATATTGATTCTAGTAGAAAACCTGGAGTGACCACTCTAGTATATAAGACCCTTATTCCTCCCCCTGCAAATTAGACAAATCCTTCCACGCTGACCCTGGGTCCTGCATGCTAAATCTTCGTCAGGCAGTGTTCTGCCATCCCTTGCGGGGTGTCATCCTTAGAGCAGAGATGGGGACCTTCATTCTCTACCATCAGGTGAGGGGCGTTGGAGGTTCCCTCAGAGATTCTCGGCTATATACATACATACATATATGCACATATACATGCTACACCTACATATCTAGGCTGGGTACATTTAGACAAATTACGTAGGGTGTGCTTTATAGGAGTATGCCAGTGCTTCTGTCTTATCTGATCTATATATGTTCATCTTCTTAGCACTGTGGTAGAAATGTATTTACAATTTACTAAATTAGTACTTGTAATTTCTTTCGCACGCTTCTGTATCCTGATTGTCGCAGCAAATCTGTTTTTACACCAGACTGTCGGTGGATCGATAAAAACATATGGAAAATGTCCTGTTCGCCATCCTGTGTATTATCCCAGAATAAGTAAGCACGAGTGTCTGAGTGAAAAGTACTTTACTGTTTTCCACGATCCCTAAGGAATCTGGGTTGTCATGTTCAGTGGTTGCCAGAAACTACCTACGCCTCTGTAAGATACAGGGAGTGGTAGGTGCACTGTAGCGCTAGCTAATCTAACGGCTGACATATCCTGAGGGGGTGTCTGGATGCAGTTTGGACACCAAGCCCTCAGTTAAGGACATCTGAAATGCACATGTCCTGGGGATTCTTAGGAACTACAAGACAAATCTACACTACCCATGTGCTTGTTGGAGTCTAAAATGCACACAGGTTTACACACTTCAGCAGCGTGACCCCAAGCAGTAGCAATTGAAGTATTTCATCATGAATGGTAGACAGCATGTAGTCATCGCTCCTGTCTATAAATTTCAGAGCTAGAGGGTCTTCACTTCGCAAGACACTGCACTGTCCTCCCTGAAGTTTTTTTTTTTACATGCAAGCTCTTTGGGGTAACCTTTACGGTTAGAGCGGATTGTGCCACATGCAACAGTGTCCCCTTTGAACAAATCCCTGTACAATTACACACCAGTGCATTTATATAGGTATACACTGTGGCCTATGTTTGAAAAGTCATCTGCCAAGTTTCCACACAATTTTTCTCACTGTCGCCAAAAGTGGACGGGGCAGCAAGGGGGGGTCAATAGTGGAATTCCTACAAGTGTACACCCTGAAAACAAAGGCTTACTCTCAGAAAGCATATACATCTGAGTTCCATAACATTCCCTCCTGATAAGAATGTACTGTCGAAAAACCAAGCAGCCATTGAACAAGACCAAAGTCTCATCCAGAGCTATTTCTTTCCCGTGAACATAGATTTCTGAAAAGGGATCTACAAAATGAACAAGGACCGGTCCAGTCTGAAAGACGGTCACAATCATGGTGATCCCATGGCAATGCTGAGGCATTATCCACAAAATGCAGCATCCAAAGCAGAAGCAAAAACAGATCATGACTCACGGTTGCAGGAAAAATAGCAGTTGCCATCAAGGGACTAGTAGACCAATATGAAGCAAGCAACAGTTTATTTATCTATCCCTTCCAAAAATGTTAACCCCAGAACATCTTAAGTTAAACCAGTTTTGTGGGAGCTCATCAAGTAGCTCCAGCGTGGTACTTGAATCTGGCACTGTTATCCCTCAGATACTGTTCAGCATACACATTAGTCTATTCAACAATCTCATCCAAAATTACATTGTTCATGAACAAATGAAAAATGAATAGACAAAGGGTTTTCAGTATTGACTACTACCTGCAACACCATTAAAAGCAGGTACCATCCGCTGCATCATGTTTGGGACAACCCAGAGTCCAGCACTTCCAATGGGAAACCTTTCAGACGGTAATCCAGATGGCTCTTGCAGCACTATCAGCAGACCTGTGTCCTCCTCTAAAAGGGGCACTTCCTCTGCGCTGAGAGTGGCTTCATCATTCGATTGATCCCCTCGGAGAGAAATTCCGCTGCCAGAAGACTGGACTTCCTCCTTTGCCTCTGATGCAGAGTGCGTCTCAGAACCATGATCAGAAGATTAAAAGCATGCTAACATGCTGAGTGGCAACCTTGCAGCTAGCCATAGTCCTTACTAATAAAAGTAAAGCAAAAATAAGTCCACAATAACCAACACAGTGTAAAACAAGTAATATACAAACTGTGAATTTATCAAACAAAGTAAAACTACAGGCATGCAGTAATCTGGAAGGAAAAGTCAATCAATACAAAGCACACAAAGACTTGTATACCAAAAAATTGTATCACTCATTGCCAGAGACAGCTAGACTGAGGATTACCTGCACGTACTCTGCAGAGACACAGCAACCACAACGATATCCCATTAGAGAATGAAAGAACACACAAGATAACATAATACATGTCTTACAAAAATCCAAGGAGGATTTGACACACCGTAAAAGATACTAAATATGCTGCTTATTACACAATTTACAAATGACTCATTCATGCAGGGAAATTGTATTCATTTTAAGTAAACCTTGCAAAAAAGTTTTTCTTATCAAACACATGAAACTATACAAACTGCTGATCTACCAGTACCGAAACCGCAAGCAGGAGTTGCAACAAAGGAAATTAAAAGTTTTGAACTAGAATAAAAAGGAGAAATAAAACATTACGATCACAAATGCAAATGACAAGAAGTAAAACAGTTAACATTTTAAAACACTATGAAGTCTGGCCATCACCAGCCAGAAGCCGGTCAACACACACCATCAGCCAGAAGCCAGTCGACATACAACACCAGCCAAGGACGGGGAGCGAGATGGGAGATTGGAGTTGGGATTTACAATAAAATACACCCCCAGAGGGAGTGACCCTTGCCCATGGGGTCGCTCCATGCATTTGACAAAATAAACAATCCCTGGGGTCTTTTGGAGTTTGACTCCCTGGGGTGCCGATCGGCCAAATAAAAAAAAAAAAGATCTGGCTGAACTGACTGTGTGGCAGGAATCCAGTGTATAAAGACACAAGGGGAAAGGAAAAACTCTTCTCTTACCCCAGTGTTTGTACGATGCCTAAACACTTCAGCCGCCCGAATGACTCACTGAAAATACATCCTCTCTCCTGGACATGCTGGGAGCCAATGGCTGCCAGCGCATCCCCTGCAGCTTCTGATGGCATCTGCATACTGTACATGCGCTGACATTATCCGATGCAGAGGGAGGTGGTTGGGGAGCAGCAGAAGTGCATTCGCTGTCATCCCTGGTGGGGTTCTTTGAACAGGCGGCCCACAGGGACCGCACCAGCATTTTCCCCATGGTTTGGTATGAGGACAGCATGGTGCTGTCCTCCGCACATGCTCACTGTGGCTGAGGATGGCACCATGCTATCCTTTGCATGGAAGGGGTTAAAGAAAGTATAAGTTTAGCTTAAAATTCCATCAAAAAACCAAAGCACCTGTTTTCAAGCATCCTAGAGAACTCCTTCCACACTTTCTTCAGTCCAAAGAGGGTTCAAAGACTTGTAAGCAAACATTTGGTTCAATTGAACAGCACTGAAAAAGATGATGGGTTGTGCCTATGTGAGTGCTATTGGCTTTGCTAATGTTCTTTAGCCTTGTTGCTGCTGTTCAACATGGCTAAAAGTTAGTGGAGTGGTGCAGAGTAGAGCGGTGTGGTGTAGTACCCTTTTGGTTGTAAGTAACTAAAGCATCAATAAAGATGTCAGATAGGTTGAAATCAACATAAATAGGAAGCTGTAAGCCTGTTGTAAAGTAGGAAAGCACACTGCATGTCAATGCATCGTACTGAAATGCTTATACAAAAAATAGTGCATTGCAAAAAGGAAGAACCTTTACAAGGAAGACCATTTACTTAATCTATTATCCAGGGAGGAGATATTACAAGAAAGGAAGGGAAGCCTAAGGGAGCTAAGCAAATAAAAAAAAATGCAAATAGGGGACCTTGAAAACAACTAATGGTATGCTGTGGTTGGGTTTAAGCCCACTGGTTTGTGAAGAATGTCTCATCACAAAGCATGCACTGTGTAGGCAAGACCTAAAAATTAAACTTTGGTGCAGCAGAACTAAAATGAAAATGTGCAAGCTGAGGGTAGTGGAGGAAAGGGGCAAAGATGAAAAAGTGAGGATGGGAACAGATCATTATTAGTTCCCTAAACTGCCTACTAAGACATGCCTGATAGCTCTCTAAAAACAAACATCACATCTATGACCTTCTTACTGACGCTAAACCAGACATACTAATCCTAACTAAATCATGGTTAGGAAATGAAATGGCTCCAGTCCTGCATGGAGCCATTCCTCTAGTCTATCAAACAATCACCCAAAATCATTAAGCAAAAAAGGACGTGGCCTAGCTGTTGTGTTGAGGCAAGCATTCCATGACGCCTCATCAGGGGTAGTAATCGCTATATAAATGCAATTACAAGACCATACAATACAATTATTCAAGTTGACAATGTCTCCATAAAAAAGTGTGAGGCCCTTTTTACCAGATACAATCCTACATTGTCTTCCTCCTGTAACTTCCTGCTCCTTTACATACCTTCACCTAGCAATGCAACATTCCCAGACACACTTCTAGACACGGTTTCAAAGCTGATAACATTACACTCCAACCTATGCATACTAGGTGACCTCAACATTTGGTTTGACAAACACGATATGCCCCATCCAAAAACTATCATCGCTGGCCTAGAAGCACTGAACCTGCAGCAGATCGTCCACAAAACCACACACGTTGCTGGACACATCCTAGATGTCATTCGTTCTAATCCAGAATTAGTTACCATTAAAACAATAACTCTGATCACCAGGTCAGGCCACCATTTGCTTGCTTTCCAACATAAAACACCCTAAGCGACGCACCAAATACCACCTTATGTGCACCCATCTATAGACTGTGGAACAAACTCTATTTGGGACACTTAAAAACCCAACTAATATCCAGTACAGATCTAGAAACTATAATTCTGTTCAAAACTATGAGTGGCAACAGAAAGCTTTTGATATCCTGACTCCACTAAAAACCACACAACCGAACAAAAGAAAACAAGCACCTTGGAGAAACACGGAGATGAGAGGAAAAACAACAAATTAGAAAGCTGCAACGTGCCTGGCTCAAAACAAACACCAATCAAGTTTATGGACCTGGTCAAAGCAAGCAGGCCTGCCGGGAGCCATTCTGATCACTGCCCACTGCAAACATTCAAGACAATTCTTCTAACAACCTCTGCCGCCACTCCAGTAAGAAGAATCATCAACAACTCCTTAACTACCTGAATATTTTCAGAAGAACTCAAAGTCATACATACACCCATTACTTAAGACAGATACAGACCGATTACAAATGGACCCTTCCTGGGCAAGCTGATAGGAAGAGCAGCATTTGCCCAGGTGTCACAATTCATTGAACATAAGGCCATACATTCAGACTTCCAAACAGGAATCTACCCAGGAAGAAGCACAGAATCTGCCCTTCTTGCCATCTGGGATGCCATGAAGAACACAGTTGACCACAGCGGGGTTGCAGCGCTACTTCTCTTTGACCTTTCGGCTACCTTGACACAGTTGACCATGACACTCTGATACAAAGACTCTATGAAGCTGGCATCAAGGAGACTTCTAAAGACTGGATCCTATCCTACCTTTGCAATGGAACAATGTCATCCATACCCCACCTTTTTCGTCCAAACCGTACTTCACAAAAGCAGGGGTCTCTCAAGACTCTATCATCTCGCCCATGCTGTTCAACATCTACATGAAGTCCTTACTGGCACTGATTAATCAATTTCGCCTCATGTGCTATAGTTATGCAGATGACATGCAAATACTCCTTTAACTGGAATGCCCCAAATACATTGGAAACTCACCAATTTTCAGTTCTCTCCGAGCCGTGGATCAATGGATGACATGGAGCCATCTCAAATTGAATGCTTCCAAAACGGAAATACTCGTGTGGCGTCTGGAAACATTATGACCTGCTCGCCGTCTGGCCTGATGATCAGGCAAAAGACGCCTAAAGTATCAAAGGATGTAGGAGACCATAGCAGGACCATGGACTCCAAGCTATCAATGAATGTCCATGTGGACAAACCAGCAAGATCAAGCTTTGTTACTATAAAAACTTTGCAACAAATCTTCCCCCATTTGGGATATCCACACAAGGTCCAGACTACCATCTCCCTTGTTCTGTCCAAACTCAATTACTCCAATGGCCTCTACCACGGATCACCCTTAACCATGAAAAGATTACAACGGATTCAGAACTCTGATGCCAAACTACTCTTGTGTATAAAGCCGCAAGACCACATCTCCCCTGCCTTGAAAGCCCTGCATTGGTTACCGGTTGCCATAAGATTCCTGTTCAAGCTGCTTTGTATCACCCACAAAGCGATACATTGAACAGGACCGCTCTTAATCAGGAACAAAATCACCAAATTAATTCAACAAAGTAACTTCGCTCTAGAGTGACACCTAGCATACAAATCCCAAGATACACGAAAAAACCCATTAGTGGCACATCTTTCTATGTCCAAGCAGCCAAACTATGGAACTCTTTACCCCCAATTTAAGATCCATGGATAGCCACCTTATCATCTTTGCATCCAGCTTACTAAAATGCCTAACGCGTTTTGGAGTGGTATTGCTCCTTGTTCACAGGCTGATGCACTTTGCAGATCAAAAGGACACTCATGTGTTAATTGAATTTATTGCCCTCCGGTGTGCCTCTCAGGTAAGTTCAACTGTTGGTGCAGGCATTTTAGTAATCTGGATGCAAATGCTGGTTTGCCTAAATAAAGAATTCAGAAGAAAGACCTGCTGCTGAGTGCATGTTCGTGCGTGGACACAATTTGATGAATATTTACCGGCTGGTCCTGTTATGTTCCATATAGGTACCCTATATAGGCGCAGGTAACATTGCAAACTTTCACCTATATTGATGCCTACATTACATACCTCAAAGGTTATTAGCACCTGACCTTTTACCTAGATACAACACTGCATTTGGAACGCGGATTTCCCCCTAGTTCGAATCTCATACATTATGCATGAGGCTTCTTGGAAGCACAGCAGTACCAACATCTCCTGTATAATATCTGTTTAAAGTTCAGACTCAATTTCATCCTTTAGGCCGACACAGTAACACAGCAAGGTAGGACCCCTGGGGAGACCTATGGGTATATATACATCACATCTTGCTTAGGACAGAGGAGACCGAAACTTCCAGGCTGACACACAGAACAGAGACAGAGGTTCCTGCATGCAGACACTCCAGCTCTCAGTGGGCTGACATCCCTCTGCAGGGTGTCCAACTCGAGACAAGGACGGGGTCCCATATTATTTCATCATCTTTAATGGGGTTGAATAGATCCTAGAGGGATATTACCAGATTCCCCTTCCATACTTTTTAGCTTAATTGCAGCACAATTTTGACCATGTTCTTTAATCTCATTTTAGTTGCCTCCTGAGGTTTGTTAAGCCATCACTGTCAATAAATAGGAGGTTTATGGCACCACCTGGGCTACCTTTGCACTACGACACCCTCATTCTTAAGCTTTATGTTTGGAAAAATGTACCCATTTACTAAAAGGGTGGCAAATGCACTTTTTGTACAGTGCTCCTAGCTAAATTGCGAGCTTTCTCATAAAATGCTAAGCAAGTGAGAAAAAATTACAAATAAGGAAGCGTTAATGGCAAGAAACACTTCTTACCTAGGGCTTTAATAAATTCCAACCTTCAATGGCAGTTTTTTTTTTTTTTTTTTAAACATAAGGACTGACTCCACTATCCGGAGTAAATGCTGGTCATAGAAGTCTGTGCATGCATGCTTTTAATGCAAGGTTCTATATCAAGCTTCAAATATAACCGATTTTAACATGTTTAGTGTCTGCTGCATACTAGTGTTGATCACCTTGTAGTAATTAATAGATTTAGATGTATCATTTTTGATTGGACACAGACGAAAACAGAACAAAAACACCCCTTTGACAGTGAGCTGTGTATATTTACTTTTATGTCAAATACAAAAAAAAGTGAATATGTATAATGAAACTGGTGCCCATACAAAGCATTCCAAAACCGTTGGGTTGAGTTTGTGCTACATAAAAATTCCCAAAAAGAAGAAATAGGACCTCAGTCAGTGCGGGCAGTGAAGGGAGACTGGATAAAATAAATAAATAGGAAAAGGAAGTGACACCTCACACACCCTGCCGAATCAGAAAGCCGCAAAAAAGAGTGTAAATGATTCCAACTAATAGTAAGTAATGGGCTGGCTAAAAAACAGCTTTTAGAGTTTTTTTTAAATGATACAATAGGTCGCCAAGCGGCAGCGCATGTGCGCTGCCTGAGGGCCGAACTGGGAACCAAAACCGGCCATGGCAAAGTGCTCGGCCGGCCCCCCTCCCCCTGGGGGGTTTTGGGTGCCGCCAAGCTCTTTGCCAGGGCAGGTTTAAGGCCGATTTTGTTACAGGGCGAAACGGCCTTGTAACAAAAACGGCCCCCAGGGCCCCAAACCGGCCCCTCACCCGTGCGGCACACCGGGGTGGGATTGCCCGGTGCCCGCTATGGCCGGTCCGGCAGGCTCGAACGGAGGAGGAGGAGTGCTCTATGAATGTTATTTAGTCTTTTTTTATTTATTTATTTTTTTATTAGCAAAACTATTAATGAGAACTAGTTTGAGTGCATGTAAAGTATTCGTCACGAAAACCTAAAGTACACTTTTTTTTTATTTTCATTTTGGAGATCATTCTTAATTTCTCAAATAGTGGGTGTTTAAGATTTCCTGATGTGTGACGTCCCTGAAATGTATTTTGGAAAATGGAACCTGTGCCCCCAGAAGCACATTTGATCTTTTGGTGAAATACCAGTTACTAAGAATCTTTGTAGAATTGCACAAAAAGTATTCGGCGCTAAAAGACGAACTAAATGTTACATCTCTTGAGTGTGCAGTGCACTCTTCTCAAGACCTGGTCTATAGTGAAACCAGGAGAGTGGGGTGAAATGTGTTAGAATATACTATATTTACAACATGTTCAGGATATGTTGAATGTAATCTGATGCAGGGGAATGAGTATTCAAAGAATTTTCCAAAGTCCCTTTTCCTTTTTCATTCATAAACTGTGAGTGCTCTGTTGAATTTTGAAACCTAGTGACAAATTGTGAGTATAAGCATGATTCTCATATTGTCTTGTTTAATTTATTTTAGCTCCTCCAGGCCAGCCTGGCTATGGCTTCCAAGGTCATCCAGGGGTTCCTCCTGTTGCAACTCAGCCTGGTGTGCCTATGTGGATGCCAATTCCGGTAGCACCCCCGAATTGCCCACCTGGATTGGAATACTTGAGCCAGGTAATATTTATTTTTCAGAAAAAAACTATTTATACTCCAGTTTCCACGAGTGAAACAGGGCTTCCTTTTAACCAGCTTAACCTTTGCCACAATATGGGCCAATTTTTAAGGTACTAAATTAATGTTTTCGCCTTTAGGGCCCTTTTTTGATTCTCAGTGTTATTGTCCGGAGTGGTCCCAAACATACCCATGTTGTGCACCAATGATGCCAGCCAAAAGCAGTTCTTGCCCGCCCGATAGATTTCCTTTGAACAAAAGACCAGTGGAGCTACCCTTTGGTCCCACACAGGAGGAAAATGGATATGTTTCTCATTAACCCAGCTATTGCCATTTTGTAGGAACCGGTCATTGGGAGACATTTCAGATCTTTCTAACAACTTTTCTGAAGTACCGTCTTATTGCAAACAAGTCTCAATATCCAAAATTGTTATAGAGTAATTAATAATTTGGATTCCTTTTTCATTACTTTCTGCTGAAATTTTAGTGACTTTCGTTTGCAATTTGCATATTTCCAATGAAAAGAGAACTGATAAATTCACCAAAGAATGCTTTCCAAGTACACATTGTGACATAATTGATCTTTCTCAGACAACCAAGATAACAATATTGTATTCTATTTCTAAAGATTTGAGGGGTGCCTTCTTTGGTGAAGGGATGGATAAGGGTAATGAAGTTAACAAATTGTCAGTATATATGATTTCTAAAACCTTACTTCATGTAGCGTCTACAGTATTGTTACTTCAAAAAATGCTTAAGCTGCATGCAGGATCTTTGTGCTTAAAAACTGAATAGAACGTGGCTTCAAAATATCAGCTAGTTCCATTTTCAATTCCAGTAGTGCTTTCCTAACCTATTGTAGAACGTTCCTTAAACCTTGTCAATCAGGACTCTGATCTGTGAAGAGATGTGCTTTCTTTGAATGGACTCTGTTATTCTTAACTATTATGTACACGGCGATTTCGTAGTGAAAATTGAGGTTGCTTCTTGAAGCCCTTCATTAGATCTGAAATCAACTGGCACACAGTACACTGATGTATCGCCTTCTTTTGCCTGTGATCCGTGTTGTTGCCGGTCATTGTGGAATTAATCTGGCTTCTTTTCCTGTAAGTGTTTAATGCTTGGCCTCTTACTTCTCATCTTCCTCATATGCACTGCATTTTCTCCATTTTATTATTCCTCACATTGCATGTTATATACTTATTACTGCTTTATGGTTGAAGCCGTGTGAATTGTGGCCCAGCTGGCAGCAGCCTAAACACAAATGCCACAAAAAAAGAGATGCTCCATTATTAAAAGGCAAGGCCTGTTCTAGCAACTCTGTGATTTCATCCAAACAGCATGGCCTTCCAGCCCAAGGTCTTCCAGAGCCTAAAGGCAAGCTTTCCAATTTTCCTCAGGCTCAGCTGCCTGGAGGAATCTTTTCACCCGTTATTCCATCTAGGTAAAGTGCCACGTCAGAGGCAGGCCCAATCTTTCCACTCCAGCCACAGAAAAAGCCACAATTTTGGCAACAACCTTCTGAAGCTCACATGGCCACTGACTTTCTCTTTTAAGAGACACCTGTCCCACTAGTGAAGCTGGTGTCGTGTTTTTTTTTTTTTATTTTTTTTTTTACCATGCTACTGAATTATTGTGTGCTGTTAGTTTTATTACCTTTTCTCGCTTATCGTATTGGTTTTGGGAATCTGAGCCTTCTTTTACGCAGCCATTTCTGCCCCACTTACTTCCTCATTTTAATACAGTCAATGGTCTAGTTGTTTTCCGGCAGAGGCGGCAACCGTGAGACTGTGAAATGCTCTTAATTAGACCAGCCTGCTGGCCCGTCTAAGGCACACCAAAGGCAAGCCCATCTGCGGCCATCCATGCCCAGTGTCAGCCATGCGGTCAGGCTGGACCCAGCTCTATCTGGATCTTTTACTTATTCTCCTGATGAACTTCAGAAACTGTCTAAGGGCTCAGTTTGTAAGCTTAAACATGTAGCTGTGAAAGCGACTGGAACTGTATCCCGTATTTGCTGTAACCTTACTTTCAGTGATGCAACTAACGCTATGCCTCTGGCTGCTACCATCCCTCAAAAAGTGGTTTTACCTTGGAGTGCAAAGCTGAGCTACTATGCGGACTTAGAAATGTCTGATCGTTATCAAAACACGCTTTGGAGTATCTTCCTTGTTAACCATTAAAAATCTTGACTTTGATTTAACCAAGTTTCTGTTAGAAACACAATCATCTAATCCTGTCATTGTGATGGCTATCCCAGCCGATTAGGCTATACACCATCTCAACAGGAAAAAAAAAATCTGAGGTGGTAGTTTGGCTATTATCTACTGAAGCTCTTTGCATTGCTTGGTGTTTCACATAGACAAATTGGATGAGGCAGAAAGCTTCGATTTCTGTTTTAATATCTCGCCGCATGGTTAATTCGCTTGCTTTTAAAAAATGGCCCTCCCCCCGCACCCACCTCCTCATTTTTATTTCCTTTCTAGGGGCTTTTGCTGCTGCATTGGCTAAATAACACAACTTTTACTATCTTAGGTGATTTTGTCATCTTGACTATGCCAATAATCCCTCGGCTAGGACTCGATTAACCAATTTACTGCCTTCAATCACTCACAATTGGTAACTAGCCCCACACATCAAGCGGGACATATTCTGGACTTAGTTTTCTCCAACTTCCAGCTAATGAAAGTTCAACCACCTGAAGCTCAAACTGGTCTAACCTATGTTTATTCCTCTAGCATTAGCGGTAAGCTTGCACAGTCTAATAATAAGGCCAAAGGAAGAGCTGAGAACAGCCACTGCCACTGGGGTAAATTACAAGCCATAAATTTCACTTGGCGCCTTTCTGCCTCTCTCCCCTCAAAATGTGGAGATTAGGCCATGATTTAAAGAATTTTAATTTTTGGACCATGATTCCCTACATGATATAGTACATCAGAGCTTTGGCCATCAAAATGGCCTGACTATATCAGCTCCTTATTTTTTTTAATTTTTGGCCAAGGAACGGTTCCCTTGTTGACAGAGCGGTCTTGGAGATCCAAATGTACTCAAGAGGATAGGAACATCTATAAACTACCTAGAAAAAAATTCCATTAATCTTTTAAAAATGCAACAAAATGTAGATGTTTGTAACAAGCTGGTGTATTTCTTTGAACAAAAAATTATATCCAGGCTGGTATTGCGCCTGGGAAACCAGCTGAAAAAAATATCTTGTTTTTAGAAGCTCGGTCTTCCCAGAGTTCTTCTTCCCATTTTAGGCCTATTACATCGGAGGCTCCAAAATGCTTTGTAAATCAGGTTCGCTTACCGATCATTGTCCTTCAGTTTAAAAAAAAAGCAATTGAGGTTATCAACCCAGCTCTTAACTATATTTACAATTAGTCCTCATAGTTGACATGTGTGCCAGATAATTGGAAGTTGGCCTTCGTAAAACCACTATTGGAGAAAGGTAATCCTGCTCTTAGAATCTTGTCTAAATTTCAGGCCCGGGACCAACAAAAATCTTGGAATAGCTAATCAAATGCTCAACTTGTAGAATATGTAGATTCACACACCCTCCTATGCCCTTTTTATGTCGAGCTATTTATAGCTCTGAACTATTGGGTTGAAAACAAATCTTTGACCAAGAGGATTCCAAGCTGGATTCCAAGCTGGATTCCTCCCAATGCATGTTGTCTTCTGAACCGTGACACTCCGCCAGGCGCGTGCTTGGCCTCACTCACTCACCATGCTGGTTCCCTCCCACTCGCTTGTTCCCCTGCTCCCCCGCCCCCAACCCATCCACCTCGCACACCACATCAAAGGCTGCGCCCCCCCCCCTCCACAGCAATGCCGAGAGCTTGTTTTTTTTTTTTTTTATTCTGACCTCTGTGGCTGCCTGTTTCCTTTTACTGTGTCCTACCTTTCAACTTCTATCGGGCAAATTGAAGGTTTAGTCATTGATTCCTGCAGCAATGACCACCCGCTGCTCATTTTGATTATTAGAAATTGGGGCAGCGACTATTTCATTTACAAACATTTTCTTAGTCTGCCACATGCCGCTCTGTTTTTCGCTCTAAGAAATTATTTTCACGAAGAAAAGGGTGCAGTAACACAGGTGTCCCTGGTCCTGCACTCTTTCCTTCGTGAAAGAACTTTCTTTGCCTACTGCTGGCATACTTTAAAATGGGGGGAAAAAAAACAATTTGCATCTGCAACGCCAATCGCTCACATTTTTATCTTTTTCGGATGCCTCCACGCACGTCTTTAGTGCTAGTTTTTTTTTTTTTTTGTTCCCTCACATTGCAGCTTGCCCCGATCGTTGTGTCTCTCCTGCCCGAGGAGCCAGTCATGCAGCGCAGCACTTTACGTTAATGAGGTGAGAGAGGTGCATAAATGGGGGAGTAGCACTAGCAGAGAGTTGTAATTCATCTATGCAACTCGTCCCATCACCGCGCGGGCACTTACCGGCTCCTCCCGGCATGCACTGGGACATGGTCAAAGCGGTACATTACACTCACATGCCAGCTTCAAGCCCTCTCAGAGTCCCTCCCTATCCTCCGCATGTTTTCATCTCCCCTCTTCCCCTCTCCGTCCCATTCCTCGCCCGTGACACAACAATCTGCTTTTCAGCAAGGAGACCTCTTTATCTTCAACCCCCCCCCATTCTTCTTTCTCGCCTTATGCCCTCGCGCGCTCCCCGTCAGCAAACTTCTCACAGCTGTTCTACGAGGAACGGATCTCAATGGATCCCTTTTTTCCCTTCCTATAATAAGATGCCTCTGGATGGAGCAATAGTCCTCCAAGATGGAGGACAGTTGGACTTCATTTTATTTAGCATACCTATGGAGCGTGGACCTGGTGACAGGCTTCAGAGCGCTACACAGATGCGTAGCTACAATTGTGCAGCAGGTGAAGTTGCATCGGGGCCCAAAGCCCCGAAGGGCTTACGAACTCTGATAGTTGCTTTGTTTACTCTTTTCCCCCCCCCCCCCCCCCCCCAAAGCAGTCACATCGGACATTGTCCTCGCTTCCACCAGGTATATGGCAGCCTTGCTACGCTACTGCACAGGGGAAAAAATATAACAGTCACTACAGGCAAACACAAGACAAACCTTTTTGTTTTGTTTTTTTGTGAAAAATCTGTTTGTTTTCAAGCATAGAACATCTCAGAGCAATAAAACAAATTAACAATAACTCAGGCCATTGCACTACAGCATTCTCCAACCCAGCAAACCCTGTAGCTACATGCGGGTACACATACATTTCATATAGGTAACAAGTTACAGGGAAGTTTAAGAGTTGCACAAATCTTTTACATCATTCTGCGTTCTGATGAGTATTTAGGTACTGCGTGAGATATTGCCAATAGTCTTTCAGTCTGGATCGAGCAGGAAGCTCTTCCACAGAAGTCCTCAGTGTCCTGACAATGGGACATATCACCCAGCCATTGTGTAATAGTTGGAGTAACTTTACTATCCCAGCACATAGATATACGTCGTTTGGCGAGGAGTAACGCCACAGCACAATATTTGTTTCATAGCTTTGACTCCACTCAGCAATCCCAAGAGGCATATCTTAACATTGCATTCAATGGTCATACCCACCATCTGTCAACGTCGTCGTGAGTTGTTCCCAGTATTCGTGTATCTTCAAACAAGCCCATGCCAAATGTATAAAGTCAGCTTCGTCATGACCACCTCTCTTACAACACGCTTCCGTACGAAGTCCATACTTGTACAATTTTACAGGAGTATAATACGTCTGGTGCAGATACTTGAAATGCACCAGTCGTAAATTTCCATTTGGCGTTAACATTCTAATTAAATCACAAGATATGTGCCAATCTTCTGTTAGAGGTGCGTCTAGTACTGAGCTCCATCTGTCCCTGGCTTCGTGTGTGTTTCCGTACATCTCATTTTGCGCTACATTTTGCGCTACAGTATACAGACGGGATACTAAATGTGTGGTATTCTTAGACGCAATTATCAATTGCAATGCGTCAAGTTGTGGTGGCTCATCGGGGTATGTGGGGTATAATTTTTGGACCGCTTCCTGCAATCTAAAGTCAGTGAAGCGAAACAGAGTTTGATTCTGCACATACGACAGATCTTGCATGGTTATGAACTTCCCGTTTTTATATAGGTCTCCTAGTGTGTCCAGCCCTATCTGCTGCAATAGTCCCATGCCTACCTTTTCGTTGGTTAGCGATATGTCAGGATGAAAGTGTAGTGGTTGGGCCGGCGCGTACAGTGGTAGTTTGTTTGCCATCTTTCCAAGTCTATACCATGCGTTATTTGTAGCGTCAATAGTGTTAATATCTTTATTGTGTAATGGCTAGCGTTTGTGCGTGATGATTGCTGTCAGTGGTATGTTTAGTGCGTCTCCTTCTTCTACAGCCGCGTGTGTGAGGTATGGGATTTGGTGATACCAGTATGTTGCATACTGCGCTTGTGCACATAGGTAATATAACAGAAAGTCTGGAACACATAGCCCTCCTTTGGAGTATGGTAGCGTTAATGTACGGATTCCAACACAGGCTTGTTTGCCTGCCCAGATCAGCCTGGTCGCTGCTGATGTTATACCATGGAAAACCTCCCTTGGTGGGGGAATTGGGATATTATTGAATAGGTAAAGGAGTTTGGGAAGAATTACCATTTTGACAATCGCTATACGGTCGGCCATTGATAGAGGCAGCTGTATCCAGCGATTTACCTTATCTTCAATGGAAAGCAGTACTCTACCATAGTTAGTTCGAATGACAATGTCTGGGTCCCTATGAAACCATATGCCTAAGTATTTGATGGGTTCTTCTTGCCATTCCAACGGGAAATCAGTGGCGTGTGGCACTGTGGTGTCCGTAAGTGGGATAATGGATGATTTGTCCCAATTTATCTGAAGTCCAGACTGCCCGCCAAATTTAATATATTCCCGTAACAAGGGTGCTAAATTAATCTCGGGGTCTCAAACATACAGCAACATGTCATCTGCGTATAATGAGTGCAATGGTCTGCCGGGGAATTGTAGCGCAGATGGGTGATGATTTTGTCGTACTTTGCATGCTAGCGGCTCTAGGGCCAGGGCAACTAATAGGGGAGATAGCGGACAGCCCTGTCGCGTGCCGCGCTCTATCCCTATGGAGTCAGAGGTGTAGCCATTGATTCGTATCCGAGCCACTGGCTGTGTGTACAATAGTTTGACCCACTGGACGAACATCGGTGGGAATCCCATCCTGTTTAGCACTGTTACAAGGTAAGTCCATTCAATGGAGTCAAACGCTTTGGCAGCGTCTAACATTACTGCCACCGCTTTAGTACGTGGTATCCGATAGTGGGATATTGCGAAGAGGGTGCGAGTGTTGTGTGGTCACTCTTGATGGTATAAAACCAGATTGGTCTGGGAGGACCAGGTTGGTCATAAGAGGCTGTAGACGCGTAGCAAGTATTTTAGCCAATATTTTTGAGTCCACATTTATAAGGGATAAGGGGCGATATGAGTCGCATATCTCTGGGTCTTTGGATGGTTTTAACAGTGCAATCACCATCGCTTCCCTGAGGGTCGGTGGGAGTATATTTTTATCAAATGCGTCCCCAAACATCACAACTAGATGCGGAGCTAATAGGTCGGCATAACGCTTGTAAAATTCACACGTAAACCCGTCGGGTCCGGGAGCTTTGCCATTCGGCAGGGTCTTAATTACGTCAGTAACTTCCTCCACAGTAATTGGGAGTGATAGATATGCCCTCTGTGTCCGAGAGCCAGGCAATAGCAACGTCCTCAAGGTACTTGAATATTTCATCAGGTGATGCAGTAATCTGGGTTTTATAAAGTGCGCTGTATGTTTTAATAAATTCTCTCAGGATACCCTGAGGGTCTGTGCTTATGGCTCCCCCTTCACCACGTATTTGTAAGATCTGTTGGGATCCTCTTCCTTCACATATTTTGGCCGCCAGTACTCTGCCTGGTCTGCCCCCTCCCCAAACGCACGGGCTCTGGGACGTTTGTGTATGTATTTGACCTCATCTTCTGCAAATGTTTGATACTCAGTGAGTGCCATCTTTATTTCCCCCAAAAGTGCTGTCTTGGGTTAATTCGTATTGGCGTTCAAGTGACTTTAGCTTCGTCTCACAACGCTCTAATTGTGCCCTAATGTCGCGTAGTATCCCTACCGTGGTGCTGATGCACACCCCTCGTATCGTGGCTTTAAAAGCCTCCCACAGCAAGCCTGGATCCTCTGTCGACCTTTCGTTTAGTTGAAAGTAGTCTGGGATCGCTGTGGCTATAGCGTTGTCGAACAATGAGTCAGTGAGTGCAGTGGGGTTGAACCTCCAACTATATGGAGGTGGTGTGTAGTGTGGTATTTTGAGGGTCAGCACTATTGGGTAGTGATCAGATAGGGATTTGGGCATGTGCTAAATGTCCGTTGTCCATAACGCGTTTTTGGAGCCCAGGCAATAGTCAATACGTGACCAGCTGTTGTGGGCATTGGAGGTGTGTCGCTTCGCTAGCGTCTGGATGTCTTATCCTCCATATATCGTTTAAGTGTAAGTCCGCAACAATGTCTAGCACTTTGGTTCGTGCTTTTCTATGTGGTTCAGTCGTCTTCCCCGATCTGTCTACTTGATCATCGAGCGCTAGGTTGAGATCTCCATCCCATAGCAGGACACTGTCTAGTCTGTCATGTAGTTATTGCCATAGGTCGTGATAAAATTCAGGAGCATCAACATTCGGACCATATGTATTAAGTGTGATCATGTGCCCCCTCAGCACCCCTGCTACTATCACATATCTTCCTTGTCTATCGTTTATGACTGTTTCAATCTTAAAGTTTGTACCTTTCTTTACCAGGATCGAGACACCTCTTGCATATGAGGTATGTAGTGATGCGCTGTCTCTGCCCACTTCTGGCCTATTCAGGTATGTGTGGTCGGCGCTATATGGGTTTCCTGCAACAATGCTACATATATATGCCACCTGTTCATGCAGGCAAACAACTGTTGTATATTTTTCGGATTGACAAAACCTCTTATGTTCCACGTGATCATATTTAACGTGGATCTACCAGGTGTCTTGTGAGTCATGATGTATTTAGATAAGTAAACGTAAGAGCGTGAATATGGTGTAACTGCAGTTCTCTGCGGTCACATGTCCAAGCGTGCGTACTCATTAAACATAGATCATACAGAAACAGTGCATTCTGAGTCTCAGCAATGCCTCTTAAGCGCCATGGCCTAAAAACAACATTCCCTCCATCCCACCTCCCTCCTCCCACATCGGCAGCCCAATTCCCGCCGAAGCCATGTTCCCATCCTTAAACTTCAGAAACCGTGTGGGGGAGTACCCATGTAAGGGTCTGCCTAGGGTGCACTTCACCATCCAGTGTATGGATGTGGGCAGATCATTATTAGGTTATAGACAAAAGCTTCATGTCTTAACCGAAACCCGGTATATCCCACATGTTAGGGTATGAGCGCCTTCTCATCGTACGGCCAGCTGCATTTATATCAACGGTTGAATATAACATACTTCTACAGGAGATTACAGTTTCCCATACTTGAAATATGTTCAATAGTCTCATGTTATTAATTATTGGAGTTGTAATAGGGTCATGACAAAAATATTGGTCTCTAGCTTGCTCAAGTTACTGGATCCTAAGTTGGCAGTAAGGTGGGTTACCGACATTGTGCTGACTGTCGTCATATATATTGCTGGCCTAAATAGCATGATAGGATTCAGTCTTCCTCAAATCTGCATGCAACGCTAGTTAGGCCTGTGTATGTCTGAGGATTTACAGGTCCATACAGTTCTCAATACTAGGCCAGTCTTTGTGAAGAGGTGGACGTGTGCGTGAAGTATTCGAGTAGCCATAAAACACTCCAGTGGGCTCCTTACTGTATTCATTACAGAGGTTGATTACACCTCACTTCTACGTAAGGTGTTCTATCATGAGAGCAGTATGCCAAGGTGGAACTACGAGCGTGGAATATGAGTCTGAGGCCTTCATTTGGGCTGTATGGTCATCATTGTTCATCCCGTAACCCACCCCTTTATATTCCAACACACAACTCATTTTTTGGTACCTCTGCACATCTTACCATTCATGGACTGGTTGTATCTGATACAGTTCAACTGCTGATTATAGCACACTACTACGTGAAGTATTCTAATATGCAGGCAGTTTGCTAACGTGGAGCTGGAAATCGTGACCGTCATTTGGGTATCAAGTTCCTTATTGTACACCCTATAACCGACCTCAGTACATTCCACAGCACAACTTATCGTGTGTTACCTTTGCTCTGCATACCACTCTCAGACCTTTTGGAACCGATCAGTCCCGCTCAGAAGAGTTGTAGATCAACCAGGTGTTTAACAGTTCTTAGATATGCACTAGTAGCCATGTCACAAACATGCCTGTGCCCAGAATCACTCATTCCGACTCATGTGACTAACCAGCTTGGTCACATTCCTTGCGTTGTTTCGCGATTTTCTTAAGGAAGTCCTGTGCTGCCTTCGGTGTGGAGAGGATCGTTGTCTTGCCATCCCAGTTGACCTTCAATCGTGCAGGATACAACATTGCATGGTGCGTAATTTAGCCTTTACATTTGTGAATTCCTTACGTGCCTGTTGTACCGCCATGGTGTAATCAGGGTAGAATTCCAACTTGTTGCCTTGATGGTTCACTTGCTGATTTTCTCTCGCCATCCGTAATATGCAGTCACGGTAGTTTAATATTCGAGCCACTATAGGTCTCGGTGCCGCTCCCAGAGGTGGACGAGGGGCCGGCGACCCGTGGGCTCGCTCCACTATGAACAGCGGGGATAGTTGTTCTGCACTGAAGATTTCCCGGCATAGATCCACTACATAGGTTTCCATGCGGCCCGTGTTTGTTGACTCCGGGATGCCCGCGATGCGGACGTTATTTCGGCGGAGCAAGCTTCCAAATCCTTTGCCTTGTTTTTTATTACCTCCAGCACCTTCTCCATGCCATCACACTTAGTAGTGGTTGCTTGTGCCTCATCTTCTACCGCCGACAGTCTATTTTCAGCTTCATCTAGTCTCTCACCCTGTCTGTCAAGCTTTGCTGCCATGTTGTCCACGAGTTGTGAGATGGTCCAGTTTACCATTAATATCTTGGAGACTTGTTTGCATAGCTTTCAGAATGGACTCCATGTTATGCTCCGCCGCTCCTTCTGCTTCCGCTTCGGCGTCGGATTGGGTCGTCGACGCTCGAACTGATCTTCGTGCCTCAAACGTCCGTTTCGGTTGCTGCTAATCTGGTTTCCCCATCGCGTTCAAATGTTGGCCTTTGACGGGTGTTTACTGGAGCAATGGCAGGCCGCAAATTGTGTCTTTGTTCGCGCCTGAGCGCTCGCAGTACCGACAGAACACTGAGGGTTGCACTCTGGTGGATCAGAGGTAGGTGTGATTCTTTCAAGCCCTGTTTGCAGGTTTCGGCGTGTTTGTAGACTGACATGGTCAAGTATTTCAGCTAGGAAGCAGGTATAAGCACTTTCATTCTTTCACGAGAGAGCACTCCTGAACAGCTATTCCAACTAGATTTGCGGGACTTCGCTCAAGAGTAGCAGAATGGGCTTGAGCCTGTGCATGCGTACTTTCTCTAAGTCGCCCACGGCGGCAAAGGCTCTGGACTTCGCTGTCATCTTTTGCCAGTCCGTGTCAGTGCAGTCTCCTCCACAAAATGGCCGCTCCCAGTCCACACCATTAATGACCCCACCGTCTAATAATTGGCGGCAAGGCGCTTCTTGAATCATAAGGTGCACATGAAATAGAACATCTTTAGCATTGCACGTCAAACATTCTGTGCACATTTTTATTTGTGTGGTATGTGATCGTACCAGGCGCCGTAATTGAGTTCATAAAGTAGGTAGAGTATTTCTGACTGTGCGCAATGTTGTCTATGCACCCGTAGTGTAGCCATCACATCTAGTTGCTGTGCCCCACGTGAGCGCATTGAGACTGCATGCATTCATAGACGATTTGTCCCATTTGCCTTAATCTGCAACAGTCTTATGGCATATCTAACAGGAGCACATCTTCAGCTCGTTATTGCGAGAGAGCTATGGGCGTTGCCATCTTGTGCCATTGCATGTGTTCGTACTTCTTAATTCCGATTCCGGCCACATATTTCCAAAACCATACTGCACGGCTGCAATTCGCACTTGTGGCTAGTCACTGCGTGTTTATTGCAGGCCGTTTTGTCTCCGTTTGTAATCGCAGTCACTGGGGTCTTTGTTTACGCGGCTCCGGGATCTCTTCAGTCCGCGGCCACAATTTATTTTTTATTTTTTATTTTTTTTGCAGTTTTATATAGTGCGAACTAGAACCGAATCAGTTATCAGAGCGCTTTACATAGCACCAGTTACATTTTTTTTTTCATTTTAGGCAAGGGGAGATTAAGTGATTTGCCCAGAATCACAGGGGGTTTTTGGCGTCGTTACCGAGGCTCGAACCCAGGTCCGAGGTCGAGCGCCTTACCGTTAGGCCAACCCCTCTCCCCTAAATTTTCTCCATTTTGTTTGTCACCAGTTGCGGCTCACAGCTACCTCGAGTCGTTTTAATACATCATTCACCAACCAATTTCATTGCCAGTATCGCTCTTCGGCTGCCCAATACCTTCCGACGCCCGATGTTGCGTTCGGCTACATTTGGGATGCCATTTTACCGCTGCTTGTAGTCAGGTCTGAGATCTGGCCGGCGGAGCTGCCTCAAAAGTCAGCCATGCCGCTGTGCGCCCTCTAGCGCCCCCCAAATACAAGACCAACTTGAGGATCAATACAATACTGGCATTAGTATCATTGCTGCTATGACTATACTACTACTAATAATAATCATTGTACCAATACTAATGCACAAAAACCAGCAGCAATATTTACAACCCGTGGCAAAGTAAAAATGCAGGGAGAGAGAAGGTAATTTCAAATCTAATACAATGCAGAGGCCTTTACTTACTTTCTGGAAACCGTGTACTTGGAGACCCTCACTCTATCTGTCTCTATCTCCCTCACACTATCTATCACCCTCACATTATCTGTCTATCTATGGCCCTCAATGTCTGTCTATCTGTCTATCTATGGCCCTCACTCTATCTATCGCATCACCACAGCATCACTCAGGGGCACCACAGCATCACTATGCGCAACTACAGCATCCCTGAATGCCACAGCATCACTCGGCGTCACCACAGCATCAATCTGTGCAACTATTCAACAACAACTGGTTCAAATATGTTCTCAATGTTTCAAGCTTTATTACAAATGTCACAAAAAGATGTTAATATTTCACTTCTGTTCTTGGATTTTCGTCACAGTAAAATACACTGAACATAATCTTCACAAAAGTAATTTACAAAAGTTTAAGCTATTGCCATTATAAATTACTATAACTTTTATTTAAGTTTTAATAAAAAAAAAAATTAAAAGCCATTGTTTTTAATATCAATACATATAAGTCGCGTAAATACAACACATATTGCATTACAAATGCTATAGGTGTCACATTTGCGAAAATTAAACTATTGGCATTGGAAATGACAAAGCTATTAATTTAGCTATTTTCAAAACGGACACATAAATAAAAAAATGTCATTTACAATACCAATAGCTCACTTTCCTAATGCGAGACCTATTGCATTGCAAATGCTTGTTTAATCTAGTTTTAGACCCGTGCATTCTACAGAAATTGATCTGAAAAGCTCTGAAACGTTAAAATTCATATTGGGCATAGCTAACAGCGAGGTGTTAATGCTTCTTGATATGTTGGCTGCGATCTATGTGAAATCTCATGAACTATTACTGCAACGTCTCGCTGACATTGGAATACAAGGCCAAGCTTGGGCTTGGTTTCAATCTTTACTTGAAAACAGGAAACGCTTTTAGATGTACTGAAAAATGACTCGATCATGGCGTCCCTCAGGGATTGTCCCAAAACCCCACATGTCTCCTCTTGCGTTAATCAATTCCTTTGGCATCGCTGTTACGTAATACGCCAATGATATACAGGTGATTTTATTCACTCAACAAGAACTCTTATAATTTCGAGTCAAATTTCAATAACTACCTATCTTAACTGAATAATTAGTTGGATGAATTGTCATTTTTTTTTTTTAAGAGTAACTCGGAGAGAATGGTAATAGTCCTTTTTGGAAATAGCAATAAGTTCTCTGACTTAGAGAATTGTCTAGTCACTTTTTCCACCCCTCTCTCCCCTTCCCACCACCACCTATGGATTCAGCTAGGATCTTAGGAGTAATATTTGCCATCAAATTTTCATCAGCCGGTGCTTACTGTGTCGGAACTTTTTCTCTTTGATCAAGTCCCTGAAAAAGGTTTTTGATTCTCTCCCTCTAGCAACTATTGCTCATGCCTTAATCTCATCAAGCTTAGACTATTTGAATAGTCGTTTTAGTCTTGCCTAAATACACAGTGAAGAGACTCCCAAGTTGTCCAAAATGAGGATGTTAGACTTTTTCTCATACTATCTCTGTGTAGTTCTACCACTTAATGGTTAGGAGATCTTATCTGGTTTCCTGTAGAAAATCGTGCACTGTTAAAATCTTTAACCATACTCTAAAAGGCCTACCATCGCACCGGTTCCTCATTTCTCTCCGACTGCTTTACTGCACACTATCCGTTCAGAGTTCAAAGAATCTCTAATATTAAACTTCTGCAAATACCTAAATTTAGGTAAAGTAGAAGTGGCAGATACATTTCCGTGTTGGAGGCTAATGCCTTTAATCAGCTTCCCCTTTTTAGATCAGCTGGAAATTATGACTTTCAGAAAGCTCCTCAAACCTTGGCTTTTTTCCTCATCTTCCTTGGTTTTCTATCAAACATAGAGTAGGCTCAAACATTGTCTTAATAGGTAGTGGTGCCACGGTGCCCTGTTCCATAGGCTTAGTTTCTGCTTTATAAATACTTCTTTTCATTTCATTCATGATACTGTAAGTAAGCTTACAGAATATTGTGCTAATTTTTCGAATACTTTTAGGTTCTAATGCTCTAATCGTTGTCATTTTGTGATACATTACTGTATACTTTAGATTTATAAATATACTACACTATAGCTGTGCACTGCTGAACCAAGAATGATTCCGCCTAGAAATTACCACGCCAGGGACTCTTACAAGTCTGAGCTGTTTCCATAATAACCTGTGCTTGTGAGAGCCCACACTGGGCCAATAGACCAAGACCAGGGGAAACCTACTGGTGACATATATTCTTTTAGGTTCCATCAGGGTCTATATACTTCATCCACTACCACCATTGAACACTGATTACTTGCGTTTTCACAAGTATATGCTTTGCATCAACCAGAGTTGCAGCCCCACTTCCTCAGTCAGTATTTCGAGGTTCAGGGAGGCTCCTTGTTTGAGAGGCCATAATAAGAGTTCAGTCCTTTGATCAAAGGAATGGTTTCTACTCCAGGCACTTTGTAGCAGAGGGGAGTATGCTTCACACTAGATTGGATCTGGAGGGTTTGACCCAGTTTCTTTTCTAGAGTCCGGTCCATGTAAAGAAATACTGTTTGTCAAAGAAGAGCCTTTCCATGAATTTTCAAAGCAGCTTTTGGGATATATTGGTATCAACCTTGGTCCCTGGTATTTTTCTCAAGTGTATGGTAAACCTTCTATAAAACGGTTTCTGCATCCTCTAGTTCTCTCCAAGGGGATGTAGTTCACAGCATATATGTGAAGTCCTTTCCTTTTGCAGAGGTTGAATGAGCATCAAGTTGTCCCTGATGTTCTGCAATGTTCCCTCAGAGAGCCTGGGGGTTCCCAAGGCTTCTGTCCTGTCTGGGTTCTTGCACTGAAGTGGTCTCACAAGCCAGTTGTGCATACACCATGACCAGGTTAATTGGGTGGAACAATGGACAAAGTGGCGTGGAGCAACCTATCCATCATGTCCCATGCCATCCATCTTTAACCCCAGTCTGTGAAAGGGCGGCCCCATATATGTTCCAGGAACTTAGAAAAATCATTATTTGTGCAATTCCAAATTTGTATATAAACACAGAGGTGATAGGTTTACATTTTGTTCTAACATTCAAGCATTCATTGTTGCTTATACACGGTCCAGTGGAGTAAGTATTTTTATAGTGTAATCACGAATTCCACATGCTTAGCCTATTTTCTAGATCAACTTATAACGGCGGCAACTACTTTATTTTTGTTAGGTTGTTGATTAATATTGTATACCTTTGTGACTATGCCATTTGTTTCAATTTGTTGTGCAACTGTATTTCTGCCATATATCAAGCACCCAACTACTGCTTCCATTTCTTGTGGGACCAGCAGAACCGCCAATAAAGTGGAACATGTGGTTAGGCTTGTTCCTAGCTTATTTGTAAAGACCCATTTCTTTGTTAAAGCGGTGTTTGGGGCCAGTGGGCTTACAGGAATTTATAAATTGACCCAATTTTGAATATACAAATAATATTGGGGTGTATCAAATAGCCTTAAAAAAGATGCATCCGAGATATGGGTGAAAAATCAATACAAGGGCAGGGAGATATAAACTTCTTTCCAGAGCAAAAATAGAGAGGGGAAACTATATATAGATCAGTGTGTGTATATACCCTTTTTAGGGCTTTTGTAGGGATTAGATAACTTTGCATAGGACTGGGCGTTATGTGATCAGGTTTTAATGAAAACAAAGCCCAAGAATATGCAGAAAAGCATATGGGGAGTGATTGATACTACCTAAAGAACCTTAGAGCGTGTCCGAAATAAAGAACTTTCTCTAAAATATGTACAAAGGGTCAGGAAAGATTCTAATACCTCTGGAGTGGTGACAATGCTTTTAAGGAACAGTAAGGAGGAAAATAACAGACATAAGGCAAATGATTTGAACAGGTAGTCAAGATAACAAATATAGTTGTTACAGGGGCAGTAGTAGGTCTCATTTGGTGAATGCAAAAAATTGTCCAACTTTGGATAACATCTGGAATAAATGTAAGGACAATCTGGGTGTATGTGGAAGGGAATGAATAAATTGCTTAACACATGTGGTGAAGAGCTGGCTGGGGTGTATGAATGGTTTTGTGTTTCAGTGATTAAGGGCTCCATGGCAGAAAAAACAAATGTCTGCCGAGGTGTAGTCTCATGATTGATGTAAAATTGTAAAGGTATGAGTGACTTGATTACCTGGAACTCCATCATTGGTTGGTAGTTATTCATAAAACTGGGGGTTTTCCAGGGGTTGTATGATGGAGGCACGCTTTGCCGAACCACGTGTGCCTTTACAACATGGCCACAGCCATTATTGCATCTCTACCACGCCTGCCTTTACCACGCCTGCCTTTACCACGCCTGCCTTTACCACGCCTGCCTTTACCACGCCTGCCTTTACCACGCCTGCCTTTACCACGCCTGCCTTTACCACGCCTGCCTTTACCACGCCTGCCTTTACCACGCCTGCCTTTACCACGCCTGCCTTTACCACGCCTGCCTTTACCACGCCTGCCTTTACCACGCCTGCCTTTACCACGCCTGCCTTTACAATGATTTTCACTGTAAAGTCGTGTATACTGAAGGAATATGAGTGGTTAATTGGAAACTAGACTACCTAAGCTACTAGTCCATCTAACCAGCTCCATTCTAATCTCAGCCCAAAAAAGCTCAAAACCGCTCCATTCCATAGGCAACAATGCAGACATTTTTGCCATTTACAAACAAGGCCCAAAAGCACCCATTCCATAGATAGTTTTTCATAAAAAAAATCACAATAACACTAGACACCCCCTAGCCATCAGTGACCGTAACACCTTTCACCTGGATCTGGAACCAACCCAAAAGCATTTCACAAGAACCTTCAAAACTGGCCCAGTGGATAACATTACAAACCAGCACCTCAAAGACAACAGTTTTTCTACCAGTTCGAGTTGACTGATCCATTGGAAACTTAGAGAGACACAAATCCCACTTGTTCCCAACTACCTCTCCATGCTGCATCCTGATCTGATCATTGGAAGGTGTATGACATTTACCACAAAGATCCCCACCTGCGCCCATTCAAATACAACAAAGTTCAACCAAAACAACTCTTAACACCCCAAATCTCAGCCAAACCTCACCAACTCTAATATATATGCACAAAACTGAAACCAACCCTGAGCCCTAAATTCTGGGAACCCTAGCCCACTCCAACCCTGAAACTTCTCCGCCCCCCCCGCCCTTAGCCCTAAAACTACTCTTCTCCCCTGCCCCAAAACCCGGCCTCAACCCCTCTTACCTGTCTGTGTTGAGCTTTTAGTCCGGACGCTTCCTGTTCCCCCTCCTCGCCTATGCGGACATCTAGATCTAGAACGTGTACTACCTTAACCACATATATGTGTGGTGTAAGACATATGCGTGGTTAAGGCAAGAGTGATTCCACTTGCAAAGAAACGGCACATGTGTTGTTAAGGCGGTTTCTCCTTTCCATAAGTTGTTACACAATTCATGTATTCAGAGGTTTATGTAGGCAAAGAATCAAAATGGGCGGATTTTTCTTGGTAGATTTGGAGTTTGGTGAAATTATTTGTTCCTTTGAAGAGCCAAAACATTTGGGGATGGCCACACAAGTTTGGTATGAGGCTAGATCAAAGAGCCCGTCCCCTTGTAAATGCTATTAATGAAGTGTGTGACAAAAGGAATGGATTACAAGAACATTGTGCATGAATTGCCCGAGGTATTCTGTGAGCAGTTTGATAAAAGAATGGTCTTCAGATATAAAACAGTTATTAAAAAATATGCTGTGCCTGTCATACAGAGTATTTGGATTGTTCCTTTAAATCTGAACCCAAACTGAATGATCTTCTCAAGGACTTAAACAAGCCAATTGTGACGATTATGAAGAGCTCAAATTTGGCATATCCAGTTGTGGTTTTAAATAAAAAGCTCTGAGGACTTCATTGTACATTGTCTTCAGGGACTTAAAGATTAGGGAAAAGAAAAGTGTCCTTGGTTAAGAAATATTGCCCTCCGTATCAAAAGAAAGTTATTTTTTTCCACCGTCCACTTCATGAGAGCTTTCCACTAAATACAATTGGATGGAAAATCTTAAGCTTTCGAAGGTGTTCATTTCAGATAAGGGGCTCTCCCAATTCTTGAGAATGCATTTTGCGTTTGTCAGTGCATCAGCATATTGTAAATAAACTGTCCACCAGTCCAAGTTATTTCCAGTGGCAACACCATCAAGAGTCAGCAGCAACATCTACTGACTCGTGAAGACTGGCTCCACTGTCACCTAGGTTGTCAGTCCAAACCAGATGAGCCTGTGTTTATAGAGCCCCAAGTAGATTCCACCAAATTTCCCTTATACCAGGAAACGCACCTTCTTGTGGAGACGGCGAGCTTTTATAAGATCCACCCAAACCCACATGAAACTTCACCCATAATGTTTGAACATCCTCACTTACCTTCCCCCACCATTCACTGTTTTAGCCAAACATGAGATACTCCAAGCTTCTCCTTCACTGAAAACCACAACTTTCTTCCTGGCCTCTGCAATTTTTGCTGAACCAGAGTATCCTGATCTCCATTTATGTGTCCATCCTGTTTTCTTTGCAAACAACATTTCTCCCACACTATTTCCTTTCTCGTGTAGACTGCTGCACTTCTTCTGGTAGTCACTTATATCCCATGAAGATGTTCTGCTCACTCAGCAGTTTTTTTCAGGCAGTAATGACAAATGTTTTGGAGGCTTTAGCTGGTGCAAAATATTTCCCAGGATGATATGTTAGTTTTCATGAACAACAAGTTTGAGCATGATTTCAATAGAATAACATTTTGGTAGCCCAGAATAATAGTCACATGTACAACGTATTAAATGCAAATTTGAAAAAACTGATGTGAAGTGCTTGGGACATAAGAGTTCAGGAAGAAGAGGGGTGAGGTGCAGCTGTTCCTACCAGTACATATGGTACATGTTAGATCTGGCATCATTTGCATGGATTTACCCTGTATTTTATGCATTTGACTCCTGTGTAACCCTGGGAAAAGCACTACCCTACGCTCGTGAAGTTTGCGCAACTTCGCACTACGCGAACTGCACGTAGCACAGTGCGAACATGCGTCGTGTAGTGCAGCAGTTATTTTTTGCTTACTCGCGGTCCTCAACATCAAGTTGGTGACCACGAGCAAGCAAAATGACATCCTCGCTAGACTCTTTCCTTGTTTGCGATCAGCAACATCAAGTTGCTGATCGCGAGCATGGAAAATAAACCTCCCGGCGAGATTCTCAACGTGGGGAGGTCAGGTTTCTCATTGCGAGTGGTCACGCATGCTCGTGACTGCTCGCGATGAGAAACTACCAGTCCGCGTTGAGAGAGCTGCAGCTCGAGTAAAAATCTTCTCGAGCGGCAGAAAAGTACAGCTCGCACTGTGCAAGATGCTGTTTTCAATGATTGCAGAGTGCAGACAAGCATCCGGCACTTTGCAATCATGGAAAACAACATCTTGCACAGTGCGAACATGCTACTGAGCAGTTTGCGTAGTGCTACGTGTAGCTCGCGAAGTGCACTTCGCGTAGCGGTACTTCGCGAACTACACCCACCCCTGCTCCTGTGTTTTTGCTGTGTGCAGAACTTAGTTTTTGATGGTCTAGATGCTTTGGGCACTTTGGCACTGCTGTTCAGTGCCAAAGTGCAAGTGATCCCTGTAAATTGTTGATATGGATTGGTGATTCCATGATTGCCATATTTGATTTACTAGTCCGTCCCTAGTACAGTGCACTGTGTGTGCCCAGGGCATGAAAATCAAATGCTGCTAGTGGTCCTACAGCACTGATTGTGCCACCCACATAAGCAGTCTGTAAATGTAGCTCAGACCTGCAACTGCAGAATCTGTGCGCAGTTTGGTACTGCCATTTCGACCTAGCAAGTGCACCCACTTGCCAGGGCCTAACCTTCCCTTTTCTTACATGTGAATCACCCCTAAGGTACCTCTGCGGGCAGGGTGCAGTGTATGTGAAAGGTAGGACATGCTCTGATGTGTGTGGCATGTCCTGATGGTGAAATACTGCTAATTTCGTTTTTTACTATTTAAAGTCAATCTGTCCTATAGGGCCGAATATGTTTATTTTTAACATCTTATAAATATAACTTCCCACTGGGATACAATAGGAACATAACATTTAGTATGCCTAAACTCAGAATATCAAGGTGCATATTTTAGTGTAGATGTTTTTTGCCTTCTGTGTTTGAAAATACCACTTTTAGAAAGTATATTTTCTTGCTTGGCCATTCTGTGTGCCTCTGGTAGGGTTGGGTATTGCCTGTCTGGCTTTTGAGTGACTGAGTGACAGGGGCTGGGGATATGCATTTTGTTCAGACTACCACTTGGGGGTAGAGGGGAGTTGAGGTGTGTCCTGCCTTTCCAGGGTGAGTCAGGGCTGGGCTGAATAGATCTTGGCTGCATTCAGAGTGAGGGGAGGAGATTCTTTCACACCTCAATAGGCCTGGTCTGCCTTGGACAATGCTATCTCCACCTCCTGTCAGAAAGCTGCACCAGAAAGGGCAGAACTGGTTTTGGCTGGGCGAAGAGCTTCTCTGCTACTAGAGAACACAGGATTTTGTGTTATAAAAAGTGGATTCCAGACCCCAGACTGCTTGAGGAAGATCTCCAAGGGCTTGAAGTAGAGCTTGCCTCCCTGATTTTGAAGTCTCAGGGATACAAAGCCTTAACTCCCAGCTCCCCTGAACTTCCTTGCTGGCAGTCTAAGCAGGAGGTGCCTGCTGCTTTTCTGGGCCTCTGTAGGTTGTTCTTGCTGTTTGGAGCTGGGAAAGTAATGGAACACGAAGGGCTACACATCTGTACCTGATTCTGATGCATCGCCAAAGAAACCGATGCAGCACCGGCCTGTGGCTCGAGAAATCACTGCATCGAGTGCACCGATCTATGAAGGCCGAGATCACCGAACCGATGAGGATGCAGGCCCTGATGTGCGGCTTCAAGAATTATTGCATCGTGTGACCGCGGCTGAAGAAATTAACGCAGCACCATTGAGCCACAGCATTGAGAACCAACGCATCCTGATACTCACACATCACTCCAGGACGGCAAGTCTACAAGGATGCTGGGGACGCAGTAAGAAACCGCCGCATCACCTCCCAGCGCAGTAAGAAACCGACACATCACCTCTTCAGTAAGGAACCGAAGCATCACCTCCCCTGCATCGCAGTAAGGAACCGACGCATCCCCTTCCCTGTGCATAAGGAACCGACAAATCACCTTCCCTGGGGCTGTTCTTTTGACGCATCCAAGGTACTTTATGTAAATAGTGTTGCATCTGCAATTTGCTTTGAACCGAACTATTTAATTTTTGAAAGTTAAATTCTTATTACTGCATTGTGGTTTTGTGTCGTTTTGGTCTTGTTTGGTTTAGATAGGTAATCTATTTGTCTAAACTGATGTGAGATGTCCATTTGTAGTGTTTTAAATGTATTACTGTATGTATGCACAAAGGCTTTACGCACTGCCTCTGAGGTAAGCCTGCCTGTTCGTTCCAAGCTACCCAGGGGGTAAGCAGTGGTTGTAGCCCCATTTCACTTACTAGGAAGAAGGGTCCCTACTTGGACAAATATCTACCTCTGCCAACTAGAGACCCCCATTTCTAACAGTACACTAAGTAATCTATTTTATATGGCTGTAATTTGGTCTAAAATGCAACATTTGATGACATTTCTATTCAGAATATATAGTCATCTTTCACTTTATCCTTACTGAATTCTCAATCCACACTGATAGTCAAAATAAAATTTTGTTTTAATAAAGCATTGCCATTGTGGTTAATGTGCTTCATTTTTCCCATCTTTTTTCTTTTGTTACAGATAGACCAGATATTAATTCATCAACAGGTTGAACTTTTGGAAGGTACGTGGCATGTTGTACTATGCAGTAATTTTGGTTTCTGATATCTTGAACAGCACTTTTGAACATGCTGGGATTTCGTTCAAACGTTAATATTCTATTTTGAAGCTGACCATTTAGGATAACTTTAAGATCTATTGTATCCAACATAAGAAACCAGTGGTTCTGGAACAATTTTCAAAGTGCAGGTGCTGCCTACCATGGTACATTGCTTAAGTCATAGGAACTGTCAACGGTTTTTATAAAGTGCACAGCTACTCAGTGTTCCAGCGTTAAATGGAGTCATTGACCACCTGTTCCAAAAGCAGTTTACCGATACACCACTACAAACAGCCAGGTTTTAAGGTTGCATTTGAATCAATCCATCAATACATTTGTAGAGCGCACAACTGACCCGTGAGGGTCTCAAGGCGCTGGGGGGGGGGGGGGCAGGGGTGCTGCTACTGCTCAAACCGCCAGGCCTTGAGGAGTCTCCTGAATGCCAGCAGGTCCTGGGTCTGTCGTAGGTGGATGGGGAGGGTGTTCCAGGTTTTTTGCGGCGAGATGGGAGCACGTTCTGCCACCGGCAGTCGCTCTGCGGATGCCGGGGACAGTGACGAGTGCGGGGTCAGGTGAGCGAAGCTGGCGGTTCGGGCTGTAGAAGGCGAGTCGTTTGTTTCCGGTGGCCTGTGATGTGGCTGTGGTGGGGGATGTTGAGGATGAGGGCTGCAGATTTGTAGTAGTTTCTGGAGTTTGGCTGATGTTCCTGCGTAGAGCGCTATTGCCGTAGTCCACGCTGCTGGTGACAAGGGCCTGGGTGACTGTCCTTCTGGTACTGGTGGGGATCCATCTGTAGATCTAGCGGAGCATGCAGAGGGTGTTGAAGCAGGAGGAGGAGACGGCGTTCACTTGCTGGGTCATTGACAGAGCGGCGTCCAGGATGACTCCCAGGTTGCATGCGTGGTTAGTGGGCATTGGTGCAGCTCCCAGTGCGGCCGGCCACCATAAGTTGTCCCAGGCGGAGGTGCTGGATCCGATGATGAGGACCTCAGTCTTGTCTGAGTTTAGTTTCAGGTGGCTGATTGTCATCCATTCGGTCATGGCCTTCATTCCTTTGTGGAGGTTGGATTAGGTGGTGGTGGGGGCCTTGGTGAGGGAGAGGATCAGCTGGGTGTCGTCGGCATATGAGACTATGCTGAGATTGTGCGATCTGGCGATGTTGGCTAGCGGTGCCATGTAGATTTTTTTTTTTAATTTTTCATTGAGAGTTCATAGACTTAATAACGCACAATATTTAGCATATACAAATACATATTCCAAAATATCGTGAGGAAGGGATTACTTGGACTTTAAAATACAAAATATTGCAATCCTATAAATGGACATTTAAAATACATCATAGTGCAATCGTAATATATCCATACTACAAAAACAGATCCTAGTGAAAAAGTGCAAAGTGCTATATATCTGAGCAGATCTCTACACATGTATGTTATCCTTTTGGATCCACCACAAGATATTTCTCAATCTATCCAGAAGCTCTGTATATTTGGCCACTCCCAAACAATATGCGATCAGGTTCCTTTATCTGCACAACGGAAACATTTGTCTTCTATTCGCGGATATATATTGTGAAGGAAAGAAGGTGTTCTATATATCAACCATTTTGAATAGTATTGCATGCGTTGGAAGTTTGCCCCTCTAAAAATAACTGCATTGATTTTGTTAAGCCTATTCCAGGTTGATTTAAGAATCTGTATATCTTACATTTTCTTCCATCTGTCTCTAGCTTTTTCATAAATAGAATCTACTTCATCGTCATCCAAAATTTTGATCCGATTACTAATTTTCCGTTGTACGGGGGAATTAAGGGCTTTGCTGATAGTAGTTTTTATATACAGGCTTTCCCTATCCAGTTTTTTCAATATGGGTTTCACGCTAACAAATGACCATTTTAAGATTGTACTTGGAAATCTCTAACCAGGTTTTCCAGCTGCTCTCTTTAAAATCCTGGATCTGGGTATACCCGCTTCCTTCCCATAGCCTTAATATATTATTCCCTAACAGACCTGTTTCCCCCATATATATATTCAGAAGCTTGGTCGAAATGTTAATTCTTGGAATATCATGGTGTGTTAAAAGCTGAGTTTTTTGTTTGAATAGCCGTTGTAGGGTCTTGTAACACACTTTTTTAGGGTACTTAGTACTCTGGTGGGGTCTATTATGTTATACTCCCTTAACATCTTTATCATGAAAACATTATCTGCCTCTTGAGGATCTGAAAAGAAAAATCTAAAACTGTGATGTGCAAATGTCGTTAATAATAGTTTCTAATATTTGGAAGGGATAATCCTCCATCAGATACGGAAGAATTAAAGTGCTGAATGCTAATCTTGGTATCTTCTTTGTCCATAAAAAGGAGGAAAACATACTGTCTATTTCTTTAAAAAAAGGAAGTCTGTATTGCACAGGGGGCCGCGCTAAAAAAAGTTAAAGGGAGAATTGACATTTGAATTGGTGCAACTCATCCTATTATTGACAGCGGTAACTGATT
Organism: Lissotriton helveticus; assembly: GCF_964261635.1. Taxonomy (NCBI): domain Eukaryota; kingdom Metazoa; phylum Chordata; class Amphibia; order Caudata; family Salamandridae; genus Lissotriton; species Lissotriton helveticus. The sequence continues at coordinate 258,561,849 of NC_136072.1, forward strand.
CCATCGTGTTAACTGTAAGTTCACCTTTCTTAAAAGTGGAATATAATTTTGTGCAAAAAGATACACTGTTACGTAAATCCCTAGATATCTCTTTGGGTTGGTGTTATACGTCTGTCTAAATTCCACTAAAAGAGTTTGTCACAATTACATAGTATAACTTCTGGTTTGAACTTATTGATCCTATACCCTCCTATTTTTTTTTCAAAGTCTGCAAAGATTCTCATAACTTCCATCTGAGTATCCATCTTAGAGTTCAGAAGGAGAACGATATCGTTAGCATATAATGTTCGTAATTCCTTGAACGGGTACTGTATGGGATCTTTTTTCCCTTATTGCAAGTGCTAATGGTTCTATAAATAGAGCAAATAAAATCGGGGAGAGGGGACAGCCTGGTCTGGTACCTCTATTTATTTGGCATGTCTCTATATTCACAAAATTAGAATTCACAAATATAAACTCATTTGGGAAGCCGAATTTTTCTAAAATTGTAAAAAGATAATTCCCAGAAACAAGATCAAATGCTTTTTCCGCATCTAAAAACCAGATCTGTGCTTCAACCTTATTAATACTAAAAAAAATCCAACACCTCTCATAACAAATTTGTATTAGTATAAAGCTGTCTCCCGGCTATAAAACAGCACTGATCTGTCCCGATGAGTGATCCCACTACTTTGTTTAGCCTATTGCTAAGGAGTTAAGTGAACATTTTGTGATCAGTATTTAAAAGGCTTATTGGCCTGTATGAGTTCACATTTTCACTGTCTTTATCTTTTTTTAAAATACTGACTACAACTGCTGTGAGAAAAGATACAGGTGGGTCACCCCCTTGTAATAAATAATTTGCAAGACTTAAAAATTCAGGGCAGAGTGCTGTGGAAAATGCTTTTAAAAAATCTGCGGGAATGCCATCCTGTCCGGAAGCTTTACCATTCGGCAAAGAGCTGATAACTGCATCAAGCTCTTCCTTTATGATTTCGGCTAGCAGCAGCTCTTTAAAGTTTTTTTCTAAAGTTGGTATTGGCAGTTCCCGCAGAGATTCATTAATCATTTCTAGGGAGACCTGGTGTGGTGCCTGGTAGATATTTTTATAATGTTCAAGAAGCACCTCCCCTATTAGTGGTGTAGTTTTTACTCGTGTTTTAGTTGCTTTGTGCTGGATGCATTAGATTCTATATCTGACTTGTTTTTCCTTTGCTTGCCAAGCTAGCGATCTTCCCGTATATCCACTATTTTTATAGCTTGTCTGAAGATATGTTCTACTTGCCCTATCCTTTAAATCATAATAAAATTCTCTCATTTGTGCCATGTAGATGTTAAAGAGTGTTGGGCTGAGGGACAATCCTTGGGGTATGCTGCAGATGATCTTGGTGTCATTAGAGCAGAATGGGAGAGGCGGACACTCTGGGTTCTGCCGGTGAGGAAGGAGGTGGTCCAGTTCAGTACTTTGTAGCAGATCCCTGCGTTGTGGAGTTGTGTGCGGAGGGTGTGGTGGTAGACTGTGTCGAAGGCAGCTGAGAGGTCCAGGAGGATAAGGGCCGCGGTTTCTCCATTGTCCATCATGGCCCTGATGTAGTCGGTTGCGTCGATGAGGGCTGTTTCGGTGCTGTGGTTGCTGCGGAAGCCGGATTGGGACAGGTCCCTATGCATAATGCAAAGGTGTCAAGAGTGACACGTGACCATTTGAATAATAAAAAGGGAAAACGCCAGTATGTCTGCATGTCGTGCTTTTCTTCAATGCAGTACATGATTAAGGGTAGTGGCCTGAAATGCGTAGGACTGGTGATAACTGAATGGAAATGCGGAATAATGCCTTTGCTTACTGCCTCCAATGTGAGCTGATACTTACCTGAAGGCACGAGTCCCACGAGGGGGTAACCTTTTTGTTTGGAATATATATAATATCCCAACATGTTCCTCACATTGCTACCAGACATGGAAGATATTGGTCCTGTTGTTTCAGAAAGGTATTAGCACACTTGGAACTTAGGTGCACAAATGCTTTTAAATTACTAGTTCAAATTCATGTTTTTATCACAAAGCATGAATGTGCACATTTTAAATAATATTGTTTATACTTCTTGTTCTACCAATGTGGCGTTAGAATACAGTCAGCAAATTTGCATTCTAAGAGCAGATTTTGCATGTTCTAGTATGGAGTACCCTGCCTAACATTTTCAACACCAACAAAGGTCATTCTAGATCCATTCAAAAACCTTTAGCAGCCACATGCTCCCATACATCCAACACCAAGGATAGAGTTTGAAATGTACTCCTGTGAACGGCAGCTTTACATTGGTAACCACTGTGGGAATGGGGGAAAACTAACAGATTTAAGGAGAATGAAGGAGTGTCTTCAAACAGGAAAAGTGTGAATTCGGTAACACTTTGGCAGCACACTTATACAAGTCTAAATGTACACCTGTTTCAGTTAATGAGTGATGGTTAGAATATTCGAATTAATCTCAAGCTTTGTTATTACTGAGGACAGAATTCTAGTTTATCATTTTTCTGCTTACGTGTCCACTTTTGTATCTTACGACCGCAATAGACAGTCCTGCTGGAACTGCAAGGCCACAGCCCTTCTCCAATGTAACACAAACTGCTACAAATTATGGCAAACATGAAAATCACTTCTGGGCATACTCGTCACAATCAGGGTGCCTCAATGGCAAAAAGAGGTGAATTCAATTTGCTGTCTGTGCGACACCTAATTGGTGTAGATTCGCAGCGACGTGTTACTTGCCTAATGTGTCATTGGCATACAAGCTTCCCTTCCTTTATAAGGCCCACTTAAGCTGGAGCGGGTTTTGGGTTACTTGTATTCATGTTCAGATGAGACATGGTAGGAATTAAGGCTGACTGCTCTAGTGCAGCAGCAATAGAAGCACCAAGGCTGGTAGACAGTAGCGCCTTCCAAAATGGCACAATGGGAAAACAAAACACCACGTCTTTGACTGCACCTAGATTAATAACCTTCTGTTCCTATTAAAGCATTTCTCTTCAATGTTCCATTGCCGTCCACCAACTACTGTCATGCATGTGAGTTAGAAATTAATGGCAAAAGTTATTCTGGAAAACTGGCTGTCAATGCCTTCCAAGAAGTATTCCTGGAATGTTTTGTGAATTCTTAAGTTACATACATATTACAAATATAGGTATATTTATAGAGGAATATGTTTTCAAATTGATTTCAGAGTCTGTCTTTTGAGACCTATCCGAGGGAACCTAAATAATAAGACTAGAGGCATGTGGAATTGGTAATGTTAAAGGTTTGGATAGTACTAACCTTTGCTGATGTTTAAGGTGAGTTCTACAGGCTAATTACCACGCACGTGGATCCATCATCTTCAGGACTTGAATCTTCATAGTTTCACATATGTGGAATTAGAATTGAATGTTCATACATTAGAGTTTTAAACCTGCATTAAAACGTTATCCCTCCACATTTTAAAACCATTTTTTCTGTTGCCACCAATCTGAAAAAATAGGTTCTCAGCTCTGTGCTCGTAGGTTATGTTGAGATTACACCTCATGTAAGTGAATCATACTAGATGCTTTTATAGACAAACTCGTTATTGCACTCAGAGCAAAATCTAAATTGAAATCTAGTCCCATGATATGATTCAGCATGTTGCTTTGCTACAGAAGGGTGGCAAGATTTTGCTTCATGCCTCCCTGTGCTTCTGTGTTGGAAATGTCCATCTTTTGCGTGGTATTCCTCTAGATTTGTGCCTGACTGTTTTTGTTGGCTTTAGGACTCTGCACACTTTACTCCTGCTAACTAGAAGTAAAGTGCAGTGCTCTCTTAAAAAAACCTCTCAAATTGGCATACACCCGATTTGCAGATTTAATTGAGCCATAACACCCTAGTATATGGAACTACATGTACCCAGGGCCTGTAACACCACTAGTGGGCTGCATCACTCGTTATGCTACCCACTACAGTAGTCCTCCAAATCAGGGCTCCAGGCCTGCCACTGTAGCCTGGCTGTGCAGTTTTTAAACTGCTAATTCGACCTGTCAAAATCACCCTTTTTAATAAGCCTAAACTTTACTTGTAAATGTTTATAAGTGTCCCCTAAGGTTGGTTGTATTGCCTAGTAAGGCAGAGTGTATAGTATTTAAAAGAAAGACGTAGAAATTAATGTTACACATGTCCTGATAGTGAAAAGGCTCTCAAACCCATTTTCACTGTGGCAAGGTTAGCTGCCCCATAGGAAAACACTGGATTACATTATAACATGGTATGATCATTTCAGTTTGGAAGCAGCTAAAATAAGGACTCCTTTTAATTGTTATTCAAATTGTGAGTGGCTATATTGTGGAAGGTACTTTTAGGAAAGTTACCTCTACCTGCCTAAACATCTGGAAGCCTCTCTGCCAGTACTCAACTGTCATTTGACTGCTGTTGGCTCCCCTGTGGCGAGATGTAGATTGCTCCCAGACAAGGGCTTGGAGCGGTGTTGGCCATCTCTTGGCAGGATGGCCTTGGGGCTGTACCCAAGGACCAGTTACACTTCAAAGAGTCCTCCCCTGTCACAAGCAGATGAACCTGACAGCAAACCTGCCCCCTTTATCCCACTAGTAGGCTTGGGTCGAAACCCAGTGAGAGGGGTGAAGGGGGAGCTTCCCCAGCACTGGTTTGCAGGGACAACAAGGGAGGGTTTGGCCATTATAATAGCCATTATTCTGGATTTGTACAAGGATATTTGACTAAGCACAAAAGGTCCTCCCATCTTAGATTTGGTTAGGGAGGGACACTGTGGGATAGTTTTCAGTAAAACACATGAACATTACTGTAAATGGAGCTAGGATTACCTCTTGGAACTCTTACCTCATTGGCTAGATTGTGGCAAGGCAGTTGGCATAAATGTGTCCTCTTTAGTACACTTTTTAGGACACTTCTGAAACTGAGAAGAAACAGAATGGCTGCTCTGTTGTCTGAAGAACCTGAAGGAAACTAGGCCCCATAAATGACTCCAAGGGTTGTTTGGTTGCCCTCCTGTTTCAGCTACAGGGCTACAACCAGCCTCCAGAGGCCTTTTCCTCCTCCCATATGGATCTAACCTAATCTCTTCTGCTGGTCTCTGCGGGAGTAAATCTTGATTTCCCCCAGTGCTCTCCCTAAGGTCCTTTACCCTTGCCTGTGGTCAGAGTGTACTCCAAAAGCTTCAAAGACTCTAGGTTGACAGCCTTCATTGAAAGTAATTGTACACTTTAACCGGAGAGTGGACCGATGAAGCAACAGAAAAGGCACCAACCCAATGCTTGTGCAAACCAACTATTTTCTTTTTTTAACGTTCTGCGTGCCAATTCCAAAATGCCCTCTGTCCAAGGGCACCACCCTTTCAGTATGGTAAATAGAATTTCTCCTTAAATTTGGAATAGAGCTGCTTAAAGAAGTCCAAACAGCCAAGAATAACCAATTTGAAGTCCTTTTGACACGCTGTCAAAACCTTATGTATTGGCAAAATTGGCCGAAAACGGTGGCGGTGGGTTCTTTAAAAGTGTGGAGCGTCGCGGTGTCGGACAATTTTGCCAATACATAAGGTGATTACCTTGTAAATCATTACTTGGAATTAGATTATCCACCTCCCTTTTTTTGATATACATATATGGAAATATACGAGAATTTTGGTTCCTTGAGGATTTGACATCAGGACTCAAGCCCTGAAGAAGTTCTGTTGTACAGAACGAAACGCGTTGACTGGCTGTCTTCAAATATTTGCTAAGGAACATTAAATAAGCATTGAAATATATATCAAGACTCAGTGTGTCAATAAGGACTTTAAATTGGTTATTCTTGGCTGTTTGGACTTATTCTTTAAGCGGTGCTATTCCAAATTTAAGGAGAAAGCCTTTATTGAAAGCTTCAACATAGTAGCACCCAATCAGTGGCTTGCCGGGTCTCCACGCCAAGCTGCACACCAATCGATGGCTTTACCAGACTAGATGCTGAGCAGCATACAAGCAATAACAGCCTTTAAAAAAACAAAAAAACATCTTTTTATTGTATCGGAAATTATTTTAAAATGTGACAATAAGCAACATATAAAGTAGCAGTAAGACACAGCCATACATTAAACAACTCCGGTCCAGACACCTGTGGAAAAAAGCCTTGATTTGTACCTGCAACTGGTGCACACAGCTCCCCCCCCCCCCCCCATATCTTTGTCCATTTGATTAGACAACCCCTACTTTTGTAAAGCATCCATTTAGCCTGCATACACCAATGAATGTCTTTCTTCCAATCAGTTAGGCATGGTGCTGACTCTGCCCTCTACATTTGTGCTTTATTGCGCTTCCTCAATATGTGCCCTAATGTCACCCAGAGGCAGTCTGACATCATGATCCCTTCTTGGCCACAGCCTGCTGCCGTGCTTCGCTGACAGTTTTTGACTTCCATTTCAGAGAATAAGTCAGTAGGTAAACGTTTTTACTAGGTTAAACATAGTTACTGTATCCAAGCCGTGCTCCATCTGTCAGCCATAAATTGGGCTTAGGTCAAGTGTAACCAGAGTACCGCAGATGGAGTTACCACTTTTTGGTGCTATTTTTACCTTAAACTAAATTCATATATCTGATTTCCCCTCATATAATTGGTTTTGGTGTAATTTTGTTACATAGATTATTCCCTACTTTCATAAATTCTAGTAAGGTTTTTATTTTTATTTTTTTATTTAATCGGTTTGGTACTTTTTAATGCTTTACACAGTTTCTTAAGTTGTCTGTTTGCTCCATGCCATAGCTACCAGAGGTTGAGCTCTTGTATAAATTATTGAAACCTTCCCTGTCCTAATAGCAATATGACATTATTACTTGTGGGGGACTACCATTCACCCCAACTACTATTCTACTTTCTCACAAGACACAAATGACCCCAGTCTCTATGGCGGCGGGCCAGGAGCCCCTGTGTGTCCCATGACATCCCAAACAAGGTCTGATAGACCCCAAGACTCTTGAAGCAGCCATGGATTTAGACTTATTTCAAAGATGAACGGCCCTTTTTTGGGATCCTAGTCAACATCTCATTTCTGTTCACATGAGACCGTGCAAAAGCCTGCACCTAAGATCGAAGACTGTCAAGGGGGGAGAACAGCGAAGGAGGTCTCATCAAAGGAAGCAGTTATTGAGCAATTCGAGATTTCTACATTTGAACGAAATGAGTTTTGAATTCAAGGAAAAAACTCTGAAATTTCACTGCAACACCAAAGGCAGTTTTAATATCTTTGGCCAAGTTGGACTACTAGGACTGGCCCAGGGAACTGCTCTTTCTGAAAGAGCTCTGTGAGAAATTGGAGTTCAGAAGACTGATGATAAAGCATGAAGCTTACAACCTCTCCTCAATCACTGTGAAGCACCCCTTTCAAGCTGCAGACATTTTAATGCAATTTCCATATACAGCCTAATATCATTGCCATGTCGATGAATGCAGACCCTAAAGACAACCACAAGATATTACACTTTCTCAACATCAAAATACTGGGTGTCCGTTTTAAAATCGCAGTGAATTGCGCAGGACTTGAGTTAAGGGGAAAGTTGGAGATTTGAGTTACTCATCAAAACTAAATGTGTGCGCCCAGAGCCAAAAGGTGTAAATCAGATAATGAACCCTCGCCATGCTTCTGCAAGAATTAACATCTGCAATCAATAGTGAGCAATGCAAACACCACTGAGAAATCTAACTCCCACATGCAGGCACGCACAGCATGGGCATCCCAGAGTAAATTGCCCATTAACTGAAAAGTGACCATCGCCATGTTATGAGCTATTAAAAATTGGTAGGTTTGCAAGAAGCAATGATGGTCAGTGCGCATCACCTATTGAGCACCCATTACTAACGTCCAAGCTCCTCTCGGAGCATAAAACACATTTGTGCCTCTTGGAAATAAATGCATTGCTTTTATTATATAAAGATTATTCAACTTTTCTGCTTTTTTGCAACCTGCTGTATCAACACTCTTGTTTTCAAATCTTTTGTTGTCTTTTCCACCCTGTCCTTGTCTTCATTCTACCTACGCTCATAATACTGAGCCATGCTCACTATAACTGATGGGGAGGCCGTCGTCCAAGTGCTCTCAGAGGCCTGTAATCGAGCAGCAAGCTCAGGGGTAAATTAGTAACAAACTTATTCACAAGCAACTGAACATCACCTTCCTGTGACAAATCCTGGCCACTGAAATCTAGGAACACCCCATCAATCTAGTAAGTAAGTCAGGCACACTCTTGTCTTTCTTCTGACAACACGCAGTCAACTTATCCCAGCCCATTCTCTTCGGTGGGGTAAGGGAGTGCAGGTAGTCGATGATGCGCCCTGGCAAGACTTACCACTCTGCTTTAGGCTTCTCACCGGGCTTGCGCTCCTCATCCCATGGTCTAATCTCACCCCACATGCCTCCCAATTCCGCTACATGGTCTTGTGTATGGACCTGCCTCCATACGTCTACTGGTACCAACAGACCAAAGAATAACTCTATGTAAGCCAGTGTCATGGCTGTCGCGTAGGCCACTTCTGTCAATTCTTTATAATATGCAGTGGGATTTTTTCTCGGGTCCGGTAGTTGACTTTTTAGAGAAAGGACCTCACCCCTATTCCTAGGCGTATAGATCCATTGTTCTTGAAACAGAGCATCGACTTGTTGTCTTATTACAGTATTGGTAGAGTCGCGCAATTCTGGCATTTCAGGATGATAAATGGGATGGACCTCCCTCAAGGGGTGCTGTGTCCCTAACAATGGAACCTTCTGGGGTAGTCACCTGTGTAGTTGCATTACTAAAAACTTAATTCGGAGCCATGTCTGTAACATATACTCGTCTCGTATGTCATAAATGATCTGCGGCGCGGTGCCCTAAAAGCATTGCTCAAACAACTGTATCAGAGTAACCGACATGTGCTTAAGGGCTCATAGTCCTTCATCATACTCCAGATATCCTCCACGCTATAGATAGGTTGTCGAACCCACTGAGCTGCCTTATTCGCTACCACCTGTTTCTCCTCCAGTCCCACAGCTGAGCGCTCTAATACTTTCTTGAGACAATCCTGGGCTGCTGCCCAATTGGCATCCAGGAATCCACATGTAGGTGTCTCGGGGTAACTGTGTTTGGGCAGAGACAAGCGCCATCATATAAGGAATCTGGGTTGGGGGTGTAACGGGAAGGGTGGTGGATGAGGCAGAACCCAGAGATTGGTCAGGAGAAGGGTCTGTACCTGTGACTAGCGGGAGTACAGGAGAAGCAAGTGGGACTGGGACTGATGCAACAGTGTCTGGAGTACTGGAGTGAGCAACCCCAGAAGTCGGGGCTGAGGAACTAGGAACCATAGGGTATCCCCGCTGTGGGCATAGGGCAGGATTGGACGAGAATCTAGAAGCTCCTCAACTAGTATGTCCCATTCTTCCCTAACAACATAACTTTTATGAGCTTGCAGCTGGAACCTCCTGTCCTCGCGCTCTATGCCTTTCTCCACTTTATCCCTATCATAGGCTACTGCCTTCTGTGTAATCGTTTGCATCTTTCCTTCTAGCCACCTCCTCTTCCCTCATGCACCATTGCTTCGCTTCCTTCTGCCACACCCTCAAAGAATCGAACAAGGACTGTCTACTACTTTTAGTAAACCATTTATCCTGTAGGAAATTTATGATCATTAAAAGAACCAGTAAGTGGCCATTGCACCTCAGTATTTTCTCCCTCGTATATTTATTCCACAATGTGTTAAACATAATGGGGCCAATACGGTGTTTGACATATATGTCATAGTTCGGGATACCTTCCAGAGGGGCAGGCTGGCTCTCTTCCAGCCGCGCACTCTTAGAACAGCATCGCCATCCAAAACATCCAAACTTGCTGAAGCAAGGCATCTAAACCGAAGACACACACCCTGTCCCTAACAGACAGATAACACTCACAAATATATTACAAATAAAGTAGAGGAATGAGAGCTGTTTACAAACCAAGACCACTGTCCGAAAAGCACAGTCGCTACTCAAGGTCAAGGAAAGCTTTATTTGATTGTTATTGTACCAATCATAAAAGCACAAATACATCAGAAAAATCCATATAAAATTTCATTCGAAATTACACAAAATAAAATTTAAAAATATACAACAATGTGTTTAAAATATCATAAAACCATACGGATACAGATGCTATATTTTAAAAACCTACTATTAACTGCAAAGGAAGTGCCCAGGGATTAAAGGGCATCCAGTATCATGTGTTTCCGCTGGAGGATAGCCTTCTTTAAAAACTTTGCTTCTCTCCACGCAATGTGTTAATATTCCAAGAACCGCAGCCAAATAAAAGCTGGGCGGCATTGCCTTACACCTTGATGTCTTAAAAGTGGAAGTATCCACACTTTCCTCAACTCTTCATACAATTTACAAAAGAACATTAAATGAATTGTGGACTGCTCTGAATGTTTGTCACCGAGGCAAAGTGACAGGCTACGTGACCAGTCATTCAAAGATGGTGTTGTCATTATTCTGTGTACATTACCCAATCTCAATCTTGTCAGAAGCATCCTCTCATAGGCTCCTGGTGCAAATAATAGGTAGGGCTCCATATGTATACAAGAGAGCGTTAACTGATGTATAATGCTAGGTTTCACCATTTCCCCTCCCAATATTTGTAAACCCTCCATTCTCAAAGCCTTACTCGACACGGCTAACATAGTAGTGAGATTCGTTAAGTATTCTGGGTGACCTAGGTCCTTCATGAAATTACATATACATTTGATCCAGGGGATCTTTAAGGCCCCATCCAGACCAAGACTATCATTCATAATGTCTCTATTTAACTTTGTCTGCTCCTTGGTCCAGATCCTATGCGACAGGAGTACTGGTTCCAATCTGATCAGGTCAGAAATTAAAGGAAGACTCAGCTCCTTGTGACAAACAAAGGAGGACGTGCTCGGAGGAGCAGACAAAATGTACCGCAAGAAGGAATTTTCCAAATGCTGCAGTGGGAGGGTATTAACAAAGCCACACACCCCTGCCCCATACATAGCGGCTGTGATGCACTTTGCTTTAAATATTTGCAAAAGTTCCCCTGGCGGCTGTGGTTCCTCTTGTAAACGCGAGCCTTTTAGTAGTTATCGCTTGGGACCAGGTGGCATTCTGATTGAAAAAAGTGCCAAGATACAAAAAATTCCTTGTTGTCGCTAACTTATTGCCATCCAGAAACATTTCTTTTACTCTCTGAATTCTCTTGCCGCATCTCATGACAAAAGTTTTAGAAACGTTAAGTCCTAGATCTTTCATGATATCATTAAAGCTGTCTAGGACCCTCTGCAGACCATTTTGTGTCCATGCCATTAAGACTGCATCGTCTGCATATAGAAGGGCTGGAATAGGTCGCGCTCCAGCTTGAGGGAAATCTTGTCCCTGCCTAATCAGTGCTTCACCAAGGCCATTTATATACAGATTAAAAAGGAAGGGGGTCAGGACACAACCCTCCCTGACCCCTCTCCTAATGGGGAAATAATCAGTACGCTCCCCTCCTATGCCATAGCGAAACACTGGCTGAGGCGCCGTTATACAATTGTTGCAATAATGCTATTATGGTTTGGTCCACCCCCATTGCTACCAGGACCGCCCATAGCCTCCCATGCCCTACGGAGTGGAAGGCCACGGTGAGGTCCACGAACACCAAAAACAAACTGCCCTTTTGTGCTTTGGTATATTTGCTAATCAAAATACAGGTTTATGCTTTGTTCTGCGTTGCCTAGCCCTTCTCGAAAGGCATACTGTAGGTCCGACAATACTGGACTATCTTCTCCTCAGTCTTGCAAATGCTCCAAGACGATGCGGCCCACCACTTTTACCATTGAGTCGAGAAGGGAAATTGGTCTGTGGAACCCAGGTCATGACTATCACCTTTTTTAAATATTGGGATAATTATTGATTCCACCCAGGTCTCTGGTATTGATGTTCTAAAGCTGGCATTTATGACTTGAGTTAGTATGGGACCCCAGAGAGAGATATTTGATTTGAATAGATCAACCGGCACTCTGTCTGGTCCCAGGGCCTGCTCTCCAGACTGTTGGAGAGCGCTCTGTTTACCTCAACCAGTGTAACTTGTAACTCTACACTATCACACAACTCTACACTATTTAGCTGTGATGGTAGGGAGCTGTTGTGCGTCAGATGCTTCTTGCCCATTATAAACCTTAGCATAATGGTTAATCCATGCCTCTTCCGCAATGACGATCACAATTGTTGGTCCGTTACCGTCCGATAGAAAGGGGGGCCTTACTGCCCTCAAAAATCCCACGTTGTCTTTCAGTAAAGCCGCTGTGTGAAGAGTTTCCCAAGTTTCCTGCCTCAAGATACATTTTCTAGCCGTGATGGCCCGCTTGTACTCTAATCTAGCCTGTCTCACCCGATCAGGGAATCTAGGTTGCCTATGCAACTCCTGTTTCAGGTTAGTGTGTGCTTGTGTGCAGTGTTTATCAAACCACCCTTGCTCTTTATGGTGATTACGTTGTTTCACAAATAATAAACTCCTGATCTTATTACATATAATTAAAAAAGAATGTACAATGCTGTCACAGGGGGATGTCTCATTCAAACAGATGTCAAAATATGATTTGCTATTCCTAAGTAGTTTAGTAATAACCACCACTGGGTCCACTTTGGACCAGCATACAGAATATCCATGAGTCCTGCTCAGTTCAAGGTTGCCTGTTATTGGATGTTTTTTTTTACCTTCTTAGGTTCATGAGGAGGAAATGTAACCTTCAAACAAAGCGGAAAGTGGTCACTCATTGGGTTGTCACCAACCTTGAAAAAAGAGACCCTAGGTGCAGATGAGCATGAAACTGACATAAAATTGATTGTAGACGCTAATCCTCTTCCGTTCAAAGCACATGGCATAGGTACAGGGGGAGTTAGAAGATGATTCACAAAGCCCTAGCCATTCATATATACAGTCTCATTAAACAGATCTCCCAGTGGCGTGTGACAGAAATGAGTGTTACGCACCCCACCATCATTCTTAAAACCACATGTTCTGGTTTCAACACAGTTACATATTGCGCAGTTAAAATATTCATACAATCTGAGGTTTCTGCATTGCAGATATCTAGCAAAGTCTCCGATAGCTTCCCAGCCACAGTGCTAATTTCCCCAGATGGTACATTGTTATAGAAATTGGCCAGAACTGTGCGTTGATTAATGCCCAAGGAAAACTCTAAAGTATGATTAGAGGGGTCATCCACATAAAAGGCTATATCTCCTGTTACCAAACTATTCGAAATATAGGTACAGAGTCCGCCCTTAGGTCTGCTCCCTAAACTCTTTGATGCTAAGAGTATTAAACGTCTTAAACCCATTGATGTGGATTGGGTCCCGGGGCCATGTTTCCTGCAGTCCCAATAGATCAACTTTAGCTATGACCTCACACCAGGCAGGATCTTGGGTTTTTGAGCAAAGCCCCACAATATTCCATGAGGTAATCCTCCAAGTGGGGTCCACAGAATTAGGCGGAGGACTAGTTGGCAGCATGCCTGAAGGGAGGATCTGATCCAAACCTATCTCCCGTGGGCTAGTACAATATACACATGGATCTGTTCGCTGATCCAGAAATACTAAGTTGCTATCCCTTAGTATTGGGTCAGGTTTCAGCTGCATATGGGGTACTCTTTTCACTTGATTGCTACAATCTGAGCTGACCACTTGTTCTGAGGAACCCTCTTATTGATCCAAAACTACCTCACCACCCAGTTTTAACTGCTGAATATTATGAGTTAGTCAGTGGATATCTTCCAGGTTATTCTGGGCTCAAAATATTTATTAATCGGGACTGCATAGCTGAACCGCGATGGCCCTGCTGTAAAACCCTGCTCTTGGGGATATTGCAGGGATTAAGGGGGTTGGTAGAAGAAACCTAATGGAACAACACTTATCCCATTTCTCCTAACCGGCCAATTGCCCATCCTATCTAAGATTGTTTGAATTAAGGCTGGAGACCTAAAGGATAGCACAACAAAATCGCCAGGCAGGGTTTTATTAGATAGTCCAACCCACCCAATTCGTTGTGTCATCTTAAATTCTGAATTCAGCCCTACTTTTCAGCTAAATAAATGCAAGGCTTTATTTCGCAGGATGGAGCAATGTTCGGCCTCTTCTTCTGGTAATGGGGGAATATTTACCAATATTACTGAATACGGTGTGGCTTCTGGCAGAAAATGCAAATTTCCTACACCCTGTAGGCTACCTTGGGTGGGAAGCTGGGTACCCATCCTAGCTTGATTGTGAGCCCTTGCACCTAGCAATGAGCCTCCCCTACCTATTGTCACTAACCCTGGGCGAAGCACTACGCTACGCTTGCGCAGTTTGCGCAACTTTGCACTACCCAAGCTACACATAGCACAGTGCAAACACGCGTAGTGTAGTGGTCATTTTTTGGTTGCTCGCGGTCCTCCACGTCATGTTGGCGACCGCGAGCAAGCAAAATGACATTCGGCGAGACTTTTTCCTCGTTCGCGATCAGCAACATCAAGTTGCCGATCGCGAGCGTGGAAAATAAACCTCCCGGCGAGATTCTCAACGCGGGGAGGTCAGGTTTCTCATTGCGAGTGGTCGTGCATGCTCGTGACCGCTCGCGATGAGAAACTACCAGTCCGCGTTGAGAAAGCTGCCGCTCGAGTAAAAATCTACAGCTCGCACTGTGCAAGATGCCGTTTTCAATTATTGCACAGTGCCGGATGCTTGTCTGCACTGTGCAATCATTGAAAACTCATCTTGCACAGTGCGAACATGCTACTACGCAGCTCGCGTAGTGCTTCGTGAAGTTCGCAAAGTGCACTTCACGTAGCTTCGCGTAACGCTACTTCGTGAACTACGCCCACCCCTAATTGCCACCCATTCAGAATCCGATATACTATTAACGTGCCCTTGGGGTCAGCCCTGAGCAGGATTGGTAGTCTCCTGACGTGTTACCCTCGCTGGTACTGAATTTGAGCCCCGGGGTGCAGGTTGTACAGTGTTGCTAAATGTAGCACGGAGTGTCAACTCACTATGTCACTATGTGGTGGAATGCTAGGTGTGGTATTACCCTGAATATGTCCATCCCATGAGCATCACTATTAGCAGGAGTAGGGGCTATAGAGCTGCCTGATGGACCGTTATCCCTTCCTCCCAGGAAGGAATTAATAGGACTCCTCATACTATCCAGTCTACCTTCTATGTTTTCTAGCCGGGTATATAGAGGCTTTAAACGGGACGAGAATGTTTCCTCCAACCTTTCCCAAAAAGCCCCCTGGTCGCAAGCTATGAGTCTACTAATTGCACTACCCTCATCAGGGGAGCGAGCATACTCCTGATTTAACTGGCTTACATCTGATGTGGGTTCACGTCTACAGGTTTTTTGTCTAATGGGACCCTGCCCCTTTCTCCTTCGCTGGAGGAGTAACACCCCTCGTTTGGCTATTTCTCTTTTTTTGGGCCCTGGTGTTAACAATAGGTCTAGATGGGTCCACATAAGGCGACTGGGTGACAAGGGGGTTAACGTTTTCTCTACTTATTTCAGGAGAATGGGACCGAGTAGTTACTTCAGGGTTGGATGCTTGAGGGTTGTTGGCATCCTGTGTGAACGATACTAATTGAGGTGTGGCTACTAAAGTGTCTAAAGACCGTCTACGTTCTGTCAGGACAATTTTGTGCATTAGGGCGGACTCAGATCTTGTCAGGAATGCGTCTAGTGTGCCCACAACTCCCTTCCTTGCTGGCATCTTGCTTTTACTCATAACGTACCCTGAAAATAACAAAGTACATTAGAGGCGAACCAAGGGCTCCATTAAACTAGATATAATAAAAGAAATGTCAATAACCTGTAACTGGCCGGGCTCTTTTGGTCTCTGACTGGCCGGTCTTGGCCCGGTCTCTGACGGGCCCGTATTGGCCCGGTCTTCGCCCCGCTCTGCATCCACGTGCGCATCCCAGCGCAGCGGGTTCTCCGGCGTTAGTTATAGCGCTCCTGGGACTCGATGGGACCGGCAGGCAGGGACCAGATACAAATTATAAGGCTCTCGTGTCCAGGAAGGGCATTGCACAGACACCACCACCGACGTTTGTCAACAAGCCTTGTAACACCCAAATGCAGCAATCAACCACAAGTCAGCCCATAACGAAACAGTCGATAGACCGCACTAAGACACAGCCCGTCAACTCATGCCGTTCAAGCAAGGCAGTTCGCAAACTAAACCCAAGACAGTCCACAGACTACACTGATACAAGAGGACAGGCTTCAGACTTTTTCAAAAGCAAATCCGATTTCCAGTTGGTCTGGCAGAGAACCTGTGAGCGGTCCCGGACCTTTTACAAAGAGGCTAATTTCCAGTTGGCCCGGCAGGCTGTTCACAAGGGCTGTATCCCTCAAGGGTCCGCTAACCCACCAAGTCTAAGACCAGACAGTCAAAGACTATACCAGGACACGGCCCACAGGTGCATGTCGACAAAGAATGGCACCATTTACAAGAACAAAATCACTAACCTGGTGCACACAGGTCGAGCAAGTTATTCTCCACTGTTGACTCCTCGCACCAAACGGTCAGCTCCAAGGTTTCACTTTCGGGACCCCAGCCAAGGGCCACTAGCCGAAGATCCGTTTGATCGGGAGGGCGGGGCAGCTGCGAGAACCAAGCTCGGTCTTGTTTGTAAGGGGGCCCTGATCCGACAGACAAGACACCACTCCAGCCCCTACAAACCTGGTTACAGGTCAGGGGGCACTTTTGTGGAGTCCCTGTTCGGGCACCAACTTAAGGACGTGGCACTCTCAGACCACGGAGGTACTTAGGACCACCTGCTATGCCTTCCCAAATGAAGAGTCCGTCAGACAGTCGAGAATACAAACAAGTATTTATTACTGTTCCTCTGCAGAGGAGTCCATCATAGCCTGCACCCTGGGGATGGCTGGAGAGGGACTGACTCCCCAACCTTCACTAATACAAGATAAACCCAGGGGTCTCCAACCGGTCTATCATGAGCTACTGGTAGCTCGCAGGTGCCCTGTCAGTAGCTTGCAGCCTGACTTCCACTTTAGTAGCCTATCATTGTCGTTTTGTTTGTTTTTTTTAGGCCTTTTGCAGTTACTTGTCTCCCGCCGTAGGAAGCATCTGCTATTTGAGCCTGCCTGGGGCGGGGTGAAGAGGTTGCCGTCGGCCTGCGCATGGGCAGTGTTTGCTGCCATCAGAGAACCACTATGCGCGCCTTTTGCTGCATGTCTGTTCTATGATCCGGAGCGGCAGCCTTGAAGGCATTATTGGATCTCCATTCTGAAATAAAGGAGATGCAGTGTCCGCTGCCTTAAGCAGAACCAGACAGACAGCAGGTATGTGGGCAAGAGGAGCTTTTAAATGGATGCCTGTGCATGCAATTATTCGATGCATCTAAAATAAATAAAACATGAGCAGTACTTCGAACAAGTACATTTGGACCAAATTCCTTCCACATGGCTTTGGCTGTTGAAATTATGTAGCTCTTGTTAAGCTAAATTGTTGTTCTTCCGGTGATAAGACTGAGCATACCATCTCCCCACATGACTTTCCACAAGGAGAAACAGAAAATCCAGATTCCTCTCGGGCACGAGATCACGGGGTGCCTTTTTGCAGTCCGTCCTACTCCTAACACGAGATTGGGCTTATCTGAAAGTGTCTGTCAGCATCTTTCATTTTGCCGGGCTTGGGATGCCCTCTCTATTTTTTTTTTTATTATACCCTTTGTTCTCGTTTATTAATTTCCCAAGCCAATAGCTCAGATTTGCTGCTAGGCGGCTCTTTGCTATCAGATAAAGCTAACTTTTAATTAGCCAAACAAATCACTTTTCTTATGAAACCAATCGGAGCACAAGGGAAAGGTGAGCTGCTGAGATTCTTGAACAGCAGCAGAGGAGCAAACCGTGAGTCCTTGGCTGTCTTCACGGCGGTCCTGCCTTGGGATGCCATTCGCATGTATGTATGTGTGCGGAGGGGAGAAGAGAGCCCCAGTTGTTGACAGTTCTGCCTCCCCTGGCTCTCACTGGGCAGGGCAGTGCCTTTCTACAGGTATGCAGCAGCCTCTGGGTCTGGTTGGGCTCACTCCTCCCTCCCACCTCCTCCCACCACCACATAGGAGAACCCGTCAGTGAGCGCAGGGAGAGAGGGGCTGGGGCAGGAGATGTCACCTCCAGTGAGAAATAATTCACTTTCAGAATCCAAGCATGAAAACTGATGAATTGCTGTGTCATGCAGAAACATTTCAGCCCACACTGTGCTCTGTGCTCTGTGCACAAGGTGCCAGTTGATGCAGATGAAATATGTACAGTGTGCTGCGTAGCATTCAGGTCACTTTCCGGTCTATGCTGGCTCGTGCCGTGACATTCTTAGATTAACTATGCACATTACAAATTGCTATCATCATCTCTCACGTGCATGGTCCTACCCAACCTTCCCCAGCATATACTGGTTCCTGTAATCTAGTCTGGACCGGACCCCTCGGACCCCGCCGTTCTGTACGG
This sequence comes from Lissotriton helveticus, assembly GCF_964261635.1. Taxonomy (NCBI): domain Eukaryota; kingdom Metazoa; phylum Chordata; class Amphibia; order Caudata; family Salamandridae; genus Lissotriton; species Lissotriton helveticus. The sequence continues at coordinate 258,580,341 of NC_136072.1, forward strand.
TCGTGTGTTCTGCGCCGTTATTTGGAGGGCATCCAGCTACTTCAAAAGTCCTGTTTGTAAAACCGATTCTTCTACCTTGCCTATCAAATTCACATAAAGTACATTTAAATATAGTTTTTGCATCACTCACCCATGCATGGTTTACGTAGGTTCCCAGGTGTAAATTGCTGGAGACCTGGAATATACATTTTATGTGAATCTGGCACGTAAAGTCACCCGAAGCATTGTGTATTTCTTCGAATCCTGCATCAAACCTGCTAAGGTAGTTATAAACGTATTTCTGATAGATACATCTGCCGTGTGGATTCCTCACCTTGTGAATATCCCCTTGCGTCAGCAACATTCGGAAATTCTTTTCGTAGCCTCGCGCCGACGTGGATTCGGACGTCATAGAGACACGACATCGCTCGCGACTCCGCTGACGTCAACGACGCCTATAATAGGCCCACGCCGGCGTGATGACATCAGTTCCCTTTTTTCCGCGTCGTCGACGCTAACGGTTATCGGGAATCTCTGTAGCCAACTGATACTTTGTTACCTTTTTGTTTCTATTTTCTACTTCTTTGTATCTTGTCTCTTCGAAAATGTCAACAAAGAAGACCGGCTTCAAGCCCTGCAGAGAATGCGGCAAGATGATGTCTATTACCGACCCGCACGATGACTGCATCTGGTGCTTAAGCTCCGACCACGACGTCGATAGTTGTTCCTCTTGTCGAAAGATGAACCCGAAAGCCCTGAGGGAAAGAGAGGCCAAACTCCTGGTGGCAAAATTAAAAGCTGGTAAAGGGAAAAACATCGAGGTCTCCCTTCTCGAAAGGGAAGGTCGAGGTCGAAGTCGAGGTCTAGATCTCGAGAAGAGTCATCTTCGAGGTCGGCTTCGGATCATACTTCGAAGTCTAAGAAGAAACGTAAGAAGTGGAGACATGAATCCCGACGTCGTTCCGGTAAGGAGTCGGACTCTAGATCGAGGTCACCGAAGAATGTACGTTCTAAGGTGGTTACTCTGGATGTCTCTGAACCAGAAGGTGAGGCCTCACCTTCGGAGTCGCGTATTCAGTCACCGACACCGGCTCCGAATCCGTCTCCGGCGCCGTCCTCGGCCCGAGATGAGGAGGAGGTTCAAGTGGATGTGGATTCCGCGCCTACCGAAGAGCCGAATCCGATTCCTCCACAAGACCAGCCTGAAGGTTTCCAACCCCAGGACAAGATACATCTGCATTTCTTAATGCTATGTATGGTGTCTTTTCAAGGTCATGGTACCCCTCTGGCGCACCTTCGGGTCCCATGGGTCCTCTGGCTTTCAATCTAGGAGTCCCTCACTCCTATCCTCCTGCACCATTTATGTCTTATATGCCAGCCCCCACGCCACCTAGGCAATTTCCGGCTCAACAGAGGCAGTCGACGCCGGTTCCGACGTCACCTGTTCCAGAGCGACCTCGAACATCCAGCTAAACCTTCGGATTCGATACCGACGTCGATCCCAACTCAGTCGGAGCCGTCGGTGGATCCGGCTGCGAGGCGTGTGAAGGAGAGGTCCAGAAGGGACGGCCAATGCCTTTTGGAAGAAAAGATATATAGAAACTCATCCTGATATGGAAGACAGTGAATTGGATGAAGATAGTTTTGATGAACTGGCTGATGCTAGTAGCCTAGATTTCTCCCCGGAGTGGGAATTACCTTAAGGCTCTGATACACCTTCTAAAGATGTTCAACCTTACCATATGGTTATGAGGAAGGCGGCAGATCTTCTTCAATTAACTTTACCTACAGTGGAATTTAAATCCAATCTTCTGACTGAGGTTTTACATTCTCCTAGTTCTGTAGTAGAACCGCTGCTTCCATTTAATGACGCCTTGACAGAGCCCATTTTGGAAGTGTGGAAGAAACCACTGTCGGCTCCTGCGGTTTCCAAGAGTGTGGCAAGAAGGTACAGGGTTGCACCTGAGGACCCTGCTTTTTTGACTTCTCATTCTTCACCAGAGAGCCTAGTCATTCAAGCAGCTTGCTCTAAAAAGAATGGAAGTGCCTTTCTCCAGGTTCCTTGTGAAAAGGAGGCAAAGAAACAAGATCAGGTTGCAAAAAAGACCTTCTCCTCTGCAAGCATGGCATTGAAGTCAACTAATGCCACTTGTCTGATGGGGAGATATGTGCATGCCCTTATGGATTCTTTGCGTGTTCTAACTCCGAAAGTTTCTGATGCCAACAAAGGATTTTGAGGTGATCTCAGATGCGCAGGCAGTGGCTCGCCAAGTTATACAAAGTGGTCTGGACACTGCAGACTCTGTGGCGCGTATCATGGGCACTGCTGTCGCCACTAGAAGATCAGCTTGGCTGAAATCCTCAGACTTTTTAGCGGATGTTCAGGCGACCTTATTGGATCTTCCTTTTGATGGATCTGGCCTTTTTGGGAAGAAGGCTGATACAGCTCTTGGGAGATTTAAAGACAGTAGAGCAACTGCTAAATCTTTAGGTCTTCAGATAAGGAGCTCTTCAACCAACAAGAGATTCAGGGGTTTTGGGCGCTCTTCCTTTCGGAATTACCGACAAGGTCAGCAGCAGCAGCAACAACAGCAGTAGCAACAAAATTCCATGTACAGGTCATATAGGGGAAAGCAAAGAGCGCGTCCTCGTGGACGTCAGGCCTCTTCCTCCTCCACTTCCTCCAACCCCCCTGGCTCAGAAAAGCAGTCCTAGATCCACCATTCAGGGTCATGTGGGTCCGGTGGGGGGGGTCGGCTTATCCATTTTCTACAAGATTGGGAATCGGTTACATCAGATCTTTGGGTTCTCAATCTTGTAGAAAATGGATATGCCCTTCCCTTTCGGGAATTCCCTCCCAATTACCCGCCTTGCCAAGGTTTTTGCACCAAGGAACATCTGTTACTTCTGCAGGAGGAAGTGCAGAGTCTTTTAAGAAAGGGTGCAATAGAGGTGGTTCCAGAGCAGGAAAGGGGTCAGGGATGCTACTCCCGGTATTTCCTGATACCCAAGAAGGATGGCCGACTTCGTCCAATCCTGGATCTCAGGATCTTGAATCTCTATCTGAAACAGCAGAAGTTCAAGATGGTCACCCTTGCTCAGGTTCTTCAAGCGCTGCTAGAAGAAGTCTGGAGGGTGTCACTCGACTTGCAGGATGGGTACTTTCACATCCCAATCCTGAAGTCGCACAGGAAGTATCTGTTTTACGGTGGGATCGCAGCACTATCAGTTTGCGGTCCTTCCGTTTGGGCTTACTACTGCGCCTCGAGTCTTCACCAAGGTGATGGCAGTGGTGGCGGCGCATCTCAGAAGGTCAGGAATTCCTGTATTCCCTTATTTGGACGACTGGTTGATCAAAGCAGAGTCGTCAGAGAGTGCTCCATCTGCGAGAGACAACCCAGTTGTACAGGTTCGGGTTTTCGATAAATGTACCCAAGTCTCACCTGGTGCTCTCCCAGCGCAATCTGTTCATAGGTGCTGTACTGGACACAACTGTATGTCGTGCATTCCCTCCTCCTCAAAGGATTCGCGACATACAGGAAATTATTCCTTTATTTTACAATGGAGCGGTCGTTCCAGTCCTGAAGGTCCTTCGCCTGCTCGGTCTGATGGCTTCATGCATTCTGTTGGTCAACCATGCATGCTGGCACATGAGGGCGCTCCAGTGGTGCCTCCGCAGGCAGTGGTATCAACACAACGGAGATCTCAGGGAGTCAGTGAGGATCTCCAGAGAAGCTGCGGCGGATCTGTCTTGGTGGGGCGTGGAAGGCAACCTGTCTCAGGGGAAGCCTTTTCAGTTGCCTCCTCCGGTGGCCAGTGATAACGGATGCATCCACTCTAGGGTGGGGTGCTCATCTGGGGGATCTGGAGGTCAAGGGTCTTTGGTCTCCAGAGGAAAGGTTGCTTCACATCAACCTTATAGAATTGCGGGCGATACGTTTGGCGCTCAAGGCCTTCCTCCCTTCCCTTCACGGTCGTTCAGTCCAGGCCCTGACTGACAACACGACTGCAATGTGGTACATCAACAAACAGGGAGGAGTGGGGTCAGTGTCTCTGCAGAGAGGCTCCGCGTCTCTGGTCCTGGGTTCAGGACCATCAGATTTGTCTGATGGCAAATCACCTGGCCGGAGTTCTGAATGTTCGTGCAGACAGTCTCAGTCGGCAGTTCTCCGCCGACCACGAGTGGAGGCTTCACCCGGAGGTGGTTCGTCACGTCTTTCGGATGTGGGGGACTCCTCGGGTGGACCTGTTTGCCACTCGCGAGAATGCTCACTGCCTGTCATTCTGCAGTCTCCAGTATCCGATGCAAGGAGCCTTGGGGGACGCATTTCAGTTGGGGAGATCAACTCCTTTACGCGTTTCCTCCCATACCTTTGATTCCTCGGGTTCTGAGGAAGATTCGCCAAGACCGGGCCCAAGTCATCTTGGTCGCCCTGGACTGGCCAAGAAGGGTGTGGTATACAGATCTTCTCCACCTCTCCTCTCACCCGCCGCTCCGTCTCCCTCTCAGGGCAGGCCTCCTCTCTCAGATGGAGGGGCAGGTTCTACACCCCCACCTCCAGACATTACACCTTCATGCCTGGAGATTGAACGTGGCAACCTGAATTCCTTTTCTCTCCCGCCTGACGTGGTGGATGTCATCTTGTCGGCCAGGCGTGACTCCACGAAGTCCATCTATTCTTATAGATGGTCGAAATTTGTCGCTTGGTGTGGTGGAAAATCTATTGACCCTTTGAGAGCCCATTTGTCTGATGTTCTCCAGTTTGCCCTTTCTCTGGCGCAGCAAGGGCTTGCTGTTGCCACAGTTAAGGGCTATCTTTCTGCGCTGTCGGCTTTTCTCTGTTTGCCTAATCAGCCTTCTCTTTTCAAATCTCCTGTGGTTTTAAGGTTTTTAAAGGGTCTCACAAATAAGTTCCCTCCTGTTCCTTTTATTGTGCCTCAGTGGGACTTAAATCTTGTCTTGACCTTTTTGATGGGTGCTCCTTTTGAGCCTCTTCACAAATGTCCTTTGAGGCTTTTGACTCTTAAGACCATCTTCCTCGTTGCAATAACCTCTGCAAGGAGGGTAAGCGAGCTTCAAGCTCTTAGTTCCAAGCCCCCTTTCTTGACCATTCATGCTGATCGAATGGTTCTTAGGACCAGGGCTGCTTTTCTTCCAAAGGTGGTTACTCCTTTCCACCTTGGTCAATCCATTACCCTCCCTACCTTTTATCCTCCCCCACACCCTTCCAAGGAGGAGGAGAGGTTGCACCGTCTGGACCCCAAAAGGGCGGTGTCCTTTTACTTGGATAGATCTAAAGACTATCGTTTGGATGACCAGCTCTTCATTGGGTTTGCTGGCTGCAAAAGAGGAAGGGTGCTCCTTAAAAGAACTTTGTCAAGATGGATCGTCCTCTGTATAAAGATCTGCTACTCTTTGGACGGTAAGGAACCACCAGAGGGTATAAGGGCTCATTCTACAAGAGCTAAGTCTTCAACCTCAGCATTGGCTAGAGGTGTTCCTATAGAGGATATTTGTAGGGCGGCTACTTGGTCTTCCCTCCACACTTTCGCGAAGCATTACTGCTTGGATTCCGAAGTGCGGAGGGACGCCCACTTTGCGCGCTCTGTCCTCCAGGATTTCCTGGTTTAGAAGAGTGGACGCCCTCCTCCGGGAGTGGGGACTGCTGTGGGACTCTATTCACAAGGTGAGGAATCCACACGGCAGATGTATCTATCAGAAGAACAAGTTACTTACCTTCGGTAACGCTTTTTCTGGTAGATACAATATCTGCCTGTGGATTCCTCACTGACCCACCCGCCTCCCCGTTGTCCACTCTTCTATACCAGAGTTTCTGTAATATATATATTTTATTGTCAAGGAGTTGTTTATTTCAAATGTTTTATTGCATTTGCTTCACACTGTGTGTTACCTTGATATTTGTACTGCGTATACAGTGTATATGTCTACTGTCATTGGTCCGTCCGTGTGCCTCGAAAGCACGGAAAAAAGGGCGGAACTGATGTCATCACGCCGGCGTGGGCCTATTATAGGCGTCGGTGATGTCAGCGGAGTCGCGAGCGATGTCTTGTCTCTATGACGTCCGAATCCACGTTGGCGCGAGGCTACGAAAAGAATTTCCGAATGTTGCTGACGCAAGGGGATATTCACAAGGTGAGGAATCCACAGGCAGATATTGTATCTACCAGAAAAAGCGTTACCGAAGGTAAGTAACTTGTTCTTTGGTGCCATGCCCATTCAGTCTTTGGCCTTTCTGCTAAGGTAGTTTTAATTTACAGAGGCAAACACTTGCCTATTGATTACTGGAAACCCTAGATATCCATTCATTTCACACAGGTTTTCCAAACGTTTAGAGAAGAGAATAAATAAATATATATATATATATATATATATATATATATATATATATATATTTTTTTTTTATCATTCAAACTCTTTGAATCCCTGTTCTGCATTATTGGTCTACCCAGTCCCTATGTTAATTTGTTTCTATTAAATGTATCACAATAGGTCTTTGGTACATTATTACACTCTGTTCCTGAATGGTTATGGAGCAGTTTATCAGATGTGGAGTGGATTCAGGATTTCCTGCATTCCAAGTTCATAGTTATATTTTAGTGACCATTTTATTGCTCAAGAACCAACTTTTATAATCAAGCTGGTGATTTGGTTGAAAACATTTTACCAAATAATTTAAATATGATTTAATGGATTCTGTGCCGAGGACCAGAAATCCTTAAGCAACATAATATATTTATTTGCTGCAATGTTCACTGTTTCTGTCCATTTATTATTTGATGGGCAGGTAGTGGAGCTATGAGAGCAAACAAAAATGCACCTTGTTTCGAATAGGAAGCATTTCATACACCTGTATGCTCAGGATTAGTGTCATGTGATCCATTGACCAGGATTTGAAGATTAAGAGGTATTTTTAGAAGTAATAGCTTTTAATCATGAAATAATCATGGACTCCTACCATCCTTGATGACAATTCTATGATAATCATGAAATAATCATGGACTCCTACCATCCTTGATGACAATTCTATGATAATGAACTAAGTGGCAAGTCATGTGAACCATACATGTGGAATAGGTTATTACATGGAACACATTTATGGTCTGTTAGGAGAGAATTTGTACAGTGGAAACCCTGAACTCAGATATTTCAAGGTCTAGTCATGTGATAATGTAGAAAAAGGAGGTATGATGTAATGAAATTGTATTGCAGCATTTGTTTATACTGCTTACTATCTTGCAAGCCAATCCATGTGTAGGGTTTGTGGTGGGAAAGGTGTTGTCTTTATTGTGTGAGCCTATGTGGGAAGTTTTTCATTTTGAGCATGATGGCCACCGAGGTTTGATTACCGAGGTATGGAACGTAGTAGTTTGGTGGATGAAAAGATGTGAGAGACAGATGTGCAGGTTATGGTTTTTAGTATGATTGCAGCTTTGAACAGAACTGCACGTCCATATGATTTCTTATGGTTGTAGTCTTCTGACCTCTGCCATAACCAGCTAAGGAGTATGCAGTTTGCTGAAGAGGAAAGACAGGACTTATACCAGGCTCTCTGGTTTCATATTGTGCATTGCAGACAAATGGGTATCTGTTTATCCCTCGTCAATTAAGCTGCGCGTGTGAAGGGACTTTGGCAATGATTCACAAGTTGCTTGGCCTTTAGTAGCTCACGATCATTTTCACAGATCAGAAGTAGCTCTCACTGCAGAAAAGGTTGGAGACCCCTGAGATAAACCCTTTAGGAAACTTCGGCAATGCCCCTGGTGGAAAAGTACCAGCCTGAGCCGGACACGAACAAAGAAGGCACAGAAAGATGAGCGAACACCTGCCAGATGAGCACACGATCAGCAGCCCAGGGTTACTGTGTCGAGTCTCATAGCCTCTTAATTTGGGAGCAGGACTACATGAATACAATGAAATGCAGAGCAATATAATCATACTGTTCGCAAGTCGGGTTGGCAGCCTTGAACATGAACGGAAAATATAACGAGGTGCAATGTTCTGCTGAGGCAAGCGATTCTGAATTTTAAGGCCTAGCATGAGCACGACACTGACAGTCTTATAGGAATTGCAAAACATAAAATAGTCACACTGGCTAATGTGCCTGCATACTATGAGGAATACTGGACGGGTTACTGACTTGCGATCATTAATACATGTAATTTAGCCACACACTGCTAATCTAAAACAGCAAGGCAGAAACATTTTAGGAAAGGAAATTTTAAATCTAACAAATGCATGTTATTATCCACTAACACAGGATTGTTATTTGGGCAAGATAGCTGTCACTCGGAATGACTGCAGTCACTAAAGCAGGCCTCCTCTAGCTATGACCGGGTTAAAAACCAAGGAGAATTGCTGCCCCAAAGGCAGGATTGTGGTCACACTGAACAATTGCTGTCGCCCGGCAGGATTACTGCTACAAAGACATGCTTAAAGAATGTCAAGCCGGCTGTCCTTTGGGTAGAATGACGGTCCATGAGGAAAGATTGGAGCGAAACTGAAGGTAAATGCCATCTGAGCCAAGGTCAAATAAAGACTTGATTCCAATTGCTGTGACTGGATTGATTGAATCTGTGGCCGAGGTACAGACAGCCATTGTCTACGTTGACAGTCCCTGCAAGGCAGGAATGCAGTCCCTCCAATTCAATATTTGGTTCTCTCAGGCAGTATTGAAGACAGGCCGTTGATTATCTGTTAATGTTTCGTGCCAATATTGGCCACTTTCTGGCACAGCCTAAAGATGTGCATTCCTTGCCTCAAACAACTGCCACTGTCAAACAAGTCCCTAATAATAATCGTACACTTCATGACCGGGTTGAGGTGCCGTTCCCATGCCTAAATATGCATGCTGTCCTTTCCTCTTGACATTGTGGGGTTTACACCCCTGGCTTATCTGTGTATTAGATTAAGCTATCTTTACTATGCTAAGTATAGATTTTTAGCTTGGTTGTTTGTAAGCCACGCCCTTAATTAAATTAGCCACTCCCTTTTGAGAGCCCCCCCAGTTTTTTCATCTCACTTGAAGCCCTGGGGACAGCCTTCATCTTCATTTCACTGGCGATCCCCAAACCTGTTGAGAAGACACCCTGGACCCTGGCAATTGGAGGGGTCAGTTGCTACTACATTACCTGTGCTTGAGCTGTTCCTTTCTCTGCTCCTCTTCTGCCTGGCTGTGCACAGATGACTTGCAGCACAATAGATTCCAAGGGCCAATTCCAGGTCTCTCGGACCATGTCCCCCAAGATGGTGCAAACCTTGAGCTTTAGGCTGTTGGCCACTGGGGCCATGATTTCCTCAGACATAATTAGAGGCTACAGGAGTACAGCAAACCCTACCTGCAGAAGAGTCCCCAGATATGCCCAAAAAACGGGGACAACTCAAAACGTGGATGAATTTGAGTTAAATTTTTTTCAAGAAAAAAGTTCTATTTTAGTGGTTACATTGTGTTCCTCCTGTATTTGTTTCTAAGACCGCTATATAGATTTCCACTAGGATTCAAAGGTTTGCAACGATGGCCTTTTTTGTGTGTCTCGGTCTCACTCTCTGTTAACCAAGATGATGGTGGTGGACGCACAGAGGTCGCTAGTTGGTGCTATCCCCATTGGGTGCTGCCTGATGTTCATACCTCCGAAATCAGATGTCTGGTGGTACAGAGGGGGGCTCCTTCGCCCTTTGACAACAGATGAGTGCCACATGCGTACAAATAGTGGTGGTGGTTACAAAGCACAGCGCTGCCAAGCTAGAGAAGTTGGCAAAATGTTTGCAGTGGTGGAATGTGTTTACAGTGCGTTCTGCTGGTATGTGAAAATACTGGAGCGAATGCATCTGGCTTTGGCAAGGTAGGGAAAAGCAGATGTGATGTGCCGAACGAGATATTAAAATGGGCAAGCTTTGACCCTCATGCATCTCATAGTGCCCACACTCCCAGCGCTTACCCCCCTCTGCGCCCCATAACTCACATACCAAGGAAACCATGAGACAAAATTAGTGGGAAAGCAGTGGTGCAGGTTTATTTTGCACAACAAGTGGAAATAAGGTGGGTCATCTTACGGGCGATCCAATGCGGCAGCCCCTCGCCGTCCCGCATGCCTAATGAGCCATTCTTGCACGGCGAGTCGATGCTCTGACGGTGCAGTCCCTTATCACTTTCTTTCGTTCACTCCCGCCCCCCCTGTCAGGGCGGAGCGATGAGGCACACCCCCGGTCGGTTCAGGCCCCCCGACCGCCCGAAGGACTAACTGGGCGCCGACGCTGTTCGCTGGAACCCCCTCGGCTCCAGGTTCTTGGCTCAGGCACCCCTACTGTGCCAGGCAGAGGTTTTGACTGTGTCCTTCTGCCGCAGAGGTACCCCTACTGTCCATCTGCCTCCAGATCGCCCTGTACTCCGCCACAGCTCTGGAGGAGGCCCCCGTCGATGACAGAGCCCCCCCACCACCTTATACTCTTCCTACTATTTTCCTCTTGTATCTTACTGTGCCTTGCTGCATTGGTACCTGTCAGCCAGGTCACTGGCACCCTGCTGCTGATAGGCACTCTTCCAAATCTAAGAGGAAGACATCCATGCCCAGCCCTGACAGGTGCACCCCATCCTTTTCGTAGTAACCCACAGTCCTTTCCTGAATCAAAGCATGCCTGATGAACCCCAGGCCTCTCCTTTCCATGAATTTCTGCATGGCTCTGTTTACCCTTTTCCTACCCTGCTCCAGGGCAACGGCTGATCGCGCTCCCTTCCAAGCTCTTCGTGGAACGATCTCCGACCATATTAGCTCAGTGGCACCCAGTTTGTTCGTTATGGCAACCGTGTCCTTTGCATCGCCTCTAGCAAGGCTCTCCTCCCCATGGTTACCAGATCATTCCCGCCCAAGTGTATGACGAGTATGTTGGGCGGCCCCCCCTGTGCTGCCAAACATTGGTCGATCCTGCGCCTCAGCTGGCCCCATCTCATACCCGGGCAACCCAGCCATAAAATGTTTGTTCTTGTCAAGGCCGCCTCCCATTTCCTGGATGACGCCCACTGCTCAAGCCTGGTAACATACGAATGGCCCATCACCCAAACGCAACAGTCGGCTGCAAGAAAGGACACCGTTGGCATTAACCTTTTATTTGCACTGAACATTGCACACAAGCAAACTTAACTTGACTGTACCATTGTACCTTTTATTTAACATTGAACACTGCACACAAACAAACTTAACTTGGCTGTACCCTGTTGGCATTAACTATTCTTTATCGCTGAACACTGCACAAAACACTGCACAAAACAAACATAATTGTGACTGCCAGCAAATGTACACCACTGTACACCCTGAATATATTCTTCGGAGCCTTGTTGACCCCCGCCTTGAGTTCTCTAGCATCCAGCATCTTCAAGGGCGAACGTATCGCTGGTAACAGGAGGATGACCACCTCCCCACCCTTTTCACCCCTTCTTCGCCCAACCCAGCCCTAAATGCGGCCGTGGCTGCCCCTATTCTGAATGAATGGCTTGAAATTTTTTTATCACCCTCAGTCTGCGACAAGCCAGCTTTGACCAACGCCTTCGCCATCACTCGCTGGAATTGGAATTGAGTTAATGGCGTACCATCCGTGTGAATTAAGAAGGTGCCCGCTAGCAAGGGCCTTATTTTCAAGTAATCCTTAACCAAGGTGACTGGGCAGTATCTGGGGTCCTCGAATGCATGCAATGTTATGGCAACCCCTTTGCCAGCCTGATCCGTTTTGGACTTGCGCAACCACAGATCTAATGAGTCCCTGGCACAAACGTCTATCATATCTAGCGCCCTCCCAGACTTGTCTAGTTTTGATTTCGCCACCAGCTCGCTGGCCCGGAAGGCACCAAAAAACGCCAAACAGAAGGCTGTTGCAAAGAGTTGCGTCTCAAAAGCTGAATGTGTTACAGATGGCAGCGCATCGACCATGCGTTGTAAGGCGGGGAACTCTATCCCTGCTCTCTTGTCCGGAGACCTGACCTCGTCCCTGGCCCACCCCTTAAGTGCGGCCCTTATCCTGAACTCCCCAGTTGTGTCCTGCTCGCCATTTAGACGTGTCTCGTGTTTGAGTGCCGCCAGGTGGCTGGACACCCAGGAGTGGGACTTGCCCGTCTCCCTAGACCAAACTACAAAACCTTCCACTTGTTCCCGTGGACTCAAAGTCGCTGCTCCCAAGGCCTGTATGACTGCTCGGACGGTTGTTAGTTGGGCCTCATATCTTCTCCTGGTTGACTGGGCCAGTGAACGTTGGCCCATTTTCTTCAGCCGTTCCCCCACCGAAGTAGTCGCCATAGTGCTGCCGGAAATGGTGTCATCTCCTCCCCAGCTTGCGGCCAAGCCTCCCGGAATCGTGACAGCTGAAAGCGAGAGAGAGCGTCAGCTGCCACATTCTTGACACCCTCGACATGTCTAGCCCTGACCTCAATGTTGTTACGCAGCCCCGCCCTCACCAGTTCTCTCAACAGGCATAAAACTAGCGGGCAGTTAGCAGTCGAACCGTTGATCGCCTGGACCACAGCTAAGTTGTCAGACCAGAACACTACCTTCCTGTTGCCCAAGCCTTCTGGCCATAGGTGCATCGCCACGACAATGGGAAACAGCTCCAAGACCGTGATATTTGCCGTCACACCCTTCTTGCGCCAAGCATTCGGCCACTTCATTGCACACCACTTCTCTCTGAAGATCACCCCGAAGCCTACTCTACCAGAAGCATCCGAAAAGAGACATAGGCCCTGGCTGCTTTCCCAGGGGGCCCTCCATATTACTGTACCATTGAAGTTCTTTAGAAATTCGTCCCACATGCACAAGTCTGATCTCAGTCCCGGTCCCAGGCGTACTAGGTGATGCTTCTTCTTCACCCCCCCCATGGCCTTTGCCAACCTGCGGGAAAACACCTTGCCCGCCGGGATGACCCTTGCAGCGAAGTTCAATTTTCCCAACAGACTCTGCACTTCTTCTAGCGTTGCGCTGCCCTTTCCAGTAATTGCACTGATGTCTCTTCGCAGTTCGCCTACTTACTCTGCTGGAAGCCTGGACTCACCCTTCACTGTATCGAGTTCTATGCCCAGGAATGTGAGGACCTGTGAGGGCCCTTCAGTTTTCCCTGGTGCCAAGGGAACTCCCAGATGCTCCGACAGTGCCTCAGAGGCCAGCAGGGCATCGGCGCATTCATGAGAACCGTCCCTGCCGAAGAACAGGAAGTCGTCCAGGTAGTGGGTGACTTGTGAAATGCCATGTCTGGTGGTGAGTGCCCACTGTAAGAAGGAGCTGAATGCCTCGAAGAAAGCACATGAGACCGCGCAACCCATGGGCATGCAGCGATCGAAAAAGAACGCCCCTTCCCACCTGAAACCCAACAGGTGCTGACTGTCAGGGTGAACGGGTAGGAGGCGGAATGCCGACTCGATATCTGCCTTGGCCAGCCATGCTCCCTTGCCTGTTCTCCTAATTAGATCGATGGCCATGTCCAGCGAGCAGTATGAGACTGAACATGCCCCTTCCTCCAACCAATGGTTTACTGAATTGCCTTCTGGGTACGACAGGTGGTGTATTAGCCTGTATGACCCCTGCTGCTTTTTTGGGACCACGCCTAGCGGGGAAACTAAGAAATTCTGTAGGAGGGGGGGGGGAGGAAACGGTCCAGCCACCCTCCCCAGGTCAACCTCCTTCCTGATCTTGTCACTGACCACCTGATGTAATTCCCTAGCTGACCTCAAATTCCGGGCGTCCCTGGGACCCAGAGGGCCCTTGTAAGGGATCTTAAAACCGTCCACAAATCCGTTGACCAGAGTCTCCCGCTCTTTAACGAGTGGGTAGACCCTGAGAAGAGGTAGAATGTTCTGCAGCACTATGGGCGATGGACCCTTGGAATGCTCCACCCCAACTCCCTGCTGAGGGGATGCGTAATCAGATGTTGGCTCGTAACTGTCCAGTAAACCATTGCCCTGTTCTTTGGTGGCCGAGGGGCCCCTGATGTATCCTGCCTGTTCCCTGTGCTGCCCGGGGGATCCGCCAATTATCACGTTGTCCTGCTCAGTCCGTCCAGTCTGCCCTCCCCGTGGCCTATTGCCGAGCACCCTCTGTTCCTTGTGCTGTTGAGGGGTTTGGATGTTGGCTGCCGGTGCATGATATTGCCGCATGCTGGGAACCACACTTGCTGCACTCGTGGGCGAACTTGCACGCCCTCCCCCATGTACATGCCCCGTTATTAAACAGCCTACATGTCCCTGAATTGAAGAGTCTTGGGCCTGCTCCGTGACCCCTCCCCCGCCCCCCCCGAAAGGGCTGTTGGAAGGACCGCCTTGGGTACTGTTCCCACCTTTGATCTTGCTCCCACCTTTTGGCATCCATACCCTCGCTCTGAGTCCTCTGAGGTGCGTCCCTCCTGCTGCTCCCAGTTCTACACATGTGTTTGAACCAAAGCTGAATGTTTGTGTGGTCCCACCCTATTTCTGGGCAGCTGGCCATGGACTTTCTAAATTCCTGGTCGTATGTGAACCAACCCGTCCCTCCGGATTCCCTTGCACCCTGTTGGATGGAGTTTGCATATTCCATAAGGGCCTCGCTCTGGGCCGGGTCCTTCTGCACTACGATAGCTGCCAATATATTAAATGCCTCCGTCCAGTTTTCTATTGTCTTTTCCGGCCAGCGCTGAAAACGAACCTTGTCCTCCTCCTTCTTGCCCATTCGCCTAGTGTCAGCCCCCGCACTGTCATGCATTAATAGAGTCAGGATGTCTATGTACTCCCTTCTCCATATACCTTCCTTTGCTGCTTGGGGAACCTGTCTGGACAAAGAGCATCCCCCTCCCGCTTTTGTGCCATGCTTCACCACACCCACTGGCCGTCCTTCCCCTGCTGGGACTGGAGGGGGCCCGGCCACTGACCCACCTGTACCGTTCTTTGTGCCAAACGTTGTCCCTTCCGCAGCTGGCGCCAGGCCTACTGCCTGTGAGTTAAGAGAGCCGGTCTGAGGTATGACTTGGGAGGTACCTGAAGGAATAATGGGGAGCACACTCTGGGGAACAACGGGAGCCACGCTTTGATGGTTGTCTACTGAGACGCCCTGTGAATTCAGAGCGTTGACAATTTGCGGGGCAACCGTCATAGGGCAGGAGGGGGCCGTACCTTGGTGCACTGCGGGGGTACCACTCAGCTGGGCAACTGCTGACACATTCTGTGAATTAAAAGTGTTAACAATCTGCGGGGTGACCGTAAGAATTGGGGAGACATTTAGGGGAACATTCGTTGCCGTGCTCTGCTGGCTAGCTGGTGGAGCACTCTGCATTGTGGTAATATAAGCACTGTTTGCGGGTGGCACTACTGACGGCCCGACCAGTGGCGGCGACCCTCTTAACGGTTGCGGCCCTGACTGAGCCCATACCTGACTCACCGGATCCCTTGGTGCCGACCCTGGCAGCGGAACCGCCCCTACCTGTGCCGCCGCCATGGTGTCTAAACGCTTTTGAAATATATTCATCAAACCCAGCATATCGTCCATAGTCTTACCCATTTGGGCTAAGTCCGTCATTCCTGCAGCAGTCTCATGTACCACGGTGGGAACGGCCACATTCTCTACCCGCGGCTAGGTGGGTACGGCCATATTCTCTACCGGTGGCCCGGCTGGGGCGGATTGTTTTGTTTTATTACAGCGTGCTGGTGCGGCTGGGAATTCCTTCCGTGTGCCCTTCCGTTTGCGAGTGGACCGGCGAGTCCCCTCCCCTGACGTGCCCGGAGCGTCCTCGGGGGTCGCAGGCCTACCAGCCTCTTCGAGCCGGCGCCCTTCGATGAAGCCTTGTGCCCAAGCTGGCCCTTTAGCCTGCGCGATCGCCAAGAATTCCGCCCATAGCCCATCCTGTGGTAACGCAGCGCCGTGAGAACTCATCGTGAATGCTTCTGCCCTTCCGGGTCCCTATGGATGAGAAAGTACACGAGTTTACAACCCATTTGGACGGGACGTACTCCCACCAGCACCTGCAAAGAACACGTGTTACCCGCCGCATCGTTCCCCGACGCCCTATGCCACTCTGTATTACCTGCTGCTCCCTCCCAGGTAGCTGATGCTAGTCCTCGCCCGTGCTCCTGGCAATGAGCTGCTCCCTCAAGGCAGTCGCTGCCTTCCCCCCTGCGGTCCTGGACGGAATCTGTAATACAACGCTGTGTTATTAGAGCACAAACCCTCTTTACCAGTCCAGCACGCCACACGATAGCCGCTCTCCCGACGTACGCCTGTACTTGCATTACCTGCTACTTCTCAAATATAGCCGCTGCTAGTCCTTTGTCCTTAGTGGCTGCCGCGTTCGATGTCTGAAAGAACAACACTGTTATTACCGGCATATCCACGGCCCACCCAGCTGTTAGCTCTTCTCTTCTCAGAACCCACACGATAACTTGTGCCATTCACAGCCCTGGCTCATACTTTGTTCATGCGAGGCCTGTTACTGCAAAAGCTAGCTCTGCTCCTCTCACGGAGCCCACATAATAACTAGTGTCGTTCACAGCCCGTAGCTCATGCTTTGTTACTGCGGTGCCTGAAGCATTGCCATGCTGTGCATACTGCCCTTGTTATTATGCCTACATGTCGCACTCATCTAAATCTTGACTAAACGAACCCCTTTTGAAGTATTGTGGACATGACTCATCGTTGCAACGTGCTAACGCATCTAAACCAATCATGCGATCTCTTAATTACACCGTTAACCACGCCTAATATAACTATTGTTGCCTAGAATTACAAATTCATTGAGCTGTTTCATATATCCATATGATCTGACGTCCAAGAATCTACCCCACAACAGTTAAAGGGCAGACCCTCATAGCACATGACCGCTCACTTCTAAATTGTGTCCCCTCCCTAGACATTCCCTCCAGCACCCGCCACAATATTGCGTAGGCCAGGAAGATCCGTGGACGTGTGGTGGTTTGTGCCGCGTGAGGGAATTCCCAGCGGTGTTCTGCAGGAAGGAAAGACAGTGTGACCCTGAGCCCAACATTGCACGAAAACAACTATTAGCCTCGATGGTTTACACGTGTATGTGAAGGAAACTGTTGCCCGCCTGCGCACTGCCGAGTCCCAAGAGAACGTGCCTACAAAACAGCAACCCCCCCCAACTCATTCCAATGAGTTCGGCGTAACCACGTGACTACCTACCTCCGTCACTTGCCGATGCAGCCGGATGAGACGACCTGGAGGAACGCGTCAGTGGGGAAGGCCTGAAACGCACAGCAACAATACACATTGGCGAGCGCAAGCATCACGGTGGACACTAAGGTACCCCCCTCAACGGTACAACCCCGCCAAATGTCTACCCCACTCTGCTAGCCCCACACGTGCCACGTGTTGCGAGCAGCTTCCAATGCGCGCAACACAAACGTTTACCCTCTTACCATGCACTATCAACCGTGCGCTAGAAGGATAATTAGGGCTGGGCACGCGAGGACTGGTACACATACTCTTATGACGCGTGAAGCGCCCCTGAATAAGGCACCTTGCTGCACAAATTAACTCACGTAGTATTCCTGGTAAACATTTCGTAAATGTAGATCCACACACATTGCAAGAGCTATTGAAGTCCTTGGGCTCACAACGTTGTACAAACGATTTCGAAAATTACATATAGCACGTGATACTGCGAGCGCCCGAAATGCCCCCCACAACGGTGCAGCCCCGCCAAATGTCTACCCCACTCTGCCAGCCCACACGCGCCCCGTGTAGCGAGCCGCTTCCAAGGCGCGCAACACCAACGTTTAACATCTTACCATGCGCTATAATAACATGCGCTCGAATGGATAATTGGGCCGGGCACGCGAGGACTGGCACACATACTCGTGTGACGAGAGAAGCGCCCCAGGGACAGGACCACTTGCTGCAATTTTACGGTCATAAATAAATCGCGTAATATTCCTGATAACATTCCAGAAATATCGATCTACACACACTGCAAGAGCTATTGAGACCTTGAAATCACAAAATCGTACCCGAGTTTGAAATTACATATAGCACGTGTTGTGTCTTGCTTATACTGTATATACATTACATATAGCACGTGTTGTGTATCCCCTATACTGCAGACAGACATCCAGTTTACATTGCCCCCGGTGCAACAGAGCGCTCGGCACATGTGCGCAAAACAGCCATGTAGGTTATCTTAGACCTTGTCAGCAACAGCGTATTTCCCAACATAATCATTTTATAAGCATGTCTACCCAGAACATAATGCGCCTGGCACCATGTGCGCCACATAGGACTAGCAAGCTTAATAGCCCTTCGTGGAAAATGGCGACAAGACATAATGACCCACATTCAGCCTGTAAAATTGAACATACACGCGCCTGACATCATGTGCGCCACCTCGAATTATGCCAGCTAGCATGGACTCTCCCAGCAATCCGCGACCGCAGGCATCGTGACCAACATTCTATGCTTGTGCCCAGTACACAGTGGCGCAAATCATACCGCTTTTCATTTGACATTTGCATATATATTTAAAGCGCCGGGACAGTACATCCGCCGCGTGAGCCAATGTAGTGACTTACCACGGGGACAACGAACGGAACTGCCGCAGAGAAAGAGCGGGGACAAAATGGCCTCCAGCTCACACCAGAGAAGGAGACGGGACAAAATGGCCTCTACTCTCCGCCAGACGCTTGACCTCACCGCCTCCGCTCGGGACTGCGGCCAACACCATCGTGTCTGGGGAGGTCAAATCCGCTCGGGACTGCGGCCAACCATTGTGTCTGGAAGGTCGGATCGAGGGGGGGTGTAGGGGGCGACCGCACCCGCCAGGACCATGGGGCACAGTAAAAGACCACGGGACTGCGGCCACAACATCGTGTCTGGGAAGGTCCGCTCGCCACCTTGTGGCTGCCAGATATGCGGAGGAAGCCGACCTTACCCGACACCGGAACAGCTCTCGAATAATACAGACCAAGGTAGTCAGGCGGGTAACAATTACCAAGGTTAGCCAGGCCCGGCGCGACGGCAAGAAAGGCCGAGCCTTGCAGCCGCGCTAGATTTAAACCCCTAGAGGGGGCCGCCCTTCGCACCTGGCGGCCCGCGCCCATAGGACAGCATGAAAGGGGGCGGGCCAGAGCTGGCGTGCGCGCGGAATGTGGGACTAGGGTGCTGTCTTCGCTTAGCTCCCCTTCGCGTCGCGCGGCCAGCGGCATTTTCTCAGTACTCGCGCCGACATATTCACTTGCTCATCGATGCGCTTACATGCTCATCCTTCAACCATACTCTTATTCACCTATGCTCCTGCGCACTCTATTTGCCCAGGCATTCTCACTAAGCTATTGACTCCCTGACCCGACCATTCCATCACCCACTAATGAACCAACACAATCATACACCCACTGATCCAACAAGAGTTATATACATCAATTCATTTACCCACCACCACATGTCTACCCATCTGAACTCCATTTACTCATCCATGTACTCATCTACCCATTCACTCACTTACCTGCCCATTCACCTTCCAATCCACTTTTTTTTAAACCATCTCCCCCCTGATCCACTCCATACATGCACTCGCCAACTAATCCATCCATATTCTCCAATTTACTAACTAATCCATCTATCCACTTAGCCACACATGCTCAATCTTTGACAAATAAAGAACTTCACTTACTTAGAAACTGAGGCTTGCTAGTTTTGCCCATGTGTGTGGTGTGAAGCACTAAAATACCACGTTATGACACATTCTGAGCAAACGATGGCGGAGTAGTTCCTTTAAAAAAAAAGTTCTCGAGGACTAAAATGCCCCTACCTCTTGGTCATCTGTGGTGTCGGGGTTTCTTGTACAGTTAGTACCTAGGCCGCAACTGAAATGTGGTTAAAGTGGAACTGAGCTTGCAGAATTCTGTCTGACAATTATCATGAGTACTAAAAAAATGTGCACAAAACGTTCATTGGCAATATTTCAACTGGAATACGTTAAGAGAATGGGTGGTTTTTTTTTTTTGTAATTCGCGGATGCAAAGCCTTTGGGCAAGTCTGCCCTTTTTTGCCTTTTTCGTACCCACACACCCATATATATATTTTTTTTTAAGTGGATTGACCTGCAGCACAAGTAGTCCTCATTTCCTGCAGTAAAAAATGTGAGAAACAAATTCTTACGGGGTTCAGAACTATGCTTGGCTGAGCAATGCAAGTACCTTAATGGTAATTGTATTCCATTTAATTACACTGACCGGCCCCAGACAGTGCTCTAAGACAAGTTACCCAGCATAAGAGGCTGCTAGTGGTACCTGCTAGCTAGGAGGGCTCTGCAGGCAGGCACAGCACACCGCTTTCCCTGCTGTGGAAGCTGCTTTCAAGGTCTCCGCCAAGGGGTTAGGCCATATAATTTTCTTAATTAAATTATCACTGAGATAATTAGATTGACAGGCTCGTCACAGACTGCATAATATGTAGCAAATTATGGATTATGTGGCAAATGCATAAATTTGCGAAAGTCCAGTGGCCCCTGCCCAAAAGTAGCCAATAGGCTATAGACGTAGGCAGAGTTCGGGTTTACCCGTTGTCTTAACCAACGTTCATAAAGATCTGTATTGGAGGATGTATGACGTTATAACGCATGCATTTACAACGCATGCCATCACAACGCAACTTTTACATCGCAGGTGCCATTACAACGCATGGCATTACAACGCAGGTATTTACAACGCAGGGGCTATTACAACGCCTGCCATTACAACGTAAGTATAGGTAAGTATATAATTTAAATTACAAATGTAAATAATTCTAATTTAATTAATTTAATATAAATTTAATTTTACTTTATTTTTACCCTGTACCCTTTTACCCAAAAACCCATAACTGACCCAGAACCCTAAAAATGCCTCTTTACCCAAAAACCCAAAACTGACCCTGAACCCTAAAAATACCCCTTTACCCAAAAACCCAAAACTGACCCTGAACCCTAAAAAGGCCATTTACCCAAAAACTGAAAACTGACCCTGAACCCTAAAAATACCCCTTTACCCATAAACTGAAAACTGACCCTGAACCCTAAAAATACCCCTTTACCCAAAAACTGAAAACTGACCCTGAACCCTAAAAATACCCCTTTACCCCAAAACTGACCCTGAACCCTAAAAATACCCCTTTACCCAAAAACTGACCCTGAACCCTAAAAATACCCCTTTACCAAAAAAAACCAAAACTGACCCTTAACCCAAAAAATGCCCCATTAAAAAAAAACATATAACAATTTAAATATAATTATATACTTACGTTGTAATGGTATGCGTTGTAATAGCACCTGCGTTGTAAATACCTGCGTTGTAAATACCTGCGTTGTAATGTTTTTTGCGTTGTAAAAGGTTCGTTGTAATGGTAGTGCATTGTAAAAGTTGCGATGTAATGGTTGTTTCCCGTATTGGAGCACCCTCGAGGAGGTTAACGTCAGAATACCATCGAATCTTGAGCAACGCAGAGTGTAGATGTGCCACGTGCTGTCATACTGTTTTTACTATGTCATTTATGTATTTTTCTAAGTGAAAATGCAAAAAGTTGTTTTATTTCTTCTAGTTTTAACCGGGTTTGAAACGAACAACAAATACGAGATCAAAAATGCCTTGGGACAACGAGTTTACTTCGCTGCTGAAGAAAACGACTGCTGCACGCGAATGTTTTGTGGCCCCGCGCGATCTTTCGTCATCAGTGTGATTGATAACACGGGCCGTGAGGTCATGAAACTGCACAGGCCTTATAGATGTTCGAGCTGTTTCTGCCCTTGTTGTCTTCAAGAGGTACGTACATTTGATCTAATATGAGCCTAATATTTAGTCGTGGAGTTGGGCAAGCCATAGAGAGGAAGTACCATAGAGTCCTAGAGAGTCATAAAGAGAGTCCAGCCAGCAGAGATATGACATGTATAGAACCCAGCTGATGTCTTATGCAATAAGAAAAATACTGCTTCAAATCATTTTTTAATGATGGAGTTTCAATTTAGTATATTGGATTATATAGCTTCACTGGCCTCTGTTAAAATGTATTTCTTACACATGAATTCCTCTCCCACACATCCCTAACCACCATGCCTTTAAGCCACTGGCGCGTGTAAACCCAGAAATGTTGGTTTATCATGGCCCTCTGTATATGACCAACATTATTAGTAGTGGAGTAAGGTCCTTGTCTATTAAGCCGTCAACAACTGAGGTCTTTTATTTTTGTAGAACACACATCTTAAAATGAATTCCTTCAAGGTGGAGTTAGATTTGACCCTCAGTGAACATGAGGCACAGTGAAGCAGGGATTTGCCTGGGATCACATAATTTGCTCATGTAGGGAAGCAGCGGTTTGAGCCCAGGTTCATTGATTACACATTTCCTAATGCAGCCAATGTATGAAGATCTTCTACACTTTTCCATTTACAAGAAAGGACAATGTTGTGTGTTCAGTTATTTCACAAACTAATTTACTGCATTATGTTACAAAATATATTGCTTTTAACTCTGTATGAACATCTTTAAAATGTCAATGTCATTCTTTCAACAAACACTGGCAAAGTCACTAGGTCTGGCTGTATGTGCTGTTGCACGCAAACTATTTCTACATGCCTGAATTTGCTTGCATTGTCAATGAAAGTCGGGCCTATACGCTTTGCCAGCGCATTTCTATTTTTGTCTCTTGACAATTTGTGGTTCCAGTGTGATCGTGTCTGCAGGACTTAAGAAAAAACTGAGACCATCTAATTAGTTTTCCTACACTGTTGTAGAATGACAATTCCGCTTCCGTCTCTAAATCTGGTCACTGACGTCTCCTACGCACCCTTAGCTGGTCCCCTCCTTTACCCTGAGCATCCGTCTCCTTGGAAATTGCAGGTTGTTACGAGCAGTCATTCATTGCTCATTCACTAGATCTCCCCGGCTCAGCGGTACTTCTGCTAATGAACTAGGGACCATCCACTTGGCACTGGAAATACGGACTGACTGTGACTGCTGGCCTGGCCGGGCCCGTGTTTGGCTGCTAATGCTCCTGTGCTGGTCCTCAACGCCAAATGCTGCTTGTTTTGACAATCTGACCTTGCTGGACGTTAGATTTACTTCCTTTTCCTCACATCTCTTTTATTTGAATACAAGGCTGTGTGGGGTCTAAATGTAAGTCCCCAGATTTCACTGCCAGATGGTATCCTGTTGCATTGTTATTCTACATGATTATGAAGCTGCCTGAGCATCAAACATAAATGCATAAAAAATACTCAAATTCTGCGGTTCCAGGGTCCAGAGCGCTGAGATTTGAGAGTTGGGTCCTGATTACATGTTTAGATGGAAGATGGTACATATCTATCATATTGGGTTTAGCTTGCCCTGGCTAGGCTAGGACCTTTGTGATCTCACAACATTCTGAGATCTCACCTTAGGTTCTGCCGAGGCCAGGGTCCGTTATTCAGTTGGTGATCGTTGGCTGTGCCTGGCTGGGGTTGTTGGATTCTCCTGACCTCCTATGAATAAACGACTCTTCTTTTCCACCTACGTGAGTGTGACTTGTTTTATTACAATATCACACCAGCTGTAGCCAGATTCTGTGGGCTTTGAATTTATCAGGAGTGAAACATTTCACAGATACTGAGTTTTTGTAAAATTACATGTCATTATAAATACAGAATTTTTTTTTCACAGTTCAAATCCAGCACAAATTAAACTTGGGGGCCTATTCTGATGCAAACAGGAAGGGCTCCAACTGTTGGTCGGAGCCCTCTTACCCGCATTGGAATGTGCCCTTCAGATTCCTTTCTGACCAAGCCATTTTGATGGGCTCGGTCGGAAAGGAATCCGACTCAGTCTTCCAGGTGGCGAATGACTGGCATCCAGAAACCCTTCAGTACTCCCCCGGCCGCCTCTTTCTGGCCGAGGGAGTACAATGGCATTTTCCTACTGCCTTTTTGTGCCGGTCTTACCGGCACAAAAAAGCAGTGGGAAACGGTCTTTAGGGACTCTAATGGTGGCATAGGGGGCACCTACAGTGCATAGGGGACACTTACAGTGCCCCCTGTTGATCACAGGACACAGATGCAGGCCCCTTGAGGTGCAAGCCACAGGATGCAGGGATGAACTGCACCTTTGCAGTTAACAATGCAAACATGCATTCCATTTGGAATGCATGATCCTATTAAGTATAGGATTGCGATCGAACAGGGTTCTGTCGCATCCTACTTGCAGTTCTGGAACCGAGGACAATAGGTCGTTCGGTTCCAGTTCCTGTCCGATGTCGGACAGACTCCGGTCCATCCGACATTGGAATCAGCCACTAAGTGTGTGAACTTTCACACCCAGTGATTATCTGTTTGAATAATTCCTCACAACTATGAACTCCGACCGCTGCCCAAACATGGGTTTGCATATGGATCAGAAATTTTGAGTTTACTCCCAAATAGTGCCTAAGACCAGATTGTTCAGCAAATTATTGCTCACCACTGACTCAGCTTAGATCTCCTAGACCAGTGGTTCTTAACCTGTGGTCTGGGGATCCCTGCGGGTCCGCAAAACCTACTCATTAGGTCTGCAAAAGCATAGAAAAATTCAATAATAACAGATCAATAAATTGTATATAAATAAACATTGTAAATGGTACTGCATTCTGTAAACGTGAAGTAATTTGAAATTGGAGAACAAAATTGATAATATCCACACATTGATTTGTGGAGCGCTTTGAAAAGAATATCATATGGGCAATAAGTGGCCTCTATTGAATTTAGAAAAATGCCAACCTGGCCATAATTTTTTTTTTTTTTTTACAATTGTGAATGGAATAAAACATGTAACCATTTGTGTATTTATTTGAATGCTTACTCCTCTATTCCCTGCTTTGTTTTATGGTTCAAATCAACAACATTGCTTACGACAGGATCCCTTTTTCCAGTAATGATTCAGTGGGGGTCCCTGGGTTCGATTAATGAATCAGTGTGAGTCTACAGGTTCAAATATTTCAGTGGGCAAAGAAGTAAAAAGGTAAATAACCACTGTTGTGGACATAAGCTCGAATTCCGGTAAGGCCAACTGAGTGTTCCGTCCATCAGGATAATCGTGTACCACAATAGTAATACCTCTGACTTCCTTTTTAGGTCGAGTCGAGCGGCAGCGCACATGCACTTCTTGCTCTGCAAGACTGGTATAGTAGAGTATGGGAGAGAAGACACGCCCACTTTCCACCCATATTTTTCATTGTCTTGTGTAATTGACTTTCGTAAATGCTGCCTTCGGATTCGTAAATAGGCTTGTTAGTTCCTCATTTGTACCCTTCCATGGCGACTGGCCCCTTTACTTTGGTTGTTACACAGGACCTAATTTTTAGTCTGCACGCTCTATTTACTTTATTTTTTGTTTCTTTTACTCCATGCTGGACATGTGCTGCTTCAGCTGAAACCGCTTGTGTTTTTTTTAAGCAGCACAGCTGTCCCGCAACTTAGGCGCCTGCTTTCAGTCACTTTACCCAGGCATTAACTTGTGTCTGAAACCCCCCAAGAAAATGGATTTAGAGATGATTAGCAAATTAAGTATGTGAATGCCAGGTAGCACTTAATCTTGTGCTAATGAGCTGAAGCTGACAACAGCACAACTGTGTTGCATGTCATCTATACTAAATGCCACCTGATGGGCTGTTTTCAAAAGCCTGTTTTATTAACACCGCCACCACCCCCAATACCACTCCCACCACCAATACTACCACCATCAATACCACAACCAATACCACCAATACCACCACTATCAATACGATCACCACAAACCTCACGACCAACACCAATAAGACCACCCCCAAAACCACCACCACCACCAATACCACCACCAATAACATCACCACCTCCAGTACCAGCGCCTCCACCAATATCACCACCATCAATATCACTACCAATACAAACACCACCACCAGTGCCACCACTACCAATACCACCGTCACCACCAATATCACTACCACCAATATCACTACCACCAATACCATTGTCACCCATACCAATACCACCACCAATAGTACCAATAATATCACCAATTTCACCACTACCAATACCACCTCCGCCACCAATATCACAAATACCACCACCACCACTAATACCAATACCACCACCAATACCAATAACGCCACTACCAATACCAAAACTACCAATGCCATCGCCAATACCACCAACAATTTCACCACTAACATAACCACCATCAATACAAATACCACCACACCAACCAATGCCACCACCCATACCACCACCAATAACAATACCACCACCAAAGCCAATACCACCAGTACCTGCACCAGTACCACCACCACCAAGACCAATACCACCTCCAATTCCAGTACCGCCACCAATACCACCACCAATACCACCACCACCATCAATACCAATACCACCACCCCTTCACCACTAATGTCCATACCACCACCACTAATACCACTGACACATACCACTGTCAATACCACCACCAACACCAATACCACCACCACCATCAGTACCACCACTTTTTGGGACTCAATTAGTTCTCAAATTCTTTCAACATTTTCACCACAAAGTAGTTCTTGTCCGCACTGACAATATGACCAGCATGTACTACATTCAGAAACAAGAAGGCACACGCTCCATATAGCTCTCTCGCATAGTGGAGCGCATACGGCACTGGGCAATACATCACAACATCCACCTCGTAGAAGAACACCTTCCAGGGGTTGACTACGACTTTGCAGATATGCTCAGTAGAATGCAGCATCAGTTACATGAGTGGGAACTCACTACAGCACAGCCCACTCGTACTTCCAGTGGTGAGGAACCCCAGAAATAGACCTGTTTGCTACACACCAGAATGCAAAATACCAAAGCTTTGCCCCCCAGGGTTCCTCACCCACAATTCAAAGGCAATGCCTTGTTGATCATTTGGTCAAGGATAATTGTTAACATTTTTCTCCTGTCCCTTTTGTTCCTTACTTGGTTCAGAAGTTCACACAAACATCCCCCACACTAATTCTAATAACCCTATAATTGGCTTGACAAGCATGGTACACAACCCTATTGCAACTATCAGTTATACCACAAATGAAGCTGACCATCTGGCTTTGTCTTCGAACTCTTCCAACTCTTTTAACTAACCGGGGAAGGGTCACATTCTCCAACCCCATTCAACTGAATCTAGCAATCAGGCTCCTGAAGCCTTATAATTTATGTATCTCAATCCTCCACAAGAATGTATGACCACGAGCAAAACTAATCCAACCATTCTCCTCTTATTTGCTACCTAATCTATTTACCTCAAGCAGGTCTTGCATACACCTCTATTAGGTTATACTTACCAGCACTTGCTGTGTGCATGCAAAACAGACAACACATGTCTTTGTTTAAAATTCCAGTTATTCAAGCCTTTATGGATGGATTGAAAGAGTCATTACTCCCTCCATCCCACCAGCATCAGTCTGGAATCTTATTATAGTTCTCACCAGGCTTATGGGTCCTCTTTTTGAACCACTACATCCATGTGCTGTACAGTTCCTCATAAGGAAGGTAGCATTCTTAATGGCTATAACATCTCTCAGATGGATCATTGAAATTCAAGCTCTCACTCTAGAAGAACCTTTCTTTCAAATCTGCCCTGATAAATTGGTACTAAAAACAAACCCCAAATATCTCCCTAAAGTAGTTTCTTTTTTCCATGTAAACCAGACTATTGCGCTACCAGTGTTCTTTCCGGAACCAGACTCTGTGGCGGAAAGAGCTCTACATATACTTAATGTTCAAAGAACCGTTATGTACTACATTGACAAATTAAAACCTTTTTGCAAACCTCCACAAACCCGCAAAAGGACTTACCAGTATCTAAAGCAGGAATCACATGGTTGATAGTAAAATGTATACAAACTTGCTACCTGTGGTGGTTCAGAAGTGGGGACACAGACTGGAGCGTGGTAGTGAAGGTTTTATTAGAATAAGCGTCTTTTTTTTTCTTTCTGTGTGAGTCGTTCCCTGGCTAAGGCCGCTGGATTCAAGGTGTCAGCTAGGTTAGTTGCTCTCCCAGGACTCGCACGTCTTCGCTCCCTTTCGCTGGCGACCCGGTCGTCGTCTCTTGCGGTGTTCCAACGCCACATGCGGGGAGAAAGAACACTCTTAATATAGAGTTCGGGGCTTAGCTTTCCCAGGGGTAACCAGGGCAGTGAGGACACCAGTGACTCTTTGTACTCGTGAGCAGACTATGTACAATGCAGTCGGATGGTGCGTGTGAGGGAGCACGGTGAGGAGAGGTTGGGTAGGAAAGCGGTAGGGTTCAGGGAGGGAGTAGGGGGAAGGAGGGACGAGGAAACCAAGGAATGAAAGGTAAGGGACGGTATATACAAATCTACAAGGAAGCGCCCCGCCTCCCCAGCCACCCGGTGACGCACCTGGGAGAGCCACACTCCTCTGCGAGCGTGGCTGAGCGCTGCATAGTATCGTTGGCCTCCTGGCTCTGCTACTCGCTCCTCCGCAATTCCTTTGGTCTTCTTCACTTCATCTCGCTCTCCGCTCTTCTCCTCCTCGGTGCCGGGACACATCATTTTTCCGTCTTCCTGTCCTTTTAGAGAAACCATTGGTTGCACGTGATCCGGGTGCTTGTCTGCGACTCCGAAGCTGATTGGCTGACACAGTAGTGACTCGACTGGTGGGCAGTCCTCTTCTACCCCGAAGCTGGTCCCGAAAAAGGAACAAGCCTCTCCTTTCGACTCGGGTTGATTCCACCAGCTGTCGGACTCCGTCTCCCCCTGATCCTGAGACGGCGAAACAGAGGTAGGACGTGAGTCAGTGTTCCACCATTCGCGCACCGGGGAAGGGTTCGATTCCCGACCCGCCTCCCCGCTACACTACCCCCCCCCCCCCACCCCCAGGGAGAGTGCATGTCCGCATTACTATTGTCTCTTCCCTTCTTGTGTTGTATGGTGAAGGAAAATGGCTGTAAGAAAAGGAACCATCTCAACACCCTCTGGTTTTGGGAGTTCTGACGGTACAGCCACTGTAGTGGAGCATGATCAGTGAAGAGTATGAATGTTTTGCCTTCCAAATAGTATTTTAGCTTCTCCACAACCCACCTATGGCCAGACATTCTCTTTCTATAGTTGGGTACTTTCTCTCCCTTTCG
The DNA here is from genome assembly GCF_964261635.1 of Lissotriton helveticus. Classification (NCBI taxonomy): domain Eukaryota; kingdom Metazoa; phylum Chordata; class Amphibia; order Caudata; family Salamandridae; genus Lissotriton; species Lissotriton helveticus. Next base: position 258,609,416 of record NC_136072.1, read on the forward strand.
TGAAGTTTCCTGCTTATATACAGAATGGGGTGCTCTAATTCAGTAAATTAATATGAAAACACTGTTTCCTAGCTGGGGATATTTGGAGTCTGTATGTAGGGTTCCCTATTACCTGGATGACTGGATAAGGGCCCTTCCATTCCCTCTGGAATTTGTGCCATGGTGGGGAGAAGTACTAAAGCCCAATCCCCTACCCTTAGGGCCCTTAGGGTCCTCCACCTTTTTCCTTTGTCATACGTTTTCTTTTGTTGTTGCTGGCTACGTTCTGTGTTGGAGTAGGCGAGGTCCCTAAGTTTCCCTATTTTACTTCGCAACTGCTGAGTGTATTCTAGGAGTGACCTTGAACCCTCTTGCTCCTCTTTCACCCAAGCTTCCTGCGTTATTTCCAACAATGATCGGGGTTGTCGGCCATAAAGCAATTCAAAAGCTGAGTAGCCTGTGGAGCTTTGGACCTGGGCCCGCAAAACGTATAATGCCAAGGAGAGTAGTCTGTCCCAGTCTTGCCTCTCTAGGGACAGCATTTTCCTAAGGGTGGTCTTAAGAGAGCGGTTATAGCGCTCCACCAAGCCATCCGTCTGTGTATGGTACGCAGATGTGCGTATCTGTTGGATGTTTAGCATCTGGGTAACCTCATCAATTTAGATACGAAGGGGGTTCCTTGGTCTGTTATGACCTCTTTGCGGAACCCCTCTCGGGAAAAGAGTTCTAGGAATCTCTCTGCTATATTTTTAGCTGTAGGCACTCTAAGTGCAAAGGCTTCTGGGAAACGAGTGGCATAGTCCACCAGTACTAGAGCGTATGTGTTCCCCTTGGACGTACGTGGGAGGGGTCCAATGATGTCCATGCCCACCCGCTCAAATGGTTTACCTATAATGGGCATAGGCTGGAGGGGAACAGCTGGGGGTCTCTGTAGGTTTCTCTTCTGGCAGACCTCGCATGTCTTACAGTAGGCTGTCACTTCTTTGTAAACTCCAGGCCAAAAAAAACACTTGAGGATATTTTGAAGGGTTTTTTCCGCTCCTATATGGCCTGCTGTTAGATGGGAATGGGCGTAATATAGTATTTGCTCACGGAAATCTTTGGGCACTAGCAACTGTTTGGGTTCCCCTTCTTTCCCTTCCCTATAGAGAAGGTCGTTCACTATGCTGAACCTAGGGTATGGGGTATTGGGGTTTCCCTGATCCGCATGAGCAGACTCCCAAGCGTTAAATAACGTGGCGTCATTGGCTTGGGCAAAACAGAATTCCGGTCTAGCGCCCATGGTTCTGCCACTATCAGGGTGTGGTGGGGTTCAGGTTTCCGCTCCCCTTGGGCCTGTGTCTTATCCATAAAAAGGGCCAAGAAGTCGGGATAATCCAACCCCAGTATCATGTCTTCCGGTAAGGCTTCAACTGCTCCTACCTGTACCACACACGGTCTTCCACCTTCTGGCTGTATCGTGATCCTGGCTACCGCATAGGGCTTTACGTCCCCGTGGACACACCTTATAAAGACCTGGGACCCCGGAATGAGTTGGTGTGAGAATGTTAATGACTTTTGTATGACAGACTGGCGACAGCCTGAGTCTAGCAAGGCTCGAACCCACCGACGGTTAACCAGAACCCTTACGTAAAACGAGGAGCCCATCTCTGGCGTATACATGACCGCTTTCGGGGCGTAACCCACTTCCATGTGTGGTTCTTCTTGTTTTTTTCTTGGGCACGTTCTGGCGATATGACCCCATTCCCCGCATTCAAAACACTGGGGTCCCTGCATTACCGGGTACTCTACTTTGAAGGGTCTTGGTTTGGGGGGGATCAGGCACTGTTTTTCCTTTTTTTTTTTTTTCATGTTTCACAGCCGCGGTCTGAGGTCTAGCCTTCTCAACAACCCAGGGATAAGTCTTTGGCTGTGCCCTTGAGTAGGTGGAGGCCATTTCAATTGCCTGTGCTGGGGTACGACCCGCATGTTGCCGTAGCCACCTTTGTGTCCCATAGGGAAGGGCCTCCATAAATTGTTCAAGGTAAATGCAGTCCATTATTTCTTCCTTGGTTTTCCCTTCCGGTTTAATCCATTTGTCAGCTGCGTTATTTAGGCGAAAGAACAGGGTCTTCGGGTTTTCGCCAGCCAAGACCTTCTCTTTACGGAACCGGACTCGGCATGATTCGGTTGTATTACAACGAACATCTACATGAGCCAGTAACAAGCCACCGCATTATGGTAGCAGTACTTTACATTAAATTTTAAGCATATGTATTTACGGCCAACACATGCTATGAATGGAACGTTTTAATTACCCTGATAGTATCTACTGCTCTTATCCAGTCCTTCTCTGATGACGTTCCAGAGACAGTTAAAAACATGGCTTTTTAATCAGTAAGAACTTGACCTCTCTATGCACTTGATCTGAACAGCGCCGAGACACCTTAGGGTATTTGCGCGCTATATAAATTGTATAAATAAAATAAATAAATCCTAAGCTTACCCTATCAGCTGAAAAGCAATCTAACAATGAGTCTGACCATAGGAGGAGTCTATTTCCCTCATGATTCAAAAGACTTCTTCAAAGACAAATAAGTTGCAAACTTCCGGGCCCAACACTAGATGGCAGGAATATGCTGAGCATATGAATTTATGGCACTACACGCTAGTCAAAGTCAAAACAAGCTCTTTATTCAGTTAAATGAGACATAACCATAAAAGCAGCCTACAAATTGTACATATCTTCATATTTCACAGTATACAATAAAACACATGGAATACATAAAATCAAGCAAGACTTAAAATAAACCCCAGACAGTGGGCCCTGATAGCCATATGCATTAAAGTGCTTTGTGCAAAGTAACCTAGTTATAGAATAATAATAACTCAAATACTTTTATTGTGTGGAATAATGAAGTTAAGGTGCATTACAGTTTTCACACATCAGTAATCTGTCTGGAAAGACCCCATATATCAAAAGCAATGTGCACAATGTATTTTTAAAAGCATAAAAACATACAGCCAGACTCATCATACTAAAATCGGCTCGCAAAGGGCCAGATTCTGAGAATCTGGCCCTTTGCGAGCGCAATTTTTGCATTTGGGATTCATCATCCCAAATGCAACAATCGCTAATTGCGAAATCGCGTATTGTATTGGATTGTATTGTATTTAATATTTATACCGCGCATCTGTCACCCTACGGGTATCCTGGCGCCAGAAAGGAAAAATCAGATGGAAAAAACAATACTGAAATGTTTGTGTCAGGTGGAAACGACAGTCAATACTGTTTGATGAGCCTGAAGTAGGTCTTTAGGTTTTAGCATAGAGCCATGTCTTTAGACTCTTTCTAAATTCTAGCAGGGTATCGGTCAGTCTAATATTTTGAGGCAGTTTGTTCCACAGCCTTGATGCTGAAGTACAGAAAGCTCTACCACCTAGCCTTGACTTCCTAATCCTGGTGGTTACTGCCAGCCCCAAGCTGGCGGAACGCAGAGACCTGGCTGGTTTGTACCAGGTGAGCCTTTCCTGTAATGGGATAGGTCCCGAGTTGTGTAGTGCTCTGTAGACAATGCAGAGAGACTTAAAAGCAACTCTGCTCCCAATTGGCAACCAGTGTAGTTCTCTAAGTGCCAATGTGGTGGAAAAACTACGGGGTCTGTTTAGAGCTAGCTTGGCCGCCATGGACTGGACTCTCTGGAGCCCCTGTAAGATGTAAAGAGGAGCTCCCAGGTATAGGGAATTACAGTAGTACAGTCTTGCCATGATCACACTTCTGACCACTAGTGGTCTAGTCTCATCGGGCAGAAGAGGCAGAATCTGTCTGAGTGCTCTCAGTAGGCCGCAGCAGACACTGATGGTTTTGTTTGTGAGGTCAATTGGAGATCGTCATCCAGCATAACTCCCAGGTTCCGTACGGTCTTCACTGGGATACAAGGCTCGGCTCCCGGTGCGAGCCTGATCTCACAGGACGGCTGCTGGCTCATTTTCGGTGTTTGGCAATAGACTACCTCAGTCTTCCCCTCGTTAAATTGGAGAGAGTTTATTTTCAGGCACTTGGAGACCTTACTCATACAGTTCTGGAAGGTCTCCATGGTCACTGCCTGCTTTCCCTCTAAGGAGAACACCAATTGGGTGTCATCGGTGTAGTTAACCAGATCAATCCCATATGACTATCATAGGGATCAGAGGCTGTAGATACAAATTAAAAAGAATCGGGCTAATCGAGGAACCCTGTGGTACTAAGTGGCCAACCCGAGACTTGGGGGAGGTAAATGGGGCCAGGGTCACTACCTGCTGTCTGCCCATCAGATAGGATTGGAGCCACTTTAAGGCCCTGCCCTTCACGCCCAGTTTCTCCAGTCTGTGCACCATGGCTGACCGTGTCGAATGCGGCCGACATATCCAACAATACTAGTACTGAGGAGTTGCCACGGTCAGCTCGCATTCGAAGAGTGTCCAACACGGTCGCCAGTGCAGTTTCCGTTCCATGTCCTGGGCGGAAGCCAAACTGATCCTTGTCCAATAGGCAATTATCTTCCAAGTAGCCTGACAAGGACCTACTGACTAATTTTTCTACAATCTTTATCGGGTAGGGCAGGAGCGATATAGGTCTGAAGTGTGCTGGAATTGTGGGGTCTAATGAAGACTTTTTAAGCAGGGGAGTGACACTGCCTGCTTCCATACCTCCGGCACTATGCCTTCCTCCAAAGACTGGTAGCAGATCTGGTACAACCAGGGAAACTGCTCTGGCCCATATTCCTTCCAGATCTTATGTGGAAGGGGATCTAGCGGGGACCCTGATGACACACTTTGTGCCAGGCTGAGGAAAAGCTCTATTGTCAGAGGGGTAAAACTTTCCAAGGACGATGAGATTATGGGCAAATCTTCCTCCGCCAACTGGTCTGCTATATCCTTACTGCCATCTCTACCCTCCTCCAGCCCCCCACAATTTTAGAGATCTTTTGCTCAAAATAGGTGGCGATCTCGTTGCACAGCTCTTGGGTTGCAACCACTTTATTGCTCATGCATGCGGGTTGTGAGGTCCCTGATGAAGTTAAAGAGTGTTTTATTGCTATTGGGAGATTGAAGGATAGAGTGCTTTGGTTTTAGCTATAGCCGTTTTGTATTCTGCCTGCAGTATTTTCAGAGGTTTTTTGTCTAGCTCTGAATAGCATTTTCGCCATTTTCTTTCTGCCTGTCGGCATTGATATCGCAGGGTTTTCAGCTCCTCATTGAACCAAGGGGCTGACGGCTTTCTTTTGTTCTTAACCTTTTTCAGGGGGGCGTGTCTATCCAGGGTACTTAAAATATGATTGCAGTATTCCTGGTAGTTTAGATCTATTGACCTCTCTGGGTCATAAGGTGTTTCATTTATGAAAGTGGGTTTTGTTTTGTCCATTGAGAGTTTAGCCCAATTTCTCCCCCTCCTATAGGTTACCGGGTCATTACTTCCATTCCCTTCAGTTGGTAGGGAGATCTGAAAATGAACCAGGGAGTGATCAGTCCAGCACTGAGGTAAGATATCAATCATCTTAGTCTCAGTCTGGCTTGCAAAGATTAGGTCTAGGATATTTCCACCTGAGTGCGTGGGTTTTTGTACTAGCTGTTCAAGGCCCCAGTTACCGCATATATCCTGTAGTCCCTTCAGATGATTTCCTAGGGACCCATTGTCCCAAAGGTTAAAATCTCCCAGGATCATAGTCTAGCGTGGGTCAGAGCCAAGGCAGCAATGGAATCAAACAGCGCCTGATATTGTGTATCCACGCCGGGCGGCCTGTAGCAAATTGCTCCGGTCAGGATTCTTCCCTTGGGTTCTTGCAGAGAGAACCCCAATAGTTCTATCCCCGCTATCTCATCAATCTGTAAAGGGGAGAAGTGCCATTTATTCTTATGGATGACCCCAAGTCCCCCGCCCCTTCCTTGCGTCCTCGGTTTGTGGAACAGGTTATACCCTCCTGGGCATGCAAAGCCTAGTTCTACCGAGGTATCTGCACGAGTCCAGGTCTCAGTGGAAAAAAAGGACATCCAAATCCATGTCCGTTAACAAACTTGCCACCTCCTGATGGTGGTTGACCAGGGATCTGCTATTGATCAGCCCGCAGTAAATATTTCTAGGGTTTGGTGAATATGTAGATGGAGGTGTTCCCCATATCCCTTTTCTTATGTTAATTAGTTCATCCCTGGAGTACTTTATTCCATCAGCGTTTCCTGCCACTGGCCCGTCCGAGGCACGGACGGGCGCAGACGGGCTTTCCTCTGGCGCTCCTCCGGATTTCCGTTGCGCGCGTGCGCTGCGCGCTTGCATGCTGGTCCCCTAAATAGTGTGTGGCGGGAAAGCGCGGCAACACTAGAACGCTACCCCCGACACGTCCAGGGAGCGTCTCTGGCCTCCCACACCTAAGATGGTGGTCGGAAGAAGGAAGACTGGGGATTCACCAAGTGGTGAGTGGTGCTTCTTAAGCTCAATTATAGTGCAAGCAATGCGATCGTAAATGGAAAGGGCAGTGTTTTTAAAATAAATTTTTAAATCCGATGTCAGCACACAGATAATTTTAAAAGCGAGTCGAAAATTACTCGTGTATTACGATAATTTTAAAAGTAGGCAACAATCAACACAGCTTGTCCCTGTAGCAGCTAACAGCGTGCTATTCCTATTTGCGAGGAATTGCATTTAAGGAATCTCTATTTGAGATTCCTTAAATTCAATTCATCAACCATTTTCAATTTGCGAATACGCAATTTCTGGCCGCTATTTACCACGAAGTCAGACTTCGTGTTAAATAGCAAACTCAAAAAATGCACTTTAGTGCATTTTTCTGAGTGGTATGTTACACACACACACATGTCCTTTGGACATGTGTGTGCGCAACATCTGGCTACATTTGCTTTTCAGGTGTGCTACAGGGTGTCCTTTGGACACCCCTGGCACCCTTGAACTCGCATCCTTATTTGCGATTAGCAATTTGCTAATCGCAAATAAGGAAGATGTAGAAATCGCAATATTTTTTGCAATTCCTACATGAATCCCGTTTTGCAAGTCCTTAATAGCGATTCCTTATGAATCGCTATTAAGGACTCGCAAAACTGGATAATGATGAATCTAGCTATTGGTGTGCAACTATGGATATTGTTTACAAAAAAAGTGCCAAGTGCGGAGTAGTGCAAAAATATCCAATTACAACTAAACTATGGTTTCAATAACTCCATAGTGCGTCATAGATACAGATAAAATACATCCCCTTTGAAGCTTCATAATGTAACAGGGAGAGCAATAAGGATACCAAATACATCAAATATAATTTTTACCGGACCTATTGCACAAATATGGGCTCATTTATCGGAATTGACATCATTGCTTTCGTAGACAAGGGCCTCAAGATGAGAATTATTTCGTATTTTAATTGACTTCTGGATATAGGTCACCACTGTAATGCAAAACTCTAATATTTACCAGACTACAGACCTTTTCAAAAGCTGTATTATACGTAAAAAGATTCACCTTTAGAAATAATGGTCGTAGGAGACTCTTCCTAACATCTCTATAAAAAAACACAATAAAATGCAAAGTTGTCTGTTCTGATCTTACATCACATGGCCACTTTGGGGGATTTTGATTCCACTTGCCCATTGTTGGAAAGGCTATTAAAAGGTGAACTAATCCCATTCTTAATCTAGTGAGATAAAATCTGTGTTTTGTATTTGTAATCTGCAGCAGATAAAAAGGTATCCTGGGCCCAGATGTCCTGTCCAAGTAAGCCTTTGATTTGCATTTACATCCCTTAGCCAGTTCCCTAATTGCATAAAATTATTCTTCAAGTCTTTTCCCATAATTAAGTATTTTAAAGGGATTTTTAAAATCAGTATTCATGTAAAAGATTTTTGATATAAACTAACCATGGTATTTGTGTTCCTTTATCATGGGCAACACAATCCTTAATGATGTCCTGTGTAAACTTTGTACCTTCCTTACTCCAGATACCATACCAGACATTTAAACTTATTGTACTTATGAAATCGTGTATATAAGGGGTATCTAGGTCTCTATGCGCACTAAATACCGGGGTGAAGCTGGGTACAGCTAACAGCCATCGTAAAAATGCATTTTCTTGGGTAAAAAGGATTGTAAAGTTTGTCCCTCCCCATAGGGTTGCCTCATAACTAATCCCAGTAAGGCACTTGCTTTTATAAAGTGTGATTATTTCCCTGATGGGCTTATTGTCCATTTTTTGTGAAAATCTAAAAAATGACTCGTTATTCTCATGAATTTTAATGTGCAATGCTCGATATGGGCTCCCCAGTTCCCCTTCTCTGTGAATACCAGCCCTAAATATACAAACAAATTTGTTTTTACATTGGGGACATTTATAGAATGATTCTTAGTTTTTATTTCTCCTTGTCCACAAACCATCATAAAGGTCTTTTTCAAATTTCTTACTAGGTCCTTTTCCTGCATATATCATGTAAATTTTCCGATAAGGGTCTGCAGCCTGTTTTCAGTTATTGATAGTAAAACTGCATCATCCATGTAAAGTGAGGTCGGTACAACACGTTTATCTACTTTGGAGACCTCTGCATTTAACTTTTGCAATTCCTCATCTATGCCATTTATATATAAAGAAAACCGTTGTGGGGCGAGCACACACCCCTGCCTGATGCCCTGTCTTACCCTGAAGCTAGCGGTGCGTTCCCCTCTAGCCCATAACAGACTCTTGTAGTCAGGCGGCTGTATATCTGTGAAAGATATATAATATCATTGGAGCGCCCATTCGAATCAAGGTTTGCCATAGTGTTGCATGATTTACCAGGTCAAAGGCACTAGTTAAATCAATGAAACAAAGATGTAGATGCCCCTTTTTTATATTTGTGTATTTACTACTCAACAGGTGTAAATTAATGCATTGTTCAATCGTCCCTATTTCCCTTCTAAATCCATATTTTGATTCTGTAAGGGTTTTGTTTTCCTTTGCCCATATTTCCAGTCTCTCTAGCAATATCCTACACATCAATTTTGAGGTTGTCAAGAAGGGAAATAGGGCGATAACATTAGACATCACTTCTATTGCCCTTTTTAAAAATTGGCATAATTTTGCTTTCAGTCCATGTTTTTGGTATTGTGCCTCCTGCAATGATGTTAAACACTCTTTGTAAAAGAAGGACCCAGAATCCAATATCTTATTTATAAATGTCGATTGGAACCCCATCACCAGGTGCCTTGCCATTTGCACTACTCACTAATGCCAATGTCACTTCATCCAGTGTGATAGGGGCTAAATTAGGCGATTCAAACGTTATAAAACTTTGTTTATTTGATAATTCTATGGTACCATCAGGGCCGCTAGTTCCCGCTATAATAGGAGTTTCATTTTCCGCATTAAAAACCTGGCCAAAGTAACGTATCCACTCTTTGGGTTGCACCAGACTCTCAATTTTAGTAGCACAATTTTCTTTACAAACTGGTGATTTATAGTCTTCCAAAATAGGGATGAATCTTTTGTATTTGCTGCCTGAGAGTTTTTCTCAGGCGTTACATTGGATTTCTCGCTTTCTTTTTACTATAGACTGTTTATATAAATGTCTCTGTTTTTTGATAAGTTCACCAACTCAGTCTGATTTTTAAGGCTTTTTTAAAAAACTGGTTTGCCTTTGTGCATTGTGTATCAACTAGCCAACTATTTTCTTAGTTTTTTTTCTTACTCTTAATTTTCAATCCTCTAGAGAGGTCAGCAGTGATATTACAGAAGTACCCCATAATCTGATTATCAGTAAAGTCCACCCTATGAAAAACATCTATCTTTTTTGCAATTGTTCGTTAAAACCTCCATAAAATCTTTTGGATTTACTCCCGACTATTTAATAGATATACCATTTTCTCCCTGAGTAGAAATAAAGGGTGCTAAACGAGGTCCAGTCTGATAGGTGTCACCTGTTCTAACTGTTAGGAGGAGTGCATGGTGATTACTGACACAAACTATTTTCACCTCCATATTCTCTATTTACTCTTGGCCATGTGCCGAGATTAGAATGTGATCAGTTATTGAACCTGGGCCATGACCATCAAAGGTCGGTAAATGGGGTTGCCCATCTGATGTATACTGATCTAGTAATTCTAGGTCATATTTGGACATTACTTCATAAATCAATTCACCATAGTGATTATGGGGGAAATAGGAATAACTATCCCCACCAGTAGCGGTCCATGGTGGGAGTACTTACCGTGAACAAAGCTGAGGTTAGGCTGAAATGCGTTGGTCTGAGTGCAAAATTCTTATTAAATTAAGCTAAATTTCAAGTCTTGAGTGCCACGTCATTTGTGACAAAATATATTATATATAAGAACTGTGGGTAGTTCTCAAGTTTAGGTGGAAAGCAGCTCCAGTATAGAGCACTCCACATCAGAGACACTCTAAATCTGCTCACCTCAAATGTCTGCATTTCTATCAAAGTCTTTAAGCATAGAATTAGCACAGTGCCATCCACTCCGAGATAGAAAGAGACAGTCTTTTGCCATTTCTACAGGAATGCCTTTAAGCATAGGACTAGCACAGTGCTGTCCTTTCTGAGTTGTAAAACGACAAAAGCCAATAACCACACCAGGCACAGTATTGCAGCTTTGAATTGGTAAAATACCATCCAAGCCAAACTGAAAAGAGTAAAAGCAAAACCTGCCCGAGTGTTTCTCTACTTAGAGCTCTTCAGAGACATAAGCTTTGTCCAGACACAAGGGAGCACCCAGTATAAGTAAAAACAATACCCTTTCAGGCATAGAGTGATGTATAAATTATGCAAAAAAGAAGAGAACTCTGGTTCTCAAATTTAGGTGGAAAGCAGCTCCAATATAGAGCACTCAATGCCAGCAGCTCTTTAGATCTTCTCACCTCAAATGTCTGCTTTTCTATCATAGTCTTGAAGTATAGGATTAGCACAGTGCCATCTATGCCAAGATAGAAGGGACAAAGTATTTTGCCATTTCTACAGCAGAGTCTTTAAGCATAGGACTAGCAGAGTGCTGTCCATGCTGAACTATAAAATGGCAAAAGCCAATTACCACTCCAGACACCGTATTACAGCTTTGAATTGGTAAAATGCCACATATATCTATCTAGTGTGTTTAAACATCTAGGCACATGCACTTTTTTTTTACATAGATTCATTTAAAAAAAAGTTTTAAAAAAACCCACTTAATATACCAACATACTTATCAAATGTCTGTGGTAAAGGCATGAGTGGTAATGGCATGCTTGATAAAGGAATTTGTGATAAAGACTGTGTGGTAAAGGTTGTTTCTCACTGGGACATGTGCGACTTATGTCCTGCACTGCATTGCAAGGAATTAACTTCTGTTTTGCAGCAGCATTACACAATGGCACGGTTGAAGTCTGACTGTGATACCTTCTATCACCAGCCAAAAATATAACCCATGCCCCATAATTTGTGATACTTCAGTCAGTAGTGGTCTTTTTTAGATATTACATTGCATTCTGGACCACCTTGTAATTTTGTTTTTTTTAGTTTTTTTTTGATGTTTGTTGGCTACAGAACCTGTACTCACTTAAAAGTATGTCACAAAACAACGTCTGAATTGAACCAAAGTCTCTGTGGAGGTGAGATGCAAAAGGTAGTATTAATATTTACTCTGTTAGTAAACTGCATCTCCCATATTTAAGAAATCTGCTCAACTCAAGGCTGGGCTAAAAGATGACCTGATTAAAAGGTGAGGTCATAACACAGGATTCATGGTTTAGTGCACTGGCGCGATCTTAAAACTTGCTTGTGATGTGAGAGAAGGGGAAAGGTTGCTTGTTTAATCATTTTAGAGTGCTTCCATAAATTGCAACAAGGGGTGGTGATGGACAGAGTCTCTGAATTAAGCAGAGTACTCTCACCCAGTCAAGAGATCAGGGCTAGATCCAACACCGTTTTTTAGCTCATTGCACCATCCCAGTTTCAGAACCTGGCTGTATGCAAATTAGTCTGTCCCTGGCCCAGTGCATCATGGGAACAGGGCAGACCAGACTACAAAAGCCAATTCTTACACTGGGAAGGAAACAAGCTTCCGGGGACCGGTTTCTGCCATTTCAGGCGTCTTCGGCCCGGCTTGCTTGAATCCTGATGGTGCAATGAGCAAGGGACTCACATCTGAGTATACCCTTCCACGCTTAGGGTGGACAAAATTATTTACAACAAGGGGTGGTGATGGACAGAGTCTCTGAATTAAGCAGAGTACTCTCACCCAGTCAAGAGATCAGGGCTAGATCCAACACCGTTTTTTAGCTCATTGCACCATCCCAGTTTCAGAACCTGGCTGTATGCAAATTAGTCTGTCCCTGGCCCAGTGCATCATGGGAACAGGGCAGACCAGACTACAAAAGCCAATTCTTACACTGGGAAGGAAACAAGCTTCCGGGGACCGGTTTCTGCCATTTCAGGCGTCTTCGGCCCGGCTTGCTTGAATCCTGATGGTGCAATGAGCAAGGGACTCACATCTGAGTATACCCTTCCACGCTTAGGGTGGACAAAATTATTTACAACAAGGGGTGGTGATGGACAGAGTCTCTGAATTAAGCAGAGTACTCTCACCCAGTCAAGAGATCAGGGCTAGATCCAACACCGTTTTTTAGCTCATTGCACCATCCCAGTTTCAGAACCTGGCTGTATGCAAATTAGTCTGTCCCTGGCCCAGTGCATCATGGGAACAGGGCAGACCAGACTACAAAAGCCAATTCTTACACTGGGAAGGAAACAAGCTTCCGGGGACCGGTTTCTGCCATTTCAGGCGTCTTCGGCCCGGCTTGCTTGAATCCTGATGGTGCAATGAGCAAGGGACTCACATCTGAGTATACCCTTCCACGCTTAGGGTGGACAAAATTATTTACAACAAGGGGTGGTGATGGACAGAGTCTCTGAATTAAGCAGAGTACTCTCACCCAGTCAAGAGATCAGGGCTAGATCCAACACCGTTTTTTAGCTCATTGCACCATCCCAGTTTCAGAACCTGGCTGTATGCAAATTAGTCTGTCCCTGGCCCAGCATCATGGGAACAGGGCAGACCAGACTACAAAAGCCAATTCTTACACTGGGAAGGAAACAAGCTTCCGGGGACCGGTTTCTGCCATTTCAGGCGTCTTCGGCCCGGCTTGCTTGAATCCTGATGGTGCAATGAGCAAGGGACTCACATCTGAGTATACCCTTCCACGCTTAGGGTGGACAAAATTATTTACAACAAGGGGTGGTGATGGACCAGGGACAGACTAATTTGCATACAGCCAGGTTCTGAGCTGGGATGGGGCAGTGAGATAAATAACGGTGATGGATCAAGCCCTGATCTTTGGACTGGGTAAGAGTGGTCTGCTTAATTCAGACACTCTGTTCATCACCACCCCCTTTTCTGTATCGTTTTTGGCCACTATAGGTGTGGCAGGGCATACTCAGACATGAGTCCCTTTCTCACTGCTCCATCAGGATTCAAGCAAGCCGGGCCGAAGAGGCTGAAATGCCAGAAACCGGTCCCCGGTAGCTTGTCTCCTTTCTGGTGAAGAATTGGCTTTGTAGTTTGGTCTGCCCTGTTCCCATGATGCACTGGGCCAGGGACAGACTAATTTGCATACAGCCAGGTTCTGAGCTGGGATGGGGCAGTGAGATAAATAACGGTGATGGATCAAGCCCTGATCTTTGGACTGGGTAAGAGTGGTCTGCTTAATTCAGACACTCTGTTCATCACCACCCCCTTTTCTGTATCGTTTTTGGCCACTATAGGTGTGGCAGGGCATACTCAGACATGAGTCCCTTTCTCACTGCTCCATCAGGATTCAAGCAAGCCGGGCCGAAGAGGCTGAATGCCAGAAACCGGTCCCCGGTAGCTTGTCTCCTTTCTGGTGAAGAATTGGCTTTGTAGTTTGGTCTGCCCTGTTCCCATGATGCACTGGGCCAGGGACAGACTAATTTGCATACAGCCAGGTTCTGAGCTGGGATGGGGCAGTGAGATAAATAACGGTGATGGATCAAGCCCTGATCTTTGGACTGGGTAAGAGTGGTCTGCTTAATTCAGACACTCTGTTCATCACCACCCCCTTTTCTGTATCGTTTTTGGCCACTATAGGTGTGGCAGGGCATACTCAGACATGAGTCCCTTTCTCACTGCTCCATCAGGATTCAAGCAAGCCGGGCCGAAGAGGCTGAAATGCCAGAAACCGGTCCCCGGTAGCTTGTCTCCTTTCTGGTGAAGAATTGGCTTTGTAGTTTGGTCTGCCCTGTTCCCATGATGCACTGGGCCAGGGACAGACTAATTTGCATACAGCCAGGTTCTGAGCTGGGATGGGGCAGTGAGATAAATAACGGTGATGGATCAAGCCCTGATCTTTGGACTGGGTAAGAGTGGTCTGCTTAATTCAGACACTCTGTTCATCACCACCCCCTTTTCTGTATCGTCCATAAATTGCAAGGCATGGAAAGTTTTTGGGACTTTTATATGCAGGTACAGGCTTTAGCTGCACCCTAGTCTTCGAATACTCCAAACTCGCCTTTGTCATACACATTTGTAGCTGGGACATGATTCACTTTAGCTTTGTTGCCAGTTTCATAATTTGCTAGTTCTTTACCTCTTTGACTGCCTACCTCCTTTGCCTTGTATTTAGATTTAGGTAACAGAACTAGTATGCAGACTATATACAGAACCACTATCATGTTTTGCACCTGGTAACAGGATAACCTAGAAATGTTTTAGCTATGCACTCCTATAGTGGTGGTAGTCTGCAGACCTGAGATGAGGACACTTGGTTACTGGACAGCCTGCTAGTGGGTGGGGCTAGTTAAGTGCAGCAAGGGTTGTTTTTGTTATTGTCCTGGTGAGTCTCTTAATGTGTGTTGTTTGTGCCCCACTCTGTCAGCACAGCTCTGTGCCTCAGCCTCAATATCCTTTGAATGTAGCTACAAGCGCCACAATGCTAAGGTGTGTAGGTGGGGGAATCTGCATGCTGCTACATTGCTGCAGCTGCGGGGCTAGAGCAGGGACTGAAACTTACTGGACTATATACTAATGTGGCCTGGGTATGAGTACTGCATAGTGCTGGTTGAGTGTCACCAGGTTGATGTGTGAGGGGGTGCTTGGTCTATCTCTCTGTTCAACTGGTCCCCAGTTATAAACCTCCCCCCAGACACTGGGGAGCTCAAGGACCAGGTAAGTGGGTCTCACTGGCATGCTGCAAGAGTGTTTCGTCCAGTGTATCCAGGAGCTTCAGACAGGGCTGTTGAATATGCCTCTGTCGATGAGAGTGAAGAACACCTCAATTTCTACAGTAAGTTGGAGAGACAACCTCTAATAGCCCTTGGGAAGATGCTAAACCGAGCTATGCATAACTTTCAGGCTATCAGTGTAGGAGAAAAGCTGTCCAGCATACCCCAAAGCACTGTGATCAGACTCTCTGATCCTCACAATGATGTGGGCAAAAATACAAAATATGTTTGACTACCATATAGAAGTGCAGGTACTGACTATTTGTAGTACCTGTATGCTCCTGAAAAGTGCTGGTCCTATCCTATTATATGTATTCGAGCAGTACAGAGAAGTGCAGGTACTCTTCATTTCAAACTAAATAAGTGCAGGTAGTTGGTACTGGACAGTGCCTGCTCATTTAAAGCATAGTAGACTACACTACAAGTGTGATGTTTGACAGGCTGCATAATAGTTTTTCTCAGCTTTGTTACAAGTTGGAAAAAATGATCCAGTTGGCAGCAGTTTAAACAGTGCCCTATTCAAGGGTTGTATTCTGACACTGAATTACTTAGTATAATAAAACCATTTGAACAGGAATCCTGTGTCTTATATGTAATATTCATAGGCAGCAGAAAGCTAGCTGTTAAGGCTGCTTTATAACTATTAATAAACACATTTGCTGAAACAGGAGCAATGTTTTATGCCATCTGCTGAATGTTTTTGTCCGAATTAATTGGTTCTCAACACAGTGCAGTCAGAATGCTGAGCTGGAAGCAACATTGCTGGGCATGAGATCTGATTAGCAAATTGATTGACATCATAGAAAGTGAGAAATGCAAAAAACAATTGATGATTGGAATGCTGAACAATGTCAACACTCACCCTCGGTCAGTGATCTAGGCCTAAATTCATCGTTTAATTGCTCACTGTGCCATTCCAGTTTGGACCCAGCCATATGCAAATTAGTCTTGACCTTGCTCCCCATGGGAATAGTTCAGCCTAAACTGCTAGGTCAAATCCTCCCTTGACCAGAAACAAGCATCCCTGGACCAGTTATGCGGTATCACCCCTAATTAGTCAGCATAGCCTGAATCCAGTGGCATGCTGAGCACTTGACCCACGTCTGGGCGTATCTGTCCCACTCAGGGTGGCAAATGCTAAAAGAGCAGTTGATGGAGGAATGCTAAGCTATGTCAATTACTCACCCCCAGTTAAGGATCTTGTCCTAAATTCATCTTTGTTTTGATCACCCATAACTTGTAAAACACTAACAGTACGTCTTAACACTTTCAAAGCTGCCTTAATTTGCAAATGTGGGACACTTTATTACCTGTCTCATTTTCTACGGGGGACAACTTGCTGCCCAGTCAAAACCTGAAGGCACATGTATGGCTACACTAACGAGCATTAGTAACACCAATACGTTTAACCTATGTAAGATCTATTAGCTTTTTCAGTGGCCAAGTGGCGTAGGCTTAAAGTAAAGAAAACAAGTCCTATGATGTATTAAGTGTTGCCCGCATCATAGAGCTTTTTAAAGAAAAAAATTCCTCTTTAAGCCATGTTGCACAGCTATGCAGTATATCTTAAAAAAGCATTGATAAAGCCAAATAGCTCTTTGATATGCAAGTGCTATTTGCCTTTGTTTGATGCTTTTGTGGTTGACAGGAGGGTGGAGGGGGCATAACAGAAGGAAACAGCCAGTACCGCACATCATTTATCATGCATGACTGTTGGACTTTGCCCTTATGGCAGGTTCACCCCAAACTTTTTGCCTGGCTCCTGGCCTTTTCCCTGTGTAGTGTTGGTGGTTTTAGGCATCTAGGCACTGTATCACTGCTGTCCAGTGTAAAGTGCTTGCACTCTGGGTTACATCCCATAGGAATGCATGGAGGATTCCCTGATGAATGTGGGTCAGTGGTAAATCCTGATATGAGAGGTGCAGCGTGCTCAAGTCTGGTATGTGTAAATTTGTATTAATAAATGCTGCGCAATGGTGTGCGCAGATTTATTGTGGTT
Organism: Lissotriton helveticus; assembly: GCF_964261635.1. Taxonomy (NCBI): domain Eukaryota; kingdom Metazoa; phylum Chordata; class Amphibia; order Caudata; family Salamandridae; genus Lissotriton; species Lissotriton helveticus. Next base: position 258,626,607 of record NC_136072.1, read on the forward strand.
ATTTTAGAAATGGCACTTTTAGTAGTTGGCATTTCTGTGTGCTATGTGTCTGCCTGCCTGATGTGAATTGTATGTCTTGCTTTTGAGTGACAGGGGCTGGTGAGGTGTGGGTGGCTCCAGGAGGGACAGGGTGAGTCCGCGCTAGGCTGAATAGGGACATCTGCATTCTGAGTAGTGGGAGGGGAGGTCCCTGGTCCTGAATGGGATTGTGCCTGCCCTAGTGAATGTTGGCTTCGCCCCCTTGTGGTGTGTCTGACGAGCCACCACCTAACAATAGGAAAGAGGAGCCAGGTAAACAGAGTGCACCCAAACCAGTTGCATCTCGTTTCCCCAGCCCTGTGCTTTCAGACAAAGAAAATGTCCTATAAATGAAGGAGCTGTGACCCCATGAAGTTGTTTTGCTTTTTCACACTGCGGGGGAGGGGGGTTGGCTGCTGCTGCAGGGCTCCAGGAGGAACCGCCAAGAGGGACTGCCTCCCTGCTGGAGGGCCCTGTGTGCTGACCTGCCTGAGCCCAGCTTTGCCCCTTCATCCCTGACCTTTCGACTCTAGCGCTTTGCTTGTGTTCTGAGAAACGCCTTGCTTATTGCGAAGAGCGCCTGATTTTTATCCTGAGGAGCGCTTCCGTTTTTGGGACTGCTGAGCTGCGATCGATTTTGAGGGAATCCCGATGTAGGGATTCCCCCGCATTGCTGAGATCTTGCGGGAGCCCACCTCGCATTTTTGCGTCATTAAAAACCGAGCGGGAGCCTACCCCGCATCGGTACCTTTAAGGTGGGTGCCCACCCCGCATTGCCTGGGAGAGGAAAGCGGGTGCCCACCCCGCATTGCACCATGACCCAAAACGAGGGAAGGATGAGGAGCCACCACTGATTCCACTGCAAGCAGCGAAAACCCGGAAGGCAGACAAAGCTGCCTGGTTGTGGGAGAAGCTGTTCCTGGAGGGGGCCTACCCCGCCTCCGTGTCCGGAAGCGCAAGCGGAGTGCCCGGTGTGACCCCACCCCGTGCTGGTTGTTGAAAGAAAGGAGTGGTAAAGTGGAGACCTAGCTCCGGGTGGCCTGAGCCCACCCCGCCTTTGTGGCCTACTACACCGCAGAGTCCCAGTGAGTGAGGCTGAAGAAGAGTCCCCAACCAGACCGCTGAAGGGGAGTAGAGAAGTGCTGCAGTCATCAGTGGAGCTCCCTGTGTGGAAGGGAGCACCGCAGCCACCGAGAAGACAGAGCGGGCACACCCATTCCTGCAGCCTGCCTCCAGCCAGCAAGAGGAGCGGAGCTGCCGGAGGTTCTGAGCGGAGAACACGCGGGAGTGCCAGGTAAGTGGGGCTTCACCTCACATGGCCGGTACCTGTTCTCGGTGAGCGGCCCCACAGGAGAGCGGGCCGCTCCTATGATTGGGGGCCATTTCGTCTGCAGAGTCCCACTGTGGGGCTTGGGGGAGCAGTTTGTGACAGTTTGTTAGTGCCAGTGCAATCTATCCCACGTTGGGCATATTTGTTCCCAGAGCCCGTGAGGCTCCAATGAGGGGGCAGAGTTAATTGGAGAGTCCCAGTGAGGCCCAGAGGGCACAGTTGTGCCAGGGCCTATTTGCATACTCACAGCTGCCCCGCCAGACAGAGGGCAGCTGCAACGTTCTGGACATATGTTCAGAGGGCACAGTAAGTGCCAGGCCTTTTTGATTTCACAGATGCCCAGCAAGTAGTGGGCAGCTGCCACATTTAGGCCTGCATTCCTTTGGAGTCATTGTTGAAAGAGGTAGGAATGAGAGACACTCCTCTGCCCCAGTGTTTAGTTCCTACTGCATTGGCAGCCCTGACATTCTGGACTTAGGGCATTTGAACCCCATTGAGTAGACCAGATGGCCTGGGGGGGGTATACAACCTTTACAACGCAACTTTTACAACGACCTACCATTACCACGCATTTTTTACAACGCAGGATCCATTACAACGCATACAATTACAACGCATGTATTTACAACGCATACCATTACAACGTAAGTATTGGTAAGTATATCATTTTATTAAAAATATTATAAGTTTGGGTTTTTGGGTAAAGGGGTATTTTTAGGGTTCAGGGTCAGTTTTCAGTTTTTGGGTAAAGGGGTATTTTTAGGGTTCAGGGTCAGTTTTCAGTTTTTGGGTAAAGGGGTATTTTTAGGGTTCAGGGTCAGTTTTCAGTTTTTGGGTAAAAGGGTATTTTTAGGGTTCAGGGTCAGTTTTCAGTTTTGGGTAAAAAGGTATTTTTAGGGTTCAGGGTCAGTTTTCAGTTTTTGGGTAAAAGGGTATTTTTAGGGTTCAGGGTCAGTTTTCAGTTTTTGGGTAAAGGGGTATTTTTAGGGTTCAGGGTCAGTTTTCAGTTTTTGGGTAAAAGGGTATTTTTAGGGTTCAGGGTCAGTTTTCAGTTTTTGGGTAAAGGGGTATTTTTAGGGTTCAGGGTCAGTGTTCAGTTTTTGGGTAAAGGGGTATTTTTAGGGTTCAGGGTCAGTTTTCAGTTTTTGGGTAAAGGGGTATTTTTAGGGTTCAGGTTCAGTTTTCAGTTTTTGGGTAAAGGGGTATTTTTAGGGTTCAGGGTCAGTTTTCAGTTTTTGGGTAAAGGGGTATTTTTAGGGTTCAGGGTTAGTTTTGGGTTTTTGGGGTACAGGGGTATTTTTAGGGTTCAGGGTCAGTTTTGGGTTTTTGGGTACAGGGGTATTTTTAGGGTTTAGGGTCAGTTTGGGTTTTTGGGTAAAGGGGTATTTTTAGGGTTCAGGGTCAGTTTTGGGTTTTTGGGTACAGGGGTATTTTTAGGGTTTAGGGTCAGTTTGGGTTTTTGGGTAAAGGGGTATTTTTAGGGTTCAGGGTCAGTTTTGGGTTTTTGGATAAAGGGGTACAGGGTAAAAAGTAAATATAATTAAATTTAAATTACATTAAATTAAATAGATTAAATTACATTAATTAAATTAAATTAAATTACATTAAATTAATTTTAATCAAATTACATTAAAAAAAATATTATATACTTACCAATACTTACGTTGTAATGGTATGCGTTGTAAAGGTACCTGCGTTGTAAATACATGCGTTGTAATGGTATGCGTTGTAATGGATCCTGCGTTGTAAAAAATGCGTGGTAATGGTAGGCGTGGTAAAAGTATGCGTTGTAACGTCATACATCCGCCTGGGGGTCATTTAGTGGTTAGGCTCCTGAGGGTTAGGATAATGTGTCTATGCCTAATGCGATATTGCGTAATGTATTTATGCTGATAAGGTTTGGGTCTACTGTGGGTTTATGTCTAATGTGATATAACGCTTAGGTCATTATAGTACCAGTAGTTACTGGTTGTGTTTTGCATTTACTTACCTGCATTCTGATGGTTCTGACTGTGGCCCAATTGGCCCGGTCCTGTATATAATCCCCTGTGAATATTGCCTGTGCCAGTTGGCACAGTGTAAATGTGTGATTATGTTTCTAATGTGGTTATGACAATACAAAGGATATTTTTGATATAACCTTATTTTTATTTTAAAGGTTTTATATATCGCTGGCTGGACCCAAGAGTATCAGAGCGCTTTACATAATTAGGTTAAACATCAAGAGCATATCGCACTGGGAAACAATCACTAACATAAAATACGGGCAATCAAGCTTTCAAAGTGAAAAGAAGTTCAAATAGCAAGTAGCAGGTTGAGGAGTAGATCAAGAGGACGGCGAGGAATTATATAGTAGGACTAAATTGAAAGATTTTAGGAAAAATGGAGGAAGGGGGGGGGGAGAGGTGAATATAGATAGAGGGAAGCCTGTAGAAGTAGTGAATAGAGGGGGTGAAAATTGCCAGAGAGGTCAGTATAATTAAGACCTCCAATATTTGTTGAGAAGAAACAGCTTGAGGCTTTTTTTAAAGAAGGGGTAGGATGGGTTACAGCGAAGATCTTTGGGAACAGTGTTCCAGATAGAAGGGGCGTTGCCAGAGAATGAACGCGATTGAGTTGCTTTCTTTTTTAGCTGAGGAGGGATAAGAACAAGAGCGTTAGTGCTTCTCAAAGTTCTAGTACATCCAGCTTTTTGGAGTTTGTCTGAAAGGTAGGAGGGGGTGTTTTGGTGAAGGGCTTTTGTGTGTGATGAATGCAATTGTGTAGGTGGATCTGCCTTCAATTGGAAGCCATTTGAGGTTTTTGAGGACAGGAGAGATGTGATCGTATTGCTTACAGTCAGAGATAAGCCTGGCAGCGAGGTTGAGAACGGATTTAATAGGGGCTAGGTGAATTTTAGGGGTGCCAGCAAGGGTGGCATTGCCATACTCTAAATATGTTGTACAATCACTGGTCCTTTCCAGAATAAAGTCATCAGCTGGAATGAAGGGTTTAATTTTTTTAAGGTGATGAAGAATGAAGAGGGCACCTTTTGCCGAGTTTTTTATGTGGGGAGTGAGATTGAGATTCTGATCTATGCTAATGCCGAGGGATTTGACTGAATTGGAGATTGTGAGAGAGCAGTTGAGTGCTTTAATGTCTGTGATCCAGTGTTGGATAGGGAGCGAGTTGTTCTTAGGAGAGAATAGGGTGATTTCTGTTTAATTTGAGGTGGTTTTGATGAAACCAGACTTGGATGTCAGGGCATCATTGAGATGTAAGATGTCGCTGTGGGATTTGATCTTGTGGTATAATTGTGTGTCATCGGCATAGAGGTGATAACTGATTTTGCTTGTTTAAGAATAAGGGTGAGGGAATCCATGAAGAGGTTGAAAAGGGTTGGTGAAAGAATAGAGCCTTGTGGGACGCCCAGGGTGACCGGTTGTGGTTTGGAGAGGCAACTGCTGACTTTGATTTGTTGAGTTCTATTTTGGAAATAAGAGGTGAACCACTTGAGGACATTGCCGTCAAAGCCGAAACGGTATTTCAGGATCTTGAGTAAGGTGACATGGTTAACAGTATCAAAGGTTGTGGAGAGGTCAAGGAGAATGAGGAGGGAGGAATCGCCTTTGTCCAGGGAGCGATTTATGTCATCAGTAATGTTGAGCAATGCGGTTTCTGTGCTGCAACCCTTTCTAAATCCGGACTGGAAGGCATCCAGTAGGTTGAAAGTGTCGATGTGATTGTCCAGCTGTATCAGGACGCACTTTTCGAGGGCTTTGGATAGGAAAGGAAGGTTGGAGATAGGGCACAGATTGTTTAAGTCATTGGGATCCGCCGCTGTGTTTTTGATGATGGGGTAATTTGGTCCAATTGGAGGGAAGCAGGAACAATACCAGTGGCAAAAGAAGAGTTGATAATTTTGGACCAGAGTGGGGCAAAGAGGTCTTTAAGTTCTTGAACCAAATGAGCAGGAAGAGGATCTTTGGCGTGCGAGGATGGTTTAAGTTGGGAGATGATGTTGAGGACAGCATTTTCTGATATTGGACCAAAATCACTTTATGAAGCGTTGTGTTTTAGCTGGGGATCTGTAGAGTTAAGTTCTAATTGGGAGAGAGAGAGGAAGAAATGTGAGGGATCGGGGGGGCGGGGGAAGTGCAGGAAAGTACCAGGGGGATGCTAATGGCGGGTGTTGGCTGAGTGAAGGGGGAGTTGGGAGGAAGGATTGGTCTATCTTGGTGACTTTGTCCGAAAAGAAGCAAGCAATTTCTTCACATCTTCCAATAGTAACTAATTTAGCGGGGGCTGAGGAGGTTTGGTTTTTGACAATGTTAAAACGTTCCCTGGGAGGATTTCTAGCCTGATCAAGTTGAGAACGGAGGAAGGAAGCTTTTTCGTAGATCATGTCTTTTGTAATTGGCCCTAGCAGTTCTGAGGAGGATAAGATTTGAGGTGGAAGGTTGGTTCCTCCACAAGCGTTCAGTCTGCCGAAGAGCTAGTCTCTCTTTGTTTAGGTCAGAGTTGAACCAGGTTTTAGGTGGAATATTTTTGGGAGCTTTAGTTTGGTTGGGGCAATTTGGTCAAGGGCTTTGAGGATAGAGATATTATAATCCGTTAGGCCTGTGGCGCTTTGGGAGAGAGGGGGGGAGCTGTAGTCGAGCTTTTATTGTAGATTCCAACACGCCGGGGGGAATAAGGTGAAGGTTTCGTGTTAGCTTCTTTTGTTTGCTGGAGCAAGGAGTAGGGGTGGTATAGAGCTATGTATGGTGAAGAGGATGAGGTGGTGACCTGACCAGTCAATGGGAATAATGTGGGAAAGAACAGCCAGTTCTTTGCTGGAGATAATACCATCAAGGGCGCACCCTTAGAGTGTTGGAGAATGGCAGAGTTGCGTCAGATCACTAATGTCAAGAAGGTTCTTCATGAGGTTAATTGCCGGGTTGTCGGTTTTGTTCCAATGGACATTAAAATCGCCTAGGAAGAGATTTCTGGATTTGGAGAGTGATGCTTGTATGAGGATCAGACAGTTCCTCAGCAAAGGTGAGAGTATTACTAGGGGGATGATGGATAATATGGAGCCCGGAGCAGTAAGCTCAGCGCTGAGGTATTCAAAAGTGGTAAAGTTCTGGTGATGGACAGGAGAAAGTTTGAGTTCATCTTTATAAATTACAGCGAGGCCCCCTCCAATTTTATCAATTTTGTCTTTCCTGAGGATAGAGTCTCCTGGTGGGGAAATCATGTCAAGGATTGATGTGAAGTGGGGTTTGAGCCATGTTTCGGTCAAGAAGGCGATGTCAATGCTTTCGCTGAGAATGGTTTCAGCAATTTCTGTTGCATGGCAAGAGGCTGACCAGCAGTTAAGCAGCATACAGTTGAGAGGTTTAGAGTCAATATATTTAGATAAAGGACAGGGACGGATAGACGTGAGTTACTGTGGGAGTCTGGGTGAAGCTGGGGAAGAAGGGTTCCTACTAATCCCCATGATAACTGGGATAGCTGAGTGAGGTAAGGGGGAGTTCGCAGAAGAGGTGGAGAAGGGTTTTATTTTTTTGGATTCAGTGAGGTTAAGGGGAGGTCAATGGCTAGGGAGGGGGGTAGGGCTGAGTGAGCTATAGAAGTCATTCATTAAAGAGGGAGAGACGGGAGGACTGGATCCTACTAATTCCCAAGATCACTGGGATGGAAGCATGAGGAGGCGGAGAGTTCGAAGTCGAGGTGTGGAGGGTGTAAGCTTTTTTGTGGACAGAGGTCATGGGGGGATGGCTCGGATGGAGGGGTGGGCTAAGTGGACTGTAACAGTTAGTCGATGTAGCAGGAGAGTTGACGGTAGGGGAAATAATTCCTTGGACATGGGGTGTAAGGAAATTTTGAGATGGGATTGAAGGGTATGTGTGATTGGGAGGATTAGTAGTGGTGAGGAGAGAGATGTAATTTCTGAGGGAAGAGTTCTAATACAAGGGTCGAGAGGTGCAGTTCAATCTTGAGGAGTGATTGGGTAAGCAGTGTGGAAGGGAGGGGGCTAGTAGATCATGGAGTAGGTGTGAAGGATTGAAGTTGGCTGGGGGGAAGGTGTGGAGAATGGGAGGGGGGAAAGCCTGGGAGGAGATGGGAGTTAAGGTGAGGAGGTAGGGTCGGAGTAGAGGGGAGAGAGGTGGGGGACTGGGGAAGTACGGTTGGTCTGGGTGTTGGGTTGGGAAGTGTTGGTTAGATAGTGGGGCGAGGGGACAACAGGAGAAGGAATAGGGAGTATTGGAGGCATCTTTGGGGAGCATGGGGAGGTGGAGGAGCCTTTGGGAGAGAGAAAGGGGAGAAGTTGATCGGGAGAGTGTAGGTTTTGGGCAGATAGGGCGATTTTTTTTTTTTTTTTTTTGTGACTAACAGGTGAAGGGAGTGGGGAAAATTGCAGGTCTCTGGGAGGAGTAGAAAGAGGACGGTGGGTGAGGGAGGCAAAGGGAGTTGTGGGCGAGTCGATAGAGGGGAGGGATGTAGGCATGGTGGTCGGGGATGACCCTGAGGAGTGAGGCTTTCAATAGAGACTGTAGAAAAAGAAGCTAGCGGGGTCGCGAGTGAGTTGGTATAGGGAACAGGACTTTCAGATAAGGTTACTGTGTCCGAGACTGGATAAGAGGGGGTCTGGTGGGGGGGGGGGGGGATGAAGGAGGAGGAGATTGCGGTAAAACGCAGATCAGGGGGAGGAGTAGATAAAGGGGGGTGGGTTTGGTAGGCTGAGTGAGAATAGGGAGAATCAGTAGAGGGGGGACAAGCTGGTGTGGTAGTCGTGGTTGAGATTGCATGGTGAGGTGATCAATAATGCATACAGTATTGAGAGCTAGCGGGGTATATTGTGAGTGGATGTGGGGTCAGGGCTTCCAGTTAAGGTAAGTGAGTCCAGGATTAGAAGTGGGAGGGTTGGGAAGTGTGGGGATGGGAAGGAAACTTGCTGTTGGGGGGGCAGGAGGTTAGAGTTCAGTGTAGGTAAAAGGTTTTGGGATAGTAAGCTGAAGTGGTGTTAAAATGTTGGTGTTTTTCAGACGCTTGAATAAGTATGTTTCTAGATTTAAATATGGAGATGTCAATTTTACAAAGAAAAGAGGGGGAAGGAGTGGTGGAGAGTTTCAGACCATAGGGAATTTTGCTGGAATTGGTGATAAGGAGGTGTCGGAGAAAGATGCTTTTCCATTTAGACGGGCGTTTGGTGAAGAAGATATAGTTGGTTATTATGGTGGAGTTTAGGCATTTGTAATTGTCCACGAATAGAGTTTCTTGATGGAGTATAAAAAGTTTGTGTTTGAACTTTTTCTTAGTGTGTTTAGAGAGGGTGGGGGGTAAAGGATGGACCACGAGTTAGGGCCGTGTCTGGAGATGGGTGATTCTAGCATCATGGGCGGATGTATGAGGGGAGGCATGATGAGTCAGCTGAGTTATAGTGGAGGGAGGGAGGGGTGGGGAAGATTGGGGTGGAGCAAGGTGGGGAAGGAGGGTAGGAGCACAGGAATGGAATAGGGAGGATGGCTGAAAGAGGTACAATTTCCAGTAAATCATGACCACATCGAGCGGAAAGGGAGATGAGAGTGGTGTGCAATGCAGTGGAGGAGTGGGTGAGGTGGGATCTTCCAAGGGAAGAGGTAATAGGTAAGGTTACAGTTATGAGAAAAGAGGTGAGAGTGGAGAAGGGATCAACGAGGAGAATAGACTAATAGAGTGGAGTGGAGATAATATTGAAAGAGAGATCAGAGAGGTCAGAGGAAGCAAGAGTAAATCAGGGAGGGCATTTTAATAAACTGCAAGAGTAGGTTAAAAATGACACAGATCAGTGAGACAGTAGTAGAGTCATGTTAGGTCCTCTAGAAAGGTAGTGGGCAGAGTAAAGTAAAACGGTAAACAACGAGGATTAAACAGAATACATGAATACAAAAATCATAAAGTGAAAAGCGTCATGTTCTGATTATCTAGCAGTAGGCAATTAAATATTCCAATGCAAGAGATCAAATGAGGTATTTCCGGTAGGGTGCTTGTAGCACATCATGAGACTGAACAACTTGCTGCTACAACAACTGGAGTATAGATTGTCACACATAAAGAGGTCCGTAAATTCAGTATCATAAATACAATGATGATGGTCAGTAGTGATCGGGCCAAGCACCTAAGGTTCAGTAGTACCAGCCGCTGCTAGGGTTCATGATACGTCATGTGTAGGTTTGGTTAATATTTTTAGTCTGATAATTCTGAAGGACGTTGACAATTGGTGCTATGTTATGGACGGCACTCGCAGAAAGAGGAACAGCAGTGTGAATACGTAGTCGGAGTTCCTTTTGTAGTGTGCCTAGTGTGTTGCTGCTGTATGTGTGTGTTGCGCAAACACTTTACACGTTGCTTCTGGGACAAGCCTGACTGCTCGTGTCAAGCTACCAAGGGGGTGAGCAGTAGTTATCATCAGTGTGTAAGTTCCTTGACCTGACTAGAGTGGTGGTTTCTGCCTGGCTTTGGCGCAAGCCTTAGCCAACCAGAAATCCCATTTCTAACAATGACATTACCATGCATACGCTTTTACCACACAAGGTAAGTGTAGTTAAAGTAAGGTAGTCGCGACTAGGTAGTTATAGTCCCTGTAACACACATATATATTTGTTTTCACTGACAAAAAAACAGGTTTCAGGGACGTTATAGTTAGGAATTAGCATTTAACAAAGCTTAGACATTCACACAAAAAAGCAAAGGTTAGAAGGACATTCTAGTTAGTCTGACATTTCACTCGTACAAAACCAGAGACATTCAGCTGTTAGTTAGCTGAGCTAACTAAAACTTGCACCCCTGCAATGCACTTCTTATGACCTCCCATAATACATCACTCATGACCTAGTCAGTGACATCACTCATGAAATCTCAAATGACATCACTAATGACAGCATCCAGTGACTAAGCATTTTTTAAGAGTGTTAAATATATATACCAAGGTAAATTGGTGAATCAGTGGGTTTATGAGTTACTTTATGGATGACTCAGTGGGTGTGTGACTGACTGTATGTGAGTGAAAAGGTGTCTCAGTGAATGTAGTGGTGAGTGACTGATTGTGTGAATGTGTGTACCTGTCAGGCAGTTAATGTCTAAGTAGGTGTATGAGTGTGTTAGTGGGTACGTGAATGGCTATATGGGTAATTGATTGGTTGTCTGACTATCTCTATGGTTGTCTGCATTTGTGGGTGAGGAGGTGTATGACTGCCTGTATTAATCAGTGAGTTGGTGAGTCAGTGGCTGTATGGGGTACTGTTGCTTGTGTGAAAAGCTGTATGGGTTAGTGAGTTTCTGTATGGCTGTGTCAGTGATTGAGTGCAGGTGTCAGTACGGGTGAGTAACTGAGTATGTGAAAGGTAGTATATATGAGTGACTGTATGAGTGAATGAATGAATGAATGAGAGTTGCTATATAGATGAGTTCATGCTTCTGTCAGTATAGCTGAGTGAGTATGTGTTACACACTCACAAACTTACTTACTAAAAGAAATAGTAACTGTTTAGATGAATAAGTGGCTGTATGATTAACTGTATGGCTGAGTGTCTCTGTGAGAGTAGTTCTATGGGTGACTCACTCTGTGTGGGAGCGCTTGATTGGCTGTATGAATGGATCTGTCAATGGCTGTATTAGTGCCTGAGTGCGTCTGAGTGGCAGTATGGGTGAGCTAGTGGATGTGTGTATACATCAATGAATCAGTGAGTGGGTGTGTAAGGACTGTATGGCTCTATGAATGGGTTTGTGAACAGTTGTGTGGAAGTGGCAGTGGGTGTATAAAATATTGTAAAGGGGTGTGAGTGGGTGCGTCAGATGCTGTGGATGATGTCATCACTGATCTCATCAGTAATGTCATTGGAGTTGTCATCAGTGATGTCACTGACCATGTCATGAGTGATGCAATATGGGAGGTCATAAGCAGTACATTGCAGGGGCACGAGTTATAGTTATCTAAGCTAACTATAAACGGCTACATTTCCCTGGTTTTGTCGGACCAACTAAAACGTCCCTCTGACCTTTGTTTTTTTTCTGTTAATTTCCAAAGGTTTTGTAAATGCTTATTCCTAACTATAACGTCCCTGAAACGTGTGGTTTTTTTCAGTGCATTTCTAAGGTTCTTTAAATGCTAATTTCTAACTAGAACGTCCCTGAGACCTGTGGTTTTGTCAGTGAATTTCTATGGTTTTTGAATAGCAGTTAGGTTTGCAGAGTGGTGGAGAAAGGGGGCTGGGCCTCCAACCAGCTCCCAGGTATTCCCCTGCATAGGGCTTAAAATGAGGTACCAGGAGGTCCTCTTGGCCCCCAAGGGCCCTCAGGAGTAAAGTGGACTTCACCCGCAATCAGTAGTTGTCGTGACCTGACAGATAAGAACCGGAGAACAGTAGGACCCTGTGGGTCATGAGGGATGTCACCAGACACCACATTAGGTTAGGGGACAGAAAGGACACCAGATCGACCAGGACGGACAGAGGAGAAGAACGTGCATGTGACCTGCAGCAGATGTAAGAGAAATAAAGAAACCTTGAATGACCAACCTGTGTGCAGAGTGTAATATTTATCCAGTGCCCGATAGCCCGACGTGTGCAGAGTGTGGTATTTATCCAGTGCCCGATAGCCCGACGTGTGCAGAGTGTGGTATTTATCCAGTGCCCGATAGCCCGACACAACAACTGGCCACGAAGGGTGAGACGAGCAGACGCGCAGATCAATGCACATCGATTGACGGCGACATCGAAGTATCAAGAAGAACCAGGTGCCCACCCTGGATGTGCCAAGAAAAGAGAAGGAAATGAGCAACATCGGAGCCCACCCGACCACGTCTGAAGAATCGCCTGGCAAACTGCGGTAAGCGCGAAGGAACCCGTGATCTCGCGAGAGTCTCGGCGGCCATCTTGAGATCAGGCGGCTGAACCAATCAGAGGCGAGATCGGGTAAGCGGCCATTTTCAAGTCAGGCGAGCGAGATTTCTATCGCGAAATCTCGCGAGAAAAGCGCGGCCAGTTTAGAAAAAGGACAACACAAAGAGGGGCCATAGAAATCAACAGAGCGGCCATTTTAAGGTCAGGCAAGGAAGAAAGAAGCAGGAAAAGATAAGAACAAGACAAAATAAAGGCAAAAAGGTACAGGAAAGCCCAGAAAAGGCTAGGCAAAGGAAAATAAAGGAAGGAAGAAAAAAAGAAAAACAGAGAAGAAAAAAAAAGGCAAACAAAATAAAAGGGAGGAAACCGACAGTAAAAGAAGATAAAGGCAAAGAGCAAAAGAAACATAAAACAACGCAAAAAGGAGCGAAAGAACAAGAAAAAAAAGTAGATAAAGGCAAGAATGGCAGACCCAAAGCCCAACACACAATACAGGAGACCACTGCCGTTCAACTTATCGGAGCCACAAACAGAAATTAGATGGGTGAAGTGGATCAGACGGTTTGAAAGATATATGGAAGCAACAGATGTTGCAGATGGAAAGAGACTAGGGTTACTGCTGAACTTAGCCGGGGATGACGTCGAAGAACTTCTAGTGACACTACCTACCGAAGAAACAAAGACATACGAGAAACGAAAGAAATGCCTGACGGCCAAATTCGACCCACAACGGAATATTGACTTTGAACGATATACCTTTACTATTGCGTGTCAACAAGCAGACGAGACGCTAGATGACTTCGCGACAAGGCTGAGAGAATTGGTGACACATTGTGAGTTCGACAAATTCGATAACGAACAAGCAATAAGGCTACGGATCATAGAAGGCTGTCGCGACACAGGATTCAGGGCAAGAATACTCAAAGAACTGACCTCATTGGACAACATCCTGTCACTAGCGAGAGCAGAGGCGAGAGCAACGGAACGTGCCAAGGAAATGGAAAGAGGGAAGAACGTTGAAATCGAAAGTGCACACCTCATGACAAACAGATATCGCACAGGCCGATGGAAGAATGACTGGAGGGAACAAAAAGAGAGGAGACCACCTGAAGGAACGTGCTACAGGTGCGGAATGGAATTTCCACACAGAGGCCCGTGCCCAGCGTTTGGCCAGACGTGCAGAAGATGTAATGGAAGAAATCACTACGCCAGCATGTGCCAAGGTGTACAATTCAGAGACGACAGAGGAAGAACAGGAAGACAACAAGAGTCGACAACAAGGTATGTCAGGTATGTCGACAGGGAAAGGAGAAGTTCATCACGAGGGTCAGGCGAAGAAGCGGAAGAAGAGAAAGTGGAAAGACTATACCACATGTCGGAGGTACACACAGAGCTGAGTGGGAAAGACGAAAAAGAAGAAACGACACCTAACAGACAGAAGCACACCAGGAAAGACTGACTCGGCCAAGATAAGAGTAGGAGCGCATGAAGCGGAATTTGTACTGGACTGGTGCAACATGCAATGTCATGTGTGTATCAGAGTACGAGAGGATGGAAATCAAGCCGACACCGAGAGCATCCAAGGTGAAGGTTTTCACTTGGGGATCAAAGAAACAGGTAACAAACCTGGGAAAGTTCACAGAGGAACTGAGATATGAAGACAAAAAGAACAAAGAGGACATCCATGTTCTAAAGGGAGATGTCCCAGGACCATGCCTGATGAGCAACAGCACCGCCCAAACAATGGGCCTTATAACAATGACATATGAAAAAGACAAAAGACACACTGAGAGCAAGCGAGGAGAAGACGCAGGGACCAGAGGAAGAGAACGAAAAAGAATTACTGAGGGAACGAACACAACAAAGCGCGGCCGTAGAAAGAGAATCTAGAAGCAGACAGAGTGGCTGGCAAGCGGAGAGCAGACGGAGGACAACCGAAAAACAGGAGCAAAACTGATGGCGGAGAACAACGACCAAGAAGAAGAGAGGCTGGCGAGCGGAGAGCAGACGGAGGACAACTGAAAAACAGAATCAAAGCTGATGGCAGAGAACAACAACCAAGAGGGGAATGCAAGGGGACAAAGAGACTAAGTGATAAAACGTAAGAGACAGAGACTGGGGAGAAGGGTCGACCAGACTTATGGTCTCTCTCTCTCTCTCGTTCTCTTTCTCTTTCTCTCTCTTTCTCTCCCTCCCCCCCGCCCCACAACGAATGGTACCATGAACATTTGTTTGCAACAAAGGGGGAGATGTCGTGACCTGACAGATAAGAACCGGAGGACACTAGGACCCTGTGGGTCATGAGGGAGGTGACAAGGTCACCAGACACCACATCCGGTTAGGGGACAGGAAGGACACCAGATCGACCAGGACGGACAGAGGAGAAGGACATGCATGTGACCTGCAGCAGATGTAAGAGAAATAAAGAAACCTTGAATGACCAACCTGTGTGCAGAGTGTGGTATTTATCCAGTGCCTGATAGCCCGACACAACAGTAGTGTGCCAGGATGCATGTTTGCAGAGTAGTGGAGAGTGGGGGCGTGACCTACGAAGACCTCTTGGCAATCCCACTGTGTGGGACTTACGGGAGGTAACAGGAGGGGTAGTTGGCCCCCAAGGACATCCGCGGGTGCCTCTCTTATTACCTCCAGTAAGTCCCATACAGCAGGATTTCTGAGTTCTGATCGTATGCACACACTCTTTGTCCATCGCTTTGCGAATGCTAGGGGTCCTTAAGGGCCAACTAGCCTACCTGTTACCTCCATGAGGGCCCACACAGTAGTATTGCTGAGAGATGGTTGCAGGTCATGCCCCCATTCTCCACCACTCTGCAAACACGTCTCCTAGCGCACACTTGGTTGGGGATGAAGCCCCCTTGCCTCTTTGGTGTCCCTGGGGTAAAATACTGGCCCTCCTATTACCTCCAGTAAGTCCCTCACAGCTGGATTGCTAAGAGGTGGTCAGAGGCTATGCCCCCTTTCTACACCACTCTGCAAATGCGCCTCCTGGCACACTGCTGCTTGGGGGATGAAGTCTATTTTACTCTTGAGACCCTCAAGAGGCAAGGGGACCTCATGAACCCACCAGCAGTGCGTCGAGAGTTGAGTTTGCAGAGTGCTGGAAAAAGGGGGAGTGGCCTCCAACCACCCCATAGCAATCCTTCCTGTGTGTAGGGTTTACTGGAGTTAACGGGTGGGCTAGCTGGCCCCTAAGGACCCTCCACAACTAAGGGCACTTCATCCTCCAACCAACAAGGTGCCAGGAGGCGCTTTTGCAGAGTAGTGAAGACTGGGGGTGGGGCCTTGGTGAGTTGCCCGCTTTTGTTTTTCTTTTCATTTTATGAAGGGGGGCTGTGTGCCCCCCCTTTTCTTTACCCATTGGGGCCCTTGGGGCCTTACCCATTAAAAATAAAAATAGTAATAAAATGGGAGGGGCCGTGTGGGTCCCCCTCCCCTGGCCAATTTCAGCCCCAGGGACCCCATTCCCCAGGGCCCAACTTTTTTGTCGTATTTATATTTAAGGAAGGGGTCCATGTGGCCGCTCTTTTCTGTGCCAGTTTTGGGCCCAGGGACCTCATCCCCTGGGTCATGGCCACATCATATCCTTTATTTCAAAATATAAAAATAGGTAGGGGGGACCGCGCCAACCCCCTACCCGGGCCATATTTGGCCCGTGGGGACCCCATCCCCTGGAGCAGGGCCAGGACATTGGGGACTGTGGGGGGAGCCTCAATGCCCCGTGGTCCCTGCCAGATCCCTGCCAAATCAAAAGGTAATCTGCTTTGCTCTACCTATAACTGCGAGAACACCAATTTAAACAGAAGAAATTCTGATTATTCGTATCCAACCACACATCTACATCCTCAGTTCAGGTTGTTTCTGGATCGAACTGCAGCTTTGGTTCTTAGCGTTTAACATCTTGCCCTCCTTGGACGTGATGAACAGAAGGCCTCTTTTGATCATTGTTTCTTCACGTTGACACAATTTTCTTCGAAGGCCTATCCGTCATCTAATACAGTCAATGAGCCTTTCTCTGGGTAGCAAATATTATGATAATCAACATGCAAGGGAAAGCGCAAACCTACTGGCAAAGCAAAATGCCTTTCCACTTAGGCCTCTAGTCTGGCTAATTCTAGTTAAAAATGTTAATGTGCTCTTTGAATGCCTTATTAGATATGCAAGTGGAAACTTTGTAATGAATGTAAAACATGAGTAAATGAGTACATGTCTACATATTTACATTGTATGCGTATGTTTCAAGGCTATATTGCAATTAAGTTGAAGAATACATTTACATAAGACTTGCATCTCCATGTTTAAAATGAATATTCGTGTACGTATCTTAATCTCTAGTTTCTACAGTGAATGTGTTTCAGTAATGTGTTTAAATGGGTCACACACGTAATCTAAGGCACACAGAGAATATAATGTCAAGTGAACGTGAATATTTTGCGCTTCTGTGACTTACAAAGGTGGAGTCTAACTTGCCCTGCTCCACAGGTGAGCTAACAATTCATTGCTCAACCAGCTGACAGTTGGACACTGTCCTGATATTTTGGTGTGCGTTATTCAGCTTCTCCTGGCCCATTTCCCTGTTTAGGTGATAAATGCATTGGACAGTGACAAGTCCTTCTCCGGAAAACCTTCACTTGCGGTTTTTCCTTCCAAACATGGCATTTAAGGGAAGCCGGTTGTTGCAGTAAGTTAGGCCATAGACGACGGCATAGCTGACAGATCTGAAACAAACTAAAGTTTCAAACTACATCACTGGCACCTGCTCTTTCCTCGTCTGGCATCTAGATCTCGAGCTGTTGCACACACTTCCGCCTTTTTTCTCGTATGTAAAGCAGTGATCTCATATGTGTTCTTATTGAAAGGTAACGGTGACTCGGGACCTATATTAATTATTGTTAACTGGTTTTGAACACCTGCTATGAGTAAAAGTCCGTGTAAATCCAGCAGGGGGCGGACTTAATACAAGATAGATCAAATCTACAACAATCACCTTATCTTTTTGGAAATGTATGGAACATTACCACACCTGTACACGACTGCCACCCAGTGGCTGCATTCCCAATTGCAACCCTGTCTTTTTCCCAATAGCCCTTCCAATCGGTCTCCATTTTTTTGTATTTCAATAGTAACTGGTGACTAATTTCAATGTATAGCTAAACGGTTCTGTACTTTTCTGTCAATCATTCACTCCATTCTGCACTGCAAGTTTTCTGCAATTCATTCTCCGCCTCCATTATGTGTTTAATCAGCACTGTAATACCCGCTATCAGAGGTGAGATCCGGTCTATTGCAAAGCATCTTGACAAAGTTCAGTATCAATGCAACTCCGATACTATCACAAACAAAGACGTACAATGTCATCCAACTATACCTATCTCTATGCGTGCCCTGAAAGTGTGCATGCAAAACTGCCACTCTGCTAATACTTACCATACCTTTATTGCTGACACTAGATCAGCGTTAAATGTTGGTTTCTTCTTCCAAACTGAAATGTGGTTGTGTTCCGTCTCTCTGCCCAATGTAGTCGATCTAGTTTCCCCTGATTACATTTTGACAGCAGACAGTTAACACAACTTTTTTAAGGTGCGCTCATTTTCATTGTCGATTTGCTGTGTACCAATTCCTTCCACAAAATCTGACTTCTTCAAAGTCCTCCCAGTTGCCTGGACGTTCTCGTCAGTCACCTCTTCATGTAATAAACCACTCACCAGGTGGGGCCACAAAGCTTTCATTAATTACTTCACTATTTTTGTAAACCAATAGTTACTAAAAAGCTAAAGATTTACCTGGGAAATGTTAATACTAACGGAGAGTCATCCAACAGATGGCTATGCCCAGGCACTAAAAAATGCTTTTCGAACTCAGCCTTCTTCACGTCTCCAGTTCTCAACTGGGTGTAAAGGGAAAACCTCAAAATCCAGTATTTCACCATACATACAAAGTTGACTGGTTAAGCCTAATTGAAGTAGATTGGTCGGATCATCTTATTGTTCCTTTTCTCATAAACTCTTCCTTTCCTCTGTCCAAGGTACATTCATCTTCTGTAATTATAATAAAAAGGCACTTAAAAAGTCTTCTGTTCTTCAGCAGCCAAAGACACTGAATAAAGTCCTATCAGATGCCTCCATCTGTCATACTTGAATGAATCGTTTGAGAGCTACGAGAGAGCTGTTCGAAGCAGCGTAGACTTAATTGCTTCTGCCATAAAACTCAAGACAATAAAAAAAAGCTGATATGGAATCTGGAACAGCCCACAATGAATTACCGTTGAGTATAAAAAGTAAGCAGAAACACTAGGTGGAGGCCCATAAGATTTTTTGTTTTTGTTTAAATCTCGTTTCTCGTATCACGCCCCCCAGGGGGGTAAGGCAGGAAGTGATTACAAATTATTACACACAATAGAGGGTTACATAGCAATGATTCGAAGTACATGAAGTGATCTTCTTGTGACAAGTGGCCATAACCTCGCCCGATTTTGCCCCTACCAATGGGTCCGTTAGCATGTAAAGTGGAGTTTGGAGTGTATTGTGCTAGGGCCCTCGACTCCGTTGTTGTGAGAATGCGTGGCAATAGAGGTGTATATGTGTGTCGTTCCCATGTGTGTCGTCATAAGCCTGTAATTCCGTGATAAATACTGATGAGGAAATAATGCGCCGGCCTTGGAGCTACCGGCCTGTAATTAAAAGAAAACCGTGGAACCATAGGGGGAACTTTTCCTAGTGTAGCATGTGGTGCTGGACGTGTGTGGCTCACTGGTCGGGGCCAGCGGGCGCGGTAAGCGGAGGGTGTTAAGATCCATGAGTTAAATGGTCAATGGGGAGGGGGTGCAGCTGGCGAGGGGGTGCCCCGGGGCGGGAGGGGGGGCATTTGCCGGGGTCAGCGCTACCAACCTGCTAGTGACCCACAGTAGATCCGCTCCGTTACGTGTGTGGGGGGCTCAGGTGTCTGGTAATTGAGTGGGGTGTCACGGGGAGGTCTGGGTGTGAGGGGGATGGATCTGGTATGACTTCTGGGGTCGTTTCGTGCTTAAATTGTATGAGCAACTATGCCCATTCTAGAGAGCTAGGGTTCTTTCGCATTCACTTTGCTTCCTCGTCTCGTAAAAGCTCCTCCTCTGCCGCCCCCCATTTGTTCACCGCTCCTGTCCAGGCTGCTTCCGGGGGGCCCGAGGGGGCCCTCCAGTGCATGGCGATAGCCCTTTTTGCCAATAAGAGGGCGAAGGAGGCGAACTTCCACTGCAGTTTCTCCGATATCTTTCTGTTGTAAGTCCCCAACGCGCAGACTTCACAGGATTCTATTTTTGGTAGGTTGACTAACGTGCGAAGGGTCTGGTGTATCTTGGTCCAGTATTGGCATAGGGAGGGGCAATCCCAAAATATGTGTTTAATATGTGCTGCAGGCAGGTTACAACGCGGGCAAAGAAATGGTGTGTCCGGGTAGTATCGTTGAAGTTTATCTGGCGTAAGGTAGGCCCGGTGGAGAATGTTAAATTGTATATGCTTAAATCTCGCGTTTCTGGATACTTTTTTGGTGTATTCCAGGGCGCGTTTCCATTCCGCGTTGTGGAACACCCTGCCTACGTCATCCTTCCAAGTCTGTCGTAGGGTGTCTAGGGAGACGTTTGTCAGTTCCCTAATGGCTTTATAGTGCCACGTTACTAGATGTCTGCCGGATCGCATACGAAGTATTGTATGGAGCTCCGGGTGTGCGGGTGGTTCCCCGTCTTTCAGGTCCCAGAACGATCGTGTGTTCTCTAGGAGCTGTCTATGCACGAGGAATTGGCCTCGCGGGAGGTCATACCATTCGACCATCTGTTCGTATGTGCACAGATGTCCGTCCTGGATCAACTCAGCTATCTGTTACATCATGATCGGTCCAGGTTTGTAAACTCCTGGTGGTGAAGTGGTGTTCCCCTTTGAGGGAGATCCACCAGCGGTAATAGTGGGGAATACAGCGGTACGCCCTTGGAGTGTCGGTGAATGTGCATCATACACTTGCGTGCTATGGATACCTGGAGCGGGTGGGTGCGGGACGGTTTGGTTCCCGGTAGGAGCATGTGTCTGATGACCGGGAGAAGTATCTTGCCGGTGTCTGTTGTTGTTTCCACTACATGGCGCTCCGCCGTCCACTGGGACAGCCACTAAAGTTGCACCTAGGCCGCCCTCTGTGGTGGGTAACTGTAGTTTACTGAGCGCTACTCTATGCCGGCAATTGCCCCATATAAGCGTCGTGAGCAAGGTGTCCAGTTCCCGGAAAAAGGATCTGGGTGGGATCACCGGAAGATTGGTAAAATGATAAAGTAGTCTGGGCACCATTATCATTTTTCCTAGGGCTACCCGGCCGATAGGTGTTAGGGGCAGAGTTTTCCAGAAGGCCACCGCTGATCGTAAGCCAGCCAGCACCCTGCGGTGGTTGCCTTCGTACAAGTCCACCGGGGATTGGTACATTCGTACTCCTAGGTATCGGGGGCCGCTCCGTTCCAATGGCGCGGTTGTGTGCCTAGCGTTACCGTATGTGGTGCCAAATGGGGGGCTGAGCGGGTAGACGGTTGACCTTGAGTCCTGAGATAGTGCCGAAGGCTTGCAGGGTGTTCCATATTGGGGTGAGATCCCCTTTCACGTCGCGGACGTAGATCAATAGGTCGTGTGCGTATAGGGAGACACAGTGCGTTGTCTCCGCTAACAGTATCCTCCAGCCTTCACCCTCCTCTCTTAGCCGTATGGCGAATGGTTCGACCACTAGCGCGAACAGGAGGGGAGAGAGCGGGCACCCCTGCCTGGTGCCTCTTTCGATTGGGAAGGGATCTGAAATTAGTTTACCGATTCTTACCCTAGAGGGGAGTCCTTTGTACAGGAGCCGCGTGTATGCCAGCAGGGTCTGACCATAATTCAGTGACTGAAGGACCGCGAACAGATGTGACCACAAAGGTGTGTCAAACGCCTTTTCGAGATCGAATATCAGGCATGCTGCTCAGGGGCACCTGCCTCGCACACTGTCCTGTATGTGGAAGAGCCTCCTCAAATTGTGTGAGGTGTTGCGCCTGGGTACGAATCCGCACTGGTCGGGGTGTATCAATGTGGGTATGAGTGGACTGTAACAATCTGCTAATATTTTTCCTAGGATTTTACAATCCGCGTTGAGGAGTGTGATGGGTCTGTATGAAATCGGTGTGTGGGGTCCCTGTGGGGTTTCAAAAACATCACCATGATGGATTCCCGGAACGATGCAGGTAGGATCCCTGTTGACAGGGCCTCCTCATGTGCGAGATGGGGCACTATCTGGGCTTTGAATTTGCTATAATATTCCAGTGGGAGCCCAACCATCCCCGGTGATTTCTTTCGAGCGAGGGACCCCATGGCGCATTTAATCTCTGATGCTGTGATTTTGCTGTCTAAGTTTCTTTGGTCTTCTGGGGATATGGCGGGAAGTCTGTGTATGCCTAGGAATTGCTGTAATGCGTCATGTGGCACTGGCGCAAGGTTGCGGTATATACCTATGTAGTAGGTGCGAAATGTTCTAAGGATACCAGATTGGGAGTAGTGAAGACGGCCTGTATCATCTATCAGCTCTGTGATGGGTTGCGAAGCGGTGTCCTGTTTGGCCATCCATGCTAGGAGGGCGCCCTCCCTGTTACCCTCCCTGTGTATGCGGGTTGCATATTTACAGAAGTTATATTTCCGTAGGTCCCGGAGCGTTTCCGCGTAGATCAGTTTCGCCGCTCCTATTTGTTCTGGGGAGACCCCGCCCAGGTCCGAGTCTCGGGATAATCCTGCCAATGTCAGTTCCGCGTCGCTTAATGCCCTTTCTAGCGTTCTCCTCACCCCCACTATCTGTTGGATGCAGTGTCTGCGTGCAGTGACCTTGTACACGTCCCACTCCAGGCCTCTAGTGGAAGCAGAGCCCGCGTTGCATTGGAAGTGTGCACTGATGAAGTCCCCGTGTGTACGGCAAAAGGCCTGATCGGTGAGGCTCTCTTGGGGGAGTCGCCATGTGGGAACCGGGGGGTGGGGGGCCGCCAGCGCAGGGTCACCACATGTGCGTCGTGGTCCGACACTGTGCGTCCGAGGTAGTCAGTGTGTTCTATAGTTGGTAAGAGTGTAGAGGAGCATAGGTATCTGTCTAGGCGCACCCTATGTTCGTGTGGGATAGAGTGGAAGGATTAGAATCTGGTTGTTGGGTGACGTGCTCTCCAGGCGTCTATCAGTGCCCAGCGACACACCCAATTGCTTAAACTCTCAGTTTGTTTGTGTGCCGGGCAACTTCGTTGGGGGTGGGGGTGATCTGTCGGAGTAAATCTAATACACAGTTGTAGTCCCCTCTTAATAGCCAAGGGATCGCAGTATAGCGGGCCAGGATTCCAGTCAGCTCATCCCAATATCGGTCCTGCTCTGTGTTCGGGGCATAGATGCTACCGAGCAGCATTGGCTGGCCTTCTATTAGACCGCTGATAAAGGCATATCGCCCGTCACGGTCTACCAGTCGGGTTTGTTCTTTGAATGGCACTCTGGGTCTGATCCACACCAACGCGCCTCTTGCGAAGGCAGAGTATTTCGTGGCACATATGATTCCCCGCCATTTTCGGTGAAGTCGGCCCACCTCTTGGTCTGTCAGGTGGGTCTCCTGTAGGAGGGCCACTTGCGCCTGTTTAATGTAGGCGTGGATGGAATATCGTTTAGCGGCTGTGTGCATACCCCTGACATTTAATGTTATGACTTTAAGATCCGAGTGTGGTGGCGTGGGTGTCATGATATGATTGTGTCATGTGAGGGGCTTGTGGGCCTCCCGCCCCCACCCCCGGCCCCACCCCGGCCCCGCCGACCCAGAGACCACTGCCCCGAGTCCCCACCTCCATGTCCGCCGGTTGCATTGTGACTAGGAAAATAATAGCATATATGTTGGGAATAAGTTTTAACTTCAGGAAACGTTCCCAACTGGGGGGACCTATGGCAATACGTCCAAACTGTGGAACATGTAAGTTCGTTAGTTCGTTGCTGCGGGGTGGTGGCTTGGTTTCCTCTCCGGCGCCGCCGGCTCCACTATCAAAGATTGAGTGACTATGAAAGTGGCTCCACAGGTGTCTTGAGCGCTGCCGGGCGTGTCCGGGGTAGTGCGATGTCAACCCAGTTGCGCTCGGGGTCCAGTCGTCAGATCGGATCTCTTACACTGTCCTGGGCCGCTCGGGACCAGAGGGGCGGAGCAGCGCAGGCGGCGCTACTGTGGTGTGTGACCTCCTCATATTTGTCTCTTGTTACATCAGCAAGTCTGAGGTCTGGGGTGTCACCCTCGGGGGTGTTTGGGACCCTTCACGGGAGGCCTGAGCGTCACTGGTTTCTTCCTGAGCTGAACAAATGCGGTACGTTGTCCAAGTCCGGTGTTTCCTCAGGCGGGCCAAGTGCAGCCACAGCTTTGAGCGCTCTTCTAAGTTCTGCTATGATCTGGGTGAGGTCTGGGGAGCCTTTCCCCGATGGGGTGGAGCGGGTGCTGAGTTGTCAGGGTGACTCCGGCTCTGTCCCCGTGGCCGTTGCCCAGGTGGATTGTTCTGCGAGCTCACCGGTGTCGGGAGGCGCGGAGTGTGCTGCTTTGCCCAGGTGTCTGCTTCTTTTGGGTCAGTAAAGAAATGTGTGGTGCCCTCGTGGATTACCTTGAGTTTGGCCGGGAATAAGAGGGCATATTGAATATTATTTTGCCGAAGTGTCCGCTTCACCGCCTGGAAGGTGACTCTGCTGTTGTACTGCCGGGAGTAGTCTGGGAAGAGCATGACTTGCTTATCCTCCACTTGTATTCGCCCGTGTGTTCTGGCTGCTCAAAGAATTGCGTCCCTATCTCTGAAGTAGGAAGTTTCAGCAGGAACGGTCTCGGGGGTAGGCCCGGATTCGGCCTACGTGCTGGGACTCTGTGCGCCCGTTCCACTGAGAAGGGGGTCAGGTCTGTGGATGGCGTGAAGGTTGTGATCCAGTCTGTGAGGTATTGTATAGGGTCAGTCCGCTCCACCCCTTCCGGTAAATTCATGACGCGGAAATTACTCCTACGGGAGCGCCCTTCCAAGTCGTCCGTTTTGTGTTCCAGGGTTTTGAGTCTAGATTGGAGGTCAGCTATGTCGCGGTGGTGGTGTTGCACCTGTGGGTGTAGTGTCTGTAATTCCTGTTCTCCCTGGGACACTTAAACCGACAATTTCCTATGGTCATCTCGGAGAAGATTGAGGTCCGTAGCTAAAGAGTCAAATTTTTGTTCCATCGCCACTCTGGAGTGTTCTATTGCTGCGAGCACTTGGTCCAGTTTTCTGGACGTGGAGTCCGTCTTGTCCTGTTCGTTCCGCTGTGCTGTCTGTGTCTGCGCTTGGCATTGCGGTGTCTGCGGGTCCGCATCTGGTATGGTTGCCGCTGTCCGGCGGCCCATTGTGAGGGGTGAGGGGGTCTCCGTAGGGCGTCCCCAGGGCAGCAGCCGCCGGCGTGAACCGAACGTCAGGGGGCTTATATTCGGGTGAACCCCTCAGTAGTTTGACTCCTCTCCCAATTTCAGTCCATATGGAACCTGCAGGTGGCAGGCCACCTGGCGGTGGGGGCGCTTTGTGCCTTGTGGGGCCGGGAATTGGTGATTATCTGGCACTGTGGATGGTAGGCCAGTGGCGGTAGCGGCGGGATAGCCCCAGAGTCACAGTAAGGGTGGTTGTTGTTCCCAAGTCACTCGTTTCCCCCCCCCCCCCCCCCCCCCTGCAGCTTATGGTCTTCTGTTGGGAGTTCCCTCATGTTGGCCCAACTGTCCGGTGGTCATCGCTCCGGGAGTCGCGTCTCAGGTGGGGGTCACGCCGTGGGGGGGGGGACCGCGGTCCATGCCTCTTCAAAGCACTAAACGGGATCCATGCTGGTGACTGGGTGACCCCTGCCTCGTCCCATCAGCGTCCCTGGCAGCCCAGGTTGTAGGGGATGAGGGGCTGTTCCTGTGGGGGATGGGTCACCTCCAGTCGCATAGGCCATCCTGGCCTCCCTGGACTCTTCGATTATGTGGGTGTATGGTACTCCCTTGCCTACCCAGTCGCAATGCCTCCTCACCTGCTGCACGGTTGTGAGTGTTACGCCTGGTGTCCACTGCTAATTATGACCTGGGGAAGTGCTGCGTCTCTCTCCCTGGCCCGGAGCATCCTCAGATGCCGATGGGAGGCCCGCCTACCAGGGCAGCTCCTCGGGTTTCAGTCCCTGACGTATGGCTGGGGGCTGCATGGGTCTTCGCCGAGAGGAGCAGCCCGCGTCACTCTTGCGGCAGCGTTTCTGGCAGGCAGGGCCGTTGAGACAAAGGACCTGCTCGGTGGGGGATGGGCCGCCCTCGAGCTCGGTCCGTCCGCGCTCCGCTCCTCCCGCTTACAATGCCGGCTCTCGACGGCTCCACTCCTCCTCACCGCTGTCTCGTAGTCATCAGCCGCTGACTCGCCTGTGTCACGCCGGGGGTTTCCCATCTGCCTTGCTGTCAGAGCGCGCAACACTCTAGCGGCGCCGCTCCACTTCGTGGCCGCCATCTTGCCCGGGCTCGCCTGGGGAACACATTGCTGCGCCGTGGGCTCATTCTGAGTCATTTCCCGATGTTGTGGGCACCTCCGGGCCGTCTATGGAGGTTCCGGTGCCTAAATCTGCCCACATATCTGCTGTTGTACCATGGAGGGTCTCGTAGCAGGCCTTTGAAGTGGGCCGGCAGCAGGAGCCTTCGGAAGATCGGTCCGCCATCTTAGGCGGCTGAGCCACGCCCCCCCGTGGAGGCCCATAAGATATTTCCATAGAAAAATAAATTGTATGTCCGCTGTGGATTCTCATTTCTACATGAAGGTAAATGTCCCGCCATTCTACAGACATGCAAGAGCTGTGGGGAAGTAAGCCATTCCTAACTGTCTGCAAAGCAAAAGAGGAACTAAGTGCATTACGACAAGAAGAGAAAATGGGTGCCAGAAACTTCCAGAAGCATTCTAGCCATGCCCAAAACAGCAAACAGCAACATCAATTGAGGCAAATTGAGACTAAACTAAGTCCAAAGGCTTTTCAACATCATAGTCAAGCGACAATGAAGAATGGGTGTGTAATGGCGATGTCAACCGAAGAACAACATGCACATGTAGGATTGGCTGCCTGCAAAGAAGAACACAAGTTAAAGAGAGATCGCCACATGAGGTGACCAAATTAATTTGGACAATGCCCTACATTAAGGCTAAAGGTGAATGGCTGCCCCATAACTTTTATTATAGACAGTCGTGTATCGACCAATATCATGTTGGCAGAAAAATATAATGAGCTGTCTCTGGTATCGCATCTAATGCCGTTGAAAAAAAAGGTGTACACCTGAGCTGCTTCTCTACACCATTGGAAAGTAAAGGATCCTTCGTAGCTACCATGAAGAATTAGAAAACAGTACAAACACCAATTTATGTCCTCCCTGGTACTTCAACAGGTGCTTGTCTACTCCATAACAGCGCTGCTGCTGACATGGGACTGATATCCATCAACTACAACCACAATGCACATTCTGAAATAGTAAGTCAATTCCCTTCGTAATTTCACGGACTGTGAAAACTCAAGACAATGAAGGTGTGTAGGAAGGTGGATACCTGACTATGGTTACCCCAGATTTTTTGCCTTGTGTTTAGCTCGTTTTCGACTTAGTTGGCCTGGGACCATGCTATTCAGAGTCCCAGGCTATCTGCTCTCTCTTTAAAATTGACTCCATGTACCCTACGTGCATAACTAAATTGGTATTGGACACCTTATCAGCCCCTGTACAGTGCACTATAGGTGTCCAGGGCATAGGTGCATCCAAGGCCTACCAGGGGCTGCAGCATATCTTTTGCCACCCCTGGCTGGCCATCCAAACTGACACAACTGGCTGATCACTCAGCTGGGGCAAGGTCGTGTAATCACACCTTGCTTAGATGTAGTATACCTATGTCTAAACCTATATCTGGACACATATATACCTACAAGTCACTCCTATGGCAGGCCTTAACAATCCTGGAGGCAGAGTGCCTGGTTTTATGTGAGATGGTGCTCTAGCATGAGCTGAGCCTGTCTGCAGTGTTCGGAACCATTTCCTTACTGCTGTTCCAGTGATACTGCCATACCATATACTCTTAAGTGCATTATAATCCTCGCGGTTAATGCTAACTTTGGTTTGGCTTTATCAAAACATGTCGTGTTTGGTGTCATACACTTTGGAATAATACCCCCTCGCCAGTTCTGGCGATGGGGGTAACATTCCACCCTTCTAGAGGGAGAAGACATGTTACTTTACTTAAAACGCGGTTAATCCTAACCAGAGCTTCAGCATCACAAAATGGATGCTGCTACCCGACACAAGTCTGACCTCCTGCTGCTGACTGAAACTTGGCAGGGGAGGCCTGGACAAAGGGTTTCCTGTCACAGGGAGGTGTTACACCACCCCAGACAGGAGATAGTGGATTGGAGCAGGGAGGGTTGAAAGAAACTAGGCACGGCCTGGGGCACACAAGGTGTCCCATGCAAAATCCAGTCAAACCGGTTCTGGGGCACTCAAGCCCCAGCTCTGGCACAAAACTGGACAAAGGGAAAGGGGTGTAACCACCCCCTTCGTGGATCCCACCCATAGGAGGGACCTAGCAGGTAATCCATCCCCTTGATTTGGAATAAAGGTAGGAGCTGTGCTGATGCACATCAGATTATCCTGACTGAAACTTTGACTCTGGACCCTTCGACATCCCACTCGACGTGGAAGACTGAAGAATCTCCCTTGTGGTCAAGGAGTGACCACCCTGTGCAAACAGGCACCATCCAGCACCTCAATGTTTGCTTTGTTGCAGTTCCCGCCAGAACTCAAGCAACCGAGATCAACAAGACCCAGCGTTCCCGCCTTCCAACAGCCTGATCCACAGTCCCAGCAAATCTGAGACCCGTGGAGGCAACCTGAAGCGTTGGTCCGGCCATCTTGGAAAAACTATGAAGTGCTGACCATGCAGCTCCTGAGGCTTCCTCGACGCTGTGCATTGGGGTTTGAGAAGCCTCAGCCCCGCGCAGCTTTTGCTCCGAAGCTCACCCCTCCACACTCACCGAGTGCTGCGTGGGGCCCTTTTGCATTTTTCTGCTTGACGCGTTGGTCCGGTCGCTTGCCCGTTGGCTAGTGGCCCCAGTACCGACGAACCTTTGAATTTGCTCTGCTAGTCTGGTTGCTCTAGACTGTCCCTCGCTCCTCTGAAAAGGAGCACCCGCTCTAACCTTGCTGGTCCGAGTAAGAAGCAATCTTTGAATCCTGCATGGGTTGCGTTTGCCAAGGCCTGTTCACTCCGATTCGGAAGCTGACACCGCCGACAGCGAGAGCCTTTGTGGGACAGCTCGTGATTTACTCCAGGACATCCTCGGTGCCCCAGAGTCCACGTGGCAGCGGAGACAAGCTTCACAACAACCACCTGATTGCGCCCGACATTGCCTGGTTCCTTCCTGGTTCCTTCCTGGTCACTGGCTAGTGACCCAGACTCTGTCCCCTCTGCTTTCAGGTACTCTACATCTTCGTTCCACCCTTGGATCCAACCGGACTCTTCTCTCCTGGCCGCCTGCAGCATCTTCATCTCCAGGCTCCATAGATCTACACGACGAAACCTGACACACTTTGGCACCTATGCACCTGCTTCCTGTGGGTGAGGTAACTCATGAACGCCGGTGCTCCTGTATTGGTTTACACCTAGTGTCCTAGTTTAAAGTGTGGTAATTCTATTCCAGTCGGAAGACCCTTAAAACTGTAACTCGATAACTTTTACGCACCATTGACTTTGCATTGGTGCATGCGTGTGCTTTTAGCGCTGCACCTGAATCCCGCGGGCTACTCCCGTCCTAACTGCTGTTAGTCCAGTGTAGTCCCAGCGATTCCCATGGCCCCAGGCCTTATCACAGTTCGAAAAGTGATACTTATACCACTTTTTTGATATATGGTTTGAGTGGCCACCGGCCCTAGCCATAATTGTGCAACTTTCATATGTTATACTGTGCTTTTGTTTAAACGATTGTGCTTCTATACTCATAAAGAGTACAGGGGATTGTTCTAAGAATAAATACATATATTTTTTATAATATATAACTTGTCTGGTGTCCTTTCATATTACAGGATTGCATATGGTAAAACAGCTGTCTTCACATGCCCTCTTGAGTTAAGCCTTTAGGCTGCTTAGTCCATGCTACCATTAGGATAGCTTGTCTTTTAAGGTTGACTTACAACCACCACCATAAGGGATTGTTTGGACTGATACAAGGTGCCCCCAGAATTGGAGACATCATACATCAGGCCAACTTCTCACAAGGTGTCATTGAGAAGGAACCAGAGGCATCATTAAAGCACAATATCATCAACCGCTCTACTAGTCCAATGCCATGGGTTTCACCCATGGTGGTAGTGCCAAAAAAGAACAGTGGGGGTGCTGTGTGCATTATGTTGATATGCACCAGAAAACAAAGCAATCGAGAGCGACATACAGGTCCACACATCCTAGACCTGATTACACAGCTGAATGGCACCAAAGACCTGTCCTGTGTTGATTTGAACAAAGGAAATCATAAACTCTAGCTGGAAGATTACTGTGGCTACATTACTACTTATCCAACTTATGATGGTTTGTTCAGATAAAAAAGACTCCGTTTTGATGTGCCATTGGCTGCAGGAATCTTTCAGGATGTTATTAGCTGGGTAATTCAACCAATCAAATTTTAACTACAGAGATGATATACTAGTGTTTGGGGCCACAGGAAATGAGCATAACAAGCTATCTGCTTGCTGCTGCAGGTGTCACTTTGAACGCTAAAAAGTGAGTTTCACAAAACCAAACTCAAGATCTTTGGGCATAGTTTCTCAGAAGGGGAGATGCAGCCTGACCCTGAAAAAGTACAAGCTTTGTCATACACTTGCAGGATGTGACGATGTTAATATCCTTTTTAGGCATGGCCAGCTATTTCTCCAGATACATTTGTGACTTTACCATGGTGAGTCACCATTAAGAGTTGACAAAGAAGATTGTTCCTTTCCAATGCTCCTCTGAATGTGATCAAAGTTTCAAACACGCCATTGAAAATGCTATCGAAATGTCCTATTTTGGTCCATGTTATACACTGAGATCGTAGTAGATGCAAATCTGGAGGGGTTGGGCACCATTCTTGCTCAACACAATGGGGATACAAATGTTAAGAAACACCCTGTGACCTATGCTAGCAGAAGTCTGTCTCAGACTTAATGTGCCTATTCTCAGCCAGAAAAAGAGAGCCTGGCTGTAGTGTGGGCTTGTGAGCATTTTCATGTGTTTGTTTGGAAAGAACTTCACCCGTGTCACTGACTGCAAAGCATTGCTCACCATTTTCGAAAATCTGAAAGCCAAGATGTCCCTTCGCATCTATAGTGGAGGGTTGTGATTACAAGTCTATTACACTATTGTGCATAAGTCTGGGAAGGATCAATACACCGCAGATTTCTTTTCATAAGTGCCGATATGCCACAGTGCAACGTACAAAGCTGCTGAAGATAATACTAGTTTCATAGTAAAGATAAGTATGCCTGCAGCTCTAGCCATTGAGCAAATTCAAGCTGCTAGCAACGCCGACCGAGATATACCCGCACTTAAGGATATCATGGCAATGCAATCCAGGAGAAGGCAAACTCGACCTCTCATAGATGTTGAATATCAAAAATGTGCAGGACGAACGTTCTGTTACTCAATAAGTTATGGTGCTAAGAGGTTAGAGGGTTGTAATACCTGAGAGCTTGAGGCAACATCTCATTGAATTGGCACAGGAAGGACATTGTGGCATTGTGGCCAGCTAGAGAGCCCTCAGCAAGTTTGATTTCCTCGCCTCGATGAAAGAGTTGAGAAGGAATTGGAAGCATGCCACCGGAGTAACTGCTCATCTCCCATGACTTGCATTCAACCACTAATGACCAAGTCATTGAGAGGTTGGATGACATTTTTGAAACATGGGGTGTTCCTCCATTCTCAAGTCTGACATATGTCCACCCTTCCATTTTGCCAGGTGGTAGTAGAACTTCTTTACCTGTTCGCCTTGATCTGGGAGACTGGTTGGAGTACTTAGATATCTCATTGAGTAACTCTATTGTATATATGTTGTCTATATTTTTTATTTAACAAAGGGTTTGATGTATCGTTGTGTGATCATGTGCAGTAGGACCGTATGTGCTCTAGAGCTGGGGTGGCTAAAAAATGTGTTTTATGAAATGTTATTAGCACAAAGTGATCTTGCTTAGGGTATCTCATCCAGTCTTGCATCCACAACATCATAAACCACTTCAAATAACTTTTCAAACTGGTGAAGCTCAATTTGGTTGCCTCCACAAAATCAATCTATCCACAATATCAAAGCAAATGTGATGAATTTGGAGGGTATCTCACAAATAAGATACTAAACTCTATACCAGTGGCAGATTCCTTACCTCAAACAGCCTACTTAATTGCAAGAGATACAAGCCTTAGACTAACTTCACTCCCATAATGAAAGACGTTCTGAAAATTGTTATAAACCACTCAAAAGCAACCTTTTTTCAGGGTGATACTAGTCCTCCTGTCTTTATCAAATATCATTTGTAGCTGTTCAGTAAGTTATGGTGCAGCTTAATAAATGGGTATTAAAAGGAAGGTGTATTTCTTGATCCTCGTAAAATTTTACACATTACTCCTTTACTGAAACGACCTGAGGATATTCCTAATTAAATCTCCAACAATCGTTCCAATATGAACATGCTCTTGTTGGAATGATATTCATGAAAACCTGTAACCATTCAGCTTACTGATCACATTGGGGTTAATAAACTCCTAGCACCTTATCAGTCAGGTTTCTGAATTGGGTGCAATACAGAGATATAGTCACATTAAAGATTTTATGATATTCATCACATTCTAGGTAACGGAGCTGCCTGTCTTCTCTCCTCGTAGACTTGTCGGCAGCCTTTGACACAGTTGACCATGATAGGTTTATTGAGGTCCTGAAGTCACAGATGGGTAGAGCTAGTGAAGTGTTTTAGTGGTTCTCATCATTCTAATCACAAACATCTGGTCAGATTGGGCAGTTTTACTTCAAACCTGACAAGAGTAGCCTGTGTTGTACCTCAAGGTTCAATATCTTTTCCTGTATTACTCCACTTGTATATGGATCCTCTTTGAGTTTTAATGGAGGAAACAGGTGTGGAATTCAACCAGTGGCAATTAATACACAAACTTGTTTAAAAATCTCATCCTCCCAAAACTTCAAATTTAAAAAAACTGCTTACGGATGCTTTAGAGCTGGATTTCAGAAAATGTTCTAAATCTTAATTCTGATAAAACAAAATGTCTTACTCCATTGGCCTCAAGATTTGAATTTCAAATCTAAATGGCTATCAGAACTTCACAGTGTGGGCTTCACACCCTCTGTGTCTAAAGTGGTAAAATCTCTGAGGCTTTGGCTGACCTTGCAGCGGTCTGTAGCTGCTCAAATTGAAAAAATGGTATCCAGAGACAGAGTTGTACTGCACTAAGAAAATATTTTCTTCTTCCTCCAAACGACTTCTGCCTTATGGTGCAGTATTTGAACATCTCCATAATTTATTATGGCAACTCTCTTTCCATGTGTACCTCAGCATCATTCCCCCCCTAATAAAGGTGTTCTTCTTTTGGAGGCCAAGTTGATATCCGTTATGAGAAAATAAGACCACATTTATTGAGTGCTTATAGATTTGTATTGCCTACTTCTGATGGCCAGTATTACATTCAAAATATCATGGATTACTTTTAAAGTTCACATCCCCAACAACCCAGTGATCTTTATGCTGGCATTGAGTTATCAGAGGGAAGAAGAAACTAAGGGATTCTTCAAAATCTAACGTTAGTAACTGTGAAGTACATACTCAAAAAACAGTAACACAATTATTTTACTGTGCAGCACCTACACTCTGGCACTCGCTGTCTCTTTCATCTTCAAACAACCTCAGGACTAGTAGTACTCTTTGGATATCTGTATTCTTTTATTTGTTCTCATCTCTGTTCCTTTTTTGGGCTACTTATTCTCTTGCATCCTCATCCCTACTGCCCAATTTCATTCCAAACTCCTGACTTAAGGTTTCTTTTTCACCTGTCTCCTTATGTGTCATGATGAAGTTTTTATGCTTGGATGTGCATAATTGTTTTCAGATATGTGGTTGTTTACTTTGGATATATATAACAATGCTATGCTTGTGTTCTTCTCTGCAATGCGCTGACATTTTAGTTGAGTTTCTTCATCAATAAATAAATGGTAGGAGTCAAGCATACCTACTGTTTCACTGTGCTTTGCCAACATATGCTTTGGAAAATTAACATTTTTCCCAATCCGATCTGTGCTATGTCTGGAATCACATCAATGTTGCCCCTGTACTTCTGTAATGTCAACTGATGTTTTGATGGTAGCTATATTTCACATCATTCTAGAAATACCCACCTGCCCCCTCTATCTTTGCTTTGTTGCTTTCCTCCTCCACTCTTTTAATGCATCACCCCTTTCTGTTTCTGATCACTGCTGTCAACATTGCATTAGTCACCTTCCCTCTCCTAACATTGGCTTATGTGGCAATATTATGTGGTATTGCTGGGAGACCTTACCATGTAATATTGATACAGTACCCAAATGTGGACCTCTGATTCGCACTAGTAATCCTTCTTAGTCCTGGTAGAGTGGCAAAGAGTAGACTGGCTTACTCAGAGGAACATGTGCTAAGCATTTTACAGTACCAAAATGGACGATGAGCAATTAGCGTGATTCAAAAGAAATCAGGCACCAGTTTATAAAAATGGAGGTAATTTTTATAAATTTAGACACCAAAGTGAAATTAATACAAGATGTATAGCCAGAGTAGTCCATTTTAAAGTGTCTCAAAAATTGGTACTTTGCAGAGCTGTCAAACTTTACCATTGTGATTAATGAAGAAAACCTCAGGTGACACTCGGTCACTTGTGGGGTGAGTTTAACTGACCCACATGGAGTTAAGGTCTTGCGGATCCACAGACCTAGCCTAGACAGTCAGAACAATTTCACCTTGCCCCGAATGTCCGGGTGCAGAGGTGACTTGGGTGTCCTTGTTGCTGAATGGGAGCTGTCAAAAATGATACTTAACAAAACAATAATTGCAGGTTGAGGTCTAAGGAGCCCCTTGTTGGAAAAGCCTAGAGGGGCCCCTGGATCAGAAATCACAAGGTAGAAAAGCTCTACCTAGCTCGGGCATCTCAGTTGCAGAGGTGTGCCTAGCTATCCGTGGTGCTGAATGGGACTGCGGGTGTTGGCTTTACCAGGTGGGCCAATGAAACCATTTTGGGATGCAAGAGCTCGACAACTGCATCACTGGCATGGCAGGGGGATGCTCCAAAAAGTTCCCTTCACGTAGGGTCTAATGTGCACTAGTTAGTAGTCAGCCAGACCACCAGCAAGCCTTGGTCCAGGCAAAACTCACAACTGGGTCAATCTTCTTCCTGAGGTCCGGGGAATGCTTTAGAGGGGTGACTCACTGAGCTTCAGTACTACGTTTCCTAGAAGGCACCTGGCTGGTTACTTTCAGGCTGGCCTACAACAGAGTTGGGTGGTCAGTCCTTCTTTTGATTATGAAAGTGTAGTTTGTGCCTGTCAACTTCAAGGGACTAGTTCTTCTAGCCCAAGGGAGTCCTAGGGAAGTCCTTAGATTGCAGAGGGGTTTGCTATCCTTTTGGAACTAGTCTCTGGTCCTGGACGAGTCATAGTCTGGTGGGTTCAGGGTGCTGCCAAAGGTACAGTACTTGGAAATAAATTCCTGGACACTGTCCAGGATACTGATGCACTGCTGTAATTCACTCAATATGAGTGTAAATGTTAACTTAATGGTAGTATTGGTTATATTCAACACTAATTCACTTCAAATGAACATAATCATCATACATTTATATACATTTCGAAAAGGACTTCTTTGAATTCATCGATGGTTCATTGATGATTTTATTCGCATTCTCATGATGTTGTAGTAAATTCACAAATACATGAGTGGTAGCAGCAGTATTGCTTTAAACATCCCAATGCATTTCGGGCTGTAAGTAATGCCCTTCGTCAGGGGATCTGCGAAATGATACAATTTCAAGTGAGTATCTATTAGCTACAAGCTGTACAGTTATTCATTAAGAGGAACCAGGATTAAATAGGTAAAACTACCTAAGAAACCAATATTTCGTGCACAAATGTGACATCTGTGTGGAAAATAGGGATAGAGTGCCATGCAGTGCTACCCTTCGTGAGGAATGTGAAACGGCCCGTGTCGAGAAACATACTAGAGAAGTGCACAAAATAAATGAAACGTGACTAGTGGGTTCATGTCTAAGCTCGCCGGTAACGTTTAAAGTTGAGTGCTGGTGAATTTAATCGGGGCGAAGTGGATGTCTAAGTTGGGTTACATGCTTAGCAGTTACACGAAGTGAAAAAACGTGACTAGTGGGTTCATACTTAAGCTCGCCGGTAACGTTTGTAGTTGAGCCGGTGTAATTCGGTGCTAGTGGACCTGATGAAGACAAGTAAATGTCTAAGTTAGGTGTGAACAATGAATGCGTGCTCGCCCGTGAGCATTAAATTTAAAACAAAGATTACCGTGTGATGTCCACAGTAGCGTCCCTGGAAGAAACGTAATACACAAACCGGTTAACGGTCACATATGCATATTAACGTTTCGTGCTGTTGTCGAATTGGAGCTAAGGGGTGCACTTACCGAATAGGTGATCTCGAGTGCTTCAAAGAGTGCTCTATGTCGCAGATGAGGTTGTGATCTAACGGGAGGTGCCTCGCTAAGTAGAAATTAATAACCATCGAAAGAGGACTGTATTTTGTGCGCGCCATATTGGAAGGGAGTGAGATAATGTAAACATTACACAGCAGGAGGAAAACATTTAGCGGAATCACTATTTTTCTCATGTGACATTAGTTCGAATGATCAAAACAGACAAAAAAGACAGAAACATGAAAAACAGGTTATAAATTGGGCAACTAATGCTGAACGCGACCGCGCTAAGATTTTGTCACAGCGAGAGTCACACTGGATTTGGTATTTGCAAACTTTGACACCGACAGGGCTTAACGAGAAGTTTGAATTATCTTGTTTCATGTAATAATCATTGGGTCCTGCCCCCTCCAAATAGAATGTGCACACTACCAGTGGCAGAATTTCCATGCAGCTTCTGAAACTAACCATTGTTGCCCAATTTATAACCTGTTTTTCATGTTTCTGTCTTTTTTGTCTGTTTTGATCATTTGAACTAATGTCACATGAGAAAAATAGTGATTCCGCTAAATGTTTTCCTCCTGCTGTGTAATGTTTACATTATCTCACTCCCTTCCAATATGGCGCGCACAAAATACAGTCCTCTTTCGATGGTTATTAATTTCTACTTAGCGAGGCACCTCCCGTTAGATCACAACCTCATCTGCGACATAGAGCACTCTTTGAAGCACTCGAGATCACCTATTCGGTAAGTGCACCCCTTAGCTCCAATTCGACAACAGCACGAAACGTTAATATGCATATGTGACCGTTAACCGGTTTGTGTATTACGTTTCTTCCAGGGACGCTACTGTGGACATCACACGGTAATCTTTGTTTTAAATTTAATGCTCACGGGCGAGCACGCATTCATTGTTCACACCTAACTTAGACATTTACTTGTCTTCATCAGGTCCACTAGCACCGAATTACACCGGCTCAACTACAAACGTTACCGGCGAGCTTAGACATGAACCCACTAGTCAGGTTTCATTTATTTTGTGCACTTCTCTAG
Source organism: Lissotriton helveticus (assembly GCF_964261635.1). Taxonomy (NCBI): domain Eukaryota; kingdom Metazoa; phylum Chordata; class Amphibia; order Caudata; family Salamandridae; genus Lissotriton; species Lissotriton helveticus. The sequence continues at coordinate 258,663,604 of NC_136072.1, forward strand.
TATGTTTCTCGACACGGGCCGTTTCACATTCCTCACGAAGGGTAGCACTGCATGGCACTCTATCCCTATTTTCCACACAGATGTCACATTTGTGCACGAAATATTGGTTTCTTAGGTAGTTTTACCTATTTAATCCTGGTTCCTCTTAATGAATAACTGTACAGCTTGTAGCTACTAGATACTCACTTGAAATTGTATCATTTCGCAGATCCCCTGACGAAGGGCATTACTTACAGCCCGAAATGCATTGGGATGTTTAAAGCAATACTGCTGCTACCACTCATGTAGTTGTGAATTTACAACAACATCATGAGAATGCGAATAAAATCATCAATGAACCATCGATGAATTCAAAGAAGTCCTTTTCGAAATGTATGATGATTATGTTCATTTGAAGTGAATTAGTGTTGAATATAACTAATACTACCATTAAGTTAACATTTACACTCATATTGAGTGAATTACAGCAGTGCATCAGTATCCTGGACAGCGTCCAGGAATTTATTTCCACTTTCAAGACAAAGGTCACAGCAGGGCCTCCTTACCTGTTGCACGCTATGCCAAGTCATTATATTTGTTTAAATCATCAGATACACTAGATCACTTGATTACTGAGTGCAAACGCTGCTGCGCTAACTTTTCTGTCAAAGGTACAGTACTTGGCACCTCTTCTTTGTGGAGTCCTGCCTGGTGTGGACACAGGTCTCCTCTTTGTTCTTCTTCACAGCAGATAGGGACTTTTGGTGTCAGGGATGCCACCTAAATCGTGGGTTTAGGGGGTGTTTAGGGGCCTTAGGGGCAGAAGCCAATGGGCTTCTGATCCTGCAGCTAATCTACCCTTGAGGTGACCACATCCGGTGGGGGTATGTCACCAAACTACACAGAATCCATTATTCTTAGGACTTCTTAATATGGCACAGGCCATCCTTGGCTGTACAGACCTGCTAGCCCACCCTGAGGGTTTGGCTAGCCTTTGGGGGTGGACACCTCCTGAATACATAATTTTCCACAGCTCACAAACATGAGTGCCTGAGGCAGGGGGTGCTCACTCTCCACTGAGAGACAAGCCACTTATATATCAGAGGTGGTGTGGCATTTGAAGCTCACTGCTTCTGATCGGTTATTCATTAGCCATCATGGTAGGGCGGAGGTGTGACCTCCATCCTGCCCAGGCCTTTGCTCCATCCTATGAGTGATAGCACTACCCAGCAAGAGGTAGCCTTCTGTCTTGGTAGCAAACAGCTCCAAAAGACTGCCAAAACGCACAGGGAAGCAATGGCAACATGGGGGCAACCTCTAAGGATTCCACTCGGGTACAAGCCAGCTTATCTTCGATACGAGAATTGTGTTGAAGGTGAAAAAGCACAGTATTTGATGCCAAACGCAACTAGCCAATCCATGTTAACCTATTCACTTACGATACAAAAGGGGATGATGGACGGAGCGCTTGAACAAATCAAACACTCACCCCCAGTCAACTGATCTGGGTTTAATCCATCACCATTCTTTAGTTCACTCAGCCAGTTCAGACATGGCTATATGCAAATCAGTCTGACCCTGTGCCTTATGGGAACAGTCCAGCCCGAACTGCCAAGCCATGTCTTCCCTGTACTGGAAAAAAGCATCCTGGGACCGGTTTCGGATTCATAATCCTCATCAGCCAGGCTATCTTGAATCCAGTGGCCAAGTGAACAAGGGACTCACGTCTGAGTATATCCTGCCACACTTAGGGCGAACAAAGTGATACAAAAGGGGATGATGGACGGAGCGCTTGAACAAATCAAACACTCACCCCCAGTCAACTGATCTGGGTTTAATCCATCACCATTCTTTAGTTCACTCAGCCACCCCAGTTCAGACATGGCTATATGCAAATCAGTCTGACCCTGTGCCTTATGGGAACAGTCCAGCTCGAACTGCCAAGCCATGTCTTCCCTGGACCGGAAACAAGCATCCTGGGACCGGTTTCGGATTCATAATCCTCATCAGCCAGACTATCTTGAATCCAGTGGCAGTTCGGGCTGGACTGTTCCCACAAGGCACAGGGTCAGACTGATTTGCATATAGCCATGTCTGAACTGGGGTGGCTGAGTGAACTAAAGAATGGTGATGGATTAAACCCAGATCAATTGACTGGGGGTGAGTGTTTGATTTGTTCAAACGCTCCATCCATCATCCCCTTTTGTATCACTTTGTTCAACCTATTCACTTACAGCAAACTTAAATGACAAGGTTACTGTAGAGGAATATATGTTTGCACATACATGCCGGCATCATTAGTATAATGCACCCTCCCTCCAGGTCTTTGGGAGGCCTACCTTAGGGGTGATATATATATTAAGGCAGTGGTGACCTTGTCACGCATGGTGTGTACAGGGTCAATCTCAAGCAGGAAAAATGCTTGTGTAGGATGCGGTAGCTGAGTGTGGCACAAATAATGCTGCAGCCCTGGTGAACCCTTCAACACCCTTGCCACCATTTACTAGGGACTTACATGGGGGGGGGGGGGTTGTTAAAGTATCTTGCAAATTGAGTGTACCAATTCACATTACCTTTTGAAGGTAAGAGCACTGGGGCCTGGTTAGCAGGATCCAGTGCACTTTCAGATCATCAATTACCACAGCATCAAGAAAAAAAAGTGAGGGGAGTGAACATCTAATAGGGCACTTTCCTAAAGTTACCCACTCTCGTTCCAGGGCTAGCTCTCTGAATTGTTATGCCGATGTTGACAGTTTATGGGAGTCTGTAGTTTTCTACCCAAGCTCAACTTCTTTGTCTGAGCCTGACATTCATTCAACAGAGTTCTTGTCTGCATGCAGAGACATTCAAAGATGGCATCTGGCATACTTTAATCTCTCCCCCAATATTTCCCTCCTGTTCATCTCTGCTTCCCAATTCTCCCTGTCTCTTGTCCAATTTGTTGCTCACAATTTACCCCTCTCTGCCTCCTTGTTGTCGCTTTCACTGAATGGCTTTGGTAGTTCCGCACTGATCTTTGACTATATGCCCCTGTCTGTTGCTTCCACTGATCTTTCAGAATCTCCAGCATCTGGGTCAAGCTAGTTGGGCAATTCTAGATGCAAAGACATTAGAGGTGGAGTAATCCACAGCATTACTCCGATGTACCTGCGTCACTCAAAGAAAGTGGGCTTTCTTCTTGGTCTGTCGATAAAAGGAGGTACAGCGCAGTGACAGCAAATCTGCATGCTAAACAGGAATTACAATGCTCACTGCTCTGGCTTCTACCAGTTTTAGACCGTGGCATGGATTCCAGCTGGCAGGCATAGGAGACATTTCTTTTACCCCATGCTCCAGTTGAATTGGCAAGGGATAAAAGGGGGCTAAAGGCTCAAGGCAGCATTGACTCTTCAACTTAGGAAAGGGGGCTTGACAGTGCTATGTCAGTGCTCCTCTCCTTGTAAATACGGGGGTCATATTTTAAATGGAACTGATAACCTTGACATTGCCCATTATTGCTCTATTATTCATCAGTCATTAATTGGCACCCTCCTTTGGGCCTCTTGGGTCTAGCTGGTTGTGGCACTGGTTCTTTACAACTAGGGCTCCCGGTTTTATGGTATTTCTATTTTTAACATTTCAGTCTGTATGTATCCATATTTATTTTTTGCTGTGTGTATACATGAAGTTGTGAAACTGTACGTTTCTATATTTATTAAACTGATACACACAAGCTCATACTTTGATGTCTGTCGTGATTCAGCTATTTAGGCTGCGAAATATTGCGCAACAATAAATCCACTTAATATTCGCATTATACCACAAATGCATGTTGTCATATGCCATTATTTATAGAAATTTCATCCTATTTTTTTCATTTCCCATGCTGTCTACCTGTTCAGCTGTTGGGCTACAATTCATGAAAGACAGCACGGAGTGTCACTTAAAAGAAGTAAAATGTTCTGTATTTATCCACTTTTAAAAATTAATGCAGACAGAAAACGCATGGTTTTTTGTCTGTATTTATCTGTAAAAAATCCGTAAACTCAAAACAGGGAGCCTTATTTACAACGTATGGCTGTAAGCTGGGCAGACTGAGAGCAACTTAGCAGTCCATTTACGGGCCCCTTAACTGCTGCATTGGCTTTAGGCTTTTGGCTCCGGCTCAGTTCTTTCGTGTCCAGTAGCCAGCTTGCTGTTTTTTGATGTCTCCAGAATCACCAGCACTCTTCTGCTGGTCCAACCTGCCTTCCTGCCTGGTCTTTGTGGCCCGCAACTTCTTATTTTACGCAGGACCATCAGAGCAATGTCAATTCTGCTGTAGCTTGAAAGATGGCATTACCCAGGGTTAATTTGTCTCTCAGATAGGATGACCTGTTGTGATAACCTGCCGGACCAGGTTGGATGTGCAAAAAATGTTAACAAAAGGTAGAATATAGATTATAGCAAGCAATTCTACTCCTCCTACAGTGCAGCCCTTCTCTGTGTATTCACCGATATCTTGATCAGCAGCAGATATTATTTAAATGTTTACAGTTGTCCATGCATACTAGCCTAACGTACTAATGTCTTCAGTGCTTTGCCAGATGTATTAACTCAAGATCCCAGTTTGTTTCATTCTTTACAAACTAGTGTTTGAAAGGCACTGTCATTTGTTTAATTTTAATTTGCTACCATATAGCTAAAGTTATACCCAAAGGATTTTAACTCAAGTGGCTCGTCTTTCTAAGCAGCATGTCAATCAATTTAATCTCCATAAATCATTGCAGAGTTAACTAAAAGTCCAGGCTCAAATACATTATTTCTGTAAAACAGAAAATGAATGATTATTAAATGGCAGATGCTGCAACAGGCAAGTAAAGGCTGGAGGCAGTCTAGGCAATTGATCAAGTGAGTTTCTGGCTTTGTTCTGGCAGATTTTCTTTCAATCATAGCATTTGTAAAGCGCACTACTTGCCTGTGAGGGTCTCAAGGCGCTGAGGGGAGGGGTGCTGCTACTGCTCAAAAAGCCAAGTCTTGAGTAGCCTCCTGAAGGCGAGAAGGTCCTGTGTCTGCCGCAGGAGGATGGTGAGGGTGTTCCAAGTTTGGCGGCGAGGTGGGAGAACGATCTGCTACCGGAGTTCGCACTTCGGATGCAGGGTACGGTGGCGAGGTCAGTGAAGCGAAGCTGGTGGTTCGGGTGTAGAAGGTGAGTCGGCTGTTGAGGTATGCCGGTCCGGTGTTGTGGAGTACTTTGTGTGTGTGGGTGAGGAGCTTGAAGGTGATCCTTTTGTTGACGGGAAGTCAGTGCAGGTCTTTCAGGTGGGGTGTGATGTGGCTGAGGCGAGGGATGTCTAGGATCAAGCGTGCGGGGGCATTATGTATGTGTCGTAGTTGTTTCAGGAGTTTTGCCGCGGTTCCTGCGTAGAGGGTGTTGCCATAGTCTACCCTGCTGCTGACAAGGGCCTGGGTGACCATCTTATTTCAGTGGGATCCTCCTGTAGATCTTGAGGAGCATACAGAGGGTGTTGACGCAGGAGGACGAGGCTGCGTTGACCTGCTTGGTCATGGAGAGTGTCTGGTCGAGGATGAAACCTAGGTTGCGTGTGTGGTCGGTGGGTGTTGATGCTACTCCCCGTGTGGTCGGCCACCAGAAGTCGTCCCAAGCAGAGGGAGTGGATCTAAGGATGAGGACTTCCGTCTTGTCTGAGTTCAGCTTCAGGCGGCTGATCTTCATCCACTCTGTGATGGCTCTCATTCCGTGAAAGTTGGTTTTGGTGGTGAGGGGGTCCTTGCGGAGGGACAGGATCAGCTGGGTGTCGTTGGCGTAGGAGATGATGTTGAGGTTGTGCAGTCGGGCGATGTGAGCGAGTGGTGCTATGTAGACGTTCTACAGTGTTGAGCTGAGGGACGAGCCTTGGGGTACGCCGCAGATTATCTAGGTGGCTTTGGACAGGAAAGGGGGAGGCAGACGCTCTGGGTTCTGCCAGAGAGGAAGGAGGTGGTCCAGTCCAGTGCTTTGTCTCGGATTCCGGCATTGTGGAGGCATGTGCGTAGTGTGAGGGGCTTGTCTGCAGGGGGTGCAGGGCTGGGCTGTCATCAGGAGACTCTGGCCAATTGAGGATGACTGATGGAATGGGGGGGGGGGCTAAGGGTTGACTTAGCCTTTCAAAAGGCATTATACTGCCTCCTGAAAATAGTAGAAGGGGGTTGGAAGTTTCTTATTGTTAAAATCTGTGATGGGCTGGGTAGATGCCCACGTTATTGAGAGAGTAGTGTGTGAAGTCATATTGAGAATGTTTTATTATCAACAAAGGTTTATCTGCGCTAGCAGAGGATTATTGAAGTCCTGTTAGGGAAATGTTTAGGTTTTCATGGGGTCAGCTGAAGATTTCCAGGTTTGGCTGCCGGTGTCAATTACTGATTGAGGGCATGAATAAAGGGCGTATCACCTCTGGCTGAGGCTGTCAGAGGGCCAGGTAAGTTTGTTTGGCTGTCTGAGGGGATCTGAGGGCCAGACTAGTGTGGCGTAGGGTCTCCTAGGGATAGCTGAAGGTTTGCCGGCCTGCTGCAGAATGTCCGCAGGTGATGGCTGACAAAATGTGAGACACAAATGGAGGGCCTGTGTAATAGGGCCTTTGCTACTCCTTCAGGGCCAGCAGTTAGTTCATTGGCAACTGTGGTCATGGCACAGCTGATCAGTGGTGTGTGAGTGGGAACAGGGGGCTAGTTTCTCTGCCCTGACTAGAATATTTGCTAGAGAAGGGCAGGCGCAGCTGAAAAGAGCTACCGGTAAAATGTCTGAGGAAATGGGATGCTGCAATGAGTGGTGTAGGTTGGGCTTCCTGGCTAGGGACATCCTATCACGAGGACGGAAGAAAGAGGCACTTTCAACAACAAGCATTAGAAATGCAATAGGTTTCACTTTTTAGTTTTTTTAGTTAAAGCTACTGGCGTTGTGAATGTATTTTACCCTTGTGTTCTAGAGTGCATGTATGAGGATTGAGTGGAATCATTGCGTGGTGTGGAATTGTGTAATGTGGCATAAAATGCACCACAGACACGAACCTTTTGATTTTATTTTCATGGATCTTGGACCCTTTATATTACCGAGTTCCAGAGAACAAGGAAAACAGAGGAATGTTAGTAGCAGTGACTGTTGCATTACATCTAAGTTATACACTTTTTTTTTTCTCCCTTGGAAAACCGTTTTCAGGATTATTTTGTTTTTTGAGAATGGAATAAATTTCTAATGAACATAATGCAGATGTAATAAAAAACCCTGCACCACAAATGATACTGCTTCATACTATATTTGAAGTGAGCTCCTGTGCGCGCACACACACTGTGAAGGGATGCATCTGATATTCTTAACAGCTGATGTCTGCAGAAGGCAGCTGCTCACCTTACTACCACCACCCAGCCTGAGGACACACAACAGGCAATTACTGAAAATGAGAAGAATGATTTCGGCATGGAGTAAAAAAAAAAAAACACCTACTGACAAACACATGTATCAGTTCCAGTGCTTAATTAGTAAAAAGAAATAAATACATACATACATATATGAATAAAGAAATAAAGTGCCTGGTGCCCAAATAGTGTATAGGAAGGTCACTTTCCCTCCGTACTGGTGCCGGCCTGTCTTGTGAGGCTATAAACCACACAACTGCATACGTTTGCTATTTCTCATTTTGATACGGCTCCCGGTAGAGACAGCTCAATTTTTTCCTTTCTATTTTCATCTAAGCGGTGAAAGATATAATGTCTCTTGTAAAGCAGCGCTGTCTATACTCTATCACTAATTAAATCACACCAAAGTGACTCGGATACAGTCACACTCTCAGAGGAAGTGAGCAAATGTCTGCAAAGTTGCCAGATTGTCACAAGAGTCTGAAACGGCTTATCATGGCCAATACGAGTAAAATCAACCAACCGTTTCCGATACTATTAACTCGAACAGAATCCCTAAACGCTGTTGTGTCCGGCATGTCTCAAAGTCCAAAGCATCAACTGTGTCCATGCATAAAAAAGTTATACTGCAAGAGATTTACTTTCCCTTTTTTCCCCAAGTGCGCTCTATAGTTTTATTTCTATATACCTTTTTAAGACAAGAGTCCGAACCCAGCTCAGGCAGGCAGCTGCCGGAATCGGAGAGTGGATGTCTTCCACTAACATATGCCGCCACCATGAGTGAAGTGCCTCAGACAGGCCCCCCCTGCTACTGGGAATGGGGCAAGCCGGGGCTGGACAGCAGTGCCGGGCAGGCATTGCTCATGTCGTACAGTACAAATTCATACTCTAAGGAATGGCTGCCAAATTAAATTTTTACCTGCTTGTTTAATCCTCCATTTTGGTGCCTGGATGTGGAATACGAAATATAGTTGCATTCCAACGCAGCAAGCCCATTCACCCTGTGGTGAGGTCGGCCATCTATATGGGATGCACACTATACAAATCACGGTCATGGCAAACTTTAGCCCTGGGTTTTTGGCTGCAGATGTTATTGAATTAAGCTGGCAAGTTACACAGCGCACTTGATAAAATAGATTTTCCCATGGAGCCGGGTGGTGGCCGCTCATCCTGTCGACCTAGGAAGGACGAAGCCTTGATCGTTCCCACCTTAGACTTGAAGCAGCAAGCTTTACAAATGCTTCACAGTAAATAGAGCTCTGTAGACCAGTGGTCGAAGTAAAAAAAAAAAGTATGAGAACGGTGATCATCAGTCTAATGTGGAAGTCGTGAGTAGTGGCAACATGAAGGAATATATGACTAACTGCTGCTCTCGAAGCAAGGTGTTATTTACAGCCCAAAATATAGCAGCGACATCTATGAGCATCCGGATGTGCAATGTTTTTTTATATTTTGTATTATTGTTTTATTTTCAAAGGCTGAGAGATCTAAAGCATTCTCAACAAACGCGTACACGAAAGAGGACGACAGGGTTTCGGATTTAACTTCTGTGAGGGAGGGTTCTATTTTAATTTAGGCATTAGCTTTTGTGATGACTTCTTGCCGTAGTGACATGTGACAGTTGCAAGTACAGCTGGGCATGCTTGCATTGCAATAAAAAATAAAGCATGGTGCCCGTATAAGAAACGTGTACACCCACTACACTTACAATGTGCAGGCAGGTAAATTAGTGCCATGGATTAGTGTACATTAGGGCCGGGAGTGGTGGAGGAGGTCCGGCACAGCAGCCAATGTTGCGGGAAGGAGGAGCAGTGAGGATTGAAGACGAAAACGCGTTGCCGCCTCATTAGGGGAAAGGCTGTGGCCATTGCGAAAGTGAGCATGGCTTGGGTCACATGATCTTTTGCACCAGGAGGTAGGGGGGCGTTTGAAGTGAGGAGAGGAACCGATACCAGCGTGCAAGCCACAAATGCAAATTCTAAACATAAGCATATTGTTGGCCCTTTGTTTCAAAAAGCAGAAGTGAGGAGGCAACTGCAGCAGGAGAGAAGGGGGAGGAGGAGGTGTCAGCTGCAGCTCGGGAGAGGGACTCTAATAAATAGCAGAGCAAAGCGGGAGCGCCGCGAAAATGTGCATGCTATTGTCCCGGAAGCTGTGTGCATAAAATAGTACTGAAGACAGATACACATCCAAGCATGAGCCCGCGAGTGCAAAATCCAGTCCGTAGGGGCAAGCCAGAAGGGAGACAGGGCGGTCACCAAAAAACTTCACTTTCAACAAAGTGTGGCTTTTGCATAAACTGTGACGCTTACCAATGGAAAGCATAGGCGGAGCTTCCAGCCCAATTCCGAAGTCTATTTCCCGACAATAGATCTTGCCAGAGGTCAGTTTGTGCGCTGCAACGCTAGGCGAGACCTAAAAAGGAAAGGCAACTTTTGAAACACACACAGTTTAGGAGAGAATAGAGAAAACGAGAAGTGACAAAATCAATAAGTACGCCTAAGTAAGGTGCAGCATTAAGGGATTGGTATGAGGTTTAAGAGACTCCATAGCACTGGAGTATGCAGTTTCCATTCGCCAAGACACTTAAAAGAATAATGGGGTGTTTGTGACACATGCACAGCTGCTCCCCAAGCTGGGCCTGTGATTTCTATGATAGTGAAGGTCGGAAATCTTCCTGTGACACAAAAGCCAAAACAATTGCATGTGCATTTCATTGTTAACGTGTTCGTTATCACAGAGGAGAACCCGTAACAAAGGATGCATAGAATGTATGGGAATGCACTTAATTATGCAAAAAAGCTAAATGTGCAGTAGAAATCTTGTTCAGCTGAGCTCCAACTAAATTTGAAGAACTAATTCTACTTGTGCTTTTCTTTGTTTGTGAAAGCTTGAGGTGGAGGCACCACCTGGAACCACCGTGGGCTATGTTATCCAGAACTGGCACCCATGTTTGCCCAAGTTTACCGTTCAGAATGAGAAAAAAGAGGGAGTTTTGAAAATTATTGGCCCGTGTGTTCCTTGCAGCTGTTGCGGAGATGTGAATTTTGAGGTATGTAACAAGAGAAACTTTTATTCCCGATCAAGAAAACATGTATGCTTATGTAAAATGAATGCGTTTCTGATTATACTGTCTACCAAGTATTCAATTCACTGGTATTTAACTCTAAATAGAAAAAAAAGAAAAGAAAAATGAATGCAAGATGTATGTAGATGGGCGAAGTTGCTTAGACTTATTTTCTGACGTTGCACGCCTAAAACATACTTAATGCAATATTTAAGGGTTTTGTGCTGTACTTGTGCAAATCGTGACTTTCCTATACTTATAATTGGGAGAGCTTCTCACCATCGTTTCACAAGAATAAACTAGAGCACACTTCTCTTGAGACTGTCCGCTGCAGTGAGACCATTCTACTCAAACCATCTCTCCCCCAAGAAAATGCTCCCGGGTTGACAAGCACAGTGCTTAAGGTGTGAAAAAATAGATGCCAGAGTCTAAAGGTTTACTGAGATTCCTGCTGCTACAGATTGTCATGGTTTCCAGACACCAAAGCTGCACAGTCTTTATACACAGTGTGCCTCCTTCATCCACAAGACACTCCCTGTCATTTTATCTCTTGCAGGTTCCTTTCATCCCGGTTTTCTCCCTGTCACTTTTTCAGTCCTTCGCTTCATCCTACTCTGCCTCAGTACTGTTTTCCTCTCTTGTTCAGGGTCTAATTTGGATGAGGAAAAATAAGTGCTGGTCCCCCAAAATAAGAGCCAGTTTCCAACACCTGCAACCACTGGCACAAATTAACCACTGCATAAGCATAACCGAATCAGCAAATTTGATGAGCTACAGGTAGCTAATAAATGGAATTAACAAAAGATTGTGCTCTGCAATAAAACGTTATGTACAGGTATAGTTTTATACATGGAATGTGTGACAATCTGGGGGGGAGGAGATCAACGAAACAGCACACAAATACCTGGGTCATCTGATGTGTAAACATGTTCTCCAATTAAGCTTCTTAGTCGGAGCCAAATGGGTGACTACGTCCATTGTCCTGCTTGACAAGCAGATATTTAATCAGCTGTTGGACCTGGCATCCTTGGTGTAGTTTCCTCTGACATTTTGCCTTCTGACGTCCTGTTTTGCTAACTTCATTTTTGCTGGCTTTAGGATTCTGAACACCCTACCACTTTTACCCAATTCTAAAGTACATTTACTCTGTAACAATGGCTTATCCATGACTGTGATATTTAATTTACTTATAGGTCCCAAGTAGAGTACACTATATGTGCACAGGGCCTGTAAATTAAATGCTACTTAGGGACTGTTGCACTTATTGTGCCACCCACTCAGTAGCCCTTTAAACATGACTCAGGCCTGACACTGCAGAGCCTGTGTGCGCAGTATTAAACTGCCATTTCAACCTGGCAAGTTAACCAACTTGCCAGAGCCAAACCATCCAGTTTATTACAGACAAGTCGCCCCTAAGGTAGGCCCTAGGCAGCCCTATGAGCAGGGTGCAGTGTATTTACAAGGTAGGACATTCACTTTGTAGTTTTACATATCCTGGTACTGAAAGACTGCTAAATTCATTTTCCAGTACTGCAAGGCCTGCCTCTCCCATAGGTAATCTTTGGAATTGCCTTAAAACATCTCTTGAGTGTAATTTCCAATTGGGAAAATATGGAGATTTGGAGTTCAGGGTCTCTGGGCTAACCATTTAAAATCACAATTTATGGTGAAGTCAAATTTTTAATTGCAAGTCTGAAAATGCCACTTTTAGAAAGTTTGCATTTAGTTACTTTAACCATTCTGAGATTCTGCCTGTCTCTGACTACAGGTCTGGTATGGGTGGCTGCTTGGCTTTATGCATTCCCTTGAGACATTCACAAAAAGGGAACTGAGGATATTTTCATCCTGATGGCCCATCACCAGACTGATGGTACTTTCTTAGGTAGATTAGGAGTGAGGAGCTGACAATTGCACCTGCGTAGGACTGTGCCTGTCCCCACACAAGGAGTTGCATACCCCCATGTAGTGAGTCTGGGGCAAGGATATGAGAGGCTTGGACCTTGTGATTTTGAAAGGCCTCTTTGAAGTTTCCCCCACTTCAAAAACACATTTAGGTAGAAGTATTGGACCTCTGACACCAGCAAATCAGAACTTTGCTGGAACCAAGTACAATCTGCCTGAAGAAGAGCTGCGGTGCTGTAGGTGGGACTGCCACTTTGTCACCTGCTCTGCTGTGTTGGGCTGCTGCTTCTTGCCTGGGAGTGAGAAGGACTGAACCAGTTGTCTACATCCTTGAACCCAAGTTTCTCCAAGGGCTTGTTCGCTTGCGTACTTTTCTATGAAGTTCAGGGTCACAAAAGACTTCTTGCAACTCGCTGTTGCTGCTGGACTCTGCATCTGTGAGTCCTAACCTTGCTTGCGGCGCCCTCTAGAGTTCTGGACCTCAGACTTGGACTCTGCAGCTGTTTCTGCAAAAAAAACAAATATCGATATATCCACAGCACTGCGCGGCTCTGAACCGATGCAGTAACGGAGGACGTCCTTGCATAGCTTGAGGACGATACGTCGACCTGACTGTGATGCTCTGACACAGCACGACCCAAAGAGACTGCTGTGAGGCTCAATTTCAATGCATCATCCCAACTGTGTAAATCGAAAACGACGCATCGAGTCTTCGACACTTGCTACATCCAAGGTACTTTATCAAGGCCAGGGTCCTGTAGCCGGCCTGCCCCCCATAACTGTTGGCCTGGATCTTTGGATGTACTCTGGTCTAGCGTGACCTCAAGTTACCTTTTAGCACTATTGACTTTTAGGCACTGTTTTTAGATTTTCTCTTAAGTTCTACTTATTGGATTTTTGTCATTTTGGTCTTGTTTTACTCCAATAAATATTCTGTATTTGTGTAAACTGGTGTGGAGCCTTTTTGTGGTGTTTTCACTCTTTTTGTAATTGAACAAATACTTTATACATTGCTCTTAAGATATGCCTGACTCCTCTGTACAAGCTACCAGAGGGTGAGCACAGGTTAATTTAGGCTGTGTATCTAACTTGCCCAGACTAGTATTGTGGATCCTGCTTGGACAGGTTGTATACTCTGCCAACCGGAAACCTCAATTTCTAAAACCAGCTTTTCTTATTAAGATCTGTATTAAGGTTGTGTTTAACATATATTTTAAAATAATAATAAAATGTCTCTCTCTCTGTCTCTCTCTCTGTCTCTCTCTCTCTCTCTGTCTCTCTCTCTCTGTCTCTCTCTCTCTCTCTCTGTCTCTCTCTCTCTCTGTCTCTCTCTCTCTCTGTCTCTCTCTCTCTCTGTCTCTCTCTCTCTCTGTCTCTCTCTCTGTCTCTCTCTCTCTCTGTCTCTCTCTCTCTCTGTCTCTCTCTCTGTCTCTCTCTCTCTCTGTCTCTCTCTCTCTCTGTCTCTCTCTCTCTCTGTCTCTCTCTGTCTCTCTCTCTCTCTGTCTCTCTCTCTCTCTGTCTCTCTCTGTCTCTGTCTCTCTCTCTGTCTCTCTCTCTCTCTCTCTCTCTCTCTGTCTCTCTCTGTCTCTCTCTGTCTCTCTCTCTGTCTCTCTCTCTGTCTCTCTCTCTCTGTCTCTCTCTCTCTGTCTCTCTCTCTCTGTCTCTCTCTCTCTGTCTCTCTCTCTCTGTCTCTCTCTCTCTGTCTCTCTCTCTCTGTCTCTCTCTCTCTGTCTCTCTCTCTCTGTCTCTCTCTCTCTGTCTCTCTCTCTCTCTCTCTCTCTCTGTCTCTCTGTCTCTCTCTCTCTGTCTCTCTCTCTGTCTCTCTGTCTCTCTCGCTGTCTCTGTCTCTGTCTCTCTCTCTCTGTCTCTCTCTGTCTCTCTCTCTGTCTCTTATATTCATTTATATATATATCAGATCACAATGATTCCCGCCTTGGTCGACCAAGGCTGGAATACTGCAATGTTGTCCACGCAGGCTCGAGAAAAGTAGACACGCTCTATTCTAGAGTGCAAAACTAGGCATCCAGATTGTTGCAATTTCAACAATTAGTCCCATATTTCACTTGCCGTTCTAGAATTAATTGCAAAGGATTTGTTTGTAGCAGAGCGAGAACAATGTTAAGATTCTGCTACATTGTCTTCAAAACACAGGAGCCTCTAAATTCAAAGTGTCTCCATTGGCTGTTGAGAAAATATTCTCGGCGGCAAAAAATCTCAACTACCAATTCTAATCTGCACGTTTATGATAATTCAGCTGAAAGACTCGCAGCATGAGGTCAGCCCGCTTTATTTCAGCTTTACTCTAGACAGCTAGGGATCAAAATTTGAAAAATCAATCCAACTTGATGGCTTTAAAAGGAAATCTGAAACAAGCCTCTTCAATGAAGTTTATCCATCCATGATAACATCAGGACTGTTGTACTTCAGCTCAAAGGTGGGACAGGGCCGTGTACAAGTAGCTCCACAAAGCCCATATGCTATCGAGGCCTCATGTCCCTTCAGCTGCCTCCTGACCAAGCTGAGGATATACCTTCTTAGGCCCTCACTGACACATGCCCTCTGTGTGTTAAAAGGCTCCCATTATTCTGACACGAGAGCAGGCAGAGCAATGTGATTGGATAGATAACTGTCACTTCCTTTGCATTGGCAGATGCCATGTGGTCATGTTAGCTGAGGTTATAGTGCTGCTCGTGTATATGATACTTAGTGATGTAATCTGACGGTGGGGTAGGTGCTCGCATTGAAGTAGTGGACATAGGATCTTCAGTAGGAGCAGGGGTACTCTTGGTTGCAACAACCTGAGATTGCAGCGGATGTGATCTCACTGTTACTGTGTATAGTAACAGTGGTTTAGGTTTCAATAAACATGGTGGCACTATCTACTGTGAAAAGACTGCCATGACCATCAATATATTCTGTTGTGGTGAAAGCAATGTTTGTGGTAACAGTAACCCTTCAGCAAGAGGGGTGACTGGGACCTGCAGCATGATTTTCTGATTTCATGTGGCATAAAGTATCGCTGTGGCCATAACAGTGGCATTTCAGTGTCAATAATTACTCACGTGCAAAGTGGTGACCGAGTAGCACAGGATGCTGTTGCCATCTGAGGGCCACTGGACTGGACTACATGGCCCAGCACTCCATGCTGGTGAAGAGTGTGAGGCGGATCCCAGCGGCCCTATTCATAGCTTGCTTAGAAGCTGCATGGGGCTTCATTTCCATCTGTGGCCAATGTACTGGACTATGAGGCCCAGTACTCCCTGCTAGTGAGGGAGGTGAGGAAGATTCCAGCTGCCCTATATGGAGTACATTCATACCTGCTTTGTGGGACACTGTTTCCACCTGTGGGCCACTGGACTAGACGACAAAGCTCAAGAGCCAAGTTGGCTATTTCAAGTGCTTTCTCACCTGCTGTGCAGGACGCAACAGACATGGCCTGGGCAAAGAGAGGGGCCTGTCGTTGCCAGTCAGAGCCAAGAGGAGCCTGGGCTTGGCTAGGTCTGTTGGTTCCTTATGCTGGCCTTGGATGGAGCAATGGGGAAAGGAAAATTCACCACAATCACTGCCGTAAAACAGCTACTCCGACTAGTGGGGTCTCCAACCAGTAGCTCGTGAGCTACTGTAGCTCTCCAGGTACCTCCGAGTAGCTCATCTGTTTTCAACCCAATTTATTAGATCAGAAAGCTTTTGCTTGGTTGAATTAATATACATATTACAAAATTGAAGTTAGACCACACCAATAATATTAGTACCTCTCAATGTGTTTCATTGAACATAAGTAGCTCTCAGTACAGAAAGGGTTGTAGACCCCTAGGCTAACTTCCTGTCGGAAGCAACTGAGAAAGGGATAGTTATTTCTAATGCTAGAATTGAGGCTCCCCATTACTTTATAAACACACAGGCGGAAGTACATGAGGTGGTAGTATCCCCTGCTACTCCTAAAATCTCAAAATCAGCAGGGATGACGCAAAGCAGGATTGACCGTGGAAATACATGTGTACATAGTGACCCTCTGCCAGTAATATCCTCATAACCCGTGGCATTTGACAACCCGCCCCAAAGAATCATCTTACATTGAGTGTGTTTCAGATCTTTAACACTGTTTCACCTAAATGTGCAACCAATGAGAATTGTGGAGGTTCCTTCACAAATGAGGACTTATAAGTCTTACAAAAGGCAGTAACGGATCAACTTCAATGCTTGCAGGGCTTGAGGTGAGGTTGAAAGAACACTTGAATAAGTTTCATTTGTGCCTCACGTTAGTGGAAAAGTCGGTACTTGTTTTGGGGCCATCAAGGACTCGCAACACAATTACAGCTGTTGGTGTAAAGAACAGTGAAAGCATTATAAAAGTGGAACCTGGGAGCAGGAAGTATACTTTGGAGGAGGAAATGCAGGAAACGTTAGACTGTAAGAAAAGGCCCTGCAATGAATATATTTGCTCAACTCAGTCGCCACCTGGTACAAGGCTGAAGGCTTTGAGCTGCTGTGGGCTCGGCTGGCGGTATCTGGAGTCTTATCTCTGCCACACCTGAGTTTTTCACAGGTCTTTAAAATACCATTTACATACCTTTTGAACTGCTGAACAAGGCTTTGTTAGTTTTGTTTACTGGTTCAAGTAACCCCTGGGTCCCCACTTCGGTATTCCTTACATTTTTATTTCATTTTTACTGTCACAGAATGCATTTAGTCAAAAGGCATCTCACAAGTAGGGATTGCCACCTTTTCAAAAGAAAAATACTGGCCATTTGTTATTGTTTATATATCTGAAAAGCCTCCCCTTGAAACTAAATAGAGCTGTAAATAAAATGGAATGTAGTCCTTTGTAACATGAGTTTTCTGCCTTTGTTTCCATTTGTTTAAACGTAAACTGTAATTATTACTCTTGGATCATTAATGCAGCCCTAAACACATTTAAAAGTGCTTTTTATTTGTATGTGCTGTTTAAGGTGTGCACAGATAAGTGCCGAAATTTCCGGCTTTAGGTGATTTTGCTTATTTTTGTAGTGAGTGGGTGTTACACCTGGCACCATTGACGTGTGTCTCCCTTCCACTTTTTGCTGTTGCCTCCTGTGTCTTTGCTGGTTTAGATGCTTTGGGCACTTTGCCACTGCTGTTCAGTGCCAAAGTGCAAGTGCTCCATATTGTAAATTGTTGTATTGGATTAGTGACTCCATGATTGGCTTATTTGATTTACTTGTCGGACCCTAGTACAGTGCACCATGTGTGTCCAGGGCATGTGAATCAAATATTGCTGGTGAGCTTGCAGCACTGGTTGTGCCACCCACAGAAGCAGCTTATCAAATATGGCTCAGGCATGCCATTGCAGAGCCTGTGTGCGGTCTGGGACTGCCATGTCGACTTGGCAAGAGCACCCACTTGCCAGTCCCTAAACCTTCCCTATTCTACATATTAGTCACCCATAAGGTAGGCCCAAGGGCAGGGTGTATTGAATGTAAAAGGTAGGACATGCCCTGATGTGTGTTTCCTGTCCTGATAGTGAGTTACAGCCAATTCAGTTTTTCACTACTGCACGGCTACCTGTTCCCATAGGCCAGAATGGGAAGTTTGATTACAACCTCTTATAATCCTAACTGACCCAGGGGACAAGGTAGAGATTAGAGTTTAGCATGCCTGAACTCAGAATGTTAAAATACATCTTTTAGTGAGGGTGATTTTTGCATTCTGTTTGAAAATACCACTTTTTCTTGCCTAACCATCCAGCATGTCTCTGCTGGGTTTATGTAGTTCATGTCTGGTTTATGAGTGATAGGGGGCTGGAGAGGGCCTTTGTTCCAGCAGTCTGATAGGTCAGGGCTGGGCTGAATGGGACCTGCATTGAATAGAGAGTAGGAGACGGAGATTTCCTTTCACTGACATGAGCCCTCATAGAATAGAGAGTAGGGGGAGCAGATTTCCTTTCAGCTACCTGGGCCGGGTCTGCTCTCAAACAATGCTGCCTCCACCTCCTGCCAGGAAGCTGCACCAGGGAAGACCGAACTGGTTTTGGCTGTGCACAGGCACCCCCCCTGCCTTCGTGGACAAAAAATGTTGCAGTATAAATATTGGGGCCCAGACCCCAGAACTCTACATCACTTCTGGGAATCAAGACAAACCTTTGCCAAGGAGAAGATTCAGAGCAGCCAAAGGATGATTACTGCCCCTGTGCTGTTTGCTGTTGGGGTTGGCCTGCAGTGGATACCTTATTGCCAAGGAAAGAAGGAGAGTAACTTTGTGTGAACTTTTACTATCTTGAGGAAGATCAAAGGGTTTGTGACTGAGCGTGCCTCCTGTTCTGAAGTCTCAGGGACACAAATACTTCACTAACAGCTCCTCCTGAATTTCCCTTGCTGGAAATTTTGCCTGCAGTGAGGTGAATGCGGTTGTTTGGGCCCTCTGAGACTGCGTGTCACTGGGAGCTGGAAGCACGACTCAACAAGGAGAAGCGTGTCACCACCACAGCTGTTCGCCGTTGCATCATAGACCAAGCGTGTCGCATCACTGGAGAAGCGTGTCGCCGCCGCAGATGTTGCCGTCGAATCACCGGAGAAGCGTGTTGCAGGGCCTGTCGTGGCTCAAGAGTCTAGGGATTTCGCCTCATGGCCGTTGGGCGTGCACGCATAGCATCCACATTGTCGCATCGCAGCAAAGACGCCATTTTGACGCATTGCACTGGATCATCGCATCGCGGTGCCATCTTGTCGCATCGCACCGGATCACAGTAAGAAACAGACGTATCCCCTCCTCTCCGGTAAGGAATTGACGCATCACCTCCCCTGCGCTGCATTAAGGAACCGAAGCATCACCTTCCCTGCGACCCTTTTGTTTGTTTTGTGTGACGCATCCAAGGTACTTTGAGAGTAAAATGTCACATTTACCATCTACATTGAACTAAGCTATTTCTACCATTTTAAAGACATTATTTTGATTACAGTATTGTGGATTTCTGTTTGGTCTTGTGTTAAGTCTAGTAAAGATTACTTATTTTTCTAAACTGGTTAGGTGTTCATTTGTAGTGGTTTCACTGGATTACTGTATGTGTTCACAAATGCTTTACACACTGCCTCTGAGATAAGCCTGTCTGCTTGTGCCAAACTACCAAGGGGATGAGCAGGAGATATCCAGGAGTGTACTCCCCTTTATCTGACTAGAAGCATAGGCCCCTATTTGGTGAAAGGTACCTACCTCTGCCAACTAGAGACCCCCATTTCTAACAGTGGGACATCAAAATACCAGTGGTGCAGGTTGAAATCCATTCAGCTGGGAACCCTAATCAGGAGACTGAAAGTTTGTTGCAGGATCAGCACATTATTTATTTCCTCCAAACTCCATCCGTGATTGTTGCCATAATAGCAATAATTTAACATATCAAACTCTATGCAAGCCATCAATACAATGCAGAGTTACTCCAGATGTCTGTGTATACATCCTGCCTTCAGACAACTTACTCCTCATTCTCATCACTAACCGTTCACTTTCACCCTCACCCTGCACACACACTGATCATACTACACTGACACTGCTTTCAATGCACTAAGGCCATTCACCCTCCTCTTCCCTGCACTCACATGTGCACACCACTGACCCTGCACACACCTGACAATCCACTCACTTGTCACTTTCACCACTCACCCTGCACTCACGGAAATCACACTGCATTCAAGCTGCTACCCCACTCTCACATTGTTCATCCTCCTCTTACCCTGTGCTCAAATGAGCACACCTCTCACATTGCACTCTTAGCGACCACACTGCACTCATGCCCCTCACCATGACCTCATGCATTTCTCCCTCCATGTGCCCTGCGGTCAAATGAGCACACCACTCACCCTGAGCTCAAAGTGATCACACTGCGCTCACACCACACACCATGCACTCATGCTTTTCACCCTGCCCTTGCAAGAGCACACTACGCACCCTACACTCTGGTGACACTTTACTCACCTGTCACTCTAACTGCTCACTTTGCAAACAGGCACATCACTCCCCATGCATTCATTCCTCCCAGTCTGTACTTTCACCCTCACCTAAACTCTTATGTAGCACCACTCACCCTGCAGTCACTCCTCTCACCCTACTCTCACACTGTCACATTGCTCACTGTGCACGCTCACTGTGTACTCACATAGGCACAAGGGTCACTCACACAGCTCCCCAGTCCCTCACATATTCACTTTCAAGAGCACATCACTTACACCATGGATAAAAGCACAGCACTCACCCTGTAGCCCCACCACTCACCCTGCACATCCTCCACTCGCATTGCAATCACACAAAATAACCTCTCAGTCTGTTGATCCTGCCTGCACCTAGGGACAGTAGTGTCCCGAAACCTATAGGACCACACCACTCCATCTGCACTAACTCCTCTCACCGTGCACTCACCAATCACACTCTCTGCGCATCTTGCCGAACACACATGCACACCACTCATGCTGCATTTTCACCACTAACACCACTCTGCACGCACTCCTCTCACCCAACACTCTCATTGACCCTCCTCTCAACATTGCATTCATGCAGCTCACCTGACAGATTGGCACATTTTCAACCTACACTCATGCTGCACTCACTCACACTATTCACCATCACCCAACAATTACATGAGCACACCTATTACTCTGCATATATAAAAATTACACAACTCTTGTGAATTTACACATTTCTAAAAAAGCACCCTAGGAATATCTGCTCTTTCCATTTTACTACATGCCTACGTAATTCCATCTTAAACAACTGGGCTAGTGCAAGAGAGGAGAGTGGACTGAGAATGTGGAATGGTAAAGGAGAGAGACTAGGGTTGAGGCTGTGGGGGTATGGTGCTGGATTGTGGCTCATGTGACTCCTTTAGCCATTCCTAGCTTTCCAATCACCACAATGCTTTATTACGGGACAGTTTTCTTTACAATGGCAAGAAGGCTTTAAAAACATTGGTGTGCCCACAGTGGCCAGCATGTGTTGAACCTCCACATTTGATGCCAACAGGACAGAGAAGACCTAATCTCTTTTACTAATAGGTGTTACATAAGCCCCACTGACTGGCATGTTAGAAGGTGTAGTGGATATGGGAGATACAGTTGGCAAAGCTAGTGGACGCTAGGGGTAAAAAGTTGGCTAAGTCAGTTAACACTAGTTTGAGTGTCCTATATTGAAATGTGGCGGACCTACAAAACCAATTAAACAACATTGAATTGGTTACTTTCATTGAAAGATATTAATCCTATGTTTTCAAGACACATGGTCATTCGAACCACTCCACATTATTGGTTATATGACATTCCACATGTCAGCAATTAAGGCGAATTCAGGTAGAGCCGAAGAAGGTATTGCTATTTATATTTCTACACTAGTAAATCAAAGTGTGTAGAAATAACGGGCTGGTGACCCACATTACTAAATATCAGGCTTTAAAAACACCAGGGGCCGTATTATATAGGTGGCCCAAGTGCGCAACGGGCATTTGCGCCCGTTTTGGGTTCCGCCTTGGCACTTTGGTATTACAGAAGGGGCACAAGATGTGTTTGCGGCTCCTTGTGTAATACAAATAGTGCTGGCGCACATAAAGCTCCAGCGCTATCTTCAGGGGGCGTTCCCTCATTTGCATGGAGCCATGACCGTGCTATATTGAAGACTTGTGTGCAGAGGCAAAAAACTCTCAGGCGGTGTATGAACAGTGTATGGAAACATGATTAAACACAAGTTCTTAAAAACTAATTTTGTGTTTGCAAATGAAGCAAGTATACCTACAGTCTCATTTTTAAACACACTTACAGCTAGTGAAGCACGAAGTATTTTTGAATATATACTAGTGTCTGATAATCTGAGATTCTATATCCATAATTTTAAACTTTGTGGAAATTGATTTAGTGACCTCCATCTACAAAGTTTGCATATTGATTCTTCTGTGTGGGAAGCGCAGAGTATGTGCTGTTAAGATACCAGAAAAATTAAGGTTGTTGGCAGAAATGCTCCATGAATAAATGGGACTGGGTAAACCCAGATATCATTTTAGCAAAATTAATAAAGGAAAACAAAATGTAGGTTAATGTTTCACTAGATGAGATTGCCGGCAACATGGGAATTAAAGGATTCTTGGTTCCAATCTCGAAATATATATAAGATTTACCCACTAAGCCTTCTAGCAGAAGGATCATAAATGGTTGACCACAAATGCAAGAAGGCTCATGTGAGACTTGAAGATGCACTGAAAAAATATAATAGATTACAGAGTGAGATTGTGGCAGCCAGTAAGGCCTAAGATAACCTGGCCTTCTGGCAAGTGATGAATCACCCAATGTAAAGAGATCAGGGATGTCCCTCACTTGAAGTAGCTATCTCGGCCCATGAATGGATTGCTCATTTTTGTAGTGCATACCCAATTGGACATACAGTTGAGAAGGTCCATAGCAAGGACGGGGGAATCATATAATCCCCTTCCTTTCTAGTGCAGATTATGCACTGTTTATGCCAACCATGCAAGAGGTAATCTGCGCAACTAATAAATGTCTCAATTCAAAAGCTGCAGACCCAATGGGGTCCCTGCAGATCTTTTTCAGGCCAGTGTTGAATTCTGACGTCCACAATTATATGTTCCGAAGACAACGTGTAGAATGAAAACCTGAATACTGGTCTCGCAGTCCTTAGTATCTTTAAGAAACCACAGTCGTACTGACTTGATTTCTTTGTTTTGTAATGACCTGTGGGTCACCTACCCCCAGAAATGGATACCTTAGTATAGGTGTTGATTTGAAACCTGCACATAACTTCTCATACTTGGGGGTAATATTTAATTCTGCTCTCACCTGGAAACAGCAAGTTAATATGAACAATGAACAATTCAGAAGAGGGGAAAAGTGGATCTATGATAAGAGTAAGGACGAGTCTCTAATTTTTGAAGAAATGTACATGGCGTCACTTAACCTTATTACAGTCTCTTAACACAGAGGAGTGTACCAAGTGGCTGAGGCAAAGGGATGACTAGGTCCAGTAACACACAAGTCCGTATAGGAATACATTCTGCAACATGTTTATGACGTCATAACACACATTTTATGCTTCTGTTGCTTCTTGTTTTCCCAGGTAAAATCCCTTGATGAGTCCCAAGATGTTGGAAGGATTTCCAAGCAGTGGAGTGGATTTGTAAAGGAGGCATTCACAGATGCAGACAACTTCGGGATCCAATTCCCTATGGACCTTGATGTGAAAATAAAAGCGGCGCTACTCGGTGCCTGTTTCCTAATAGTAAGTTTTTCAGGAGTAACTGTTACATGCTTATGGTGCAACCGACTTACAAGAGTATTTCTGGTGGGATTCAGAGCAAGGTCCACCATATCTGAGGTATCCCTGTGCAGGATGTACAGTTTCCCTTATCTCAGGAGGGATCGTAACCTCAGGGTTGTTTTCTGATAACAGCCTCTAGTTTGATGTTAAAATTCTGCCACCTACCCTCTCATTAAGGATCCACTGGTATCTGACTATGCTGGTGAGTGCACCATCACACATGAGCTCTGGTGTTTGAGACATTTTTCACACAGAACAAACTTTCCCTTGAGATAAAGGATATTCATGATTAGCCTTTATTAATCAACCAGCAGCATCTTGATGAATATTGTAACCCAAACAATAAATGCATGGCTTTGTAAATTGTCTCAAGAGCATCTCCGTCAGGTATTTCTAACCACTCAGCTCTTGTGGATATTTCACTTGATACCATTCCTTCAGTCATTCCTGACACCATCTTTTTTTCACTGCTGGCTTCCGTAGTGCAGGCAATAAGGGATGTTAATGTCCAGCCCTACACCTAGTGATGTATTCAGCAGAGGGTGAGGTGGTAAACGGGTGGCAACACCACAGCTCCAAACTTTTTTTTATCAGAAGCTGCCCCTCTCTTTTTCTTCACTTTCTAATTCGGGTGGGGGGTATTGCATACGGAGGCAAAGCATTTCTGAAGATTTGGGAGCTGGTATCTATGGAAAACACCGTTTTGAAGCCCTGAACCCTCCTACAACAGCTGGAGCCCACAAATTGAGCATTCTGATTGGCTGGATCGCTCCAAGGATTCAAAAAAGGCAGCTAACTCACTTTATGACCTAAAGCTAAAGACATTTTTTATTTTAGTAATCATTCAATCTGACATCTGATCTTCTAAATTAGCAAATCTCAAAGAATGACTGACTTCAACTTTGAATGTTTAAAATCTATATTTCAGGTCCACAAAATTAATTTGGTTTTTGTCTTTTTTTTCTTTTTTAGGATTTCATGTTTTTTGAGCACAAGCAAGACAATAATTGACAGCCGGACACTTCAGATTGACAGCTTTAACTGGCTAATATAAATGATTGTTATATAATTCTCAAAATGGATTGCATATATTTTACATAAGACAGTTGACATATATATTTTTCTTGAAGCAGAGTCATAACTGTGTTTATTATACAGAGATTTCTCATCAGCTTTGTTATTGAGCTGAATTTTAACTACTGCACATGCTCCAATTTATTACATTTGTTTGTGGATAGGGTGGGACCAGAGTTTAATGTGTGCCGGAGCTTTATTGTGTGCCGGTGATTTCCGGGGCTCTGCACCGGTACTTCTGTTTCAACACCAACACTTGCTGTCTAACAGTCCACCACATGGTGGCACTGCTTGTTTATTTTTTAGCAGAGCACTTATGCTGGTTGTTTAAAAGTCAATTTACATTAAAATAATAATGTCTCCCAGGCCATTCTTACATTTTTGATGACCTGGAATATTCCAAACTCACGTTTATTGGACTTGGGTGGTTATCGGGGAACAGTGGCACTGCCATTTGGCAGAGCTGGGTGGGGTGTGTAAGTTGCAGCAGTCTCCTCCTAGGAAATACCTTGGGTCCTTGAAAATTAAGCCCTGGGTGGAGTGAGGGAGGATAGTGAGGGAGAAAGAGTTATAAGTCTGTCATTGTGATGGATCTGATAATAGCAGATATTCTACAAGATAGGAGGCACATTTTATTTTTTGTACTGTATTTATACTTCTGCAATGGTGCAGGACATACTGTGACTGCTAGTGCTACGGCTGGGTCTGGCATGCCTTTTAAGTGCACCTTGAGTTGAAGAAAACGTATACTCATTTGTGTGGGCATCAACAACATATTAGTTTTGATGGAGAATTAGGAAGCATGTTAAGTATTGCATATAAATTGTATGTTTTAATCTGCAAGGATTTCAAGTACCACAAAAATCCTATTCATTCATATGAGACTCCTGAGCAATATGTAGGATATTTTCATCTGTTGATGAGTTTCAATTAGGTTTAATGTGTGCCATAACAAAGAATCACATTAGGTTTTAATGATTGTCCTACATGCACACTGGGAAATGTTTTTGGGTCGATTTCAGTGTTTGATTTTAAATGTTTTGTCACTTAAAATGTTTGATTAGTAGGAATAAAATTGGCAATATGCAAACCTACCTCTATGTAATTCGTTAAATGGATTTTAACTCATTTTTACCAGTCCTGTACATTCGTTGTCTATTTCAAAGTCTCAATAATGGCACAATTGTGCGGATACCAAGGCTGGTTACAGGTAGCCTGTACATGCACATGGACCAATCCGCGGTCGACGTACAGCAACAATGTAATTTGAATATTGAAGTACTTTTTAGTGTCACAATAAATGTTGTACATCTACTTCAATAATGTCTACCCGTTATTTATTCGTGATTTTTGTTGTCTTTTTATTGAAATGGTTTTTGATCAATAATAAACTAGGAGGTGGGGAATATACAGAGCGTTAAAAACTCAAACATCACATGACCATAAAATGCTAAACCAACAAGGACCTTGATATCCGTGAAATATGGAAGGGGTCCAATCGGCCTCCCACTAAATTCCGCAGGGAGGCCCCATCATTTTGCCCTACACCACTGGGCCAAACTTATAAGTCTGCAGAAAAACCAGCCTCACAGATGCATAGAGAAGGCAGGGATGTGAAAAAAAAACAGTTTAATGTTTATCCCCGTAACATGTCATTTTAGTTTGCCCACTAGCTTTAAGTACAATCCTCTGACAATTCTAAGCACCCAGAGTATTCTGACATTTGCAATACAAAATTAACAGTTGCAGCTGCTGTTAATGAAAAGTGATGGAGCAGCGTGGGGTAGAATATGGGAAACTAACCTGCTTCCCACCTTATCGGTGCTCTTCTTCTTGCTCCTCTGGTGGCTGGTGAACAGCATCCCACACTCCCCTACGCCAATCCACACACTGCTTCTATGATGGCAATACTTACCCAGCATAAGAGAAGCTCCAGGATTGGTCTAAGCGGGCTGGTTTTGCACTCCCACAGGGACTAGGAGCCAGCTGTGCAGCTCAGGTTGGTGAAATCTTAGTGTGCATGTCACTTTGGCTGTCCTAAGTTAGCCGGCCAAACAGACATGTGCATTTGCAGTGACAACAACTCCTTCTAATGCTGCTGTCATCAGGATGCCCCCTCTTAAAATACTCTATTCTCAGTGATTAAAAATATAATGATAAAGTTTTTGTTATCATTTTATTTTTCATGATTGCCTCTCCCTGGTGGCTCTCAGAAGCGGGGCGATGATCCTCCTCCATAACGGAGGAGCCGCCACTGAAAATTAATAATGTTTTCTAAGTTTTGTGCGGGTGATACCCAGTTTCTTAATTGACGTGGAGGACCCTGATTGTAGGGTTTCTAGGCTACAATGAGGACTAGAAGAGAATAGAGGGCGGATGAGAGGAGGCTAGGTCCAATTATACAGGAACAGGAAGGATGTTCTGCTATTAGGAACAAATAATCAGGCTGGTACGGGTCCACCCTTTGGAACCAACTGATTTTAGTTTCAGCTGCTGGAAAGATATCATGGGTAAGGAAAATGATATTCTGAGGACATTTGACAACAAGTTAAATAATTTTTTATTGTTGTTGTATATAATCCATGCTAGTATGTGATCCCAGTTGTGCAAATATTACACCTTCCATATGGTGACTAGCTCTTATGGTGCCCCAAAAAAAATCATCCTGACTACATGTGTCACAACACAAAAGTAACAAAAGGGGGGGGGGGAGAGTATAGAGGTAACGGATAGAACCTACCTCCTGTAAGACTGTAGATAAACAATGGGATTCTATCCTAATTCTTTTTAGGTTTTTATATTTTACTAGTGATGTCACTTTTGCTCGTACCCAGCAAATGTACGGGGAAAGCACTAAGTGTTTTTAAAATACCCCTCACACACTATGAATCCCATTGTGTCATGCTTCATCATAGGGGTCTTCCCGTCCCTCTACAGGGCGGAGCGTGCTTGGGCCTACGACTACGTGGAAGCACTTGATATTGTGTGGATAGACTATAGGTGTAGTTGGTGAGGGTGATAAGAGTGGTAGGGAGAAGGTGTAAATAAACCTAAAATGTTAAAATTCCCTGGCTGGAGGAGGAGCTACTTGAGCACCGAAGATGGCTGCGTAGGCCGATAGCTCCGTGGTGCTCACATCTCACCCCCACCTATCCTGCAAATATCCTGCGGCACTGAAGGTTGCTCCGACCGGCGGAAGGAGAGTGGTGCAGGCCCGTACCACTCCAGGCCCCGTTGTGAGGCCCGGGGATGCTGCGCCACGTCCTCAAAGTTTGGGCCTCCGTGGGGACTGACACCGGGGGCTCGAGTGCGGTGCGAGGCCGGCCCCGAGTATAACACCACCCGGGGCAGCGGCCAGAAACTGCCGGTCGGGCAGGAACTTTGGCGGGATACAGGAGACCCCAGCGACATTGGGGAGCACATCGCGGGGGTGCAGAGGAGATTTACGCCCCCCGGCCCGTAATTGATTTTCGTGCTGCTTGCAGGGCTTGGCAGTGCCCGGCCCAGCAAAGAAGTGCAGATTATGTTGTGGGCCCGAGGGAGGCCTGACCGAGAGAAGCAACGTGGCACCTGCCCGGCTGGTAGCGGCGGCTGTGGTTCCCGGTGAGGCGGCGTGGTGAGGGGGGCCCAACTGCATTAGGGAGAAGATTGCCACAAGTGCTTGACCCGGCAGAGGAGAGGCGGTGACCTGCAGTGCAGAGAGAGTGTGGCACCTGAAGGTGGATCCCAGAGATGGGGGATCGTGATTGGAGCTTAGCCCCGGTGCCCTGATTGAGATCGCCTAGGGTCCCGTTTCTGTCGTGTGAGTGGAAGGCCCCCCTTGCGTGACCGCTGCCCTGATTTCTAGTGAGCGGGCGGCCTGCTCAGCTGTGGCGGGCAGGCTCCCTCGGAGGTGAGTCTGCTTCTGTGGGCCTGAGAGGGGCGCAGAGGGCCTTGGTGAAAACTAGGGCTAAATACAGATGGACCGGTTCGACCGGGACCCGGATGCCCCCTGTCGTAGATAGTCGCGACTGCAGTGGTGGTTGGTACAGGTCAGTCCATCCACAGAATTAGGATGGCGATCAAACTGGAGGTGGAGAAGCCGCCATCCAGATCAGTTAGAGGGGCTCGCTACGTCCAATCCAACAAGCTGGATCGATGCACTCAGCCCAGGGGCTCGCCTATTGGATCGGGAAGGATGCAAGACGGAGCCAGGGAGTCCGCGGGCCTCACTTCGGAGCCCACATTGCAGGATGTGATGGCCGCCATAGATGGGGTTAAGACTTCACTCGGACAGAAGATGGAGTCCTTGAACCACAAGTTTGACACTTTGGCCATCGAGGTAAACCTGATTCGAGTGGATCTCACCAAAACGAGCGAGAAAGTGAAGTTGCTGGACATCAAAACGGTAAGCCTGGTGGATGACGTGGTGCAACTGCAGCAGGAGGTTCGGAATTTACAAGCCACCGGAGACCTGATAAGTCGCAAGCTGGATGAGTATGAAGGAAGGGTCCGGAGAAACAATGTGCGCATCATTGGCGTCCCTGAGAAGGCGGAGGGGGCCGCTCCGGACCTCTTTGTGGAAGATATCCTTTACCATTTGAAACCGAAAGGATTGGGGAACTTCTTCACAATTGAACGGGCGCACAGGATCCTGGGCGGGAGACTGAAGCCAGGGGCCCCACCTCGCCCGATGATCGCAAGGGTGCTTAACTTTAGGGACAGACGCTATCCTGCAGGCCTCCAGATCAGGGGGTCCCCTGAAGTACGAGAACTCCACCCTCTCCTTTTTTCCTGACTTCACTCAAACTGTTCAGAGGCTGAGGCAGAGCTTCCTGGGTGTTAAGAAGAGACTGACAGATGATTGAAATATGCCATGTTATTTCTGGCTAAGCTGCGAGTGGAGGTGGAGGGCAAAGTCTGGTTCTTAGACATTACGGGCATAGCATCCGACTGGTTGTACAGACTTACCCCTCGGGGGGAGTCCGAGAGGCAGAGTGGCGAGGATGGAGATGGTTTTCAGGATCAGTAGCGGTGAGTACTGCTGTTGTTTGAGTTTGCGGGCTGATGAGGGGGGGGTCCTATTGTGAGCCTTACCTTGGGTGGGCTCGCCGAGACTGTAGGCTGTAATTGGTGCAGGATATGCTTGTTCTTGGGGTGGAGGTGGGGATGCGGGGCATTGACATCCTCCTTGGATCTACTTTTAGATAGTTGAATAGTTAGACTACGGGGCGACAGGCACACTGCAAATTGGGGGTTGGCGATTGCCGCGCGCAGGGGTGCAGGGTGGAGGGAGGAGGGATGGGGGCACACAAGTTGGTGCAGGAATGCACAGTTGTGGGGATGTGTAGTGTAAAATTTTGTTTTTGTTGGTTTGAGTTTTCCTTTGAATTTTTTGTATGTCTTTCCTTTTGTTTGCATCAGGTGACAGTACAGTATTTTGAAGCTAGCGGTGTGGGGCGAAATGTCTCATACTAGTCAGGGACCTGGGATTAAAGTGTTGAGCTGGAACATTAACGGACTGGGAGATAAAATCAAGAGAGGCATGGTTAATCAGCTGATTAGACGACACTCCCCCGAATGTAGTGCTGTTGCAAGAGACGCATCTTGTTGGCAATCGATGCATGGCCCTACATAGAGGGGGATAGAGACTCGTAGCACATGCAGGGTTCACTTCCGGGTCTAGGGGGGTTGGTATCCTAATTAAAAATTCCTTCCCGTTCGATCTGCAGGCTACATGGTCCGATCAGAGGGGCAGTTATGTGGGTGTTTCGGGGCAGCTTGCGGGTAGAACGGTTACCTTCCTGTCCATATATGTCCCGCCGGGCCTTCAATCTGACACCTTTGAGGATCTGAGTGCTGGCTTTTTGACCCTGCCTATATGTCTCTTGATGTTGGGGGGCGCTTTCAATGCAGTGCTCGACGGGGGTGTAGATAGGCTATCAGCTCGTCCACATACGGCGGCCAAGAAGTGGCTTCTCGACTTCCTTGACTCGTTGGGACTGGTAGATAGCTGGAGAGTGCGCAACCCGACCCAGAGATGCTGCACTCATACATCCGCTGCACATAATAGCATGTCCAGATTGGACTACATATTGGTTCTGGCGGCCATAGCGCACACAATTAGCGAGGCGAGATATCTGGTGAGGGGTGTCTCAGATCATTCCCCAATGAGGTTACAAATCGAGATTGTCCAGCCAGCGGTTGGTAGAATCGCCCCGATTAATGCGTGGTGCCTGAAGGACCCGGCCACAAGGAGGGAGATTAGTCAAATTTCGGAACACTATTTTTTGGAAAATGTGGGCATGGTGGATTCAGCGTAATCCCTGTGGGAGGCATGAAAGGTGGTGTTGCGGGGCGAGGTCCACTCTCCGCTTGCAGGTAGGAAGAAGGCGCACCGAGTTGAAATCGACAATGTGGAGGTGGTAGTAGTTGAGCTGGAGAAAAGGGTGGCCGCAGCAGCTTCTCCAGAGAATTCTCACAGAGGTGAAACAGGACGAATACAAGCTTCTCTCTAGGGAAAGGGCAGTCACGCATGCGAACAATATCCAAAGCCGAATCTATGAGCACGGTGATAAGGCCGGTAAGTTGATTTCTTGGCTGGAACTTGGAGAGCGAGCCTCTCGCTTGGTACCTGAATTAGCGGGGTCAGGTCCGGATAGCATGACAGATACTCAGGCAGTGGCAGATACGTTCTCTGAGTAATATAGAGAAGTATATACCGCGGCGAGTGGTTACACTGAACTCAAATGGCGAAATGATTAGGGATATAGCCATGCCGACCCTTTCAGAAGAAAATAGGAGATATCTGGACTCACCTATCACTGATGACGAAATTGCACAAGCAATCAGAAACATAAAATCCGGGAAAGCGACTGGTCCTAATGGATTGCCTATAGAGTTATATAAACTGAATGCCCATGGAATTGCCCCGCACATTCGTGGCATGTTCTTGGAAAGTAGGGAGTCTGGACGACTCCCATATGACCAGCGGGTTGCAAATATAGTAGTTATACACAAGGAGGGCAGGGCCAAGACGTCCCCTTCCTCGTATCAGCCCATATCGGTTTTAAATGCAGAGCCCAAGATATTGGCGAAGTTGCTCACTACTAGGCTGGTCAAGGTTGTAACAACTCTCATACATCCCGACCAATCTGGCTTTATGCCACGTTGTAGCACAGTCCTGAACTTGCGGAGGCTCCATGGGGTTTTGGGTGGCTCCCCGAAAATACTGGAACCGCCTGCCTTAGTGTCCCTGGATGCCACCATGGCATTTGATCGGGTTGAATGGGCCTATTTATTTGCGGTTCTAACTAAATTGGGCTTTGGAGTGGAATTTATTGGGTGGATTTGATTGTTGTAAGCGGCCCCTTTGGCCAGAGTGATAGTGAACAATTGCAAATCAGCTGATTTCGCCCTTGAGAGAGGCATGAGACAGGGATGCCCCTTGTCCCCACTTCTTTTTGCACTGGCGTTGGAGCCGCTCGCGGCATGGGTCCGATGGGACCGTTCAATGCGCGGCTTGCGGTGGACACCGGAATGGGAGGATAACATTTCGCTTTATGCGGATGATATCCTGTTATCTTACGGACACTAGCGTATCCTTGAGCAATTTCATGGATGTTCTGACGATATTTGGTAGATACTCCGGGTTTGCAATAAACTGGACGAAGTCAGTTTTGTTTGTCATATCGGGTGACACGCCTAAGATCCCGAGGTCATGCCCTATCAGGGTAGAACTAGTGGGATTTAAATATCTTGGCATATTTGTGACGCTGGATCCAAAGGTGAGGTACCTTAAAAACTTGGAACCGCCTTATGTCGGCTTAGAAGAGATGTAGAGTGTTGGAAGGCCCTGTCATTGCTTGGTAGGGCGGTGTTGTTCAAGATGATGGCCTTGCCCCGGTACCTGTATGTTCTACAAAATACTATGAACCCGGTACCTATCA
The DNA here is from genome assembly GCF_964261635.1 of Lissotriton helveticus. Taxonomy (NCBI): domain Eukaryota; kingdom Metazoa; phylum Chordata; class Amphibia; order Caudata; family Salamandridae; genus Lissotriton; species Lissotriton helveticus. The sequence goes on from NC_136072.1 coordinate 258,696,205, forward strand.
CTTATTTTAGGGAGATTGAGACGCTTCTGCGTCGACTTCTTTGGGACGGCAGGGCACGTATTTGTTTTGTCAAGCTTACTCTTCCGTGGTATGGCGGAGGCATTGGTCTCCCAGTCCTGAAGAAATATTATTGGGCCGCCCATCTTGCAGCTGTCAATCATGTAATCTACGGTCTTCCAGGAGACCAATGATATGCCATGGACCGTGCACATGCTCTGGGTGGAGATATAGCTAGAGCTTTGTACGCAAAACTGGGAAGGTGTCCGTTGTCGGGCCCGACGGCACACGCAGTGCACGTCTGGCATGCAGCTACAAAAGGTCTGGGATGGGAGGGGAAACTGACAATGGTCACCCCCCTGTTTAGCTCGGAAAGGCTAGGTAGCCTATGGAGGACTAAAGGGTTTGACTAGTGGGATCTCATCGGCATTAGTCGGATCAAGGATGTGTGGAGTGGGGGCGGAGTGCAGACTTTCGCATCTATTCTGAAGCAATATTATCTGCATGATAATGAACACTTTTGGTTTCGCCAGATTAGACACGCCCTTCTTGCCCACATACCTCCTGGCATTGTGCCACCGGAGTCCTCCCCCCTTGAAGACCGGGTACTGGATGGTCATCTCCCAGAAAAAACAGTCTCCCTGATCTATAAGAAGCTGATTAATAATTTGGCGAATCCACTGGGGAGCATCCGAGCAGCATGGGGGGAGGATGGCTTGGAGTTGGATGACGAAGATTGGGTGGAGGCAGTCTTCTCTCCCAAGGTAGTTGCGGTGCAGATGAGGCTTAGGCTGGTGCATCTTAAAATTTTGCATAGGTCTTATGTTACAGGGCCTAGACTGATGCGGATGAGGAGAGCGGCGATTGGAGACTGTAGGAGGGGTTGTGGGGAGCTGGGCACTTTCATGCACATCCTCTGGCACTGCTCTGAAGTACAGGATTATTGGAAGTACATACATGATGTGATTAAGGATGTGCTGGGGGTGGAGGTACGTCCGGAGGTCCGTAGATGTATGTTGAATATATGGGAACCCACGGACCTGAATGGTTTTAAGAAACAGTGGGTGACGTTGGTGTGTATGGTGGTGAAGCATAACATCGCTCAGCTGTGGGGAGCCAGCCAGTCGCCCCACCCTACCAAATGGGCCCAGGACCTAGACTGGTGCATGTTTAGGGAGAGGGCTGTGTATGTGGCCAGGGGTTGTCCGGAGAAGTGGGGGAAGATTTGGGGAGCCTGGAATAGCCACTGTGGCGATCTATGCACTCCACCAACGAGACTTATCACGGCTGAAGTGCTGGAATCCCCTTGATCCCCAAAATTCTTTATAATTTATTAGTGATTTTGTACGATTGATGATTCTACCCCTGTTAAAGTGTCATATGCCATTCTCCTGATGCTTGTTTGATATTGTTTGTGTTTTCATTTAATAAAAATATATAAAAAAAAAAAAATCCCTGGCTAGTAGAAAAAATAAACTTTATTCCTATCTCTGGTTGGGAACGTTAAAAAGGGGAAGAAGAGTAAGTGTGAGTAGTTATACTCTCTACTCGGTCGACATGTTTCGTAAGCAGTCCCCTGCTGCATTACTCATCAGGACCTATTGTGATCCCTACTGCACTCAGAGATAATAGTAATATGTGTTATATGCCTATCATTTCTCAACTAGCTGAATGCTAAAATAGGCTGGTCAACTGAAAAAGGAAATTCAGGAGGCAGAATGACCTCCTCAAAAAGTTTAACCAAATTGGTACACTTGTTTTTGTTTGCCGTGCCACATGAGCTAGCGCCGGGGTAAGGGGATGGTTCTTTAGTAATTCCAGTCAGTATACAATGATACTTCCTCATCCGTCCAGGACCTCCGTGCTGCTCTGTGCACGTGCCACAACACTGGAGGGGTGGAACCTACACACATGTGAAATCAGATACAGAGTTGTAACAGCCCTTTAATACTGTGCAATTACAAGTTACTCCTTGACTGAGGATAAATCATATGAATTCAGTTTCTGGGCCAAATGTTGCATGGCATTCCCTTTTCTCTGGAGGTTAAGTGATACATGGGAGTGTGGGGGCCTGCGCAGAGTGGTGGCAGCAGATGGAGAAAATGATAGGGGAGGCTGGTGTGAGGCTGGGAGAGTGTTCTGTTTCACATGCTGTAGGAGAGGGTCTTGTGGGGCAATGTCTCAATTGATTTTAATAAGATTTCCTAGCTAGTAAAGTTTGACCTGGTAATTCACCACATGGGAAATCGGGGTGCTCTCTCACCAGGCCAGTAATAACCTGATGCAGCAGTATCCCTCTGGAGGATACCACTCTGCCCAACTTGTATTCGGGGCATTGACCAGAAAGCTAAATATCCTACCAGTGTCACATAAGATGTTCAATACTGGCAATGTCTAAATGGTACCTGCAATGGCCGCATACTGCTGGGACTAAGAAGGGGAGGGCAGCTCAGGATATTGGAGTCAAGTTAGGACAGCATGACTGAGTCTGTAGTCTACTTGTTAGGCAGGAGCTGAGGAGCTTTCCTTACAGCAGAGGTACAGCAGAGGTACAGCAGAGTATCAGCAGTTCAAGCTTCTCTTCCTCACATGAATGGTACAGATCAGGCAACAAGAAGTGTAGGTGATATTCAGGTGGCTTGCAGAGGTAGGAATCGTGCCATGAAGCTGCCTACGTGTGAATCTTCTTGCTAGCCAGAATCGTTTTAATATAGTCACCAGTGATGATCTTCCAGCCTCACTCACGGGAATAGACGGTACCAGTGTCACTGGAGCTTGCCCTGACAGAAGGGAGGGCTTTCATGGGATTCCTTTGCTGCATTCACGCTTCTCTTTAGGGGAGAAGTACCATATTCCTAGGGTGGGACCACAACATCAACTTTCCTCAGGTGTGCAAACATTTAGTCTACTAAAAGGACTAAACTTTTAGTCCTTTCACTGTCGTACGGACATAGTCTGCTACAGGGCATATCAGGGGCATATGGGGCATGTTGAACCACTGTAGGAACAATGGTGTCCCAGATCAGGGCCACATGTTGTGCAATGTATGTGATTTTGGTGGGGTTGGGGGGGGGGGGGACTTCTCTTCCACACATCAACATTGGAGGCAATGTATAATAGTCCTGTGTACTCACCAGAAGGTCAGTCTCCAAATTATTCTCAGTGTCTAGCCAATGCACCAAATGTTGAAGTTTAGATGCCATGTAGTAGAACTCTAAGCATGGTACCTCAAGCCCCCCCACCCCACCCCATTCTCTGTAATATTGTCAATCGCAACCTTTTGCGCTTATCGCCCCACAAGAGGTGTATCAGGAGCTGGTCTACTGTCTGAAAATAATGTTGTGGAATGATATATAGTGTGTGCTGTATCGCATAGAGACCTCTTGGCAAATTACTTTTCCAGAGTGCTATACAAAGTCATGGTACTCCATCCAAGACGGCTAAAGCCTATATCAATTTCATTGTAAAATCAAACACACCAGCTGCCATTTCATTAGCCCAGATTATCACTGCCAAATGCATTGATAGTGATCTGCTAAAATTGAAAGATATAATCACACATCAGTCATAGAACCAACACATTTGACCTCTCACCACTGATGGTGAATATAAAATAATGTCAAAGATGAACTGTCCATAACTGTCAGATACAGAGAATGGTTAAACTAACCTTATAGCCAGATAAAGCGGGAACGATGAGATGCTTATTAATCCCTTCCTCTACCTGGTACGACCCATGAGTATGTATCTAACACTGCACGGGTATTACCACGACCGGGTAAAGGGAAAAAAGGGATAAAGAAACAAAGTTGCAGCCGCTAGGTTCAGATAAGGGATGTCCTCAGAGATGATGTACCTCACACTCCTACCATACACCCCGCTGACCCTGTAAGTGAAATACAAAACACACAAGTAATGGTTTCTCACCATTCATGTCCCCTATGTGTAGTGTTACTTACATATCAGACAACTGCATTTCACTCAAAGTAAATAGTCTAAAAAACTAGGAAAAATAAAGAAAAAACAAACAAAGTTTCAGAAATGTCTTGCACTTGTAAATATACTGACGAGGTACTCATCTTACTGAAGATAATCCTCGGGAAATGTTATGTACTTCTGAGAAGTCTCTCCATGCTTTAGAACAGTTTCCACAGGTTTCCACACATCCGATTTGGTTTGAAGCAGGTACAACCATAGGATGCAATACACAGGCTTAGAGCGCCCTCTAGCGTCCTTTTTTTTTTTATGCTGTAACTGCTGAATTATCCAAACTGCTGATTTCCTTGACGTGGATTCAATTGCACAAAAAATATGAAACAAGTTAGCACTTCCGTAGCACAGATGCCAACCATAAATACTCTTGACAGGAAGAGAAATGCTTTCGTTCTCTCACTACCGCAGGTTCCCCCTCCATATCACAACCTGTTTAGGTAGTTGAATAGCGCCCACTTCAGATAGAAACCATAACGACACTAGGCTTCCTTTCAATGAATCTGCTCCTCGCAGTGATCTCTGTAAGGCTTTACAATAGACCACAGCAAGCTGCTCAAGACCAGAGGACCCAGGGGGCCTGTAGATACAGCGTTCTCTCTCGATTACTCCAACATGAAAACTCGAGTGACGAGCAACTAGAAGAAAGCAAGGAGGGACTTGTGTAGAGGTATCAGGTGACCTGTCTTCTTACTCAAGGATTCTGGGAGATGTAGTTTTCCTATACATTCATACCATGCAATGTTCCTAATCTGTAGTGTTCATCTGCCTCTATTCATGCCAGTACCCCCTCTCAAAGTCCGTCGTCTCGACGGACCACCGGGCTTGGAGGGATAACGTATATGGAACCTTCTCAAAAGACCAGGGCAATGTAAATGTGCCACCGGTTCCCAGGAACGATCCACCGGGCCATAACCCTTCCAGTATACCAGATATTGCACTCTACCTTGGACATATTTGGAATCCAGAATGTTATGAAACTCATACTCCTCATCACCATCAATGTCTATGGCAAGAGGTCTCACAGGTAAACGCGTTTTTAAGAGATACATCAAACACTGGATGTATCCGCCAGTTGGCAGGCAATGTTAGTTTCATGGCTACAGGGTTTACCACTGTCTCAATGGGATATGAACCTACATATTTCGGCTGCAACCTGTTGCTTCCTCTGAACTTTAAATATTTGGTGTTAAGCCAAACCTCATCCCCTATCTTATAAGAGGGCTCAGGTGTTCTTTTCTTATCTGCCTGCACTTTGTCCCTTGCTCTTGCTTCTTCTAGGTGTGTTCTGGCCGTTTTTAATACTAACGTGAGGTGTGCGTGATGTTCTTGAATGGAGGGTAGTTTGGATGACACTGGATGTTCAAAGGGTAGCATATTGGGATGGAAGCCTTGCAGACAGTAGAAGGGGGAGCATCCCAGTGATGCATGCTCAGCATTGTTGTAGGAGAATAAAGCGGTCCACAGGAGTTTGCTCCAATTGTCTTCTTGTAACAAGGAGAAACACCTTAAGTACTGTTCCAGAGTCTGGTTAAGTCTTTCTGTTTTCCCATCCATCTGAGGATGGTAGCTGGTGGATAGGCGAGCGTCTATCTTCATAATTCCACTGAGTTCCTTTCAGAATCTGGAAGTAAATTGAGTTCCTCGATTTGTGATAATGACTGAAGGTATACCATGTAATCTGATGATATGTTGAAGGAAGGCAACAGCGAGTTCAGAAGACGAAGGCAGTTTCTTCAATGCTATGAAGTGACCCATTTTAGTTAAGTGATCAATGACCACCAGGATGGTGTTGCGCCCAGAACTAAGTGGCATCTCTACAATAAAGTCCATGGATACCGTATGCCATGGTGCAGGTGGTATGGGTATTGGCCTGAGTAGTCCACTTGGTCGTTGATGTTGTGCCTTGGCCTGAGTACAAACAGAACATTCAGATATATATTTCGCGGTATCTTTCCTGAGAGTTTCCAACCAGAAATAACGAGTCAAGGTTTGTAGCGTCTTCTGGTTTCCCATATGGCCACCTAGAGTTGTGTTGTGGATCAAATGCAATACCTGCTTTGAAGTGGGCCTTCAGGCACATACAACCGGTTGTCATGAAACATCAAGTCTTCCTTCACAAAGCGGTGAGAGGGTTCCTCATTCACCCATGTATCTTTATCAAGAATGGTGGACTGTGTCTTCACTTCCTGTAAAAAGTCTTGAGTAGAAATCAAGGCTACAGTGTCTGTAGGGAAGGCAGCCTTTTGCAGAATTATGGGAGATTCCTCCATCACTTCAGGATCTTCTGCATTTGTAGTCAAGGGTCTGGAAAGTGCGTCTGCTTTTCCGTTTTGTGGTACTGGTCTGTATTTGATAATGAAATCAAAATCTGCAAAAAACAGTGACCATCTCAATTGTCGAGGTGTTAAAGCTCTGGAACTCTTCAAGAACAATAGATTCCTATGATCCGTGTAGATTTCCACCGTGTGCCTGGCCCCTAGCAAATGATGTCGCCACTCTTCACATGCACGTTTGATGGCCAATAGTTCCTTATCGGTTATGCTGTAGTTCACCTCGCAACTGGAGAGTTTTTGGGAAAAGAATGTGACCGGATGTAATTGACCCGTTTCTGGATGTCTTTGGGAAAGGATTCCCCCTATTGCATAGTAAGAGGCAGCTGTCTCAAGTATGAATGGTTGGGATGCATCAGGATGTCTCAATATGGGGGCACAGGTGAATTGACGTTTCAAAGTTTGAAAGACTTCAGACGGTGTCCATTTCAAGATAGTTCCTTTCCTCAACAGCAATGTTAAGGGCTGAATGATACTGGAGAAGTTCTTTATAAATCTTCTATAAAAATTGGCAAATCCCAAGAAGCTTTGTAAAGTCTTTACGCTGGAAGGGGATTCCCACTCCAAAATAGCCTGTGTCTTCTCTTTATCCATACATAATCCATTGGGGCCGATGACATACCCCAGGAATTCCACTTCTTGGGTGTGAAAGAAACCCTTCTCCAGTTTAGCGAATAAGGAATACTGTTGAGGCCGTTCTAATACGGCTGACACATGAGGAATGTGTTCATCCATGTTCTTAGAATACACCAGGATATCGTCGATGTAAACTATGCAGAACACATCCAGTAATCCTCTCAGCACCTCATCCATAAAAAACTGGAAAGCGGCGGGGGCATTACATAGCCCAAACGGCATCACTTGATACGACTGAACTTGGTTCTAAAGGCTGTCTTCCACTCGCCCCCCCCCCACACTCTCACCAGATGGTACGTCCCACGAAGGTCCAGCTTGGTAAAGAAAGTAGCTCCTTTCAATTGGTCCAATAACACTGGAATTAAAGGTAGAGGGTATCTGTTCTTCTTGGTAACACGATTTATCGCTCTATAGTCTATGCAGGCCCTCAAGCCTCCCTCGCGCTTCAGAATAAAAAAAGTGGCGAGGAGGCTGATGAAGATGATGGAAGTATGAATCCGTTTGCCAATAGTTCTTTTAAGTACTGCTGTAAATACGTGGTTTCAGCTTCTGTGAGAGCGTATATACGGCTACATGAAATGCTGGCTCCTGGTTCAAGCTCAATCACACAATCATACGCTCTGTGTGGAGGAAGTTTACTTGCTTCTTGTTTGCTGAACACAGACTGGTACTTTTGGTATTCCATTGGCAGTGTGGAGATACATCCCACAACTTGTGTTTCACAACTGCTAGCCTTCATTTCCGCGGGGTTTATTTGTTGAGGATGTTCTTGTATCCACTCCAAAGTACAATATTCCTTACAGTATTGAGAGTTCAGTGTGACAGTTTGTGCCGACCATTGCACGCAAGGATCGTGTAGCGTGAGCCATGGCATGCCGAAAATGAGAGTAAAATTTGGGGCATCTATTAAATCAAATTGGATGTACTCGTGATGGCTGAGACCCACTTGCATTTGTATTTGCTGTGTACGGTATCTTACTGGTCCTGAAGTCAAATCTGTGCCATCTACTGCTTTCACCATTTCTGGGATCTTTTTCTTCACGCAAGGCATTCCTATTTCTTGGGCATAGCGTTGGTCTATAAAATTGCCTGTGGCTCCAGAGTCTAGAAGAGCATGCACTAGAACTAATCCGGCTCCAGGTATTACCAATGTAACACATACATTCATGTGTGCTACTGCTGCTTGTACTGTATTAACCACTGCTGGACAGACCTCTTCATCCTGTGGCCTCAAACAAGAGTTCTGGGACTTGTTTAGGCGTTCTAGTTTTCCGACTTCTCAGAAAGGTATTCCACTACAGATGGCTTTTTAACCCCTTTAAACTCTCTATATGGTGTTCTGGTTTTGGCAGTACAATCCTTAATGAAATGACCTGATTTGCCACAATACATACATAACCGTTGTTTTTGCCGTCGCTCTTTCCTCTTGATTTAGTGGTCCACGTATCCCACCAATTTGCATGGGTTCTGTCCCATCTGCTGAAGGAGAAGGCCCCTCATTACTGCCTCCTGCACGAGGCGCTACGTATCTAGTCACAAAACGTTTCTTATCTCCTCTTCTCTCCAGCAGTCGATGATCTAGTTGTACTGTTAGATCAATGAGTTCGTCACAAGTAGTTAGCATGTGTACTACTTGTGCCAGGACATCCTTCGAGCGGTAATTGCAAACACAACAGTGATGGACAGAATGTGGATCAATGTCACACATTCACCCCAGTCCAAAGATCTGGGCCCAAATCAATCGTTTTTCCACTCCACACCACCCTGGGTTAGACAATGGCTATATGCAAATCAGCGCTGACCCTGTGCCCCATGGGAACAGTCCAGTCCGAACTACAAAAGCCATGTCCTTCCCAGAACGGAAACAAGCATCCGAGGACCAGCCCGGTTTCGAGGTAACACCTCATCAGCCCGGCTAGCTTGATTCCAGTGGTGTGGAGTGCCTGGGACTCACGTCTGAGCATCCCCAGTACACTTAGAGCGGTAATTGCAAACACAACAGTGATGGACAGAATGTGGATCAATGTCACACATTCACCCCAGTCCAAAGATCTGGGCCCAAATCCATCGTTTTTCCACTCCACACCACCCTGGGTTAGACAATGGCGATATGCAAATCAGCGCTGACCCTGTGCCCCATGGGAACAGTCCAGTCCGAACGACAAAAGCCATGTCCTTCCCAGAACGGAAACAAGCATCCGAGGACCGGCCCGGTTTCGAGGTTACACCTCTCATCAGCCCGGCTAGCTGGATTCCAGTGGTGTGGAGTGCCTGGGACTCACGTCTGAGCATCCCCAGTACACTTAGAGCGGTAATTGCAAACACAACAGTGATGGACAGAATGTGGATCAATGTCACACATTCACCCCAGTCCAAAGATCTGGGCCCAAATCCATCGTTTTTCCACTCCACACCACCCTGGGTTAGACAATGGCAATATGCAAATCAGCGCTGACCCTGTGCCCCATGGGAACAGTCCAGTCCGAACGACAAAAGCCATGTCCTTCCCAGAACGGAAACAAGCATCCGAGGACCGGCCCGGTTTCGAGGTTACACCTCTCATCAGCCCGGCTAGCTTGATTCCAGTGGTGTGGAGTGCCTGGGACTCACGTCTGAGCATCCCCAGTACACTTAGAGCGGTAATTGCAAACACAACAGTGATGGACATAATGTGGATCAATGTCACACATTCACCCCAGTCCAAAGATCTGGGCCCAAATCCATCGTTTTTCCACTCCACACCACCCTGGGTTAGACAATGGCGATATGCAAATCAGCGCTGACCCTGTGCCCCATGGGAACAGTCCAGTCTGAACTACAAAAGCCATGTCCTTCCCAGAACGGAAACAAGCATCCGAGGACCGGCCCGGTTTCGAGGTAACACCTCTCATCAGCCCGGCTAGCTTGATTCCAGTGGTGATGGATTTGGGCCCAGATCTTTGGACTGGGGTGAATGTGTGACATTGATCCACATTCTGTCCATCACTGT